>NC_051852.1:7048022-8248022 GCF_905115235.1 Hermetia illucens
CCGCACAGGGGGTTGCGGGGGTCTGGGACTCTAACTAAGTCGTGGATAAGACTCTTTTTTTGAGGTAAGATCGGGTTCGTATTTAATTAAAATCATTTTATTGTAGGTAAAATGTCCCACATTGGGCGCTATCGGTGAAAAGTTCAGATCTTGTTCAAAAATAAGATAGATTATTGTCCAGAAATCCTTGGGTCTTATTCAACCTATTTTTATTAAATTTTGGGAGAGTTTCATAACTTTTTTAATATGGATTGAATTTTTGTTTAATTGGTGGAAAGCGATCCCTTTCAGAAGTTGTAATGGATAAATTTTTGGGACTTTTTCAGAACCAACTATAAAAGGTTTGTCAGGTATGAAAGGTAAGGTCCTGTACCGAAATCGTACAAAGTTTCATCAATTTATTTTCTCCGGAAATGGTCCTGTGGGCACAATACTTTTCATGAACTTCTGAATGACTGAGGGGCTTTTATTGATATCTTTCAAAGTTATCCTCCGCTCTTGACTTTTATCCCTTTTATCCTTTTCATGTCTGTGTATGAATTCCTTACGACACTTCGTGTTATCGACAGCAATTTCATTTTAACGACTATGATCCATGTTTTACGTAAGAAATTAAGAGCCATAAAATGGAATCACAATTCCAAGAATGTGCATACGTGCAACATGTGTATATGCACGCCACCAGTTAAAAGTTCTACTGAAGAGGACTAAAAAGGACTAATGGAATGTGTGTATGTTGTGTAAAGGAGAAATGACACACGTGCCGAACAATGTGTTTCCTCAATGACGTAACGTACAATTGAAAGGATCATGGATATGCTGGCTACGAAAATCTTTGATTCCATGGAAGTTTATGATGGATAATCCCGTTCCGTACTTGGTAACTTTCCAGACATTTTGCTGAGTACGATTTAGTGCGTAAACGTATTATAATCGCAGAGAACTCAGTGTTTCAACGAGACATTCTATCCTGAAGCCATATCGAGGGATCCTTCTATATTTGGAACCGCTTGTTATCCAAAGTTGAAGACGGAAATAATTTTACGTAAAGGAAGGACAAACGGTTTCTGGGAAATCTTGAAAAAAAAAGGACAATCAAAGCAATTATACTTACCGAAACGATATCCTCATTCCCGCCAGCGTATAATCTGTTCAAAAGATCTTGAACTTCGGGCGGAAAACATGGAGTGTAATTGGTCCATCCGTTGCTATTTTCGGGAGAAGTAATGTTCGATTTTCCTTCCCATCGTCCGTCCAATCCACAACGTCTTTCAGCGAATTCTATGAAAAGAGCAGACAAGCGAGAAATATGAAAATAAAATGTGTCTCCATCTTCTGGTATCGAAACTTAAGGATTCAGGAAGCTGGAATCGAATAAGAGCCGAGATAAGAGGAGAACCATAAAAAGGATGGGAACATTCGTACTATGTGTATGCCAGCTGATGATGACGACGCTGGTGAGTGAATGATTCGAAAAGTTTTTCACTCTTAGTTTGGATTGAGAAGAAAAAGTTTGATGTAGAGCGGTTTTTACCCTATGTTAAATGGAGGTACTCCTGAAGGATGTTTTCAAAGTAGTTTCTCCGGATTCTGTCTTGTTCTATGCTTGAACTTCTGATTTCCCCGGTTCTGAGGGTAAAAGCGAGGAGAGAACCAAAACAGCATGGCACCTAATTGAGCAACAACTCTCGTCTGGGTTTAAAAGTTAATTAACGTAAAACTGGAAAAGACCTTCAGGAACTTAAGGAACAGAAATTCTTCCAGAACAAAAATATTTGAGCACATAATTACGAGGATAATCTCTTAAGGTTCAAACAATCTTTGAGGTTTTTTTCTTGGTTAATCCTGGCCACTAGATTAGACATGCATGATCTGTTTGAGTTCATGATCGAATATAACTTTTGAACAAGTCGGAAATCGGAAGCTGGGCTCCTCGGGTATAAACGGACTCAAGCCCTTTTGTTTGATACCCCACATGGGTATATTTGGCGAGAAAAAATGTTGCACCCCTCATGAGGGTGCATGGGGATCCCCCTTTAAGTTCAACGTGTAGCAATGTAATTCATCGCATGTTGGGGTTCACGGTTACCATCTTTCCACCAAATTGTCGTCTCAATAGGTGCAACTGTTTCTGAGAAAAGTGCATATGACAGACAGACAGACTGACGGACGGACAGACAGACAGACAGACAGATGGATGCTCGGCATAATGTCCATCACGCGATTAAAGACCAAGTGCGTGCTATTAGATCTGCGTATCTTGAAGTACGAGAAGAACTAAAACAAAGTAGTGAAGGGAAGAAACAGGGAGAAACTGCAGCACTGCAGTCAACGCCTAGAGTGCTGCTTCCATCTAGGGGCAGCCCCTTCACTATTAAGGAAACTCCGGAGCTCCGTAAAAGACCGACCGCTAATAATTACAAAAACAAGTGAGCTTACGTACGCTGATATTCTGCGCAAGGTCAAAACAGACACCTCGTTAATGGAGCTAGGTGAAAGTGTGAACCGCATAAGGCGAACACAGAAGGGCGACCTATTGCTGAAATTCAAACCAGGCGAAAACAAGTCAGAAGACTTGCAGAAAAAAATCGAGTCGTCACTGGGTGAGGCAGCAGAAGTGAAGGTCAGTTAAAATCGTGTGGTCATTGAGTGTAAAGACTTGGACGAGATCACAACGAAGGACGAAATTTGTCAAGCGCTACGATCCCAGTTCGGAATACAGTCGGTCCAGGAGCGAGATATTTTACGGTTGAGGAAGGCATATGGCGGCACACAAACTGCGTCCATAAGCCTAACATTTGAAGCGGCCAAAAGGGCTATCACAGCCAGTAAATTTCGGATTGGCTGGGTCATCTGCCGACTACGAGAGCAGATAACTCTAAAAAGATGCTTCAGGTGTTTGGAATTTGGGCACGTGGCGAAGAAATGTACTAGCGTTCACGATAGGTCCGACCTGTGTCGTAAATGCGGAAATAAAGGCCACATTGCAAAAGCCTGCGAAGAAAAACTCAATTGTCTGTTCTGCAGGCAAATAAACGATATTGACAGCGCCCATGTCACAGGCAGCAGCACATGTCCATTCCATTCTTTGGTGGAGAGGTTAGCAACAGACGCACAAAACCATAGTCCTAAGATAGTGGCTGGAGATTTCAACGCATGGGCTGAAGAATGGGGCAGCCGAGAAACGAACGCAAGAGGACGAATATTACTCGAAGCTCTTTCTCGTCTGAATCTTGTAGTGGCTAACACTGGATGCGTGAACACTTTCCGTAAGAGAGAAATGGGGTCCGTGATAGATGTCACTTTTGTTAGCGATGTTTTAGCTAAGGATCTGCAGTGGTATGCCAGTGACGAATATACACATAGCGACCACCAGGCCATCATTTTTGAAATCAGACATGGAAAACGAATGAAACGGTCTCGGACGAGAGCTGAAAGGTGGACAGCTAATAGGTTTGACGAGGAGATTTTCGGAGAGGTTTTGCAGCAAAATACAGCGCTTGAAGGAAGCGCAGAAAATAAAGCTCTGCAGATTGGCGAGAAGTTGCAACGAGCATGTGACGCATCCATGCCAAGGTATGTTGTATCACAGAAGCGAGTTCCGAACTTTTGGTGGAATTCTGAAATCGGAGAATGCCGCAAGGCCTGCCTCAAGGCCAGAAGGCGCAGTCAGCGAAATAGAAATCGATCTGGATACGAGCAGTTACATGAAGAATATAAAAACGCTCGGAAGAAACTACATGCGGCCATCATGAAAAGTAAATGCGAACACTTTAAGCGACTGTGTAATGAAGCTGACACGAACCCCTGGGGTGGCGCTTATAAAACCGTAATATCGAAAGTTAAAGGCAAACGCTCCCCATCGATCTCTTCCCCTACTCTGCTTGATGAAATAGTAACGGATCTTTTCCCACAGAATGTGAGTACCGCTAACCTTCCCACTGTCGAGATAGACACCGCGGAAGTTCCCACGGTAAGCGAAAAGGAGGTCCTCGAAGCTGCGGATAAAATTGTTGGAAATAAATCACCTGGCTTGGATAGCATCCCCAATAAAGCTCTGAAGGCAGCAGTAAAAGTAGCTCCACATATGTTTGCCGAGGTGTTCACCACATGCCTTAAAGAAGGAGTATTTCCTACACAATGGAAGAAGCAGAAATTAATTCTAGTCCCCAAGCCAAACAAACCTTTGGGTGAAGCTTCGTCCTACAGGCCGATATGCCTTCTAAATAATACTGGCAAACTATTCGAACGAGTAATCTATAACAGATTAATTCGAATTGCCGAAAAGGATGGCGGTCTCTCCGACAATCAGTTTGGTTTTCGAAAGGGGAGGTCTACAACGGATGCACTTGTCCTAGTAGCAAACACAGCTAAGACCGCACTTGACGAGGGCAAATGTTGTGCAGTGATTACACTTGATGTGAAGAATGCCTTCAATTCCGCTAGATGGAGCAAGATACTTGAGTCCCTAATTAACTTAGGCGTGGCGAAGTACCTGGTGCGTATTGTTGCCGACTTCCTAATCGATAGGACTCTGTGCTGCGGATCAGATGAAGAAATGAAATCCTACCAAACGACATGCGGAGTTCCGCAAGGGTCTGTCCCAGGGCCACTCTTGTGGATTATTATGTATAACGGGGTACTGACCCTAGATCTTCCTACTGGTGTGGCCTCCATTGGTTTCGCGGACGATATTGGTGTGACGGTTGTTGCACGCCTTCTCGAGGAAGCCGAGCTCTATGCAAATGAAGCAGTCTATGAGATTAAATCTTGGTTAGAGAATGCTGGTCTACAGCTCGCAGAGCATAAGACGGAGGTAGTACTTATTACCAAGCGGAGAAAGTGCACTTCCATGAAGATCAAAGTTGGAATGCAAACAATTTATTCCAAGCCTGCACTTAAGTACTTAGGTGTAATGATTGACCAGAGGTTGAATTTCAGATTGCATGTGGAGGGTGCAGCAACCAAGGCATACAACATCGGAGCGCTGGTTGCGAGAATGCTACCAAATATAGGTGGCCCAAGGCCGAGCCGTCGACTCCTTATTTCAAGGGTGGTCAGTTCGATCCTACTGTATGCAGCCCCAGTATGGGCAGATGCACTGGAAAATATAATAAATAAAAAAAAGATTGGAGCTGCGTATCGCATAAGTGTACTCCGAACATGTTGCGCTTACAGAACAATTTCTAATGAAGCAGCTTGCATGATAGCAGGAATGATCCCGATTGAGATTCTGGCGAAAGAAATACAACGACTTTACGATCGAACGTACCTCACCGGAGAATCTCCTGCCCGTCGGCGACAGTTCGCACGAGCTGAAACTGTCGTGGAATGGCAAGAGAAGTGGGACGAGTCAGAAAAAGGCCGTTGGACTCACAAAATCATATGGGATATCCGGAAGTGGATCGAGCGACCTCACGGCGAAGTAGGTTTCGACCTAACTCAATTCTTGAGCGGACACGGAGGCTATCGAGCATATCTGTACCGATTTGGGCGCGATGATTCGCCATATTGCCCACAGTGTGCAAACATTCCAGAGGACGCAGAACACGTCTTTTTTTCACTGCCCCAGATTCGAAACCCAAAGGGCTACATTAGAAGCTACAACCGGGGAGCACTTTACACCCGAAAATATCATGGAGCTTATGGTGAAAGCCAAGGGGATATGGACCGAAGTTGAAAAAGTGATTACAGCCATCGGAAAGAAGCTTAGGCAGGAGGAAGTCATCCGAAAGAATGAACGCGAGAGGAACACGAATGTTGACATGAGCGCAGAATAAATTCTGATCCAGCCCCGCGACGTAATACCAAATGGGAGTCCCGCGGGGAGAGTGGAAGGAGAAGGAGGTGGTTTTAGTGGGTAAGAGTCCCACATAACCGTGTGGCAGGAGCCTGCGGTAGCTTTTGAAGCTTTCCACCTTCCATCGGGAAAAAAAAAAAAAAAAAAAAGACAGACAGATGGATACACAGATTGATCCCTAACATCAAGGAGTGGCTGGAAAGAAAACATGGGGAGATCAATTATAATCTCACCTAGTTTCTCATCGGGCATGGAGGATACCTCATCTTATTGACCAAATTGCGATGGGACCCTGGAGGACTCAGCACATATATTCTTCTAATGTTCGAAACCGACGGCAACTGATGGTTCCAGTAGCAACACAAACGATGTGAAAATATTTCTCCCCAAAGAGCTCTTTGGCAAAAAAGGTTTCTGAGCTGAAAAGGACATCTCAGAAATGTGCAATATGCGGCAAAGAGATACTAATGAAAAGGGGCAATCACTTCAATGGACAGCAGAACGCAAAAAGGAGAAACCGATGTCGGCGCAACCTAGGAAGTCAGAAGACGGACGCTTATCTGCCCATCCGTAAAAGACCAGACGCGTTGATCATAACAAAAACCAGTGAACTGAGGTGCGCGGAGATCTTGCGTGAGGTCAAACCAGATACCTCCCTGACTGACTGGTAACGCCACGCGTATAAAACGTACACAGGAAGGTAATTTATCGCTGGAGCTTAAAGTTGATGAAGATGTAGGTGGAGATCTATGGAAAAAAATCGAAATGTCATTAGGCGAAACTGCGGCCATTGAAATGAGTAAGGATTCGGTCTTGATCAAGTGCAAGGAGGTGGATGAAGTCGCCGCAAATTCCCAGATCTGTGGAGTCTTTCAATCGCAATTAGGGCTACAATCAGTGACCGAGGCTAATGTGCTGTGACAAATAGCGTCGATAAGCCTTCCTACCTAAGCAGCAAAAAAGACGATTGCAGCAGACAAGATACGTACCGGATGGGTGGCCTGCCAGATACGATAGCAAAGTCCAGTGATAGCCGGCGATTTCAATGCATGGGCAGAAAAGTTGGGAAGCAGAGAGATAAATACAAGGGGAGGAAGATTGCTGGAGACATTCTCACGCTTGAATACTGAGTAGTACTTGCGAACTCTGGGGGAGTCAACACTTATCAGAGGGAAGAATTACAATCGGTTGTAGACCTCACCTTCGTCAGCGAAATCCTTATCAAAGATTTGGAGTGGGATGTGAGCGAGGAGTACACACATAGCAATCATCAGGCTATCATTTTCCAAACCTCGCACTGAAGCCATAAAACAGAATAACGATGAGTTGGGTAACCAACAAATTTGACGCTGAAATTTTCAAGGGGGTACTTCTTGAAGACAGATTATTATTGTTTACTTGCTGTTCGATCGGACCCAATGGAAAGCAACTTACTCTCACGTCTTTTCGGTCCACGGATCCCTCGTTTGGAGCATGGCACCCAAGCATTCAAAAAATATAGGACAAGTGGTTTCGTCCAGGGTAGAGGCAACTCGTCAGACGCTGCCTCACCTCTGCCCCAGTGGCATCAGATGAAAAACGCTCCTTTATATATTTGGGAAAACACGCCAAGGGTGCACGGACCAAAAAGACATGAGAGTAAGTTGCATTTGGTCCGGTTCAACAACAAGTGGTTGTGGACTTAGGATGGCGTGTTTTTCCGAATATATAAAGGAGCTTTTTCCATCCGATGCCACTCATGGCCACGCGGCTCCCAGGGCAGAGGTGAGGCAGTGTCTGACGAGTTGCCTCTGCCCTGGAGGAAACCGTTTGTCCTATGTTTTTTGACAGATTATTATCGGAAAGTGCATGGAAAAAAGTTCTATAGGTTGCGGGCATACGATCCCTCTATATCTCGGCGCAGAGGTTTCCGAAGATAAAATCCCAATTTCTGGTGGAATGTAAAAATCGAGGAATGTCGGAAAAACTGTCTCAAAGCTAGAAGACGCTTCTAGTGTAGAAGAAACCGACCTAAATTCGTGGAGCTTAACGTGCAATGCAAAAACGCGAGGAAAAACTTACAGGAAGCTCTCACGAAGAGCATTTCCATCGGATGTGTACTGAAGTTGAGTCTGATCCATGGGGTGGTGCGTACAGGTCAGTAGTGTCATCACTGAAAGGCAAACATTCCCCACCGATTACTTGCCCTAAATTATTACAAAACATAGTGAGCACTCTCTCCCTGGAGGATGTGAACTATTCAAGTCTCTCTGCAGTACCCGTAAACCCCGACGAAATTCCTGTAGTTGTAGAAGAGGAAATTCTAGATGTAGCAAAGAAAATAAGCCCCCAGGGTCGGATGGAATCCCGAATATCGCCCTGAAATTGGCAGCCAGGACAGCAGCAGGTATGTTTGCCCAAGTTTTTAAGGCACGTCTTAGAGAAAGAGAATTGGAGTGGAACAATGGAAGTTACAAAAGTTGATACTCATTCCGAAGTCAGGTAAGCCATTGGGTGACCTCTCCTCATATCGACTGATATGTTTGGTCAACATCATTGGCAGACTATTTGAACGAGTATGTATACAACAGACAGCTTGCTATTGCGGAAAAGGAAGGAGACCTTTCGATAAGCAATTCGGGTTTCGTAGGGGCAGATCAACTGTCGACGTAATGGACATGGTAACTGGTCCGTCTTGGGCTGCAATATAAGAGGAAAAATGCTGTGCTGTGACGACTGTCGATGAAAAAAATACGTTCAGCACTATATGGTTGACGAAATTGTAGAGGCCTTAGCCAAACTATGGGCTCCGAAATACATTGTACACATCATTGTTGAGGTTCTTCTTGGGAGAAGAGTGTACTGCGACTCGGAAGATGAACTATTCATGATAGCCTGCGGGGTGCCAGAGGGTTCTATCTTAGGTCCCTTACTGTGGTCGCATACTGTGGTCGACGTAGTAAGCCTGGCAGTGGTAGGAATGCACAAGGTTGTGGCCAATCAAGTAGATGAACTGTCGGCATTACTTTCACGTTTTGACAGGCTTAGTTCGGAATGCCGGTGTGACGCTGATCAAAAACCAGATCTGTTCCTAGAATGTGTTTTCACCATGATCGTTTCAGGAATGAAGCAAGAAATTGTCGTCCACCGTGTTCATACGCATATCAGCAGGAACGTTTTCCTTCGCGCTCTTAAAGATCGAATCACAGGCTTCAATTTCCTGATTGACACTGGCGTGCACATTTCCGTCAGACCCCGCCAGCGCAGTTTCAGAATATCCAGACCGACCTCTTTTCAACTTAATGCGGGAAATGAATCTGCAATAAGGACATATGGTGACAAGGGATTGAACTTAACACTCGAGTTAAGGCGCTTAGAGTTTCTGTATGGCGAACGTCTCACGCCCCATCATTGGTGCTGGTTTTTTAAAAATTCAATTGTCTTTTGGCGGATATCAAGAATCGTCGAGATTGTGAACTGCGGGACATATCGCTACTAGCGAATACGGATCCATCTCCACCGTTTGTAGAACTTCTGTGTGTCACAGCATCCTTAAACAGTTTTCGTCCTTAACAAACCTCTTTTTAGACCATTCAAATGCAACACACGAGGTTCGTCACCATATTTTCACCAACGGTCCATCTGCAGCCAAGGAGAAGGTTGAAACTGGCAAAGGTGGAGTTCCAATATTTGATGGACAAGGTCTACTGTCGAGTGTCAAACAGCCCATGGGCCAACTCGCTTCATTTGGTGCCTAAACGCGACAAGCCTTTCGTGCGGTGATTATCCTAAGCCCAACGCGGTCATAACCCCCCCCCCCCCCCCTGAGTGTCCGCGAAGGTAGACTTACTCCGCGTCTATCATCAAATTCCTATGTCTGAGGAAGACCTTCCGAAAACAGCCGTAATAACACCTTCGGCTTAAATGGGTTTACGTTGATATCCTTTGGTCTATGAAACGCGGCACAAACCTTTTAAAGGTTCATCGTTGAGGTAATGTAAAGCCTAGATTTTTGCTCGAGTTATCTGGGTGGCACCGTTGACGGAACATTTACGCGGGGCCATTACAAACGACAAGTCACTTGTTAGAACCGGTAGAGTTTGTAATAAAGATCGATCACAAACCACTCGTGTACGCTCTCCTAAAAAGGGACGACAAGGCTACCGCGCGTCAAATTAGACAATTGTCGTTCATTTCCGAGTTCTCTGCGGATATTGTTCACGTCAGCGGTGATTCGAACAGAGCAGCAGACGCATTGTCGGGAATTAATTCTCTAATAATACCTAGCGATATCGATATTCAGGGGTTCATCGAGGGCTTGGCCGGCAGCGAAGTCGATGGTTGGGTCTTGCATAACGAGTCTAGGCTTACGATGAAACTCCTCCTAGCTGTAAGGATTGCATTCTCGCAAGACATTAGGCCTCGATTTGAGTAGGTGTAGTAAAGTGTTACGGCTAAACTTTGCCAACGAAAGCACGAATGATTGGTTTAGGCAGTACTGCACCTTCCTGAACGGAGGGTGCCTGACTAACCCTGAAAATGGCCTCTGAGCTGCCACCGTCCAAAAAGGGCTTCCTCTGGCTTCCAGAAGAAGAGCGTAATCTTGCTGAGGTTCCGGAACAACTCGGCGTCAGGAATAACCACAACACCCCCACCTGGATGCTGCTAAGTAGCAAAACAGGAGAAAGAGCCGATAGGCCGGGACCTTTCCTTACTATCGGCTATGGAGTATCTAGTAGGAACCGATCTGCAGAACTTTAATTTGAGTAATGAACCCAATTTTTTCAACGTGATCAAGCAATCATCGACATCACGCCGGCATCCGCCACACTCTATCACACTCTCAGATCACAGACGCATTGATTTCGTGATGGGCATAGATCCACCTCCACCCACTCCATTTCGGAATACGCGGAAGACAGATTGGACGACGTATAAAATGGAATTGAGCGCCCGAGTCATGATCCCGGGAGGGGTACCAAATCCAGAAACTGTTGACTCAAGATGTCAAAGAAGGGTAAAACATCATGGTGGAACTCGGATTTGACAAAACAGAGGAGAAGTATAAGGGTGCTCGTCAATCGTGCTCTGAAGTGTGATTCAGCCGCTGGCTCGACTCGCTTAAAAGAGGCACAGAAAGCCCTAAAGAAGAGCATAAGGTCGGCTAAACGGTCATCATGGAGACGCTTTCGCGAAGAGACTAACTCTCTTGAGGCAACCTCAAAGCTTAAGTGGATTCTTGTTAAAGAACGTAGTCAGGAGCTGGATTATTTACGTTTATAAAATGGGGGGTACACAGAAAGCAACGAAGAAACGGCAAACCGTTCACTTGACTTCCCAGTCAGCAACCACAGGAAACTGCTAAGATTTAGAGGCTCGGTTGCCGAAGTGTTACTGGAGCAAGGAGTGCTACGTCGACTGCGGCACATGAAATCTCCCTCCCATCCACTTGGAGGTGAAACGGCAAGTAGCCAACGACGCATATGGACTCGATACCATTGGAGTGTCGAAAGATGGCCAATCATACGGTCATGCGTCTATCTGGAAATCTATCGACATATCAAGCCAGTCGGTGTGGAGCTGTCATCAGTTGCTGTTGAAAATTGGCCAACTGAACGAAATATTCCTGATGTGGGTGCCAGGGCACTCAAACATCAATGGTAATGAGAAGGCTGACAGACTGGCGCGCTGAGGGTCTGGATCCACAATGGTGGTGTTAAAACCAACTTTTGGCATCCGGCCATCCACTGTCAAGCCTACTCTGAAGGGTGAAATTGCAAGGATTAACGCAGCTGAGTGGAGAAATTTGAACTCTTGCTGACAGGCAAAAACCCTTGTGAAAGAACCTGATGTCACCAGAGCGGCATTTTGGTTATCTCTTAAGAAGTGGACATAAAAATCCGAGTAGGGCTTTTAACGGGACATTGCTCCTTAAACTATCATATGGAAAATATTGGGGTGGTGGTTTCGGCTATGTGCAGCCAATGTGAGGAGGAGGAGGAGGAGATGGCCCTGCTCTTTTTATGCAGCTGACCGGCCTCCTCAGATGTCAGACGACAATACCTTGGTAAGGTTTTCTTTAATGAAGAATCTGCACACCCTCTGCCTTTGGAGAATGTTCTTAGATTCGCTAAAGTCTGCGAACGCCGTAGGCGAGAAGTTATTGAATAGGCGATGGCGAGATGGTCCAATGGGCCTAACAATGGCCTGAGTGCGAGTTGAGAAAGACAGAACTTCATCACTCCAACTTACACCCACGGAAATTGAACACCAAGGAGAATTATTTCGCGACAGGTCTCTCGGCGTAACATTTACGCTCCTTCATCGATGAGGAAGCGCGCATTCAACATTCTACATTAATGCTCACACCCAGGAATACGACAGGCCGTAGTAGCCATGTCACGCAAATTCGTTTGACCCCAAATGCGGAAAGACGTCGCCAGTGGACTCGGTCGTGTTTACAATGCCAGAGATGCAAGATCAGCAGACATACTAAAAACTTGTTCCAGCAATTTGCAGTGCTTGATCAGCGATTTCAACAAGTTCGTCTGGATTTAGTCAATCTCTGATGCCATCCTATGGTTTCTGCTACACTTTAACCATGATCGACCATTTCTCACAATGGCCAGAGACCGTCCCTATTCTTGGTCAGACAGCGGATACCATAGCTCAAGCCTTTTACACGAATTGGGTCTCTTGTTTCGGTACTCCAAAGGTAATAAAGACCGATCAAGGTACTCAATTTGAATCGCTACTTTTCGGCGAGCTTATGAAACTCCTCGGCTGTAAACGATCAAGGACTACTCCCTATCATAAGGCAGCAAACGGGTTGGTCGAGCGTTGTCATCGCGTGTTGAAGGCTTCGACTATGTGCCAAGAGAATACCTCGAATTTGGTTCATCTGTTGCCAATCGATTTATCGGGAGCAAGCTGGGCAGAATTGCTATAGGGAACGAAACAAACGGACTCCTTTCATTTTCAAAGAGCTCAAGTCGTGGTCGCATGTATTTTTGCGCGTAGACCCTTCGAAGAAAGCACTTTGTCAACCCTATTCAGGTCCTCATCGCGTAATCGGCCGAATCTCTCCGGTTATATTCACTATCGAGGTAAATGGGAAGCGCAACAACCTCTGGACGGAAAGATTAAAGTCGGCGTTTTTACCAACCCATTATTTCAAGGAACAAGCCAACGAGGCAACTATGTCCTTAAACGAGCGTAGCCGATCATTGTCATGAACGAAGCATGTCTTTTCGAAAAGCGAGTCGTTGTTTCCATCATCAACACCTTCGACATACGGGGTGTCAGCGCGATCGACGAAAATGGTCGAAAATCGGTCTCGTCACCACCAGCGAGCTTCAGCAAATTTCCGAAAGGGAGTAGTTGTAGCGGTTCGCCTACATTAGTACGGCGGGTTTCGTGGAAGCTCATTATAACGCCTCCTGTAGACATTCGAAAAAAGTACCTTCCAGCGAGGGCTAGTTGTCAACATCCGAAGAACTCCTTCATTCAAAAGGGAGTGACTGAGGGACCCAACATTGCAACGACGTAAACATGACACCAAAAGCAGGGCGCTGGTTCCAGTTTGGACAACTATTCTGGGAAACAAATTGAACTGCAGAAAACTAGGGATGGGGATCGGCCATGTGCACTCCGGCGGGTGCAGATAGGCGCTTAACAACCGAAATATTGTGAAGTTCTTGCTGGAGTCAACGGAGGCTTGGAATTGTTGTAAAGGAGATGCAAATTATTCATCAACGGTTTAGGTAAGAAGGATTGCGAAGAAACCAAGAAAGGAGGAGAACCATGATGAGTCGAAGCTAAGAACTGATCCAGCCCCTCGAGGTAATGCCTCATAGCAGTCCCGTGGGGAGAGTGAAAGGAGAAGGAGAAGGAGGTGGTTTTAGTGAGCAAGAGTCTCACATAACGGAAGCCAGCAGTCCCCTCAGGGATCGTCAACGATCCTTCATGGGTCGTTTACGATACGGGGAGTGGCGTCCCCGAGGTGCCCGAGCAAGTAGTTCTGACCCCCTAGCTGGCATAATACTTGCATCCTAGGTAGTAGCCTCGAGAAAATTTCTCGGTGAAGAGCGAACTGCTAATGACCGATACACGCCGGGACACACTGGGAGTCCCCGGAGCCGTCGACAACTCCCTGTCGACGTCGATGGGGCGATGTGAGTCTAGCTCTGCCAAGGTGGTAGTTGTGGCGTGTATCAGGAGCCAGCCCCTTCGGGACCCTGGTCGGGTAGTGTGCATTGAACCGGTGTTAGTAGACCGCGTTGCCTCGAGCGAGCGCTGATTCGTCTGTGAATTCTGGGTTCAGCTAAGCGTAGGTCAGACCTCAGGGAACTGGGGTAGGGGCTGTGTCCCCGAGGGTATACCCATTCCTGACTATTGCGGCCCGCTCCCTTGCACACGATGCGCTGGTAAACAATTCAAATGGAGACTAAAAACGAACGAAACGAGGAGATAGTGGAAATGGAGAGTGAGCTGACTGCGTTTATTCGCAGCACGAAAATGCGCCGTTCGCCCCAGCGCCCAGCGAAGGACGCAACAAGGGCTGAAATACCCGACGAGACATCGGGGCGCGCAGCCGGAGAGAAAGACTCGGAAAGTGATGCGGCACCTGCAACACAGAAAGGAACCCAGACTATACAGCACAGTGCTGTAATTGGGGAAAGAGGCACAGTGGAAACTGCCGAAACTAATAAAATGGTTTCGAATATAAGCCGAGTGGGAGGACTGTCGATTACTCTGGCGCAAGCGGAAGAGGAAAGACTTATTAAAAAATGCACGGCAATTGTGAAGCACATGCGATCTTCGACGTTCCGTCAGAAAAACGTCGGTAAGGGGGTGAAAAACGGGCTAATGGAACTGGAAGAGCTCCTGGACAGGATTTCATATTATAGGCGAACATGGAAAGTAAGACAAAATCCGCAGGAAGCAGAAACAACCGCGCTTCCCGAGGGGAACACCACGAGTACCAAACGGATCGCTGACAGCCCATTGCAGAGTGAACTTGGTAAAAAACGAAAGGAGGAAGGGACATCTGAAGGAAACTTCACTCAGGTACTCTCCAGGGCTGGAAAGAAGAAGGCGAAGAGGATCAAAAGACAACAACACGTCGCGCCATCAGAAAAACCTCTGCCTAAAACTAAAGCGGACACGAAGGACGGAGTGTCAAAAGAAAAGGTGGGGAGACGAAGGAGGACTAGACCGCCAGCTTTGCTTATTAAGCCGACGGAAGGCAAGACTTTTGCGGAAGTCCTCAGCGAAATCCGTTACAAAATCAAACCCGAAGACAACGGAGCGGAGGTGTCTTCCATACGTAAAACGAAGGGTGGTGGAGTCTTAGTCGAACTAGGCCCGAAGACTATAAATAAAGTCACGTTCTGTGAAGCAGTCAAGGGGCTTCTAGGAGAAAAAGCTTTGGTTTCTAGCTTGGAACCCACGTGTGCTTTAGAAATACGAGACCTTGACTGTCTCACGGAAAAGAACGAGGTAGAAGAGGCCATCAAACGCGAATGCCCGGAGGTAACCAATGTCCGGATTGGTATCACCTCCGCAAACTCACGAGGCCAAAAACTCGCTGTGGTGGAAGTTGCCGAGCAATACGCGAGGAAGCTTCTAAACAGCGGGAAAATAAGAATTGGTTGGGTAGTGTGTAGGATACGAATTCGGGCCGCCCCAACCAAATGTTACAGATGTTTGGATTATGGGCACACATCTGTAAACTGTCGGGGACCTGACAGAAGGGCAACATGCCGTAAATGCGGTCAGGCAGGCCATAAAGCGAACAGCTGCAATGAAAAGGAAAGCTGCTTTCTATGCAGGGACCGTGGCGCGACTGATGAGAGCATTGCGCACACTGCGGGATCGGGGCGGTGTCCAGTTTTCAGAGCAGAACTGGAAAGAGCTAGGATACGGTCAACATGATTCGCATCCTACAAATCAATATGCACCGGAGTGCAACCGCTCACGAGTTGCTAGCGCAGTTCGCTGCGGAGACCAAAGCTGATTTAGTACTCATCAGTGAGCAGTACCGAAACAAGGGCCCAGTTTCATGGCACCCAGACATATCAGGTACCGCTGCCATCTGGGTTCGGGACGGCACCCTCCTGGGGGTTCTTGCCCAAGGCCAAGGGGACGGCTTTGTTTGGATTCGGTGTTCAGGGATAACGTTTTTTAGTGTCTATCTTACGCCGAATGAGACGATGCCGGACTTTCGTCGGAGGCTTGAGGCATTGGAGGACGCTATCTTAAGCACGGATGGGCGGATCCTGGTCGGAGGTGACTTCAATGCTAGGGCACTTGAATGGGGCATGCCTCACACAGATTCCAGAGGGAAACGAATTTTGGAAATGGCGGCGAGAACAGGACTGGTAGTTCTAAACACCGGATCCACCCCAACGTTCCGGCGCCCGGGCTGCGAAGGAAGCATTCCAGACGTAACCTTCGCATCGGAATCACTGGTGTCGCTGGTGGACGGGTGGCGAGTTCTGGAAGAGTTTTCGGCCAGTGACCACCAATACATTGCTTTCGAAGTGGTGGACACAAACTCTCGGTGTGCGCCACCCCAGCGATCTTTCTGTGTATGGAACGTCGCGAAGGTGAACACCGGGAAGTTTGTCGAAACTCTGGGAACGGGTGGGGCCACGCTGAAGGGTACTCCTGGGGGCGGTGGCGCCGCTGCTGACACTGTCGTAAATTCAGTTATGAACCTGATAACGACGGTCTGCGGAGCCTCCATGTCCAGGAAGACATCGAGGCGCGGCAAACCTTCCATGTATTGGTGGACAGTGGAAATCGCAGAGCTCCGGAAGGAATGTCACAGGCTGCGCCGCTTAACACAACGTCTAGGCGACCGTGAGGAGGCATGTACCATAATGATGGAGTACAAATCAGCCAAAAGGAGACTCCGCAGCGCAATAAACAAGAGCAAAGCTCGCTGCTGGCAAGATCTGATCGACGAGGTGAACGGGGATCCGTGGGGACTCGGTTACAAACTTGTAACCCGAAAAATCGGGGCTCTGCGGAAACCCTGTTCACTTAAGGCCGAGCAGATGGACCGCATTGTGAGGGCACTCTTCCCTGCACACCCCGTATGGGATGGTGACGTCGGCGCGGAGAGCGCAGAGGACTGTCCACTTTTCTCTGTAAAAGAGTTGGAACAGGCAGTCCTCTCTATGAAAAACAAGAAGGCGCCAGGACCCGATGGTATTCCAGCATAGGTATACAAACTGGTATTCTAACACCGGCCAGGCCTACTGCTCGGCGCATTCAACGCTTGCCTGAAAGAGGGCATTTTCCCTGCTCGTTGGAAAGTTGCGAGGCTTGCGCTGATCCCTAAAGGGAAAGGCGATCCCGAACTGCCGTCTTCATACCGCCCGCTATGTATGCTTGATACTGCTGGGAAAGTGCTCGAAAAGCTCATCAGAAGTAGACTCGCTGAAGCGATACGCGCTGCCGGAGATTTATCTCCCCGGCAGTTTGGTTTTAGGGCAGGAAGATTGACAATTGATGCTGTCATGTAAGTCGTGGACGCCGTTCAACGAGCAGAGGCACATAGCCGCCGAACTCGACGGGTGGTGCTCCTCGTAACGCTTGACGTCAGAAACGCCTTCAATTCCGTAAGATGGAAAGACATTCTAGGCACACTAGACAATACTTTCAATGTGCCGAACTATCTGTTACGGATTTTTAGGGACTATCTGAGGAACCGCTCCCTGCTCTATGAAATACTAGAGGGTCAAAGGTGGATGAAGGCCACATCGGGGGTAGCACAGGGATCCATCCTAGGGCCGGACCTCTGGAACGCTACATATGACAGTCTGCTTAAACTCGACATGCCAGAAGAGTCGCGCCTGGTCGGCTACGCAGATGATGTCGCAGCGCTTGTTGCTGGACGCACTGTCGAACAGGCGCAAAGCAGACTCGGCATATTGATGCGACGGGTAAGCGGATGGATGACTACTCATGGTTTCAACCTTGCACTGGAAAAAACCGAAGTAGTCATCCTGACTAAGAAGAGAATTCCGACCCTGCGTCCCATATCGTTCGGCGAGTCGATAATCGAGTCAAAATCAGCGGTAAAGTACCTCGGGTTGACTCTTGACTCAAAGATGAGCTTTTCTGAGCAAATCCAAGCAGCAGCAAACAAGGCTGCGGTTGGAGTTTCGGCGTTAAGTAGGCTAATGGCAAACATTGGGGGTCCTACGTCTAGTAGGCGACGTCTCCTGATGAGCTTAACGCAGTCTGCCCTGCTCTACGGTGCAGAGGTATGGGCTGGCGCTCTTAACAAGGAGGTATATCGTAGACGCCTCGCGCAAGTACAGAGACAGGGAGCTTTACGGGTGGCGTCTGCGTACCGCACAGTCTCTGCACCGGCCGTGATGGTGATCGCGGGAGTTATCCCCGTTGCCCTTCTTGCTAGGGAGCGTTAGGCCATATACAAGCGCAAGGGAGATGAGCCAAGGGAGGTGGTTGCTCGCGAAGAACGGCAACATACTCTAGATGAGTGGTAGCTCTCTTGGCAAAATGAAACTAGAGGCAGATGGACTGCGCGGCTCATCGGCAACCTAGGTGCGTGGCTGAATCGGAAGCATGGTGAGACTGACTATTTCCTTACCCAATTTTTAAGTGGGCATGGAAGTTTTCAGTCTTACCTGCACAAGATTGGAAAGGCGCATTCTCCGGATTGTGTGTTTTGCAATGGAGTTGTGGACGATGCCCACCACATTTTTTTTTCTTGTGGAAGGTGGGATGGGGTTCGTCACCAGCTCTATTTAAACACAGGGGATCTCTCTCCAGACAACATTGTGGAAGAGATGCTGAGGACTGCTGACAGGTGGAACCGTGTTGCCCATTATGTTCGGGCCCTTCTCGTTGCTAAGAAGATAGAACTCGACCGGTGGAGGAGCCGGATGGCAGGGGGTTCCTTGAACTGACAGTTCCCTTCCTCCTCTCCCCTCCCGTTGGTGAAAGGAATTCCCTGATTTGAAGGCTCCGCAAGGCGGGAGAGTTCGGGGGCTGGCCCGAAGTAATGTGACAAACGGTTCCAGGCTAGCTCTCTGACGATGGGGAGGTGTTTAGTTGGTAGTCCGACGATGTACCGAATCGGGAGTCCAACACTGTGTGCGTAAATGCATTCACCTACCCTATACCAAAAAAAAAAAAAACAGAAGCCAGCAGTAGGTTTTGAACCTTTTCACTTTCCAACGATGAAGAAAAAGACAGAGGGACAGTAAACCCGTTTTAATAAGGTTTTGTTTTCAACCAAACCTTAAAAGTGGTGGAATCCCATTCGCTCCCAATTCTCCCATCGCCAGTTCTACATACTACAAGACCACAGTTTTGTGCTTCTCCTCCTTCCTCCCACTTTTATTCCTAATTAACAAAGGGAATGAATCTTCCTGACTGTCGGCATTCACATTGTAACTGTTTGCCCTCCTCCCTCTTCCCTATACGTGCACATCCCCGGCTTTTGAATTGTTAGTTTCGTAATTCCGGACTAAATGCTCCTCCATTAAGTTGAAAGCGAGCCATTTGGAGCTATATACAAACTTTGCTTTGTTTGTCTGGATTGTAACACTTTACGTAACCAGGATATCATCTGAATTTTAGAATTCCGTGTGTGACAATGGAAATTTGCTGCATAATCCCTTCCGTTTGTTAATTTTCTAGAGTCGTCTATATCCTGGTCTCTATATGTGATAATTATGCATGGGAAAGACTATCCTTTTATAGCCTGATATCCATATAGGGTATGGTCATGGGCGATGTAAAGTTGCAGAAAGTGCTGAAGTAGGTTCAGTGGGTCCTTGTTCCATTTTTCATACACCTTTTATGCTCCTTTGTGCTCTGCTACGATTGGAAGAATTTTCATATTTTTCCTCTTGAACGGAAAGGAGAGTGGATAGTATCCTTTGAAATCCGTGGCAATATCTGAAGGGGTAGTTTCAATGCTTCAAAACGTTGAATTATGTAAAGTTTAGAGGAATTGTGGGATGGCGCCCAATGTGGGTTCGATTTGGTATTCGAGTTTTAAGGACTACTTGGATAATCTGGATACATTATCCGGATAAGTTTAAGAACGGATGGTCTCCTTAATCGAGAAGCGCTATTCAAATTGGATACTACCCCAGTGGCACACTGACAAGGTCTATTGCCTAATTTATCCCAAAAACAGTTTCCAATCAGGAAGTTATCATCATCTTTTCTCATTCAATCCAATTTTGCGTATCTATTACTGTCAGCCGTATGAAACCTATCCGGAAAATAGAACCCCCTCCTGGTTTGCCGTGACTGAAAATTTGAAATTTGATTGGAAACCCAACTTCTCTGAATGTGATGCATGATACACACTTTTCAGCTTCCAGGATGCAGGATAGCTCTGTTGCCTGTCTAGGCGGAGATGGCGTAGCACAGATATAGATATAACCTAGATCATATTTCAAGTTCAAACTAAATGCAATTTCCTGTTTGGAATTAATCTGACATGACTACTGCGTATGGACACGCCACCACATTGGATAGCTCCTCTGATTGCCTTGCACTTCCTTGGCAACCTGTAATCAGTCAAGCGCATAATGGGTACACATACTGAGTGGGTTAAGCTGCTGCAGGCTACGCTGGTGGGTAAGTGCTTTTCTTTCGATAAGGATGTTGGTGTTGATGCTTGTTTGGAACTCAACAGAGTAGTCGAGTATATGTGACGGATTATATCATGGTGAAAATCAGAAAGGTGACTTTTAAGGAGTTGAAAGGATCCTCAATTTAGTGAAATATAAACGTAAGCTTCTCTGAACATAGAAATTGAGTTTCGAGAAAGTTATAGTCAATTGAATGCAGTCAATGAAAACAAGTCGGAAAACCGGAAGCTGAACGCTTCAGGTACGAAAGGTTTTGTGTATTTCTTAGTACGTAGCACGTAATATATGCATATGTCCACTTTCGGGTGATATTGACATTGATAGTCTTCAATTTTCAAAGAAGCAACAACTTCGACGTATTATAAATTTGTTAGTAATAGTGCGATTTCCATCAAACTTGGTATGATCATGCTCTACATTATAGCCTACATCGCTGCAGAATTTCGTGCCGCTAGGATGAATTTAAGGGGGGTTTCCAGCCAATTACAAAAAATTATAGTAATATACTATTATTAACTTTCTTTGAACAGATATCGGTATGAAAGGTATTTCGGAGCCAAGGCACCATATATTGGCAGCCTCCTGATTTTCAGATTTTTCGGTTTGGTAATTTCTAAGAATGGCACCCTTAAAGAAATGATCACTTTCAATCCCCCGCACTCCCCACGTTTCCAAGAAATGTCAAAACTAAGACCGGCTTCGAAAATTACTAATCGAGGACTTTAATTTGATACCCTACATGACTATATTTGATGAAAAAAAATTGTACACCCTCCTTTTGCATGTATGGGGACCCCCGCTTAAATTCAACGTAAAAGGATGTAACTCACTGTATGTGTGAGCGTTCACAGTTCCCACCTTTCTACCAAATTTGGTGTCAATCGCTATAACCGTCTCCGAGAAAAATGCGTGTGACAGACAGACAGACGGACCGGTGAGGAGTTGCCAGATCTCCCATCAGGCGCGACCCCAGGTGGCGGATAGGGGCATACCTATTGATGTGTAAATATGTGTTCATGCAGTTTTCTTTTCTGACTGTGTATGGGCTAGTTTTTGCTCATCTCTGGTGCGTGGACCAAAATGGTTATGGGAAGGATACCCAGAACATAAAACCACCATGGAAGACGAGAGAAGGAGTAAACTTACGGTGCAGGGGCTCGGAACCCCAGTACCGGCGGCTTTTGGGAGTGAACAAGCGGGCTCCCGGCCATCGATATCCCTCGACCGCAGTGCCTCGGTGGTGGACAACTTGGCCACCTTGGCATATAATGTTACAAGTGATTTGGATCTGGAGAAGGAAGTGTTCAAGCGAAGTACGACCTTACCGAGAACACCAGTAGCAAGAACAACCAAGGATGAACTGAAGATGGATCGTTGGACGACAAAAACTGTAACAACACCCACCGCATATGTTCAAGATGCGCGACAGCAAGAGGTGCTCCAGGAACAAGATAAGGATCCATTCAAAAGAAGCTCATCAACTTTGAGATCTCCACCAATGTTAAAGGCGATGAAGGATAAAGTACAGGCAAGATCAATAACTGACAAAAGTGAAACAGCGTATAAAAGGAGTAACCCTGTCGGGGCTTATAAGCAGCCGAGTCCCGATCCGGAAGAATTACCATTTATCCAGCTTGGGGCAAAAATAGTTGAGCTGTCCGAGTTCATCAAGGACAAGCACAACGTGCACCAAGCCATAAAGAATATGATGAGGGCCATTAGAGTCCTCTATAATAGATCGCAGATGAAGGAAAAGAATACTAAGGATACGCCGAACCCCGCTGCACCAACAGTGTCACAAGCGATCCAAGTGACACCTAACCGTACTACCATCGAAACACGGCGAAATAAACGAGTACGGGAAAAAGAGGAGGATTCTTCAAATAATCAGCAGGCGCCTAAGAGAAAAAAAGGCGGACAGGAAACTCTGAAAACCAGCACTAATAGCTCTGAAGGAGGAAAGCGTACTGCGAGTGTAGAAAAGTTGACCAGCGTTGCGAAGCCCAAGACGAACGGAAACGATGGGTGGACTAAGGTTACGAGCAAAAAAGCGAAAGGAAAAGCAAAATTGCGAACTCGTCCAGATGCGATTGTTATCTCCAGTAAGGGTAATCTGTCCTACGCGGAGATATTCAGAAAGGTCAAAGCGAATCCCGACCTAAAAGATCTGAGCGGAAATGTGAATCGAATCCGAAGAACCCAGAAAGGGGATCTCATGTTCGAGCTGAAAAGATCCAGCGTGGGCAAGGCTGATGACTTTCGCACTCGGGTGAAGGACTCACTTGGGGAAAATGCCGCAGTGCGTGCCCAAAAACATGAGATCTACATATAATGTAAGGATCTCGATGAAATAACATCAAAAGCAGAAATTTGTACTGCTCTGAAGGAGCAATTCAAGTTGGAAGAACTTACAGAGGAGTCTGTTGTAAGTTTACGAAAAGCCTATGGCGGTACTCAAACGGCCACAATACGAGTACCAGTGGAGGCAGCGCAGATGTTGTTGGCTGCCGGAAAAGTTCGGATTGGATGGGTTGTCTGCCGTTTAAGAGAACAGACTTCACTAAAGAGGTGCTTTAAATGCCTCATGTTTGGCACTTCGCCATGGTATGCACCAGCAGCATTGATCGATCCGATCGATGCAGAAGATGTGAGGAGAAGGGCTATATTGCCAGGGAGTGCAATAGGGACCCCAAATGCCTTTTGTGCGAGGTGAAAGAGGGGCAAGATAACCGGTATATTGCCGGAAGTAGTAAATGTCCTGAATTTAGGAAGGCGCTCACTGCAATAAGAAAGTGAGGTTTATTCAGATAAACCTCAATCATTGCAGGGTCGCTCAGGATTTACTTGAGCAGACCACGTTCGAATCAGAGATAGAAATCGCCATCATAAGTGAGCCGTACAGAAGCCGTCACGGTGCCATGGGTCACAGATTCGACTGGTGGAGCGGCGATATGGGTTTGCGGTCGACAGGCCATACAATGTACTGCAAGTCAGGCAGCCAGTGGCTTTGTGTGGGCGAAAATAAGTGGTGTATATGTATACAGCTGCTACGCCCCACCAAGTTTGGCACTGTCTGAATTCGAGCAAATGCTTGATAATCTTGTTCTCGACGCAAGGGGACGAAGTCCAAAGGTGATTGCTGGTGATTTCAATGCTTGGGTCCTAGAATGGGGTAGCAGAGAATCAAATGCCAGGAGGCGCAGTTTAATAGAAGCTTTCGCGCAGATGGACATGGTTTTGGCTAACGAAAGTGTAGTAAACACCTTCCAGAAAGGGGGGTCAGGCTCAGTTGTAGACCTGATCTTTGTCAGCCCTTCACTGGCGCCTGGTATGTCCTGGTGCGTCAGCGAACGCTACACCCACAGCGATCACCAGGCACTTTTCTTTGAGACATGTGTCGAACCTCAGGGCAAAGAGCTATCATACCCGAAACCGAAAAAGATTTCAGGCTGGTCTGCAAAATCTTTGGATGAGCAGAGCTTCTTAGAGGTGTGGTTAGATCAACCTGATAAAGCGGGCGCCTCAACGGAAAGAGCCATCCATCTGGCTCAATGCATCGCCAAAGCATGTGACGCGTCCATGCCTAGGTGGTGCGCATTTCCCCGTAGAAGACCAAACTACTGGTGGAATGATGAACTGACCGGCCTTCGATCAGCCTGCCACCGAGCCAGAAGAGCGGCTCAGAGAGTGGTAGGTAGAGTCGATCAAGGGCAGAAAGAGTGCGCCTACAAGGCAGCCCGCAAAACCCTCAAGCTCGCCATCCAGCGAAGCAAGAGGAAATGCTTTGGGGAGCTCTGCTCAGAAGCGGACGTAAATCCGTGGGGGAGAGCTTATGGAATCGTGATGGGACGATTTAGAGGCCGTTCGTCTCCGCAGATCACGTGCCCCACCCTCTTGTTGAAAATCATCCAGGGGTTATCCCCCAGCAAGAGGAGAACACCGACACATTCCAACCACCTCTGAATGTGACGGTAATCCTGCCAGTCACCAAAGACGAGCTCCTGGAGATCTGCGGTAGAATAGGAGACAATAAAGCACCGGGTCTGGACGGAGTTCCGAATAAGGCCCTTAAGTTTGCAGTGAAATCCAGGCCGGACATTTTCGCTGAGTTGTTCGAAGCGTGCATGCCCGAGGGAATATTTCCAGCGGTATGGAAGCGGCAGAAGTTGATGCTTCTGCCTAAGCCTAGTAAACCTCCAGGTGAACCATCCTCATACCGACCCATATGTCTTTTGGACACGGTGGGGAAAATGCTAGAGCGGGTAATCTATAATAGATTACTCCCGGTAGTTGAGAGCCAAGGCGGCCTTTCAGATCGGCAGTATGGGTTCCGTAAAGCCAGATCAACCATTGATGCCATCAAATTGGTTACTGGCTTGGCCGAAGATGCAATCCACGGAAAGGGTAGTACCAGCAAATATTGCGTGGTAGTAACCCTGGACGTGAAAAATGCATTCAATTCGGCCAATTGGAATCTAATCCGGAAATCCCTAGCGAAGGTTGGTATTCCCGCCTATCTCGCCGCAATTGTCGATAGTTATTTAACTGAAAGGAGGCTCTGGTACGACACTGATGACGGACCGCAGGAGTACGTCGTTTCCGCAGGTGTCCCGCAGGGCTCCGCATTGGGCCCACTACTGTGGAACATCATGTACAACGATGTACTTAATCTTCCCCTTCCGGAGGAAGCCACAATGGTGGGTTACGCTGACGACATTGCACTGGTTGTTGTCGCAAAGCATCTCGAAGATGCTGAGTTATACTCAAGCGAGGCAATCAGTGCTGCCAAATGCTGGTTAGAGAGTTTTGGTCTGACGCTTGCGGAGGAAAAAACGGAAGCGGTCCTCATCACGAAGCGCCGGAACAGAAATTATGCCTGTGTTAGAGTCGGGAATCATATCATCAGGAAGCTCAGCTATAAGCAACACGCACAGTATGTTTGTGATAAACCATCCAAAGCTAGTATGGCCCTGGCCAGGATGATGCCGAACGTGAGAGGGCCACGGCATACCTCTAGGTTGCTTATAGCCAGAGTGGTGACCTCAATCATGCTCTATGCGACCCCAGTTTGGAACGAGGCGTTGCGGATGTCAGTTAACACTAGCAAACTGAATGCAGTCTACAGGAGGACAGCTCTGAGGGTATGCTCTGCCTTCAGGACAGTCTCAGATGATGTAGCATTCGTCATCTCTGGAATGATGCCGATTGACATCTTGGCAGATGAGATGGCGAATATATACCATGCGAAGCCAATCTCTCCCTTATTGCAGACGAAGAAGGCTGAGAGGGAGAGATCCATAAATAGATGGCAAGAGTGGTGGGAACGCTCGGGAAAGGGTTGGTGGACTCACAGGCTCATTCCTGCCGTCAAGGAGTGGTTGGAGAGACGACACGGTGAGATTAATTATAATCTCACCCAGTTTCTCACGGGACATGGAGGATATCTCCAATACCTTCACAGGTTTAAATTGGAGACCTCACCCGATTGTCCAAATTGCGATGGAGTCCCAGAGGACCCAGAGCATGTATTCTTCCACTGTCCGAGATTTGTGGAAGAATGGAGGAGCCTAGAGGAGACTCTAGGAGAGGTGCTGGTACCAGAAAATCTGGTGCCGAAAATGCTAGCACATCAAGAGAATTGGGACGCGGTCAACTCCATGATCGCATCAATTCAAGATAAATTGCGAAAAGCACAGGAAAGGAGAAAAACGCGGTCACGTGCGCCGCGTATAGAAGAAATGGGATTAAGCTAGAGTGAGCTGACTCCGCCCCGTGATGTAATACCTTATGGTGGTTCCGCGGGGCAGGGAGGGAGTCGGGGGTGGTTTTAGTGGGTAAAAATCCCACACGCTGGTGTGTCCAGACCAGTGTATTTTGAAGATTTCCACCTCCTCAAAAAAAAAAACACAGACAGACGGACAGACAGACAGACGGTAAACCGATTTTAATAAGGTTTTGTGTTTACACAAAACCTTAAAAAGGACTCATGAAATTGGGTTGCAATTATTTCGTCTTCGGTGCGATTCTTTAAAATCATTTCTAAAATTAGGAGCGACCATCATAGCTGCTAGAATTAGGGCGAAGAATAACCTAAAGACGCTTAAGTCTTTACTGCTGCCTTCGCCTCCCCCATTCCCCAACTTTTTAGAAATTAATATGTCTTATCTGGGGCATGGCTCTGAGGTGCATTTTCTTCCTGGAATCTGTGGTCGTCACTATATTGAAGATGGCTCCCAATCTGGAAATACCCCACATTGGGCGCTATCCTTCAAAAGCTTAAATTTTGTTCTCAAGCACAATAAAAAATTGTCTGAAAATATCTTGATTGGTGTTGGCTATTTTAGTCTGATTATGCTTCAGGTTAAGGTTCCATAATTCGGCAAGTCCTCACACGACCTCCTCGCTTTGGTCACTGGAAACCGTCTTCAGACGGACTGAGAGTATGTAGCTCCGGGGTGAAAGTAAGCTTATTCAACTGAAGAGGATCTGTTTGCCTGCTGGTCATATGTTCTGGCGGGGGGATAAGCCAAAGCAACAGCCCGGGGATCGTCCTCCCTGCACTGGGAAATGTGCTAACTGGACCCCAAGCCAAGGTGGAACAGGATACGCCGAGGGCTGCGTGGCAAATGGGGAGCTTGGTCTTTAGTGTGCGAAGTCTGAATACTTTTAGTTTTAAAAAAAACCCTTACCCTGGTCAGGATGGACATTCATGGGACCAAGACATAGGCCTAAATAAAAAAAACACACCCTTATCCTGGTGGCAGGACTGGCCAGGGTGGGCATTCATCGGACCAACACATGGACTTAAATAAAAAAAAAACCCAACACAAAACACATAATTAAGACTTGCTTTTTTCTATTCGCTAGTGGTATTTATTGGTCTTGTAAATGCCAATATTTTGGGAGCCACTTGTTCCCTTTATCACTGCTAAAAAGTCCAAAGACTAAAAGAATAGGTGGTGCTACCAGGCTGGCATCCAGCCAGGAGACAGTAGTCGTCGAGGGCAATACAGTCGATACCAGCCGTAGCATCGTTGCGTTGAATCCAACCGAAGCGAGGAGACAGGTTTCCAGCTTGGAATTCACTACCGCCGAGCTGGGTGTAGCGAGTACCAACCATAGTACTCCGAACTCGAAATCGTCCATGTCGGAGGCCCCCTCAAAGGCAATGGCCGACAAGGATACCAGTCACCGGAAATCGACTAAAAAACGAAGGTCTACTGGAGTTCTGCTTAAAAGCCAGTACCAGAAAGCCATACATATTCTGAGCAAAATTGCGAAGGATAAGGAGGCCGGTACTGTCGACTATCAGGATGAAAAGGACTTCGTTAAATACTAGGTGATTGTTGAAAAATATAACAGTAAATGCCTGGGAGATGAGCCCAAGGCGAAGTCCACCGCTTTCAAAAGCAATAGATCTCAAGACGAGGTCGAACAAAAACACAAGCGGAGTAGAGTGAGTTCCACGTTACAACATGCGTAGAGTGAGTTCCACGTTATAACATGCGAGGACCAGTTCTTCAGGGACATTCTTGGTATGTGCGTGGCTATGATCAGCGACGCTTGGGAGGGCGCAAAGGTCAAAGCCACCCCTTCCCCGACGAGATAGACAATAGATCGGCCGCTGCATCTGGTTGCCGAAGATTTGCATGGATAAGGATCAGATCGTCCAATCCTTGCGCTTTCAAAGCCCCATAGACAACTGCGGTAATGGAGACGAAGATGTTTTGTTGGACTAGTGGCGTGGCACGTTTTGGTCATATTTGATATGAGGATATCCGCGATAGATATGGGGTTGCACCGATCGTGGAAAAACTGCGAGAGAGGCGTCTTTGATGGTATGGTCAGGTAATTCGCACTAACGAGAATTCACTTGCCAAGATGGGTCTGAACATCGAAGTTGATGGTAAACGACCAAAAGGTAGGCCAAAACAACGGTGGTTTGATACGCTGGATGGGGATTTAAAAGCCTCGAGATTGCAATCCAGATTGATAAAATAAATTGGGAAAACCGATCACAACGAGCCGACCCCGCTTGTGAACAGAACAAAGGCTAAAGAAAAAGAAGGTGGACAACTGGGTAATTATTAAGAGGGAGGAATCCCAGACACACAGCCAACCTTTTCTGCTCTGTATAATCAAAGATTGCGTAGAGTCACTGGAAAAGGAAGATTACAAAGTGCGATCCGGAGTTAGGAGCGCAAAAGTGAAAGTGTTCCACTTCGTGAAACCGGATGACGACTAGGATCCAGCCAACGCCAACAATGAGCTGTTGGAGGAGATCGACGGTCCGATAGGGACTGACAAATCCTCTACGCAAGCTAGTCATGCTGAGGATAGCGCCGATAAATCTGCAACACTCAAAGTGCCCCTCAGCTAATCTGCTGGTCTTCCTCCGAGAGGAATTCGCACTAATACTGGAGCCCTGTATCGGAGGCGACCGAACAATCAAAGAGTTCCAAAAGAAATATTATACTTCATATCATAGCACCAGAGACGTTGATCGGGATAGACCTTGCGCATCTATCTTGGTGAGGAAGACTCTGCACGCATTTCTGTTTTCAGACCTAAGTTTCAGCGAGCTAGTCATGGTCAAATTGGATCAGGCGGAAGCGGAAAACGTGCACATTTCCTCGGTTTACATGGCTCATGACCAGTTACCTCCACCACAAGCAATATTAGACGTACATCATATCAGTAAAGGAGGCCAACTTGCTGATAGGCTGCGACGCCAATGCGGGGCATATGCTTTGGGGCCACTAGCAAATCAATGAAAGAGGAGAGTCATCCTTTGGTTTTATAATTAACGCACATCTATCGGTGTGTATCAGCGGCTGTGCAGTAACCCTCCGTTTTTCCAGCTCGAAAAACTGTGATGATTGGGAGGAAGTCCTTGATATCAGCCCACTAACCGATAATGAGATTCTAAGGGTGGAGAACTGAGAGTGTCTGTCCAAAGGTCCTTCTCAAATCTGCTACAGGCGCAAATATTGGCAATCATACAAGGACTGCCTGAAGAAGTACGAGTCGGCCATCAAGATTGCCAAAAAGCGGTCCTGGTTGGACATATTGAAAGCACCAGTGAACCTGCGAAGCTCAGCCAGATTCTGTTCAGGGAACTTAGGAGCCCATCCTTTATTAGAAGTCGGAAGTCTACTGGATGAAATCTTCTGCTGAAACCCTGGCGTTGCTGGTTCAGACGCCTTTTTTCGCTGGTGAGGAGGACTGTGAGTTAGCGCCTTGCTTGGAGGGTATGGAACCCCAGTTGTGTGCGGTAATCGGTAATTACCGAAGATAAAATCGGCTGGGCTATTACAAGGAAATAGTAGTTGAGGTACAAGAGGCGCGCTTAATCGATTACCCTTGTCAGTTGAAGCACAGAGTTTTCGAGAGGATAGGGATAAGCTTACTTCTCCATTTGGAGTGCATTGATGAGGCTACTTTAAAGTGGCTCCAGCAGGTAATCCTGGTTTTGAGTTTTGACGATCGGCCCAAGTTTACTAGCGTGAACACTGAGCTGCGCAAGACAGATAATGTCGGAAGTGGGTTACCTGGAAGGCAGGGGATATCATTTGCATGTTGGGTAAACAGAACCCGGGCATGGATTTGGGACACTGGAAGAATGAATACCAAGAAGGACAAATCGAAAAAAGTGGAGGGTTTCAGCTTGGTATCCGAACTGGACCAAAACTGTCTGAATGTGCTCAGGGATAGTCACCATATGGTGCTCCACTTTTTCCTAGATGGAAGATAGAATCATGTTAGGAAACTGTAGAGCATCATTTCCATTTTGAGAGGGAAGAATAATTATGGTCTTCGACTCATAAGAAAAAAAACAAATTGCATCATCTTCGATGAGCTTTCCCACAATGGGACTGCGCGCAGAAGATGGTGCATACAGCGGTGGAACCCTCATATAAGGGTCCGCACTGGCGAAGGGATTGCCTACACCATTTACAGAACAGGTGATGAATGCGCTGCTTGATGAGATGGGACCTTTCATGGATAAGGACATAGGAACTGCTGTACTTTCAAGTGCGGCTATTTTCAGAGAAATCAAACACGAGGGTATCGAGTCTCTGGAGGTACGGTGTGGGGGAAACCCCGTCACACACTGATCGCGGCATACGTTCCATTACATATTAGACGGTCAAATTAACCTGCAGCATGCCAAAGCCTTCAACTAACTGTTGGCAGCGAGGCTGACAAAGCTTTCAGGACTGCCCCTACACTTTCCTGGTGCAAGAACCATGGGTTCGATTTAATAGAATTAGGTCAGTAAAGGGGGCTAGGGTCTTCTACGATGACAGATCCATAAGACCAGGAGCTTGTGTCCTGATGTCAAGACGGTTAGAGGCACTCATGCTGAGACAGTTTTATTCCCAGGACCTAGTTACGGTCATCGTATAATACCAGATTAATGGCGAGAGGAAAAACATCATAACTGGCTCCAGTTATTTACCCTATGATTCTTGGTATCCTCCACCAGCGCAATAACTAAAGGAACTCCTATTAGGTTGCGATGCGAATGCTCATCATATTTGTTGGGGCAGTAGCAAATGGTGTCACGACTGCCAACCTAGGGTGCGCCACTACGTTTGTGGGACTCAGAAGAAGTGAAGTAGTTGACCTAACAAAATGTACTTCAAAAGTGTTTCGGTGCTACACGAGGTCCCATTGTCAGATCACCGATACCAGGCTATTGTGGGCGAACAGTCTGTAATACAAAGATGGAATGCTAAGAAAGCGGATTGGTGCTCCCTAGGCGACTAAGGATTTCTTTGGCGCTTGGAAACCTGAAGTTTGCACACTTTTATACTGCTATGAACAGGTTTGTCCTATTTTTTTGAGGCCGAAGCCGTAAAACGGTTCCTTGGTGGAACCGGGAACTGCAGAAACTCAGGAAATCAACCAGGCGATTTCTGAACCGTGTTTGTAAAAGCAATCAGTATGAAGGTTGGTTAAACTTCCGGAACTCAAAGCGTGAATATAACAGGCTTGTTAAGTGTTCGAAACGAGGCTTCTTAAGAGCAAACTGTGAGGAACTGGAAGGCAAAAGAGGGACTTCAAGGCTGTGTAGAGTCTTTAAAAGGGATGAGTAGGCTAAGTTGGCCTCTCTTAGAAAACCCGATGGTACTTTCACGAGCTCCAGAGTGGAATCAGTACAGACCTTTTTGCAACACGTAAGTATTGCAACGTGAACAGGCACACTGCGAAACTAAGTGGCTCTATGCCATCGCAGGGATTACTGTGTGCTGAAGCTTGTGTCGATAGCTACCTAACAGCAGAAGCAACGAGGCTGCCCTCAAGGAACCTTGGGTCGCCATATATCTGTTCATTAGAAGATATGAAGTTACCCTGAAACATAGAGAGGACTGAGAAGTCACGGAGGAATTTTTGGCGGGATATACCGAAGTCTGCTACACCGATGGCTCGAAAATAGAGCAAGGTTCTGGAGTCGGATTGAAGGCTACGCGCATCGCAATCTGTAGTGATAGCCAGGCTACATTGAGGGCGATGAGTATTCCTGTGATCGCCTCCAAAATCGTTCAGGAATGCATTCAAACGCGGTGGAACCACTCTGGATACTTGGTTACTGTGGCGCAGAGAGGGAAATGAAATCTCGGATGCTTTAGTGAAAGATGGTTTAGCCTTCCCCATGTCAGGACCCGAACTAGCAATTGGAGTATCAGTACTATTGGCTAAGGCTTTTTTTATCATCATCATAGGGTCAAAGCTCTTACTGTACAAGACCATGATCTTGCCAGTCCTCCTGTATTCCTCGGAAACTTGGGTTCTTAGCAAGAAAAATTGCGAACCCTTGGCCGCGTTCGAGAGAAGAAACCTCCGAAGAATTTTTGGCCTCCTACATGAGGATGGATGATTCCGTAGCCTACACAACGACGAAATCTATGAGCGATACCATGACCGTCAGGTTGTGGATAAAATCCGGCTCAATAGGTTACGGTGGGCGGGTCACTTAATTCGTATGGATGAGGATGATCCAGCCCGGAAAGTCTATAAGGGCAATATCTATGGTAGAAAAAGAAGACGAGTGATGGCGTAGGTCAGGACGCCAGACAGCTTTTAGGGATATCGAATTGGTGGACCTCGGCGCAAAACCGGGATGTCTGGAGTTCCTTATTAAGGCAGGCCCAGACCGGATACCGGTTGTTGCGCCGTTGATGATGATGAAGCTGATTCATGGTCCCCTTGTGTGATGCCTAATGATTGTTTGGATAGTTGCTCGATGAAATTTAGAGGAGGATCTCCATTCGTTGCTGTGATTAAAATGGGAATGCGTGGAAAGGCAAGGTGAGAAAATAGGAGGTAGAATGGAGAATACGAGGATTGGAGGTAGTAGCTGCCAGATGCTACTGGTCTATGAAGCAAATAATGCCTGATTAAGTAGTCTTTTGTTCCGTTTGATGGTCCTTATTCAGATGATCGTTTGGTTTGCTATTCGAAGAAAGTATTTGGTGGTGGTGGTTAAAAAAAGAGAGAAGAGGAAAGAAAGGCCAGGAAATGGGAAACGGGCAATGCAAAAGGAAGAAGCGTGGAAGACAGGATCTGAATGGGAAAATTAGTGAAAATAGTGGTTTTTTGTTAGGAGCAGTGTGGATGAACGCGTTTACATACAGAGTGTTGAACTGCTGCAACAGTATGCAGTCGGACTACCAATTAAACACCTCCCTGATATCAGGGAACTTGGAACCGTTTGCCTTCCCTCTTTCTTAGCTTTGGGAGCCTTCAAGTCAGGGAATTCCTTTCATCAATGGGAGGGAAGGGGAGGACGGGAGTTGTTAGTTCAGGGAACCCTTTGCCGTCCGGCCCCTCTGCCGATCGAGCTAAATCTTCTTTGCAATAAGAAGAGCGCGAACATAATGCGACTCCATTTGCCAGCGCTCCTAAGCATCTCTCTGACATTGTTTTCTGTAGAGAACTCCCCTATGTCTGCATAAAACTGCTGACGAAAGTCGTCCCACCTTTCACAAGAGAAAAAGGTGTGTTCAGCGTAGTCGCCCACTCCATTGCAGAACACGCAATAGGGAGATCGCGCCTTCGCAATCTTGTGTAAGTAAGATTGAATACCTCCATGCCCACTTAGAAGTTGGTCAAGGAAGTAATCAATCTTACCGTGCGTTCTGTTGAGCTACTAATCTAAATTGTCGATGAGCGCCGTGGTCCATCTGCCTGTTGTCTCGTTATGCCAAGAGAGTTGCACTCAGTAAGGGCGCGTTGACTTTCTTTACGGGTAACCGCCTCTTTCAAGTTTTCACCCTTATGGCTGTAGAAGCTTTACGATCCTTAGCAAGGAGGGCAACGCAGATCACTCCTGTGATCATAATCAAGGCCAGTTCTAAGACAGTGCAAAAAGCAGACACCACACGCAAAGCTCCCCGTCTCTGCACTTGAGGAAGGCGCTTACGATATAGCTCCTTGTCGAGGGCATCAGGCCATATTTCCGCCCCAAAGAGCAGAACGGACTGCGTTGCTCCCAAAAGAAGACGTCTCCTAGCAGATATAAGGCCTCCAACATTCGCCATTAGCCGACTCAAGGTCGAGGCTCCAGATGTAGCCCTGTCTGGTGCTGTTTTGTTTTGCTCGAAGAAGCTCATCTTCAGCATTAAACCTAAATACCTTGGTTGGGTTTTGACTCTATAGTCAACTCGCCGATTGATATGGGACGTAGGCTTGGGATTCTTTTTCTGGTCAGCATGGCTATTCCGGTCTTTTTCAGTGCAAGACTGAGAGCATGAGCAGTCATCCATCCGCTTACCCGTCGTATCAATATGCCAAGTTTGTTTTTCGCTGGTTCAATAGTGCTTCCTGCTACAAGTGCCGCAACGTCTTCTGCATAACCGATCAGGTGAGAGTTTTATGGCATGTCTAGTCTTAGCTGACTATCGTAGAAAGCGTTCCAGATGTCTGGCCCTGTGTTACTCCCGACGTGATCTCCATCCTCCATTAACATTTCAGAGAACAGGGAGCAGTCTTCCAGATAATCCTTTAATATCCGTAAGAGATAGCTTGGTACTTGGTATGGCATTACCCTTCCCATTTTGATTTTCTCGCTGCCAAGGAGTTTCCTCGCATATTGCTCATGAACTTCCACCACAGCGACTTTTTGGACTCGAGCATTTACAGAGGTGATACCTATCCGCGTATTGGATATTCACGGGTTATGCCCTCCTCCGCTTCGACCTTTTCTGTGAGGCAATCAAGATCTTGGATTTCTAGAGGGCACATAGGCTCTAGACTAGAAAAGAGAGCCTTCTTCCCCAGTAGCCCCTTGACCGCTTGACAGAACTTTTGCAAGTCGTTTTTGGACCTAGTTCGACGAGAACTTTGCCACCGTTCGTTTTCTGTATGGAAGTCACTTCAGCTCTGTTGTCTTCGGGTTTCATCCTGTAGCTGATTTCACTAATGACTTTCGCAAACGTTTTGTCTTCTGTCGGCTTAATGAGCAGAGCTAAGAGTCCTTCTTCGTTTCCTCGTCTTTTCTGCTATTGACTTTTGGTTTGTAGCCTCCTTGTCTTTGAACAGATGGGCATCTGGCGGTGTTGCCAAATGTTTCCTTTTATCCTTTTTCACCTTCTTTTATTTTGGGCCCTTGAAACTAGTTGGATAAAATCTCCTTCTGGCATGTCTTCATCTTTCCGTTTGTTCCCCAGTTCGCTTTGCAGTGGGCTATCTGCGATCCGTTTGACGTTAGCAGAGCTCTCAACGGGAAGCGCGGCTCTCCACGCTCGCATGCAGGAGGAGATGCAGTCCAGTAGTTCCTCCAGTCCCATCAGCCCATTTCTCACGTCTTTGTTGACGTTCCTCCGAAGGAACGTTGTCGACCGCATACGCTTCACCACTACCCCGCACTCCTTGATAATCCTTTCTTTTTCAGCTCTAGCTAGGTCAGTTGACTGCATTTCCACTCGGTTCGTGTCCAAATCCGCCTGCTCAGGACCAGCGAGCCTCTTTGCTTTTTTCCGGAACAGGGACACTACAGGGTATTGGAGTTGTTGTCCCCGCATCGTCAGTTGCGCCACTTCGTAACGCTTCCTCGTTACCTCAGCTGTCACATAGGGTATTTCAGCCCTCGTTGCCTTTTTCGCTGAGCGACGCATTTTTGTGCTGCGCCTAAACCCAGTCAGCTTTTCCTCCTTCCCTGCTATTTCGTCGATTGTTTTTTGTGTAAATAGGTTTATTCTCCATGGAAATTTCACCAGTACACCATGTGAAGGGAGGGGGCTGCAATAGTTAGGAACGGGTATTCCCTGAGGGCTAACCTACACTTAGCTGATCCCGGAACTCACGGACGGATCAGTGCTCGCTCGGAGCAACGTGGTCCACTAACACCGGTTTAATGCACACTACTTGACCAAGGTCCCAAAGGGGCTGGCTCCAGATACAGGTCACAACTAGCATTTTGGCAGAGCTAGGTTCACATCACCTCCAGCGGAAAGCTATCGACGACTCCGAGGACTCCCAGTGTGTCCCGACATCTGGTATCATAAGCGACCCATTTAAGGTCGCTGATGACCCCTGAGCCAAGTGGAAACAGTTTGGAAACTCAGCATTAGATGCAATTTTGCGAATGTCCACAAGAAAATTGTAGGGGTATGAACAGCGTTTTCAGCCGATTGGGTTTGTCAGTTGAAACACGGAGATTTTGACAGCGCTCGAGAGAATAGGGATAAGCTGGTAGTCAGCTTTAGGAGAGGTTTTTTTTTCTTTACTTCAGAAACGAAACGATTTTGGTGCCAAAACGAAAGGCTAAGATCCCATATGACTCCTGTAACCATTAATTGTCCTTTTCTGTTCCGTTTTATACGCTTCTTACGTGTAGCAGTTCCATAAAACTGGAATTTCAAAATACTTTTTTCCCAGACCCATATGACAGTGTGTAGAATTCGGTCATATAAAGGCGCTACTTTCCGTAATAGTCAAAGGACCAGAAGTAGTCCCATACTTTATATTATCCTTTGTGACATAGAAGCAAGAGTAGCTTCAGCATTCTTATTTCCCACGCTCTTTCTCCGAGTTAATATCAAAAAATTAAATTGATGGAAAATGTTCCACAATTGTCCTTTTATAGAAAGTCGTTGTAAGGGAACCAAGATGGCGACGATGGAGCTTTCGTAACAGCAACTACTATTCGAGACAGTATGTAGCAATGTGAAGCCTAACGATCCTTAAGGAGTTTAAAGTGAAGTTCCTCGGAGTATATGGAAAGTACTGCTCAGGATGTAGTTGGTTCTCAATTTGTGAACCCTTTTCAAATGAGAATAACATTATGCAAAATAGGGTTGTAAAGAGAATCCTCTCTTGTTTTCTTCCAAAGAAGGTAGGAGGAAAAAATCAGGAGCCATTTTTTTCTGAGGGTGAAATTTTTTTGTCGATGTAACGAACGTACAAATTCTAAATAATTTAATTGAATTTACATGTAAGGTAAATACACCTGTTCATTTCGAAACCGTATATTAATTCCCTGCAATGTCCTTAGGGAGTTTTGTGACCCTTTTCCTTTCACCTTCATTCAACCTCATAATACCCACAGAGTACTCGTCTGCGGAACACATCTTAGCTCCTTGAAACTAGATTGAGTTCATAGACTCTATCTTTCAAGGAGACTTGAATGCCTGGGAGACCAACCGGCCAAGGATGTAATGGAGACTGAAAAAAGGATATATAAATACTTACTTGTCGTGTCAACACCATTTCCTTGCGGACATCGTTGATAGACAACTTCACCAGCTGGTGTTGGTGGCCAACATAGGATTGAATCAAAAGTCCAATTGCAGTAGAGTCCTGTGGAAGAATGGAAGAAATAGAAGGTTGAGTAAAGGATTAAAATGGAATCAATGTTTAATATAAAAGGGAATGCAGAGAAGATGTTTATCTTTTTTGAATGGGGTAGGGATGTTTGGTCACGGTTGTTGTGCATGCTTTAGTCGGGGAGAAGGGACAGCATAGACAGCCCTGAGGGGGAGGCTTTTCCTTAAAAGTAGTCAAGCTGTTATTGAAAATCCTTCTTGACGAACAGAATTCTCTCCTAATTCACTCATTCATCTGATTTCCCTTTCAAATTAAATCCCCAAGCTTCCTTGTCCTACTATCCGATAAGTGAACTATTTAAACCACTTAAAACGTACGCTCCCATTTGCGTAACGACCACTTCATGAATAAACAATGATTCCTGTCGATAGTTCACTAACGTGCCACAACAAAACCCGAACGAAAAGGATTACTAAAGACTAACCGAAAGAGTCGGTCTTATCCTTGTCTCCATTCATCCACTTCATACTTCCCGAGTCCTCCAGCGTTGACTCAATTCAAAAACCAGGTCAGGTCACTAGATTAGCGCTGACAACAATAATAACAATCTTGGGTACGAAATAGTAGGTTCGAGGCGCTCCTCCTACATAAATGCATCCTAGAGGACACTCATTCAGAACAACACAGACCAAAACCTATTTGATGAGGCTTAACCCGGAATGGTTGAATGACCGCCCGACTGACCATTATATGTTGCAAACAATCCAATTGCAGGCTTGCCATGCGTTTGTCCCTCGACAATGATAATAAACGATGAAAGCGAGAAATTAGCAGAACAACAGGAAGTGTAAATATTTAAACATTGCACCCTTGCCTGTAGTCATGCAAAACGGACAATTACCTCGGAGCGGACTACCCTCAAGTCCACCTTCTCAATCATAGTGGTCGTCCGTCCGATGTTGTGACTGCAGCATGTTCACGTAGGACAAAACTTCCAACCCTTCATGGAGGTACTATTTTTGTTCGTGTTGAATTCTATTTGCCAATGTTTTACATGCTGGTCGGACAACAGTCAGGATATCAGGGACGTGGCTTTCACGATGGTGTGGTGAATATTGTTTTTTTTCATGTCCTGCATTATTTACGAGAGAATTATCGATGCTTGCTTGATTACAATGCTCCATTTTTGCGTATTGCAATCGTGGTGATGTCATGAATAAAATCGAACTCCCGCACTCTAAGGACTCTATAAGGATTTGAAGGCATCGATTGAATGTTGTAATATTGTAACTCTAATCCTTGTGTTTAGGTGTCCTTTTTCTCAAGGCATTTGATGCGACTGAAATAGAAGTTTATTATGGGAAATATTACGGGGGTTGGGCTCAGTCGTAAATATCCTTGAGAGCTATGTCTATAAATAGCTGCTTGATATCCTTACGAGGATTTGTTTTGTTTTAGCTTAATTCGAAGGAGAACCTTCGGCAAAATATGAGAATGGATCAAATATAAACGGGGATGACTCTCTTAAACTTTCCAATCCTAGCCTCTTCACAGAGATCCGACTCTTAAGAAAGGTTGACCAGACCTAAGACGATTTAAGATTTTCTCCTCTGATCATGAGGGTGGGTCACAAATTTTGCTACTCATAACTGGAAGGAGGGTAAATAAGCTCGCAAAGAATCTACCTTTTGCTCGCGAGGTTACCTAGAAGTGACTGTTTCACTTCTCCATCATAGATCCCTTTTTTTTTTGGGAGTAGGGTAGGCGAATGCGTTTACGCACAGAGTGTTGGACTCCCGCAACAGCACGCTGGCGGACTACCAACTAAACACCTCCCTGTCATCAGAGAACTAGCCTGGACTGACACATTACTTCGGGCTAGACCTCCCGCTCGCCCGGCTTTGGGAGCCTTCAAGTCAGAGAATTCCTTTCACCAACGGGAGGGGAGGGGAGGAAGGGAGTTGTTAGTTCAGGGAACCCCTTACCGTCCGATCCCTCTGCCGGTCGAGTTCAATCTTCTTCGTAGTAAGAAGAGCCGGAACATAATGCGCAATACGATTCCAGCTGCCAGCGCTCTTCAGCATCTCTCTGACAATGTTGTCTGGAGAGAGCTACCCTGTGTCTGCATAAAGCTGCTGGCGGAGGCCGTCCCACCTCTCGTAATAGAAAAAGGTGTGTTCAGCGTCATCCGCCACTCTATTGCAGAACACACAATCAGGAGATCGCGCCTTCCCAACCCTGTGCAAGTAAGACTGAAAACCTCCATGCCCACTTAGAAGTTGGGTAAGGAAGTAATCAATCTCACCGTGCTTTCTGCTCAACCATGGGTCTAATTTGTCGATAAGTCCCCGGCAGCACGGATCGCTTCAGCGAGTCTACCCCTGATGAGATTCTCGAGCACTTTTCCGGCCGTGTCAAGCATACACAGCGGTCGATATGCAGACGGGAGCTCCGAGTCTCCTTTACCCTTACTGATCAACGCGAGTCTGGCCAATTTCCAGCGACAAGGAAAAATGCCCTCCTTCAAGCACGCGTTGAACGCTTCGAGCAGCAATTCTGGCCGTTGGCGGAACACTAGTTTGTAAACTTCCGCCGGGATGCCATCAGGACCTGGCGCCTTCCTGTTTTTCAAAGTGAGAACCGCTTCTTCGAGTTATCCCATTGTGAAAAGGGGGCAATCCACGACGCTTTCCGCGCTATTTACATCAACCCGTACAGGGTGTCTGAGGAACAATGCCCACACAATGCGGTCCATCTGGTCGGTGCTCAATATGCAGGGCTTCCGCAGAGCCCCGATTTTCCGAGTGACAAGCTTATAGCCAAGTTCCCACGGGTCATCATTCATCTCATTAACAAGATTTTGCCAGCCGCGAGCTTTGCTTATGCCTTTATGGCACATGCCTCCTCGTTGGCGTACAAACTTTGTGCCAAACGGCGGAGCTTATGACACTCCTTCCGTAGGTCGGCAATTTCCGCCGTCCACTAGTACATAGAAGGCTTGTCGCGCCTGGGGCCTCTCCGGGGCATGGAAGCCTCACACGCCGTCGTTATCAGATTCATCACTGAATTTACGACGGTGTCAGCTGCGACACCACCGCCCCACGGAGTGCCCCCCAGCGCGGCCCTACGTGCTCCAAGAGCTTCGACGAACCTTCCGATGTTCACCCTCGCGACATTCCACACGCAGGGGGAACGTCGTGTTGGTGCTCGTCGGCAAGTAGCGTCAAACACTTTGAACGCAATGTACTGATGATTACTTGCCGAGAAGTTTTCTAGGACTCGCCACCCGTCCACCGATGATGCCAGAGATTCCAACGCAAAAGTGATGTCAGGAATGCTTCCTTCACAACCTGGGCGCGGAAACGTTGGCGTGGATCCGGTGTTTAAAATTACGAGCCCGGTTCTCGCCGCCATTTCCAGAATCCGTTTCCCTCTGGAGTCTGATTGAGGCATGCCCCATTCAAGAGCCCTGGCATTAAAGTCACCGCCAACCAGGATTCGTCCCTCCGTGCTCGAAACGGCGTCCTCCAGAGCATCATGCCGGCGCTGAAAGTCCGGAATCGACTCATTCGGCGTCAGGTAAACGCTAAAACACGTTATCCCTAAACACCGGATCCACACAAACCCTTCCCCCCGGCCTTCGGCAAGAACACGAAGTCGAACGTCGTCCCGAACCCAGATGGCAGCGGTGCCCGATAAGTCGAGATACCATGAGGACGGGTCCTTGTTTCGGTAGTACTCGCTAATCAGCACTAGATCAGCATTTACTTCCGCAGCGAACTGTGCTAGAAACTAGTGAGCGGTTGCACTCCGGTGCATGTTAATTTGCAAAATGCGGATCATGGCGTTCGCACCCTAGCCCTCTCCAATTCCGCCCTGAAGATCGGACACCGTCCCGAGCCCGCAGTGTGTGCGAAGCTTTCGCCAGACGTGCCACGATCCCCGCAGAGAACACAACTCTCGCTTTCCTTGCAAGTCTTTGCTTGATGACCCGCTTGGCCGCATCTCCGGCATGCTGTCCTCCTGTCCGGACCCTTGCAAGCTGCTGACGTGTGTCCATAGTCCAGACACCTGTAGCACTTGGTGGGGACTATCCGCATTCGTACCCTGCATACTACCCATCCGATTTTCATTCTCGCGCTGTTAAGGAGTTTCCTCACATATTGATCGGGGACTTCCAACACGGCGAGCTTTTGGCCTCGAGCATTTACAGAGGTAATACCTACCCGGGCATTGGTCATTTCTGGACATTCACGCTTTAGCGCCTCCTCTACTTCGGCCTTTTCTGTGAGGCAGTCAAGATCCCGTATTTCTAGAGAGCACATGGGTTCTAGGCTGGAAACAAGAGCCTTCTCCCCCAATAGCCCCTTGACCGCTTCGCAGAACGTGCTCTTGTTGGTCGTCTTTGGGCCCAGTTCGACGAGAACTCCACCACTACCGAAGACACCTCCGCTCGGTTCTCCTCGGGTTTCATTCTGTAGCGGATTTCACTAAGGACTTCCGCAAATGTCTTGCCTTCCGTCGGCTTAATGAGCAGAGCTGACGGTATAGTCCTTCTTCGTTTCCTCATTTTTTCCGCTACTGGCTTTGGGTTGGCAGCCTCCTTGTTTTTGGACAGACGTGTCTCTGGCGACGGAGTCCGTTGTTTCTTTTTATCCTTTTTCGCCTTCTTTTTTTGGGCCTTGGAGACTACTTTGATAGAGTCTCCTTCAGGCACGTCGTCCTCTTTCCGCTTTTTCCCCAGTTCACTTTGCAGAGGACTATCTGCGGTCCGTTTGACGCAAGCAGCATTCTCAGCGGGGAGTGCAATTGTTTCTGCTCTACAATCGTCTTCCGCTGCTCTCCACGTTCGTCTATAAAAGGAAATGCGGTCCAGTAGTTCCTCCAGCTCCATCAGCCCGTTTTTGACGCCTTTGCTGGCGTTTCTCTGAAGGAACGTTGCCGACCGCATACGTTTTACTACTGCTGCGCACTTTCTGATGAGCCTTTCCTCTTCGGCTCTAGCGAGGACGGTCGAATGCACTTCCACTCGATTTGTGTCCAAATCCATCTGTTCAGGACTAGCGTTTCTCACTGAGCTTACTTCCAAAACAGGGGCACTGCAAGTTAATGGAGTTGCCATCTCCGCACAGTCAGTCGCTCCACTTGATGAGGCTTCCTCTTTATTTGGTGTCTCATCGAGTCTATCAGCCCTCGTTGCCTTTTTCGCTGATCGCTGCGGTGAACGACGCATTTTTGTGCTCCGCCCAAACGCACCCAGTTCTTCCTCCTTGTCTGTTGTTTCCTCGTTTTTTTTTTTTATAATTTTCAGAATATTCTCCATGAAAAAGGTACCAGGAGGTTACCTAGAAGTGACTGTTTCAGTTCTCCATCATAGATTCCTTGCCGCCGGCTAGCAGGTCCTTGGGAGCACATGGTACAATCACCATGGTTCCTCGCACATTTGGATTGCTGGCTAGTCGGCGCGTCTTTAAGGGTATTACCACAGTGTGCAGGACACTACAGATATCAACTCCCCAAAGTTCATACCTTGTAAGGCTTGGGGAATTTTTTGAACTAGAAGGTTCACAGAGGTTTCGGAGCCAAGTAAGATGCAAGCAGCTTATTAACTTCTCTCTGCTGTGCTAATAGGACAGCCTGTTGGATGATTGCACCAAGGGTAAATCCTTCTCGACTGTCCCGAGAGATGTGGAGTTCACATATCCTAGTTACCTCTCGTCTAGAACTATTGGGGTCGAGATTATATTCGTTTTGGATTAGCAGCCTAGGTAAGGAGTTTGGTAACACGTTCACCTTTCGCATATCAAAGAGACCTCTTGTGTGGAGTTACTAAATCTCCCATCAAGCGTGTCCCTTCGTGGATAAGGGAACGCTTGGCGGATGTATTATGAGTATGCACATGCGGGCATACGGAGATGTGCGTGTATGGGCCTATTTATGTGCAAGCCCGGTAGGTGGAAATAAGAAGGCTTCTCCTGTGGGCAAAAATTAGCTATGGGAAGGATGCCCAAAAATAAAAGCAAACATGGAGGAACAGAAGGAGGATAAAGTCACGGTGGAAGGATTCGGGTTTCGGGAGTGGGCAAGCGGGCTCCCGGCCGTTGATATTCAACGACCGCAATGCATCAGCATTGAGAACCTTGGCTACAATGGCATCTAATGTTACAAGCGTATGGGAGGGACTGGAATGGGGTCCATCCACGGACTCGTTCAGAAAAAGCTCGACTCTTCGCAGATCCCCCCCCCCCACACTGGCACAAACGCCCGGAGGATCCTTGGCCCCGAATCACCCGAGCGATGTTGGAGACAACGATCAATCAAGAGCAGCCTTTGCTGTCCTGGGTAAAGAGATCATGGGGCTATGTGAATTCATAAAGGAGCACAGGAATATTCACCAAAATGTAAGGGCCATGATAAGAGACGGCGTACGGCAAAGCCCAGGACGAAAGTCATCGAATGAGAAAGTGAACCAGGCGACTCAAATAACAATTGCTTAGAATACGAAAGAGAAGAAACCGGGAAGAGGCTGCGCGAAAAGCCGCACGATTTATCAGGCCAACAAATCCCGAATAGAAAAAAAAGGGACCTGACTCCCAAAAAGCGGAGCACATGAGGAATATGGCGGAAGCTGCCGGTGAAACTGTTGCAGTCGCGGAAAAAAAGAGCGAATCTTTAAAGGCGGATGCGGAACCCTGAAGATAAGTGCCACCCCGAAAAAGGATCGATCGGAGGAAGATAGGACTGAAGGTTACTATAATTTCCAAACGAAGTGAAGGGTCATAAGCTGACATTCGCAGGAGAGTGAAAGCAGACCCCGAACTCACCAACTTAGGAGATAATGTCAGCTTCATTAGACGGTCCCAAAAAGGACATCTTATGTTGGGGCTCCAGAAATCCCAGGATTTACCCGCGGACGAATTCTTAAGCGAAATCGAAAAGTCGTTGGGTCAAGAAGATCACTGTAATGGCCAAAGATATAGATGAGATCATCACGAAGCAGGAGTTTCGCGAAGCCTTGAAGAAGCAGTTCGATCTTGTCGTATTACAGGAGTTAGCGTCGAAAACACTGGGGAAAGCCTACGGGGGAAAATTGTTAGTAGCACGGAGAGTAAGAATAGGCTCGGGTATGTGTCCGTTTAGGGAGCAAGTGGCACTGAAGCGATCCTGCATTGCAGGTAGCAGGTGCGCGGAATACAAAAGAACCCACAACACAAATCGAAGATGCGGTTGATATAAATCAACCTCAACCACTGCCAGGTAAACCATCCACGAGAAAAACATTGTGACATGGGCTTGCAGAGAAGAATCCTTCCGGGAAATAATGGAACACTGAGAGGAAGGTTTCATCAGAGCGAAGGTGAAACGAGTACACCTATACAGCTGTTAAGCTCGATCCAGCGCTATACTTGACGAATATCAAGAAATGCTGAGTGCTTTGATTCTGGATGTCACAGGACGTTGGCCGATAATCATAACAGGTGATTTTAATGTGTGGGCTCTTGAATGGTGTCGGACAACCGTGTTTTGCTCGAGGCATTCGCGGAGCTAAACATGGTACTCGCGAATGTTGGGACCTCATACACTTTCGGGCGAAGGGGTCTGGAGTCTATAGTGGACCTGACATTCGTGAACGCTGCTTTAGCCAGTAGAGTTTTTTGGCATGTCAGTAAGGACTATATCACAACGACCACCAGACATGGAAATCAAGGGCGAGTCGAGCTCGAAAAAGCGATCTCGCAAATTTTCGGGTGAATTGCCGAGTTGGACGGCAGAAGCTATTGAGAGAGACATGTTCTCTGCAGTACTTGAGTCTGATATATCTCTGAATGGTATGGCTAAAGAAAAAGCCACCCAAAATCACCTGATAGGTGATGGAAGCATGTGATGCTACTATGTCCAGAAGGCGATTGCTCCCCAGTAGGCAACCCCACTACTGGGGGAATAACGAAATCGCAAGTTTGTGAGCCGCATGTTTCCGGGCAAGGAGGTTTTACTAGAGGCTCAAGGGAAAGCCCAGGGGCGATAGTTGAATGGAGGCGCACATGCAACTGTGTGGCTGCCAAAAAGAAGCCATTCGGAAGAGTAAAAAGAACTGCCTCAAACAGTTGTGTGGTCATGGCGATATAAATCCCTGAGGAGAGGCCTGTAGGGTGGTAATAAAAAGGCCGCGTAGATCACGTCAGATGTTCTGTCTGTGCCTCCTGAAACAGATTGTTACCACCCTGTTCCCTCACCACGAAAATATCGTAAGGCAAACGGTTGCCCAGCTAAATGAGGGCATAATACCTCCAGTAACAGTGGAGGAACTACGGGAAATGTGCGGTAGGATCGGCAATAATAAGATTCCAGGTTTGGATGGCGTCTCTAACCGGGCTTTCAAGCTGGCATTGAAGGCGAGGCCCGACCTTTTCGGCAATACCTTCGAGGCATGCCTGAAAGAAAGAATATTCCCTGTCTAGTGAACAAAGCAAAGGTTGCAATTGTTTTCCCCAGCAGTAAGAGAATATATCTCACCGGTTCAACAGGACAACTTCTCGATCCCCGAGGTGAATAAGGAGAAGCTTCAAGAGATATGCGGGCGAATTGAAGATAATAAGGCTCCAGGAACAATGCCTGGAAGCTGACTGTTAAAATTAGGCTCACATGGTTCATAAGGACATTTGAATCATGCATGGTAGAAGAAGTGTTTTCCGTTCAATAGAAGAGGCAGAGGTTGGTTCTGCTCTTAATTGCCCTAAAATCCCGTGGCCCACTCTTCTCATATCACCCTATTTGATGATGATATACAATAAGTTGCCCTGTTCGTCGAGTTATCGGGTGATCTATTGGAGCGGCGGAATCGCTCTAAGCGAGCACGCTCTACGGTTGATGGGATAGTTACGGTCCTGGATTTATTTTGGTAGGTGTCGGCCGTTAGTAAGTACTGCGCGGAGGTGATGCTAGGTGTCCGGGATGCTTTCAATTTGGCCGAAAGGGGTTGGATTAAGGGCATCTTGGTTAAACTGGGTGTCTCTGGTTACTTAGCTTGACTAATCGAGAGTGACCCCTCAGAGAGATTTTTTGGTACGACAGTTGTTCCTTAAGGCTCCGTATTGAGGCCTCTGCTGTGAAACATATTATAGGACGGAGTAGTTTTCACGTGACAGCGAAGTCACCGTTGACTGATTTTTAAATGCCTTCGCGATGGTGGCAGTTGCAAAACATCCCAAGGACGCTGAACGTTGAACTTTATGGAATTGAAACCATTCATGACATCAAAATATGATTACGGATGGGTAAACTGGACCTGGTGGACAGAGGCGGTCCTTATTACTAATCGTATGAAGAACATTACTGTTAATAACCGGGTCGGTCTTTTCAAAATGGGTCATTCAATACCAGGGGGGGATGATCGATGCCAGTTGAGTTTCCAGCTGCACCTAGATGTGCGCTAGAAACCGCTAGTTCATTTCTAGTAAGGATGATGTCTTATATTGAAGGGACAAAATATATTCGCTGTGTCCGAATTCCTTAGTGGTTAGAGCAGGTGCCAAAACGGAGGTTCTCACTGATGGCGAGGGATTTTTAACGTGACAGAATGTCGGATACTAGTCGATTCAGCTGTGAGTGACTCTGGTACGTCAAATCAGGCAGTGAAATGCTGACTACATTGCCTCCGTGGACCGTGGAACTATGGTGTACTCTGACGGTCTTGAAGTGCTCTAACACGTTTGAAGGTTCAAATCCAACTGGACTGTCGTGCCAATGATTATTATTATTATCAAAACATACTTAACGCAAGGGTGGTGAAATCGATTCTGGTGTACGCGGCTCCTGTCTGGGTGGGAGAACCGCAGAGGGGTGAGTTCGGTGTAGTGACCAATCGCGTGGATGGTGTGCAGCGCATATAAGGTAGCCTCGGAATGATTCCCCTCCCTATTTCTTTCAAAGAAGAAGGCGAGTTTCACCGATGTGATTACAGACTTCCGATAAGTCGCAAGGAAGGAAGTGCACACAGAAAGTGGGTGCAACGGCGAGAGAGGCTGTTGGAATCATATACTGATCCTGTGTGTTAAGAGAATTGGATTACAACTTAACACAGTTCTTTACGGGGCATGGGGGCTACAGAAATATTTTCAACGCTTAGGGTTCGACGAGTACCCCTGAACCGTTCCTACAACCAAGAACGTGGATCATGTTATGTTTCATGATTCGGAAGAAAGAGGGAGGTTGAACTCCATCCCATGTGATTATTGCACTCCAAAATCTTAGCAAAGTTCCAAGAACTTGATGGCGCTGATGTAGACCAAAGTTCTCTCCGCGATATAATACTTCACGGTGGTTCCGCGGGAATATGAGCGGAGAAGTGGGAGTGGTTTTAATGTATGAACTTTGAACGTTTCCTCCTCCATCCATTAACGAAAGTTAGGTTTATCCCCACTACTAAGGATCGTTGGAACGAGCTGTCAGTATTGTGTTCCTTTGGGAAGTTAATGTGCATCAACTGAGAATGAAGGTTCACGTCTAGTGAGGGACCTACAGAGGTAAGCCCTTGGTATAACATTGAAGTAATTATAGCCCCTCTGTCTATTCGGGTTGTGAAATAAGGAGGTGGGATTGAATTGGCGTTGAACCAATTGCTTCATTGAGAAGCCCCTAATTGGTTCATGATGGTATATCACTTGAATAGGTCCAAAATTAAGGGGATTTCTGTTTCTTTTAGTCCTTTATCCACGGTAAACATCCCAATTTATCCTTTCTACTAATTTTTCCAATTAATCCTTCAGTGGTCCTTTTTTCTTGTGAAAGGTCTACCCTCTACTTGCGTCGATAGCTTTGTTATCCTTTGAGTTTTCAGGTGACTAATATGAAGGCAAAAAACATTCAAATTTCAAAATCAGAAAATATCCTGTCCTCCGTGTCTGCATGTCCTTTTTATCCTCCCTAGACTAGTACTATTTTCATTGGTACAAAAAGCAAAAACAAAAACACATTTCCCGATTAGAATCGGTGACAGTGTCACTACCGCTACCTCCATCCTTCCTTGGCAGGGTTGAAAATCCTTCCCCAGTTCCATAAAGGACACCCGTAAGTCTGAGGGAAAATCTCACTGACTCACTGACTGAATCCCGTGGTAGGAAAAGCGCGTAAACCGATAGCTAGTTCTCAGTAAACAAATCCAGATTTATCAACGATTACATGATAGGTTCCTTCCTTTCAGTGGGGCTTCTCTAAATAGGATTATCCCACATCCTTGCTACTGACAACAAGTCAATATTTACCTCGCACGAAGGTGTATCGCATTCAAATGGATTCATAACGGATTTACATAAACTTTAAGGGAGGCAAAAGAGGATTTCAAGGGATGAATGATAGCGGATAGAATGGTACTGAAGTGGGATTATTGCGTAATTGAACTATTAGCGGATTTGATGAAACTTGAAGGAATTGCATTTTTCCTGTCCTGGATGACGAATGGTGAAGGGTAACAGTCAACACTAGGGTGTGGAAAATAGTTTTCCTGCGGGTATGGGTAGTGGGGTGTAGTAGGACATAAAAGAAGAAAGGGACGAAAAACTGGAACAGGAGCGCTCTCCATTCCCTTGGTAATCATGATTAAAACGTGGAAATTGATTAAGGGAAGCTCCCTTTAGAGCCATGCTAGGGCACGGATAACCTTTCACCTTTCCTATCAAATATTCCCTTCTCATTAATTTGCATATTTTCATGAGAAATTTCCTAGACTTTGCATTATAATTAACTCAATTACTTACCAATTTTAGGAACTGAATAATTCTCATATTGAGCTGCACAGGATGCATTTGCTAATGGTGCGGTGGTATGTGTCGATGCATTTGTTGATGCGGTTGTTGCTCCTAGGGTTGTAGTTGTTAATGGGGTGGAATTATAGCTGTGAATTCTCACATGATTGAGGGTATCATCAATCGCTTCGATGGCAGCTGCTATAGCTGCAGTAGGTGATGCAGTCTCAGATGATAGGGCAGGAACCATTGTTGTTGTGCTTCTTCTTTCTGGTGGTTGGGGTTTGTTACAGATGCAACATTGCCAATTAGTCGCACGGAATCAGCTTGGAACTAGCGACGGTTTCCATGGATTTTTGGTGGAGCTTGATGGGCGACGTTAAATGCATTGAGTGGAAACTGGAAGAGAGAAAAAGAAGACGTTTAAATAGGGGATGCTTTCGTTGAACTACAATTGCAAGTAAGAAAAAATATGGAAATAGTATGGGAAATTCAAAAAACATTCTGCACTCCAAGTTCAACAAAGTTTTTAAGGTATTCCCTGACTTCTTCTCCATCTATTTTAGAGCGCAATAAAAACGCTCTCATCCGAACCCCTGGAGCCATTCCCTAATTATTTAGAAAAAGTTAGCAGTTCCCTTCCCCAATGAATGGAGCATGAATTTCCATTATTCAAAATATCCATAGTAATAAATTCACCAAAAGTTTCAATGTCGAGGTTTTTATCTCAAATATTCACAGATCCATTTTACATAATTTCAGATTAAATGCATGCACATTTCATCTGCTTCGTTTTGTGCAAGTTGATTTCAACGGTTGGAAGGAATTCAACTGCATTGCTGCAGTTGCACTTGTATCAATATCCATATTAGGAAAATCTCATGCATTTCTCACTTCATCTTGACTTTGTACACTTGGGAATCCTTGCCATGGTTTCCGTTAGTTCGTTATTTGAACTTATACTTATGCCAGGTCGCATTTTCTGTTGAAGTGTATCTTCAAATGGCGCGAGTAAGGAATATGAATCTTTCCGGATGTAAGTGGCACGTACGTACATATAGTACATCATCTGCATAGTGAGCATCATAGTTGCATATGATTTTGTGCAGTCCTAACGCTAGACTGCGGTTTTCAAGTAGGCTGCACAGCAATAGATTAGTTAATTTAAAATCATTACCTCAGGTCACTTTTCGGTTCACTGTTTTACTATCCATTTGTCGGTATGCCTCTTTTTTGGAAATACTTAAAAGACACTGCCCTGGACACGCCCTACCTAAAAACTTCAAGGCGACACTAGAGTCTTACACTTTCTACGCACTCCACGGGGTCACTGTCAGGACTTTCGGCAGAACCAACAAGGCTTTGGACTTCAACCAAAGGCGACTTCTTTAGTGGGAACTCGACATCCCACCAATAAACCCTCCCATCATAGAAGTCGACTATTTGTCTATCCATGGTCTTCTAGTAGATTTCCAGCGTCAACAGCTGATTGATAGTAAAATCGGCCTCACTACGAAAGGATGATGAGAGTGATGCAAAGCAATCTAAGCATGGTCTCGACGGTCCTAGAAGGCAACTGTTTTCAGTATCTCCTCATCCAGTTTCCTAACTGACAAGATCTGCGCAGCCTAAGGAACGATCAAGGCCCGCTGTGGAACACATCATAGAAACCAGCGGCCCAACACTTGGTTTATGTTCCTCTTCTCCATTGCAAATCTTGAGCAGTGAAAAATCACATGCTCTCAATCCTTCAGTATGCCACTGCATCTAGGACAATTCGGAGAATCATCCAACCCAAAGCGGTGCAGATACTGCCTGCAGCAACCACCGTGTTCCGTGAGGCACTGGGTAATATGGTAGTTATCTTCCCATGTTTCCGCTCAAGCCACACCCTAATGTTGAGAATGAGCGTGTGCGTCCACCGACCTTTCTTCGACTCGTCCCATCTGCGTTACCAGGGATCATGCGACTCTGACCTTGCCGCATTTCTACGCTCTGTGTGCCCTCCTCCTATCGCTAGAATGTCGACAGGGATCATGCCCACCACCACCAATATTGCCTTATCTCATGTGGTTGTAAAGGCAGTCCAAACCCTCGGCCCAACAATATTCGACAACATTTTTGCAAGCACCGCGGTGGCACTGGCTCCCTTTTGGCATGCATATTCTAGGTGTTCTCTAAAGCTGAATTTGGTGTCAATTATACCCCCTCAACCATGCGAAATACTATCTTAGCCTGCCTATTACAAGGTAACATCACAAGGCTTGTTACCACTATACCTAGCCAGGTACAGACAGTCCAGGACTACACATGCCCGAGGACGGTAATGCAGCTACGAATATTTCTCGGGATGCTGAACTTCTACCGAAGATATCTTTTACATGCAGCCACTGGACAGAAGCCGCTAAACGCATTTCTACAGATGTCAAAGAAGAACGACAAGTCTCTGATCCTTTGGACCGACTTCGCAGTAAATGCGTTCGAAAATGCAAAGCAGATCTTCAAAAGGCTACACTACTAAGTCATCCAGACCCAGAAGCAGAGATATCATTAGACTGTGATGCCCCAGATTACGGTATGGGAGCTGTACTTCATCAAACGAGTCAACGAAACTTGACAACCGCTCGGGTTCTATTCAAAGGTATTCAATGAGGCTCAGGGCAAGTAAGTCTGATAGAGAACTTCTGGTTATCTGCAGTGTTGTATGTCACTTTCAGCAATTAGCATCCGCACAGACCACCATCTTTGGTGTTCGCCTTCAACCAGAAGACAGATACCGAACCAAGGAAGACCAGGCAATTCATTTACAATAAGCCAGTTCATTCCCGACATAAGATACTACTGCGGAGTCCACAACATAGTCGCCGATGCACTCGTTACGGTGGAAGAAACACCGAAACACAGAGATGCAACTAGACTAGCTAGCGCACAGAGAGACGACTCATCCTTAAGGGACTTATAGGCTAATCCGAACATTCGACTCCAATGGATCTCCGGAACATCTCCGGAACGGAAACCTCCATTCTGCCAGCAAACTTCAGAGGAAGCATCTTCGACATTCTTTATGGGCTTAGCAGCCTCGGCATCGGAGCTACTCGAACGCTTGTTTCTCTTGTTCTGCTTGATGCACACGTTAGGCAGAAGCTATTCCAGTCGAAGATACTTCAATGGAAACTATCGCCAGGGCATTCTATGACCATTGGACAGCTTCGGTGTTCCTCACCGCATCACAACGGACCAACGGCATCAATTCTTGAACTTATTTAACAGTCCTCGCCTGGTTCCTAGGTATCGACCGTATCCGAACCACGCCCTACTATCCAATCCAGGCCAACGGGTGTTATAGATTATGGACTGCTCGTGAGCGTTTCAAAATGCGCCTTCGGAACCGACGTAGAGTTTTGGGTCATACCATTGATGAACAAGTGCCATCGTGGACACGCGTAGAGGCAATCCATGACTAAAAACGCCCGGCCACAGCCAAAGAACTCACACGACTCCTGGGAGATCTGAATTTCTACAGACGTGTCTTTCCCAACGCTGAAAGTCTTAAAGCGCCATCACAGGACCTCCTGCGGAATACAAAAAAAGGAGACAGAACGCCTATTAGCTGGACATCGCCGACCAACGAGGCCTTCAGCGCCTGCAGTAATAGCTTGGCTAATACAACATCGTTGTTACACTTTCAACCAGACGGCACCATTGACGTTGATAACCGTTGCGTCGGATGTAGCTATAGCGTTTTTCCAACGGAAACTATCAAAACCCAAAACTCAAATGCAGTACGTATGGCAGGCTTGTTGGCCATATACAGCAGTATTCGTCACTTCCGTCACTTTTTGGAGGACAAACCATTCGTTATCAAAACGGATCACAAATCTTTGATATATGTAACAAACGTGGTAGTCGATGCAGGATACGGGTACAGATACTGCTTGACCATGCTAGACAGATTCTCCCAGTGGCCGGAAGCCACACATTTGTCTCAACTTGGATCGCCGGTACGGCACACCCATGGTCATCACTACGGACCAGGGCTCCCACTTCAAGTCCGTGCTCTTCGCCACCCTAACAAAAACACTGGGGTACAAACATACTAGGACGTCATCATATTATCCGGCATTAAACGACGCGGTCTAAAGATGGCATCTTTCTCTTAAGACTGCTATCATGTGTTTAGAAGACAGTCAAGTCTGGGTAGAAGCGGACAAGCATCAAGCACGACCTGAATGCATCATCAGTGGAGCTGTTATTTGGTACCTCGTTACGATTGCCAGGCGAATGGTTTCAGAAACTGAAAGTGATACCAAGGCGTTTCTCAGCAAAGTACGTTAGCATCTAAGACAGATTCGCCCAACGACTATCGTTTATCGTAACAACCGAACACCGTTTATGTACAAAGAACTGAAGTCCTGCACGCATTTATTCGTAAGAGTCGAAGTAGTGAAGAAATCATTCACTAGACCTCACCACTAGCCAGCGGACAAGCCACCCGCGACTTACCAGTCAGCCAACCTTCAATCAGCCTGCACCAAGCCAGACGAACGATCCGGAGGGCGGCAGATAGGACGGATCAGGGGATCAGGGACAAAGGAGCATACACACAAGGAAGCCCACAAAAACCTCAAGCTTTCAATTCAGCGAAGCAAGAGGAAATGTTTTAAGGACCTCTGCTCGGAAGTGGATGTAAATAAGTGGGGGAGCGCCTATAGCATTGTAGTGGGATCGCTTAGAGGCCGTTCACATTCACAGATCATGTGCCCTACCCTCTTATTAAAAATTATCCAGGGGTTATTTGCCCAGCAAGAGGTGGGTACTGACCATTTCCAGTAACTACTGAATGTAACACCGACTTAAGAAGTCACCAGAGACGAGCTCTTGGAGATCTGCGGTCGAATAGACGACAGTAAAGCCCCAGATACCGAATAAGGCCCTCAGGCTTGCGTGAAATGTAGACCGAATGTGTTCGTCGAGTTGTTCGAAGCTTGCACGTTTGAAGAGATCCTTCTAGCATCATGGAAGCGGCAGAAGTAGGCATTGCTGCATAAGGCTGGTAAGCCTCCAAGTGAACTATCTTTCTATAGACCCATATGTCTTCTAGACAATACGGGGAAAATGCAGGAGCGGGTAATTTATAATAGATTATCCCCGGTCGTCAAGAGCCAATAGGTCTTTCAGATTGGTTTTCGTAAAGGCAGATCAACATTGATCCCATCAAAATGGTTAATGGCTTCGCCAAAAATGAAATTTATGGAAGAGGTTATACCAGCAAATATTGCGTGCTGGTGATCCTAGACATGAGGGATGCAAGGCTCCGTACTGGGCCCACTACAACGATGCACTTGACCTTATTTTTTGTGGATGGAGGGAGATGGAAATCCACTGCCGCGCCAGGTTCCAGAAGGTTGTGGGATTCTCGCCGTTTGGTCGCTGGATCGACTCCTCAATATGGGGAATCAAAGGGTGGGTCCAGCGACCCCTCTGCGAGTCATCCTACCGTTGCTGCCACTTTTCCAGTGCCTCTCGTCTTGCCATCTTTCGGTATTCTGTATCCTTTTCAGGTGGATTCGTTTTCCTTTTCTCGTACAGGCAGCCTTCCTCACTAGCCATAATGTCCATCGAAGAGGACCCCACACTGAGCCCTGTGGTACTCCTGCGGTGACGGTGCACTGCTTGAATCCCTCATCTGTATCGTACCAAAGTGTCCTCCCCGAGAGGTAACTTTCGAGGAGCTTAGTCAAATAATTTCCTAGCGGAAAGGATGCGGAGCAACGAGGGGGAACATAGACTGAGGAAAGTAGCGGCAGAATGAATCACAGGATTGTTGAGAGGAGTTAGCTGAGGAGCCGGAGTATTTAATGGACAGAGGGGATAGCTGGGCAGGACAGCGGGAGCTGCGAATGTGGGACCATAAAGATTTGAGGTTTCCGCGCTTTAGTGAGTTTTCAACACTAGCCACATATTCGTTTCTGGACTTACGTATTAAGGATTTGACCGAGGAATGCAGAGGTTCTAGAAGACAGGAACTTCTTTCTCGCAGTATATTTTTGATGAAGTTTTTTGTGGACTTTAAGGGTGTCCCCAGACAGGGGGTAAGAGCGTAAGCATTTAGGAGAAGAGGGGACGTAACAGGGAAGAAGATCAGATAAAATGGTATAGAAGGTGTTGTGTGCTTGATCACACGTTAATGGAGAGAGGACGAGAACCCAGCTGATTGCCGCCAGGGCTGAGTTCAGACCTTCGAAGTTCGCTTTTCGAAAACTGAATTTGGTAGGCTTGCGCGCCAGGAGAGTGGAGCCTGGATATCTGAGCATTGAATTCGAGAGCAGGATGATGGGCGTCAAGGGCAACGTAAGACGGGGCATGAGGGAATTAGGAAAGGTAACGCACAGGAAGGTTAGAGAGGACAAAGTCAAGAGTGCGCTTTAAGCAGCTTCTAGAAAGGTTAAAGTGGATGGCGGGGCAGGTGTACATGATAGTGGATAAAGGAAGGGAAATGTGGGTGGAGTTATTAGGAAGGGAGGGAAGGCCAGAAAAATTGGGTCAGGACAGCATAGGAAGATTAAAGTCCCCACAGAGGATGAAAGGAAGTGAGGGGAACAAAACGATTAGGACCTGTGATAGTCTGTCGAAGAAATCCTCGTACAGAGAAGGTGAGTTGAGGCAGTGAAAATATGGATAGAATATGACAAAGTGGCATATGTTTTGTGGAATGACTCGTATGGTGACAGAATCGTAGGTGGGGGAAGAGGAGGATAAGATGATTTCAGCAGGGAGAGGAGACTTAACAGCTACCGGTAGAGGTGGCCTCTACCGGTTGTCTTTCCAAGCACAGTGCAGTCTCTGTCACAACGAAAGGCAGAGTCACTTTCGAGGGGCTCGGAATCTAAAATCCTGTCATCCAGGTTTCAGATGTTGGAATGCTAAGACAGACAGTTTGAAGTCCTTAGACCCCTCATACTTTGTAAGGGTAAACAGTGTAAAGTTGTCAAAATTGTTTAAGTTCAGCGAGACAGGCGGACGGCCCGGAAATTTTCCCGAGGCTTAGTCCTCTGATAAGGCTTGACGAAGACCCCCTGTGGCCAAAAGGAAAATTCGACGATAGCATCGATGTCGTGGGGATATGTTACTTTGAAGGAAGCTATCACTTGGTCAGGGTAGTCGAAGGATGGCAGTTTCACACATGAGAAAGATGTGTCAAAGTTGAGTTGGCTTTGCTTCTGATGTAGGCCAGAATTTCGTCGGACGTGGAGGAGTACGCTAGCCTCGACACGAACAGCTGTTCCGGCGACGTTCATTTGGGGCCGGCTCGGGCGACAAGCGTGTGGTGGTGTTAATGCAGCGACAGTAGGACAATCGTCAAAAGTGCATAGCGTAGCCGATGCTGAATAAGGAATATGTCCTTCGGATGGAGGACGATTTTTAAGTTGGCTAGCGGACGTCGTCGGGATTTTACGATCTTTTATAGACGCAGTGGAACAGTGCGTGACAAATAGAGGCAGATAATTAGTCGACCGGGGTGATTTAGGTATGGCGACAGTATTATTGGCCGCAGTCGTCGGCAGGGTAAAAGCAGAGCCAGTCAGCAGCGTCTTGGGAGCTGAGGCTACGCTAGTGCTTGATGAAGCGGCAGCTTGAGGCAGCAGAATTGATGGTTGATGGCAGCAGCTTGAGGGAGTAATAATTGATGGAAGCTAGTACCACAGTACCTATCGAGCGAATAGATTCTGGCTCCTCGAAAATAGCACACAAGGTGCCACAAACTGCAGGATATTCGCTATAGCAGTCTGTGTAACACGTTCGTTCGACTGAAAGTTCGGTTAAGGTGTAGTAGAAGATTAGACGAGTCATAAACTGGCCGTTGGACATACTGCATCATTCCGGACATTCGAAGACGGTTTGAATGAAGCCACGGGGAAGTTACGAGTTAAGGCAGTTCTTAAGTGGACATGGAGGTTATCGTGCTTACTTACATCGATTTGGTCACGACGAGTCACAATGCTGTCGGGAATGCGGTGCATGTCAAATTTGACTGCTCCAGGTTTACCGCGCACCGAACAAGAACGGAAGCGGTCGCAGAAAAGCGCTTAACCCCCGAAAATATTGTGGAGTTCATGCTGGAGTCAACGGATGCTTGTAGCCAGATGGTAGAAGAACTAACTGAAAGCTATTCATCAAAAGCTTAAGCCAGGAGCTATTCATCAAAAGCTTAAGCCAGCCCGTAACGCAATACTTTATAGTAGTTTCTTGGGGAGGGTGGAACGAGAAGGAGGCGGTTTTAGTGAGTAGAAGCCCCACATAATTGCATGGCAGGAGCCAACGGTAGGCTTTGAACCTTTCCACTTTCCAATGCCTAAAAAAAAGACAGATAGATAGGAAACCTTGAAAACGAATGAGAGCATCTGATGTTAAAAGGGGAATTATATAAGTCTAGGGGCTGTTTGTGTCTCCGCGAAAAGAACCATTGACTATTTATCAACCGTTGTATTATGCCGTCATGGGTGTATCTGTTCTAAATGAGAAACGTGTTCAGTTATAGAAATTATCTTTTTCGTAACAATTCATGTGATTTTCCGACAAAAGCACGTGCATTTTCAGGGAAAATCATTGTCAGGAGGGACGTCAATTCATCTGACGTTACTTAGTTGTAGGCCAATATGTTTTTACGTTTTACCAGGCGTAATGTACATTTCAATTGTGACGTAATAATAATTTCACGTGTTGTCAGTAACAGTAACCCTGCTCTTCTGTTCTGTTCTCCTTCAAGAAAAGAAAACGCAAAGAAAAAAATCCGTCAAAATATTGTATAAAACCACGGTGGCCATGAAGTAGAAATAGAACTTATTCCCTTAATATTTAGTCAATAGATACTTATCTAAATACATTTGGAAATGAAAGATGGAGGAGTGGGAAGCAGAAACAACCCCCAGCTGAGATGTTTATCTTATGCAAGATGTCTCCACGACAAAGACAATGTTATTGAGGCTTTTGTTTACCGTAGATAGTGGTATGGGGTCGGTTTATGTAACCCCTATGTTGAGCATATCTGCGTACTAATTCCAGGGCGATCTCTTTCACTGAGGAATCATAATGGGTTGGTTTCGTGAATTGTTAAATCTTCTGCTTTGGGGTCTGTCAGTGCCAGATGCGGTTAGGCTACTGAAAACAAGGATCTATAGTCGATAAAGCGTGGGAAGAAAACAATAAATGCAGACACCGCAGGCAACAAATTCATATTAAGCAAATTTCATATCTAAATATTTCAGATAGTTCTCAATAAATTTAGCTTGCGACTGGCATCATACTTATTGCCTTGGTAATTACGGGGGGATCCCTACCAAGTCTTAATTTCCTTTAATAAAATTGGAATTCCGGGGATCCGTATCAATCGAAAATCGATAGTCTCCCTCCAATTGCGACCTCGACTATCGGAAGAGTATCCGTAAAGTGAAGTTCAAAAGGATTTCCTGAAGAAGGAAGTGAGCTCTCCTAACAAGTAATCATACTTTCAATTCATTTAGGAACTACCCCCTCTGCTCGCTTTCACGCATACTTAATTAATTCCAAAAAGTTTCTCAATTACCAACGAATTTCGCACCATCTCAAAGTAACGGCAGAAATGAAGATTTGTTTCAATACTGGGAGAAGGATTCAGTCGCTCGTCCTTCCCGTCACTCCTTGGAAAGGACCTGCTGTATATTATGCAGGCATTTCAAGTTTCTTTTCAAGGATTTTTCATGGCAGGTTCTGTGTGGAAAATTCATTGTAAGGACACAACAGTGGAAAAGGGCCATTGTCTTTTGCTCTACTTGCTCTCCTGACTTATATTCTAGGATGCTTGTCGTCTCCATGTGATGGAACAAGGTTGCAGAAAAGTCATGCTGGAAACAAGCGGAAGAGACACTGGGTACTGGGACTGGGGTAGGAGGAACGGAAAACTTGTTAGGTTGCAGATTTGCATATGTATCTCAATACACAGATGCAGGAGTACATCCAAGGAGCTTCTGCAATGTTTACTTCGTCTTTCTTGACGCTTGTTTTGTGTATGATATGCCATTTAGGAATTTCAAGCTGTCTGTATGCCGGCAGGGAGCGGATCGAGATGGAGAACACCAGATTCCTTAGAAAGTTTCTAAGACGCATGCAAGTTAAATCAGATCACATATGTGTCTATCAACACCGGAAGATTATTGTGCATATATGCAGGAGAAGTTTTCATGTGTTCCCTGGGAACAAGGATTCAGGTTAAACGATGTCCATGAAGTTTAGCCTAGGATCCAATTACGTCGAGGATAGCGGGAAAGGTATTTAAGGCATAGTAGAAGTTGTGTCATTTTGTAGTACGGAGAACGTCTTGGATTTAAGTTGCGGAATACTAAGGACCTTACATAGTCTTCGTATCCTTATTCAAATTATTGCAATTTTCTCTGGAACGTGGGAGAAGTAAGGATAACTTTTGATGGTAATCCTATCCTGAGCAATTGGAAGGTGCTTCTTGTAGCGGAAACGTTTCTGTTCAACCTGGTATTTTCGTCCCTCGTATTTTAGTGAATATAAAACTTTTTTATCGACATAGATGCATTGAAGAAGGTTTCGAAAAAGTTGGAAAGTGTTATTATAGAATTCGCTATGGAGTTAGTCAAACGACAGATGTAGTTGATTGACCTTATTTTGACGGAGAACGGATATAAGACTTTTGCCTAGCATGTATTGACAGATAGAGTCAGTAAATATACAGCACTAGTAATTTTACGGATTTCGTTCGCAACACCATCAATCCCACGTCATAATTTTAATTGGTAGATCGACGGGTCACGATTGTTCCATCGGTTCAAATCATCCGAAAAAAACAAATCGAAGAAAGAAGGAAAATTTTGCGGAAAGTGCATTTTCTAAGCAAAAACACTTGGCGAAATGCATTTAATTGGACGCTAACATGAGAATTACATAGCATTGAAATTCCAAATGTGAGAAAAGAGTATGTTTTTGTTTCAGGAGTTTTTGAAGTTTATGAGTTTGGGTTTTAAGTTCACCATCACATAAATTGTGAAGGTGAACTGAACTGAACTGAAATAAATATTTATAGGGCGTGTAAATGTGGGTTTGGGAAGGGATATGGAAAATGGGAATAACTATTATGAAGTAATAAATAAAGCAAATACATTTTAGGTATCAAGATAAAAGGTACTGACTATTATTTGCTCTACGTTAATGGGGAAACCGTCGTTAACTCCCATATTCGTGACCTTCCGACGAAAGCGACAAGTGCTTCGCGTGAACTTAACTTTTCAAAACATTGTTAGTGCGGCAACTTTGAGGTTTTTTGATGACTGTCTGCCGGGTGAAATTTCCTTTCGCATGAATGACTTTTCGGTTCGCTATTCGTTGACTGCCGCAAAAGCATTCAATGTGGGTTATGGCAAAAGTGCAGGACAAGTTCAGAATACCAAGTGTTCGCAGTGCTGCGACGGTGGAAGGACGTACGCGAAGCGCGACTCGACATCTAGGAAAGATTGTGAATCCATCAAAGGATCAGCTAGCCTAGCTGGCTAGCTGATCCGCAAATCCAACAACCAGCGATGTAAATCCGTCTGCCTCCGTTTATCGCGGTAGAATCGCAGTTATGGTTTGCGATAGTGAAATGCAGCTTTCACATCGTGGGCAACGAAGACGAGATGGTGCGCTACAGTTACATCGTTTCGGCCCTCGAAAGAAAGTATACGCTCGAGGTGAAGGATATAATTTTAAACCCGCCAACTGAGAGCCAGTACATGACGTTAAAGGAGGCTTTGGTGAAATGCCTGGGTACGTCCCAGGGGCAGTGTACGCGTCAGCTTCTTGAACAAGAGAATATCGGCGACCGTAAACTGATACAGTTTCTCCGGCATCTATGCGACCTTGCAAGAACATCATTGGATGAGCCGATTACCCTCCAACGTCCAGGGTATTTTGGCAACTTAGAAGGATCAGCCTCTGGACAAAGTAGTTGACTGGGCGAATGCAAAGGTCTCCGCAGAGCGGATTGAGCCTTCGGGCACGGAAGCTATCATCGCGTCGCAGGTAGCGAAGCTCAGGCTCGACCTTCACCAAGAAATCGCGACAATTAAAGAGGACATCGAGGTTTGGAATAGCGAAACACGATCGCGGTCGAGTAATCGTAGTCATTCGCGGCTGCAGTCTTGCTGAGACCACGATCTCAAGCCAGTTGCTACTGTTGGTACCATGACGTTTTCAGTGCCGAAGTGAAAAAGCACAGGTCGTCGTGCGCATTCTCAGGAAACACGAACGGTCCTCGCTAATGGCGGCAAGCGGCGCGACCACTGGCTATCGCGAAACCCTGACCACTCGCACCTGACCGGCTTGCAGTTGCCACGAAGCAGTTCAACATCATGTTGAAACTCGGCATGGTGCAACCTTCATTTAGCAGCTGGGAAGCTCCATTTGCACCTGGTGGCAATGTGATCATTATCTTGCTCTGAATGCCCGCACTATACCCGACAGATATCCTGTATCGCATGCACACGATTTTATGCAGGTGTTGCAGTGATCTCCATATATTCTAAGATCGACCTGGTTTGCGCGTACAACCAAGTGCCCGTCGCTGAAGAGGATATTCCAAAGGCGGCTATTATTATTATTCTGTTAAGGGAAAGTCGCACCGCGTCGTTCTTCAACTATTGTGCCCCTTTTACTGGTTATAGTGTACCTGTTGGTCATAGTATCTCAAGCTGGCCTGTAACCGTTAGGAACTTTAGTATGTTCCCCACTTCCAGAAGTTTCAGCTTTGCATCTGGTATTAAGTGTTCTCCCAGATGTATCGACCTACTTTGCACAAGTGCCGGACACTGCCCCAGGATGTGCATAGAGGTTTCGTTCTCCTCCTCACAGAACCTGCAGACAGTGTCCGTAGATATCCCTAGCTTCCCTAGGTGATAGTTCAGCCGACAATGACCAGTGAGAATTCTCACTATGATTCGGAGGTTCTTTTTGGTGAGGTTTAAGCAATCCTTTGTGCGCATGGGTTCGTATCCCCCAATAAGCACCCTGGACTGCTCCATCCCTGGTAGGCCCGCCCAATATAGTTCCCTCAACCGTTTCTCTTCGTTTCTTAGATTCACAGTCATGAAACCGTTTCCGATTCCACAGAAGGGTTCTGGCCCGTGTAAAGGCATCCCTGCTCCCTTCTTGGTTAGTTCATCCGTCCAGCATGGCCTGGAACCCAAAGTATCCAGACCTTGTTGGACGAGCCGAGTGTATTCAGTCTCTCAAGGCATTCCCATACCAGTTTAGAGTTCACCTGGCTGGACCTAAGTGCCTTGATCGCTACTTGGCTATCGGTAAGAATAGCTATGTTCTGCCCCCTGTAGTTCCTTTGCAGATTAAAGGAGGCACATTTGTCTATGGCGTAGATTTCCGCCTGGAATATGCTAGTGTACCTGCCCATTGGCTCAAAGTACATTTTCCTCGGACCAATGACACCGGCACCCGCTCCCTCTGCTGGAGGGATCCGTCAGTGTACCAAGTAATCAGTTGCTGGTTTAAGCTGTATGTCGCAGCCACGCTCTCCCAGTTTGCCTTGTTACTCCAACGTGTTTCAAACTTCTTATCGAAGTGAAACCAGGTTGTCATGTTATCCCTTGGTATCAGTAATTCGGGATACCGCCTAGAAAGAATATCAATTTTCCTTCGATTTAGGAAGCTTCCCGCCTCACTCATACTACCGGCCATTCTGAATATTGCCCTCTTTGCCTACAGCTGTATGTGCAGATGGAGAGGGGTTAATCCCAGAAGGACCTCCAGGGATGCCGTTGGGCATGTCCTCATTGCCCCACTGATACACACGCAAGGCAGCCTTTGGAGCTTATGTAATTCCCTGGCTTGTGTGCTGAGTTGGGTTCTTTCTGCCCAGATTACCGCTCCATAGGTAATCATTGGCCTTGCTATTGCAGTATATATCTAAAGTAGTATCTTCGGGCTGCAACCCCATTTTTTTCCTGCTATGGATCTGCAAGTCATCAGAGCCCTTGTGGCTTTTCGACAAGTGTTTCCGACATGTGTCTTCCAGAGTAATCTTTGGTCTAGTGTGATTCCCAAATATTTGACCTCTGTTTCTCGTTTCACTTCCATATCATGTAATGTTATGGCTTTCAGGTGATCCAGCTTACACCTCCTAGTGAATGGTACTATGGTGGTTTTGGTTGGGTTGATCCGCAGTCCCACCTTCCTGCACCAGGCACTAGTAACCCTTAATCCAGTTTGGATTCTATCGCATAGGGTATCCTCATATTTGCCCCTACAGATTAAAACAATGTCGTCCGCGTAGCCCTGGACTTGTATTTCAGTATTAGGTAACACGTCCAGGAGTTTATCCACTACCATACTCCACATCAGCCGCGATAGTACTCCACCCTGTGGACAGCCTTGAGTGGTGTTCATGATAATAGAATTTGTACCTGTTTGTACCTCTATTTGTCTGCTTTCTAGCATTTTGTCCATCCAGAGTGCCAGGGTGTTTCCCACTCCTTTGTGGCTCAGGGCATCCTGTATCTCCGTGTGTGCTGTGTTGTCGAATGCTCCTTCGATATCCAAAAACGCGCACAGTGCAATTTATTTTGTTTCTATGGTGTCCCGTAGTACCTCTGTCAGCTGATACAGAGCAGTTTCAGTTGACCTTCCTGCCCGGTAAGCGGGTTGACAGTGATGTAGAGGATTACGCTTTAGAACGTTAGTTCTAATATAGTTGTCTGTGACCTTCTCCACCGTTTTGAGTACGAACGATGTGAGGCAGTTTGGTCTGAAAGATTTAGGGTTAAAAGGATCCTTTTTACCCGCTTTCGGAATAAAGACCTCTTTTACCCGTCTCCATGCCCTTGGTATGTAACCGAGTGCTATGCTCCCCCTTACCACCCTCAGAAGAGACTCTAAGATAATTCCTAGGCCCCTCTGGATAAGTGCTGGGAAAATGCCATCTACTCCGGGAGATTTCATTGGTTGAAAAGTTCCCACTGCCCATCTTAGCCTAGCTTCTGAGCATACCTCTTTTGCTAGTTTCCAGCTCTCTTTCCTTCCCCTTTTATTCGTTGTTGGGGTGTCAGGCAGATTATTGTCGCCTGCCGCCGAGGGGTAGGACCCCGGGAAATGAGTTCTGAGAAGCAGGTGTACCCTGTCCTCCTCATTCTCGGTGAATGTCCCATCTTCCTTTTTCAAACAGACAGAGGATATTCCCCCGTCTTTGGCAAAGGCGGCTATTACAATGCCTTTCGATTTCTACGAATTTCCACTTATGAGCTTTGGTCTCAAAAACGCTGCGCAAACTATCCAGCGGCTCATCCACGGCATTCAATGTGGTCTCGATTTTGCCTGCGCATATATCAGCGAGGTGCTCACCTATCAACGATCCCAAGCCGAAAACCGTGAAGGAGCTACGCCAATTTATCGGTATGGTAAATTTCTACCGGATTTGCATGCCGAATACCGTGGCGACCCAAGTTCCCTTAAAAAATCTGTTGAATGCCAATATTAAGGGCAGAACCGGAGTTAACTGTACACGGGAGGCCAGCCGAGCTTTCGCCCAATCAAAAGACAATCTTGCGGTAGCCACACTCTTAGCGCACCCTCGCGCAGGAGTGCAAGTGGATTTCGTATGTGACGCGTCCAACTTTGCCATTGGTGCTGCCATTGGTCACTGAAGCGACTATGTTTTTTCTCGAAAAAGCTGGGTCTAGCCGAACGCAACTGCAACGCTATCGACAGATAATTTTCTGCCGTCTACAGCGCCGCCAAAATATTCAAGCATATGTTAGAGGGTCGGCAGTTTAATATCTTCACCTACCATAAGCCGCTCACCTTCGTATTCGGCAGGAAGGTTGACAACTCTTCTTTTCGTCAATCCGTGCCTCGCATCAAAGTCGATTGTCGAGAGTGGACTCCAGCTTGTGTTGTTTGTCAGCAAGCGAAGGTCCTGAGGCACGTGAATTCGCCAACGGGCACTCTCCAACAGCCTTCTTCACGCTTGGAAGATGTCCACATCGATATCGTTACACTTCCGTGCTCGGAAGGACTGCGATATTAGCTAAGGCGCGTCGACCGCCACACTCGATTGTCGGAAGAGTTCCCAAAGCTGTCGCATCTTCTACGAGGGCTGGATCTACCGTTTCGTTAGACCACTGCGAGTCAAGACTGACCAAGGTAGGCAATCGCGTCTTTTCCAGGCGCTGAATCCATTGGCAGGCACGTATCACATACGTACGACAACTAACCATCCCGAAGCAAACGGCAAAAGGACTGCTGCACTGGTAGCTGACAGTCCCCATTAGTTGCCATCAGGACGAGCAAGGGATGCGAGTACTGCCAACGATATTATTGGGTATTCGAGCCACGTGGAGCGACGATTTAACACAACCATCACCTGTTTACGGCGAAGCCATTCGGTTCCCGGGGGAATTGCTAACTTTATCGAGCTACATCAAAGATCAAACATGGTTCATCAAGGACCTCCGCTTCCACTTTGACCAACTCCGGTTAGCTGCGGCCAACCGAACAATTTTTTTAATAATTTGAAAACAAGGTCAAGGTCCTTTATCCGTCATGACGCTGTAAGAAATTCCTTGCTCCTTGCCCTAAGACGGAGAAAAGAGAAATTATCATTTGGTCGATACTTGGGAGGAATTCTGGCCTATCATCGTGTGATGTTGAGGTGGTGATAAAGGAGGAGGAACCTCAGGTTAACAGCACACCTTTTTTACTCTGAATAAATCGAAAATGTCTCAAGGGCTACAAAGTGAAGTTCGGAGTCAGGATGAAAGTCTTGCACTTCACAAAACTGGACGACGACCTGGATCCAGTCTACGCCGCCAATGAGCTGTTGGAGCAGATGAAAATAGACGGTTCGATGAGGACCGACGATTCCTTTACGGCGAATCATAGTTACGTCAGTCAATATTATGGTTTTCCTCCGAGAGCCAAACATTGATCTCCCAATAATACAGAAGCGCAGGATCAGAGGAGGATGAGCCATCAAAGGTAAATAGTTTACTCCACAGTACAAGTGACAAAACCCGTGGTAAACCTAGAGTTTGTATCTTCGCCAGGAAGAGCTTGCACGGTTTTCTGTGTTCATACCTGAGTTATAGCGACCTAATGGTGGTTAAACTGGAGCAAACGGGAGCGGAAAACATATATATACCCTCGGCTTACATGTGCCAACTACAACGTTTGACAACCATCGTCGACACAAAAAAAAAGCTAACCTGTTGACACTAACCGACAAGGGAACTTTCCGGGAACGTGTTTCACCAGAGATCCTTTACCAGATCACAGGATATTTCCGGTTTATATCTCGCTGCTGAGGTCTCCAATTCTTTCTCTTCCCAGAAGGATCAACTGGAGGAGTTGTGAAGAAAAAATTCTCCGGTGCTCGAAATGGTAACATGGCATCACCGATGAACTGATTTTAAAGGTTGGCGCTGTTGAAAAGGAATTTGAAATCACCTTCAAAACCTTGTGCCCTACGAAATACGGCAAAACGAGAGTCTCCAACATATGGTGCAGACACAAATACTAGCAGTCATACGAGGACTGATTGAAAAATCGCAAGTTGGCCATTAAAACTGCCAGGAAGCGGTCCTAGCTAGATTGTTGTCAGAACATTAAAAGCATCAGCGAGTGTACAGGACTCAGCAAGATTCTGGTCAAGGAACATTTGAGCCCGTCTTTCCATAAAAAGTCCGAAGGTTCCTGGGTGGAATCTTCTGGTGAGACTTTGGAGCTGGTGGTCCGTTAGCGGAAAGGACAGTGAATCAGAATTTTGTTTGGAGGATATGCAGCCACAATCTTGTCAGATTATAAAATCAGAATTGCTGAGGATAAAAACAGTTCAGCAATGAACAGCTTCCACACATATAAATCTCCGGAGCCAGTTGGCATAATGCCAATTATGCTACCGAAAAACAAGGGTTGTATCTTTTGTAGAGATTGCCCGGAGCTGCTTTCCTTATACCAAAAGCAGGCAGGCGCGGCTAGGAGTCTGTGAAAGGCTTTCTGCTGATTAACCCCACCTCGTTAATGTTGTAGACTCTAGAGCGCGTGCTGGTCATCCACCTAATCTGGAAGAGGCATTCTAATGTATGCCATACTACTGTTTTTAGAGTGCACCACGACAATATCTAACGACAAAGGCAGTTATCCCCTGGAATGAACTGCTATATCGCGATTCAAAGAGCAGAACTCGCAATTGGTATTCATCAAGGAAGAAGCATTTGGCCGCACCTCTTTGATACGGATCATGTCACAAGCGCATCTAACGCTCTAGATCCCGCTTCTTAAGGATTATGTTTTCCTAAGCAAGTTAGCCTCTCAGTAGAAAACTAATCTTCAGCAACCCCAAAGTAGGTATGATTGGCTCAAGCAATACGTTGAGCAATGCTTGTTGACCATTTTTAAAAACTGGTGCGGACAGGGAAGGAAAATAAAGGGGCAATAGGATGGGATGCATACGGGAGAGGGATGAGGATCAGAAGCTACGATGCTGGTTAATACTGAAGGAAGGGCAAATTAGGCTTATCCATACATTGGGCAAGGTTCCTTCACTATTACTAAAAAGTGGTGGGGACAGAGAAGGAAAGGGGAGGAGTAGTACGATGGATGGCATGTGGAAGAGGGATGGGGATCAGAAGCTACGATGCTTGCTAATGTCGGGAGGGCTTAAAAAATTGTGGAATGGGAGTAATTGCCACTACAGAAGACTATTCTACCTTGGAAATCGAAGAGGTGGTTTTGAGACTGGAGGTATAAGAGGATTTGGAGAAACAGATGAGTTCAAAGAAGATTGTCTTCAACCAGCTCGATCTGCATGACCTGAAATAAGGGGATTGACATGTGACCTGGAAATTGAGGGTATTGTCCGTCATGCGCTCAATTTCCAGGTCATATGTCCTGGTCAAGTTCATAAAAAAGCATCCAACAAATACGTGGGGTTTACAGGAATCCTCAAGGATATGGTTCGAAATCTATTTGGGGTGGTCTTCCTTTTCGAAAAAGTTCGCGCAGTGGCTAAAAATTACGCGCTTTTTCAGACAGAGTCTTTCAATTGGGCTGGCAAGCTATCGGAGCAGAAAATGATGTCGAAAATGAGGAGAGGTTGGTTAAGCTGTTTATAGTGAAACAGCTTAATTTTTTTAGGAGTGTAATTGAGGTTAGGTTCCAGGGATTTGTAGGGTTCAGTACGCTCCTAATGTGGGGTACGTGGGGAAGACGAGAATTCATTGTCAATCCGAGGTATGTGACTTCTTTAACTGTTGGGGAAGGATCATTTTGGATTTTGAGTGACACGGTTTTAAGATTGAAGGAAAGCTTCTAACGGTTGAAGTATCGGTAAGGCTCATTTAAATAAAAATTCAGACGAACTTCCCCAAGGAAAATGTCTTTGGTGGAAGTATAGTGGATTAGGGTTGAAGAAAGGACTGAACCCTGAGAGTTGCCAAGCGGGCATGTATAGAAAGAGGAAAGGTGGCTGTTGGATGTTGATTTCCGCCCGTCGAGAAAGTTGAGGAATAACTTCCAAAGATACGATCGAGTTGGTATCGCCATAAGGAATTGAAAGCTTTCCTACGAATATTTACCATAGTCCGATTGGTGAATTGTAACTCGGGAAGTGTGCTATTGGAGTCGCAGTGTTCATCGATGAGTGATTTGATGGTCCACCCATAAATTTTGACGGAAGAAGATACGATCGAGATAGACCTGTAGCTATCGGGATTAAGCGGGTTAGGGTTCTTTTTGGCGATGGGGCAATGCGAGTACTCTTTAAAACAGTGGGAAGTTGGTATTAAGGAGGCAGTAGTTGATGATTGAGGAAAGTTTGGTTGAAATATTGCGAGCGCATTTGATATGACTACGGACGGTTATTTTTTGCGGTAAAGGTACAAAAAAAAGGCCTTAAATCTGATATTAACCGTTTTTTGGGGTTTAGTTTGCAAAACAAAACCTTATTAAAATCGGTTCAATGTTTGTCTGTCTGTCCGTCTTTCTGTATGTCTGTGTCTTTTTTTTTGGTTTTTCAGGAGGTGGAAATTTTCAAAACACACTGGTCTGGACACACCAGCGTGTGGGATTTTTACCCACTAAAACCACTCCCGACTCCCTCCCTGCCCCGCGGAACCACCATACGGTATTACATCACAGGGCGGGGTCAGCTCACTCTAGCTTAGTCACCTTTCTTCTATACGCGGCGCACGTGACCGCGCCTTCCTCCTCTCCTCTGCCTTTGGCAGTTTATTTTGGATAGATGCGATCATGGAGTTGGCCGGATCCCAATTCTCTTGATGTGCTGGCATTTTCGGCACCAGCTTTTCTGGTCCCCTCTAGATTCCTCCTTTCTTGCACAAATCTCGGGCAGTGGAAGATTACATGCTCTGGGTCCTCTGGGACTCCATCGAAATTTGGACAGTCGGGTGAGGTGTCCAATTTAAACCTGCGCAGGTATTGGCGATATCCTCCATGCCCCGTGAGAAACTGGGTGAGATTATAATTAATCTCATCGTGTCGTCTCTCCAACCACTCCTTGATGGCAGGAATGAGCCTGTGAGTCCACCGATCCTTTCCCGGGCATTCCAACCGCTTTTGCCATCTATTTATGGATCTCTCCCTCTCAGTGTTCTTCGTCTGCAATAAGGGAGAGATTGGCTTCGCATTGTATATATTCGCCATTTCATCTGCCAAGGTGTCAATCGGCATCATTCCAGAGATGAGGAATGCTGCATCATCTGAGACAGTTTTGAAGGCAGAGCAGGCCTGTCCTCCTGCAGACTGCATTCAGTTTGTTGGTATTAACTGACATCTGCAACGCCTCCCTCCAAACTGGGGTCGCATAGAGCATGACTGAAGTCACCACCCCGGCTATAAGCAACCTAGAGGTATGCCGTGGCCCTCCCACGTTCGGCATCATCCTCGCCAGGGCCATACTAGCAGTGGAACACTTATCACGAACATACTGTGCGTGTTATAGCTGAGCTTCCTGTCTATGACCACCCCCAAGTATTTGATGGCCGGCTTAGAAGTGATGATATGATTCCCGATTCTAATACAGGCGTAATTTTTCTTCCAGCGTTTAGTGATGAGGACCGCTCGCGTTTTTTCCTCCGCAAGTGTCAGACCAGAGCTCTCTAGCCAACTTTTAGCAGCACCGATTGCCTCGTTTGAGTATAACTCAGCATCTTCGAGATGCTTTGCGAGAACAACCAGCGCTATGTCGTCAGCGTAACCCACCACTGTGGCTTCTTCCGGAAGGGGAAGATTAAATACATCGTTGTACATGATGTTCCACAGTAGTGGGCCAATACGGAGTACTGAGGGACACCCGCGGAAACAACGTACTCCTGGGGTCCGTCATCGGTGTTATACCAGAGCCTCCTTTCAGTTAAATAACGATCGACGATAGCAACAAGATAGGCGGGAATACCAACCTTCGCTAGGATTTCCGTATTAGCTTCCAATTGGCCGAATTGAATGCATTTTTCACATCCAGGGTCACTACCACGCAGTATTTGCAGGTACTACCCTTTCTGTGGATTGCATCTTCGGCCAAACCAGCAACCAATTTGATGGCATCAATGGTTGATCTGGCTTTACGGAACCCATACTGCCGATTGATTTTGTGACCACAATCAGAGCTCCGCTGAGACGAGCAACAGCGATACCAGTCTATACCAAGTGCATGGCTTAGCATTCATACTGGTGGATGCAAGAATTACCTAAATCTCTACCGAACTATGGAGTACGGCACCCGTGTTGATACGCAACACTACGTCGAGGCCCGAAGGTCTCTTCTCGCTTGAGCATAACCACAACCACCATGAAACTCCCACTAGGGGGGCCAACCGCAAATAACCGAGCTGTCCTCACATACAACAGGAGTTCACCCGAAGTATGTGAGTCCAGGGGCTTTCCCGGTTCCCATGGTACCAGTATACCCCTGGTAAGGTTTCGTGACCAATTTGCCACTTCAGATGAGTCCCCGTGCAGACTCGGGTCTGATCGCCCTGATTAGGCCTTTGGGGCATTCGCCTACCGAATCACGGCAAACCAAAGCGATTACAGCGACTCCCGGTGCCACCACTATGGAGGTTCTTATCGGCCACTTGGTTTTGGTTTGGCCGATAGGGTTTCCGCCCCATCTTCCTCGCCGCTACCTCTGAGCATCACTTTTCAGCGACAAGTAAAAATCCACTCCTTCAAGCAAGCGTTGAACGCCTCAAGCAGCAATTCTGGCCGTTAGCGGAACACCAGTTTGTAAACTTCCGCCGGCATACCATCAGGGCCTGATGCCTTCTCGTTTTTTATAGTGAGAACCACTTTTTCGAGCTACCTCATTGTGAAAAGGGGGCAATCCTCGACGCTTTCCGCGCTATTGACATCAATTCGTACAGGATATCTGGAGAATAATGCCCGTACAATGCGGTCCGTTTGGTCGGTACTTAGTATGCAGGGCCTCCGAAGCGCCCCGATTTTCCGGTTGACAAGATTATAGCCAAATCCCCACGGGTCCTCATTCACCTTGTTGACAAGGTTCTGACAGCCGCGAGCTTTGCTTTTGCTTATAGCGCTGCGGAGTCTCCTTTTTGCTGATCTATACTCTGCCTTCATGGCACATGCCTCTTCTTTGGCGTGCAAACATTGTGCCAAAGGGCGGAGCTTATGACACTCCCTCCGTAGGCCGGCAATTTCTGCCGCCCACCAGTACATAGAAGGTTTGTCGCTGGGGCCCCTCCGGGGCATGGAAGCTTCACACGCTATCGTTATCAGGTTCACCACTGAATTTACGACGGTGGCAGCTGCAACGCTATCACCCTTGACGTGGATCCGGTGTGTAAAACTTCGAGCCCGGTTCTCCCTGCCATTCCCAGAATCCATTTCCCTCTGGAGTCTGACTGACGCATGCCCCATTCAAGGGCTCTGGCATTAAAATCACCGCCTACCAGGATTCGTCACTCCGTGCTCGAAACGGCGTCCTTCAGAACATCAAGCTGCGCCGAAAGTCCGGACCGGAGTGCAACCGCGGATCATGCCATTCGCCTTTTCCAATTCCGCCCTCAAGATTGGACACCGTCCTGAGCCCGCAGTGTGTGCGTCACTCTCACTAGACGTGCCACAATCCCTGCAGAGAACACAACTTTTGTTTGGTGACCTACCTGGCTGTATCTCCGGTATGACACACGTCAGCAACTTGCAAAGGATCGGACAAGAGTCCTTTGCAAGTTGCTGACGTGTGTCCATAATCCAGACACCTGTAGCACTTGGTGGGGACTATCCGCATTCGAACCACGCATAGTACCCATCCAATTTTGATTCTCTCCAGCCTGAGATGAAATTATGGCGTAGGTCAGGACGCCAGAGAGCTTTTAGGGGTATCGAATTGGTCAACTTTGGTGCAAGACTCGGTTGTCTGGAGTTCCTTACTAAGGCACGTCTTGACCGGATACCGGTTGTTGCTCTATTGATGATGATGAAATTTCACGCCTACGCTTCCGCTTAACGTTCGCAACCACCCTCCTGCACAGTCGTTTGGTCTCCTCAAAAAGGAGAAAATTTGCAGTGTTGGACCGTGTCCTAAAACGCCTATATGTGATTTGTTTCATTTTAAAGTAAACCTTAAGCTCTGGGGCCCACTACATCTTTGGCTGACCAGTGTGCAAAGTCTAGTTACATTGGCAATTTCCCTTTTCAAAAGGTTTATTAGAGTAGGAACATCCTCTTGTGGCGCTAAGCTGCTGACCTGCTTTAACCTCATCGAATCAATCTTGAATTTACGAGAGACTTTGAGCAGCTATGTGGAGATGCAGATGGGTCACTAATGAGATTCCACGGCCAACATTGACTGGCAGAATTACACATTGTCAAAAATTACTGTCACCCTCGCAAAGCCAGTCCTTTTGACATTTCACATCTCGAATGTCTTTCATCTTGAGACTCCAAGTTAATTCGAAGAGATTGATTCCGTTCAGGCTTATTCTCCGAGGATGAGTTTATCTACCAGCGCAGGGTAGCTTTTCTTTGGGATTTCGAGATCTTAAACCATCTCGTCAGGTTGCTGGTTTTCCGGAAATTTCGGAAAATCCCCTTTCATCAATGGGTATTCTGTTTTTTGGGTGCTAAGATAAGGTGGAGTTGGGCTTGTGCTGTTTATATGGATATATCCCTGACTGAAATTTGGTAAGTCTAGAACGAACTTAAGGGGGTGGGAGGGTTTCGAAGGCAACTTCAAAAAGTTGGTAATATACCATTAGTAAGTTTATTTTAGGAGATATCGGAATGAGACAGTTTTTTGAGGCCTAGATTTCCTATAAGCCCATCACTTTGATTTTTTTTAGATTTTTTGGTTTTCAAAAATTAGTCCTGTCTCGTTTTAAGTGTGCACATTTTGGTTCCTTGCTAGGACATTTTCTAATTTATGTCAAAACTAATATCAGTTTCGAAAAGTACTCATCGAGGCTGTTCATTTGATGCTTTGATTTCTATATGCGGACCCCCCCCCCTTTTTTTGCATTCACTGTATGCGTGGGATTTTATAGTTCCCATCTGTCCACTAAATTTCATTTGAATCGGTGTAGCCGTTTTAGAGGAAAGTGCGTGTGATAGACAGACAGACAGACATGGATCGATAAGGTTTTGTGTAAAACAAAAATATCTTGCAGAGGTACGTATGAAAATTGAGTATTTTGGAAACCTTAAAAGCGAGCCAATTTTGCCTTTCGGAGTTGAAAATATTCCTCGGGTTTAGTAGACAAGGTCATGCTGGTTGGGTGCCCTCTGATTTATACTAAGGAGGAGATCAGTCTTGAAGACAAGAAGAGTGTGCTCAGCCGAGTGTTTAGTTCAGAAGAGTGTTAATGGAGTCGCAGTGTTCGTCGATGAGTGATTTAATGGCCCACGGGAAAATTTTGGTAGAAGAAGATAGAATCGAGATAGGACTGTGGCTATCGGGATTAGGCGAGTTAAGGTTCTTTTTGGGGACGGAAGTAATTCGAGTATTCTTCCAATTAGTGGGGAAGTTGGCATTGAGGACGCAGTGGTTGTTGATTGAGGAAAGTGTGGTGGAAATATTGGGAGCTCATTTTTCAATACTATGGACGGCTATTTTTTGGTAAAGGCATCAAAAATGCCTTAAATCTAAAATTAACCAATTTTTTTTGTTTAGTAATTGTGGGGGTTCTAAGTCCACCCCCAACTAGACGGCGGATCAGACCACTTAGGAACCAATTTACTCCCACCGTTGTGGTCCAGGTTGGGCAAAGCTCACAAGATGCAAAAGTTAGATTTGCGGCTTTGCCCAGGGCGGAGGATGTGTAGCCACTTCGGTTACCCTCCTCTCAGGGCAGAGGTGAGGCAGCATCTGAGGAGTTGCCTTTGGCCTGGACGAAATCGCAAGTCTAAAATTAACCGTAGTATCGCTCATCATCTTGTGCTGCCACCCTCCATGGTCGTGTCACCTCGGACTTATAACCATGGCCCAAATAAGGACATTCTCCACCGATATGGCGTCTCGCCGATGGTTCTTTTGAAGATTCTTTGATTCCTCAGTATGAAATTAAACAAGTGTCATAACATCTTGAAATGATAAATAATTCTTAACACGATTACATAAGTATAACCCACCCCTTCCGCTGGTCCTATTTATAGTACATTTATTTTCGCTGATTATATTTCCAGCATGATACGTTCAAAGGAGCACTCACATATTGTAAATATTTTACTTTTCGTGTGTGTTAATATAATTTCCTGAAATATCAATTACCATGCATACCCCCCATGGCAAAAATAATATTTACACAATATTATTTGATCGTTGTAAACACTACGCGGCGCTGCGGGTTTTTTCAGCTCCTAGACTCAGAGTGCGATCTTTGACCTTCTACAAATCGATACAAAATGTATTTATTCGCTCAACATAACTTAAAAATAATAATTTATCCCGCTCAGCCCGAAGGACAGAAGACAAATTACCTTTTGAAAACAATGCAAGGATACTCGTATCTTTCAATTATTAAACATGGAACCTCCCTCTCCTTCCAGTATATCGACTCTCCCAATTCGGCGCCGGGAAAATCTTTGGTATACATTCGATACCTTGTAAATATCCATTTTTCAGATATTTTACAAATTTCGTTTTATTTTTGTTAATTTTTTTTTTTTTTATCGTTATCCAGGTCGTACCAATTACGAAACTCTCCCTCCCCCTTTGTAGGACAACTGAATAAATATTTGAGTGCTTTCATATAAAATTAGGTTTCCATGTTGCTCAGTGGAAATTCGTTAAAATGGGAGAGAGCATAGTGTTAAATGGAGATAAGGGTGTATAATATCCTTACGGCGTTCATTCCATGTTATTCCTTCTCCTTCCATTAACAGAGGAAAAAAAAAACACGAACGTTTATATGCATCCAAAAGTGATGCAATTTGTATGAACAAACGAAAGATAATGAGGACAACGATGATAATAACTTAATGAGAATATCTGAGTGCTTTTTTGTGTTATTAATAAAGGATGTTTCTCTTTCCTGTAGGGAGGATGTCTGCAGCAATTATACATATGAGATGACGGCTGAAATCGAAACAAGTCGGAAGCCTCGGCGCTTTAGGTATCTTTTATCTAAGAATAATAATATTTTATCCCTTAGGGAGTAGTAATGGGAAGTGTATAATAAATAATAGTGAGATTTCCACCAAACTTTCCATTTTACGGATCTGGGGGTTCGCAATAATACATTATTATTGACTTTATTTCAGTAAGTATCGCAAGGGAGAGTATCTTTAGGCCTAGATAACATGCACATGGACCACGGTTGGGTATTTTCTTAGAACGGATCCTTGAAATGATTTACCCTTTACCCGCACTTCTTAGTTGCAAAGGGGAACTAATGTCAAAACTAACATCAACTTCAAAAAGTACTAATCGAGACCTTTCATTTGATACCCCACATGGCTCCAATCGGTGAAAAAATTGTGTACCCACCCCCCCCCCCCCCCCCCCCCCCTTTCACGTCTATCGGGACCCTTGCACTCCTCCCCCCAAATTCAACCTGGGACAAGATAATTGACCGCATGCATGAAGGTTTACAGCTCCGATCTTTCTACTAAATTTCGAATTGTTTCTGAGAAAATTGCGTTTGTCACGACAAACAGACAGACCTGTGAGGAGTTGTCAGATTTTCGATCAGGCGCGACCCCAGATGGGGGATAGGGGCATACCCCCAAATATGTGTCCATGCATTTTCTTTTCAGACTGTACATGGGCTAGTGTTTGCTTCTCTTTGGTGCGTGGCTCAAAATAGCAATGGGAAGAATACTCAGAATATAAAAGGAGACGTAAGAAGGAGTCAACTTGCGGTGCAGGGGTTTCGAACCCCGGTACTGGCGGCTTTTGGGAGTAAGCAAGCGGGCTGCCGGCCGTCGAGATCTCTTGACCGCAATGCCTTGCTATGACATATGATGTTATAAGTGATTTGGATTTGGAGAAGGAGGTGTTGGAGCGTAACACCACGTTATCGAGAGCACCGATAACAAACGCAAACAAAGATAAACTAAAGGACGAAAAAAAACGGTGACAACCCTCATTGCGTCTGTTCAAGAGAAGCGGAAGCAGGGGTACTTCAGGACCGAGAAACGGAACGCGTCAACTCTGAGATCTCCATCAATGTCAAAGACGGTAAAGGATAATGTACCGAGAAGGAAGAATACAGGCCAAAGGTGAAGGAGCGTATAAAATGATCAGGAGGAGGACGACAGTAGAGTCTTGATCTGGAGGAATTACTCTTCATCCAGCTGGGGGCAAAAATGGTTAAGCTGTCCGAGTTTGTCAAGGGTAAGCATACCGTGCACCAACCCATAAAAAATATGGTGAGAGCTATTAGAATTCTTTATATAATAATAGATTGCAGGAGGTGGAAAGGAATTCTAAGGAGAGGCTGAAACATGCTGCCTCAACAGCGTCACAAGCGAGCCAAGTAACGCCTAATCGTACCGCCATTGAATTACGACAAAATAGACGAGTACGTAGGGAAGCCTAAGAGGAAAAAAAGGCGGACAGATAATTCCGAAAAACGGCACTAAATGTTCAGAAGGGGAAACCAGTAAAGAAGCCCAGGGAAAACGAAAACAATGGATGGACTGAAGTTACCAACAAAAAACGCAAAAAGAAAAGCAAAATTGCAGATTCGTTCTGAGGCAATTGTTATCCTTAGCAAGGGCAGTTTGGCCTACGCAGAGTTATTCAAAAAGGTCAAAGCGGATTCTGGCCTAATTCCGGGTTCAAAGAGAATTTGATTTTCTAGCTGAATAGATCCAGCTTAGGCTACTCTGATGGTTTTGGCATTCAGGTTAAAGGAGGAATTTCCATTGCCTTTCAGGAATAATTCAAGCTGGAGGGACTTGTCGAGGAGTCTATTGTGAGTTTACGAAAAGCTTATGGCGATACTCAAATGGTCAAACTATGAGTACCAACGAAGGCAGCGCAGAAATTGTTAGTGATCAGAAAAGTTTGGATTATATGGGTAGTCTGCCGTTGAAGAGAACTGATTTTACTAAAGAGGCGCTTCAAGTACCTCATGTTTGAGCACTTTGCGGAGGAATGCACCAGCAACCTTGATCGATCCTATTGTGCGAAATAAAGAAGAGATGGGATAACGGGCATATTACCGGAAGTGGTAAATGCCCGGAATTTAGGAAGGGGATGACAGGTCACAGTTTCGACTGACGAAGGGGCAATATGCCCTTACGGTTGACAAGCCATTGCCATGGTGTATACAGTTGCTACGCCCCACCAAATTTGACACTATCTGAATTCGAGGAAATGCTGCTTAGTCTCAACGTAAGGGGATGAAGCTCAAAGGGGATTGGGATTGGGGGACTACAACGCTGGGCCCTTGGACGGGGTAGCAGAGAAGCAAATGCAGGAGGGAGCAGCTTCTTAGAAGCTTTTGTGCAGTTAGAGATAGTTCTGCCCAACGAAGGTGATGTAAATACCTTTCTGATAGAGAGGCCAGGCTGGGTTGTAGACCTCACCTTTATTGGCCCTACACCGGCGTGTAGTATGTAGTCCAGGTTGGTCTACAAAATCTTTAGATGAGAAGACCTCCATACAGAAGTAGTTAGACATTAGATTAGTCTAGCGGACGCCTCTATAGAAAGAGCTGTCCATGTGACACAATGCATCCCCAAAGCATGTCACGTATCCATGCCTAAGAGGTGCTTATTCCTAAGAAGAATATCAAACTACTTATGGAATAGTTAACTGGCCAGCTTTCGATCAGCCCAAGAGCGAGCTGTAAGCTCGACTTACAGGGCGGTATGTAGAATCGATCGGGGGTAAAAAGAGCACGCTTCTAAGGAAGTCCGTAAAATCCCTCCAGTGAAGCAGGAAATGGTTTAAGGAGCTCTGCTTAGAAGTGGGACTAAACTTGTGGGGAGTGCTGGGATGATTTAGAGGCCGTTCATCCCCGCAGACGTGCCGTACCATTTTACGGAAAATCATCCTGGATTATTTCCCCAGCCAGAGGGGGATACCGGTAGCTTTTAGCAACCTCCAAATGTGATAGCAATTTTATCAGTCACTAGAGACGATCTGCGGAAGAATAGATGAGAATAAAGCCCCGGGCCGAATAAATTCACCAGAATGGACATGCTCGCCGAGTTGTCCTAAAAGTGCGTGTTTGAGGGGATGTTTCCAGTGGCAGAAGCTGGTACTGCCGACTAACTCCTGTCATCCTCATAGAGATTCATATGTCCTCTGGACACTTTTGGGAAAATGCTGGAGCGGGTAATCTATAAAAGATTACTCCCGGTCGTTGGGAACCAAGGCGTCCTTTCAGATCGGAAGCATGGGTTCCATAAAGCCAGATCAACATTGATGCTACCTTTCTTCTGGACAGTCTCAAAAACAATGAGGAGTGACATCTTGGCAGATAAGATGACGAACATATATAACAACAAGCCCATCTCTCTTGTATCGGAAGCGAAAAAGACCGAAAGGGAGCGATCTATAGTTAGATGACAACGGCGATGGGACCACGCTTACATCAGGGAGTGGCTGGAGAGAAAAAAAGGATTCAAGCTGTGCCTCGAGAAAGCTCTACGAATATGCCCAAAGTGTGATTAATCTCAAATCGGCTAACTGCTTTTGCAGGAGTCCGGCAAGCTCTTCCATTTCGTGAAGGGGCTGACGTCGCGGAGGCTTGTTGTCTCCTGTTCATGTGTCATTTCTAATCGCCAAATCAATAATGCCTGCGAGGTTCACTACCCTTGTTTAAGTTGAACAGTTGACCTTAACTCCCGGGTTTCGTCATCAACTGCTTGATATTGGGATTAAGTGAGACAAGTTGGTTGGACTCTTGAAGCACTCCTCTTCGTCTTCCGATACTGTATAATTTGGTTTGGTAAATCTGCTGAAGGTTAGTCAGCTTAATGCTGGAGCAGGTATCGTACAGAATATTGATTGGGAGATTCAGGTCTAGGGTAAGGAACATATCAATTGAACCGTATTACTCACCAACGAGGACGGAAGAGGAAAAGACTTTCAGGAGAGACTTCCTAAAGTCGGCATTGAGGTCTTGACGGGTAATCTAAACGTCAAAGTGGGTTTCAATTACAACTACATGATGGATATATTTTGGGAACCATAATAAAAAGGGGGAGGTTTGTGGCACTTAGAAGGTGCTACCCTTTTCTAAACCAGTCGTTTGATTTCAACTGACCGGCAACGATCAGATCTGATCAGAGTGATTAGATCGCGACCAATAGTAGTTTTAGAAGATGTCTTCAGGATGTGCGCAAGACGGTTGCCCGCGGAGGGGAAACGGGGAGCAAGTTGGGTCAAGTAAGGAGAGGGAAGCTCGTTCTTCTTTGTCTTCAGCTTTTGTCCCGTTCACAAGCGGGGTCGGCTTGTCGTGATCGGAGGGGGAAGGTCGTTGATAGAAGAAAATATAATAAAGGACTCAAAATAAATTCCTGTGGGACGCCAGAGGAGGGGGAGAAGGAGCGGCAAGTACAGCCGTCAAAAGAGACGCGCCAGGATCGGTTGGAAAGGTTAGAGGCAAGCCATAAAACAAAGAGTATGGGAACGCTTAGAGATGAGAGTTGGGATAGAAGTATCTTGTGATTTACAGTGTCGGAGACTTTAGCGAAATCAGTGTACTTCCTGCCGTGTATTTAGATATTTGGCAACAAAGTAAAGTCGAGCAAATTGGAGGCAGCGAACCTACGCTTAACAAAACCGTGTGGCTTTTTCACTATGAGGTGGCTAAAGTGGGTGGATAATCCACCGCTGATATACGTTTCCACGATTGTAGAACAGAAGAAGAGGTGCGAAATTGGACGGTAATTCTCGGCAAAAAAAAGCGATCGCCTCTTTTGTGAATGGGGATGATGAGAGCCTCTTTCCACAGGCTAGGAAAATGATTATCTTTCCGGCTTTTGTTGAAAATAATAGATAGGAGAGGGGAGATAGACTGACCAATTTTAATCGAAAAAAGGTTTGGAAGACCGTCGTAACCAGGGTCGACATTGGCATCAAGTTTGTGAATGAGGTACTCGACAAGGAGGGGGGTAAGGAGGGGAATGGTATGCGAGCCGGACCAGGCTACATCCACTAGCGGGATGGAAGAGAAGAGGAAGCATAGACCGAGGAAAAGTAGCGGCAGAGTAAGTCAGTTGGGGGAAGTCAGCAGAGGAATCAGAGAATTTAATGGGCTGGACAGCGGGAATTGCGAATGTGGGACCAGAAAGGTTCGAGGTTTCCGCGTTCTAATGAGTCTTCAGTACTGACGTTTGGCGTCACGTTTGTGAATGAAGTACTCGAAAAGGAGAAAGGTAAGGAGGGGAATGATAGGCGAGCCGGGGCGGGCATTCATTAGCAGGAGGGAAGAGGAGGGAGGAGAGGAAACATAGACCAAGGAAACGTAGCGGTAGTAAGTCAGAAGATAGATGGGGGGAGTTAGCAGAGAACCCTGAGAATTCAATGGGCGGAACTGCGAGATTTGTGAATGTGGAACTGAGAAACGTTTGAGGTTTCCGCGCTCCAATGAGACTTAAGTAATCCAATTAAGTAATTATGATTACTTATTATTTTTATTGAAATATTTAAGCGAACTCAATGCGAATTTTATACAGCAAACTCAACGCGAATTCTATACAGTAAACTCAACTCAAATTCTATTTTCAAAAAGGACTTCCATATTCTTTAGCAATTTTCAACTTAATAATTAAATTCAGTGACAGGTCTGAAAAACATAATTACTGCGATCTTCCACTCCCTTGGTGTGCCACGCAAAGTGGATAGATCCGCGCCATCTATTCGCTCGCAACATTCGAAATAAATTTCGAATGCTGCGAATCCTGCCGCGCCACATCACTCCGCCCCCAGATGAAACCTAGGGGGTTTCAGCGACTGATCCCCGAACTTCGTTCGCCGCTAATCCACAAAGCGGACACGACGTTGCTTCGGGGCGCACGCGGGTTTCAGCCTGGACAAAGAGACCGCCTTTTTGTGACCACCGATCTCGAGCTGGAAGAAATGTTCTCCCCGCTCGAGAACGCGGTACGGGCCCTCATATGGAGGCTGCAGCGGCTTCCGGACGGCATCCGTCCTGATCAGCACATGCGTGCATGTGTCCAGTTCCTTGGGCGAACAAGCAGGTATGGACGAGTGTCGAGTGGGTGGTGTCGCCTTGATGCGCCGGAGATTGTCCCTCAGCAGACGCACCAACCCCGACTCCGTGAGACCCGATCTCTTGTCGAAGACCGGATCGCTTGGGAGTCTTGGGTTCTCCCCGTAAACCAGCTCCGCGGGGCTGGCAGCAAATTCCTCTCGGCGGGTTGTACGAAGGCCGAGTAGGACGAGAGGCAAGACTTGAGTCCAGGACGGGTCGTCGCGTGCCATAATGGCGGCTTTCAGCGTCCGGTGCCAACGTTCCAACATCCCATTGGATTGTGGGTGGTATGCCGTAGTCCGCTGGCGTTTAAAACCAAGGAGTTTGCCTAACTCGGAGAAAAGGGTGGACTCAAATTGCATTCCCTGGTCAGTGATGACCACTGCAGGGACGCCAAAGCGAGGTATCCACTCTCGACAGAGGGCTTCAGCACATGATTGCGCCGTGATGTCTTTCAGAGGTATTGCCTCAGGCCACCGCGTGAACCTGTCGATGATTGTGAGGCAATACTTATAACCATGCGAGTCTCGCAAAGGCCCTATAATGTCGAGGTGTATGGTGTGGAAACGCTTGGTAGTGCGGGGGAATGAGCCCACTTCTTTCCTAACATGCCTGGAGACCTTACATTTTTGGCATGCGATGCACTCTCTGGCCCAGGAATTAATATCCTTGTTCATGGAGGGCCAGAAGTATTTTCCGGTGACTAACCGGTTTGTTGTCCTGATGCCGGGGTGCGCCAAGTCGTGAACTGCGTGGAACACTTCCTTGCGAAATGTGGCCGGAATGTATGGCCGAGGTCCCTTTTCCGAGTCTTCGCAGCAGAGCGAGAGGTTTGAGCCGAAGATGGGCAACTCCCGAAATTTGTATTTGGGGTTGGACTTGAGGCTCTGAAGTGCTGCGTCATCCACTTGCGCCTTGGCAATAGCCGAGAAATCGAGTGAGGCGGGGATGTTAACTTCGGAGACACGAGACAAAGCGTCAGCAACAATGTTGTCCTTCCCGGACACGTGCTGGATGTCCGACGTAAACTGGCTTATGAAGCTCAGGTGTCGAAGCTGACGAGGGGACGCTTTGTCGGGCTTCTGTTTCAAAGCGAACGTGAGAGGCTTATGGTCCGTGAACACTGTGAACGGCCTGCCTTCTAGGGAGAAACGGAAGTATTTGATGGACAGGTATGCGGCGAGCAGTTCGCGATCGTAGGTGCTGTAGTTCCGTTGAGCGGGATTCAACTGCTTCGAGAAGAAGCTCAACGGCTGCCAAACTTGGTCCACCTTTTGGTGAAGGGCAGCACCTACTGCGATGTCAGAGGCATCAACAAAAACGGCTAGGGGTGCATCTTGCAGAGGGAATGCCAAGAGTGTAGCGTCAGCCAGTTGTTGACGAGATTTGTCAAACGCGCAGATAGCCTCTTCAGACCACACGATCTCTCGTGTGTCCTTAGTTTTGGGGCCAGACAAGTACGCGTTCAAAATGGACTGGAGATGGGCGGCCTTGGGCAGGAAACGACGGTAGAAGTTTAGCATGCCCAAGAACCTCCTCAACTCCCTCACTGTCTTTGGACGCGGGAAGCTTGTGATTGCTTGCACCTTGTCTGGGTCGGGCTGTATTCCTTCAGGGGAAATGAAATGGCCGAGGAATCTCACCTGTTGTTGAAGGAATTTGCATTTCTCAACGTTTAGGACTAAACCGGCCTCAAGGAGACGTTGAAAAATGCACTCGAGATGGGCTAAGTGCTCAGACTCAGTGGAAGAAGCGACCAAAACATCATCCAAATATACGAAACAGAATTCGAGGTTTCGCAGGACTGAGTGAATGAACCTTTGAAAGGTTTGCGCCGCGTTGCACAATCCGAAAGTCATCCGGGTGAACTCGAAGAGTCCAAAGGGTGTGCATATTGCCGTCTTTGGAATGTCTTCAGGAGCTACTGGAATTTGGTGATAAGCCTTGGTTAAGTCCAAGGTCGAAAAGATGCGGCAATTCGCGAGGTGATGCGCAAAGTCGTGGATGAGTGGAATTGGATATCGGTCAGGAACAGTCTGTGCATTTAGCCTTCTGTAATCCCCACATGGGCGCCATTCGCCGTTTGGCTTAGGGACCATATGCAGTGGGGAAGACCAACAGCTGTTTGAGGGCCTGCAGATACCCTGTTGAACGAGTTGTTCAAACTCTTTCCGTGCAATTGCCAGTTTCTGAGATGGTAGAGGACGCACCTTCGAGAAGATCGGGGAACCAGTAGTGATAATGTGGTGCTGCACATTGTGCTTCACTGGTTTGGAGAGACTACAGTTGGTAGTAATCTGGCTGAACTTTTGGAGAAGTGCCCGAACACGAGAGTCGGTAATGTCTTCTAAAAGAACGGAAAGATTATTGCCTGGATGAGATACCATATGTCCCGACGTATTAAGGTTGGTCGTGGAATCTATAAGAGACTTGTTTTGCAAGTCCACCAGCAATCCATAGTGACACAAGAAGTCTGCGCCTAGTATGGGGAAGCTGACATCCGCCAGGATGAAACGCCACGAAAACGTCCTACGCAAGCCAAGACTCACGTCCACTTGCCTATACCCGTACGTGTTTATGCGGGAGGAATTTGCTGCCGCAAGTTTGAGCGGTTGAGGGAAAAGTTGATGATGCTGGGGTACGGGAAGAACCGAAACCTCCGCACCCGTGTCGACGAGGTAGTTGCGCCTGCTGAGGGGGTCAAAAATAGTTAGGCGACGTGGTGCTGCGTTCTGGGTGGCCGCCGCCAAAACCCCCCGCGGACCTAGTTTTTTGCGGTAGAAGAGAATCTACACGGTAGCGTACATCTTGTCGCTTTATCCCCGAATCTGCGGTGGTACCAGCAAATCCCTGGGTCCGTGGACTGTCTTGACGACCTGCTACCTGATCGCCCTTTTCGGATGGCAGACCGCGAGCGTGCTCGCGATCTGGCGCCCGAACGCTGAGCGTCCAACGTCGCCCGCATCTCGGCCATACTGGCTGTTAATGCAGCAATCTCGCGCCTCAATTCACCCACCTCATCCGACGGTGGTTGAACGGCCGCCAAGGTTGGGCGTACGTACACCTCCTGAACCTGGTCGGCCGTCGCTGCCAGTTCCTCCAAGGAACCGGAGACGCAAGCGAGGATCGCCTGGGTGCCCTCCGGGAGCCGACGCAGCCAGAGCGACTTGATCAGGTCTTCGCCGATCTTACTCCCACCCAATTGCCTCATTTCACGAAGCAATTGGCTGGGAGTTCGATCACCTAAGGTTAAACCTGCCAGCAAGTGGTCTAATTTTGCCGACTCGCTTGCCGACAGGCGCCTGATCAACTCGTTCTTGAGCTGCACATACGATGTCGACTTCACCACGTCGGACACCAGAAGTATGGACTCTTCGTCCAGGCCGACCACCGCGTAGTTGAAGCGGGTCGCGTCCGATGTGATGCCGGACATTTGGAATTGTGCTTCCAAATGCACGAACCACAGCTCGGGGTTCCGCCGCCAAAACGGAGGAACGCGTACGGCGAGGGCGGTCACTTGCGGGTTCGATGGGCCTGCTGCGTCTTTATTGTCAAAAGACATCTTGTTTCACGAAAAGTACGAGATTGAAATGCAAACGCGGTGAGTTTATTCTGAAACGCGGTGAACTTTACACCGACACGGCAGGCCGCACCCACAAATGCACGCACGAAACGAGAAAAAACGAAGCGGACGCTATCCAGCGCAGACCAAAAACACCGCCAATGAGAATGGAGGACTCGCGATGTTAAACACCTGCACGCCGTCTCTTGCAGCGATTTCAATTTTTTTTATTACTATTATTTTTTTTTAAACTGAATCAATAATTTCACTTAAATATAACTCCTCGACGGCGGCGCTGGTCGAATTTGTCGGCTGTAGCTGCGGCGTTGGCGGTGCTGGGGACGTCCGTTTGTTGCTGTTGTTGATTGTTGCGGCAATGATGACTAGTCCGGTGCGTGAAAGGTGTTGTGCAGGAGGGCGTGCGTACGGGAAGTCGCGTGAAAATCCACTTCTGGTGAGGGTCCGACGTGTGTCGCGCAGTACACTGTGTAGAGAAGGTTTTCTCGCGTTTTTCTTTCTTGCCTCTGCTCCGACTCGGGATGTTTACCACGGCACTCCACACTCAACTGTAGATGCGAACGCGTGAAAATCGCTTGCCGTACGGTCTACTGATGTTTTGGAAGGATTTCTCAGTCCTTGGAAGTTCTATTTCTGCCGTGTTGTTCGGACGAATTTTTGTCGTTAATAGAACTTCACCAATGTCGGCGATGGTGGAGTTGAGTGCGGCGGCGAAAGTGGCTGCGGCAGCGATGGCGGCTGCGGCTGCAGAACTCTTACTTATCTGCAATCGGTTGTTGCGGCTGCCTGCTGGGCGATTGTGCTTGCGCAGACTGCGATTTGTTGATGGGGATGATGATGTGCTTGAGTTTTTCAATTTTGCAGGTTCTGGGAATTCGGGATCCTAGTTGTTGATGCTGTTGGTGCGAGTTCCGGGGTCACCAATTAAGTAATCCAATTAAATATTTAAGCGAACTCAATGCGAATTTTATACAGCAAACTCAACGCGAATTCTATACAGTAAACTCAACTCAAATTCTATTTTCAAAAAGGACTTCCATATTCTTTAGCAATTTTCAACTTAATAATTAAATTCAGTGACAGGTCTGAAAAACATAATTACTGCGATCTTCCACTCCCTTGGTGTGCCACGCAAAGTGGATAGATCCGCGCCATCTATTCGCTCGCAACATTCGAAATAAATTTCGAATGCTGCGAATCCTGCCGCGCCACAAGACTTCAGTACTGACCAGGTATTCCTTTCTAGACTTAAGTATCAAGGATTTCTCGCAGTGTGGTTTTGACGAACTTTTCTGTTAATTTCAGTGATGAATCAGACAAGGTAAGAGTGTATGGGCTTAGCAGAGGAGGGGATGTAACAGGGAAGAAGTTCTGATAAAATGGTATAGAAGGTGTTCAGTGTGTGGATGATGGGTGTCAAGGGCAATGCATGAGAGGATTGGGAAAGGCAAAGCATAGGAAGGTTAGAGAGTACAAGTTCCAAGTGTTTTTGGAAACGTTAAAGTGAAGTGTCGAGTAAAAGTGGATAAAGAAAGGGAAGGGTGGATGGAGTTATTGCAGACAAAATGAAGGCCGGAAATAGTAGGCCAAGAGAGTACAGGAAGTGGCTCAGAAGATGAAAGAAGGAGAGGGGATCAAAATTATTAGAACTTTTGATAATCTATCGAAGAAACTTTCGTACTGAGCAGAGGTGCCGAGGTGGGGAAAATATATACAGGATATGATAAAGAGACATACGTTTGGGAGAATACCTCGTACGGTGACAGAATCATAGATAGGGGAGGGGAGGAAAATATTGCTTCGACTTGGAGAGGTAACCTCCGCTGGTTGTCTTACCAAGCGCTGTGTAGTCTCTGTCATAACGAAAGATAGGGTAACCTTCGAGAAGCCCGGAACCTGAATTCTATCAGCCAATTAATGCTAAGGCGGATAACCTGAAACCTGATAGGTTGGACTTTAGACCCTTTATTTTTTGGTGAAACAGTCTTAAGTTATGAAAATCATTCAAGTTCCGCGGATAGGCTCGAAATTTTTAGGAAGGTTAGTCCTCTGTCCGATATAATTCTATCCCATTATTCGTCACATATTCATGCTGCCTCACAAAATCAAGGTTGGAGACTTAATTAACGCCTGTTTTATCTAGGTGATCGGGGTCCGTTGACTGGATATAGTCTTGAACGAAAAGCTAATTCAGCGGAAGGGCCAGGAGTCGGTGGACGTGTTGATTAGTGGCAATGGATAAGTCATATTTTTAAAAAGCTGCGTTGCCGGAAACTCGATGGTCACTATCGCAGGATAGCCAACGAGTGGGAGAGGCCTAGAAATATGTACATTATACAGAAAAGTTGAGGAGGAAGGCAAGTTTCTTGGGACGAAAAGAAGGGAGCTGAAGTACATTTCAGCGAACTGGCAGTGGTGATACGTAGGTGTTGTTGACGCGATATGCACTATTGAAGGAGGTGACCAGACCCAAAACAACTCATCAAGTTAACTAACTGATCCCTGCTTCTCGCAAAATCTTCTATTAAGGTGGAACCCATCCTATTCTATGTATAAGACTTAGAAATTTCTTGAAGTTATCTCTTCCTGGGGCTACTTGCGTGTCCTTTGAACTTCGAAACACGGAGTTGACATTCAGTAATTTAGATTGGAGGTGCCAAATCTTTTTCTGCCCAACATTGAATTTGGGACGAGATGGTGCGAAGTTTTATTCATTTCCTTGTTACCAGTGAATTCGGAGACTTTTCCTGGTTGGAGGTAGGGTTGGGGAGGCATTCCTTAAGAAACGATGTATAATTATTCTCAAGGTTTATTCTTTTGATATCGTCCTTTGTTTAATAATTTAGAATGGGAAACGGAAAAGCTTGGGCAAACACGAGAGAAATTAATTTCTGACGTTCAAAGGAAGGAAGACTCAATTTTCAAAGAAAGGAGGATGCAATGAACACCTATAGTCAATAGAAGGATTATCTCTCCGGAGTCGTTTTTCAATTCCTGTACTCTTGTATACACATCCTTATCTTTATCTTATTTTAATTGGCTTTTCTTACCGCGATTGTTACTGTCGATATGTTCCAATTAAATGCCCAAAAAACGAGCCATTTCCTCCCTTGTCAGAATCTCTACAAAAAAGAGTAATCGTTGCAAGCATTGCAGAGGAGGTGCTGAAATCGTCTTGTACTAACACATCTTACATAAAGCCATCCCCATTGCTACTTTTACCATCCAAAGTATCCTGCATCCGTTCACTACCCACTACCAATTTTAAACTTTGAAAACTTCCCCCATTCCAGCACGTACTTCATAGCGACAGCAATTGTATTGGCCTGCGTCTGGTCCTTTGGTCAGGAAGTCTTCTAATTCCAGCAATTTTTCTTAGCCCTTGGTACACGTCTTGTTGGCTCCGTACACCGTGAAGAGTTTGTTCCAAAGCAATGACTTGGAAGGAGACGACTGAGAAAGAGGAGGCGAAGTGAAAAGGTCCTTTCACTCAATAATTGCAGAGTAGTCAAATACACATCCTTTGCAGTGGAGTAGGTGCTCAAGTTTTCAGGTAACCTACCACCTTGCGAACTTTCACGATGCAATCTTGAGGAATTATGTAATAGATACAGACATTAAGGTTAGCTTGAAAGTCGGTCCTTTGACTGGGCACAAAGAACAGAATGGATTGCTTTACGTAAAGGTAACCTGTGTTTGCCTTCTGTGTTCCATTACGAACGAATCGAAAGACCCGTTTCAAAAATAATGGCTTCACTCAAATAATTACTTTGTCTTTATTGCACTTTTTGTTCCAAGTGAACTATGAAACAAATTGCAAAACGTTGATAGCTTCTGTTTATTGTTTCATAGTCAAGGACCCTTGTTTTGTCATCTATTCAAGGACTTTTTCCAAGTAAGGACGATACTGGGTATGGCGTATAATGAGAATGGTCATATATTGTTTAGGGTAGGGTGGGAGAGGCCACGTGAGTTTCAGTGTCACGTGTGCATTCCTCGTGACGCAACCCCTTTTTGAAAGGGATGAATTATATAAAATGTGTTTTTGATTTTAATAGACATGTTCGTGTAACATTCGGATCTATTACGCTGATGATGATGCTCGCCTGTGTGTCCTGCTTTCGTACATGCGGGCTAAGATACTAGATACCTGCAGGTTTGGTTTGGGCAGATATTTTTGCGTATTCTCCCACGCATATTGTCATAACCGATCCAATTGTTCTTTGGAATTAATCCAGAGCACAGGAAACTACATCCCTCACTCTCCCTTATTTTGCAAGAAAGGATGCAAACGTTAATAGCAAATGAGCTTTCTATGAAGTGGATTGAATGCTGGATGTATCTCGCTTTGCATTTATGCTTTATGAGATACGTAACGACAGAATATCCTTTTGCTGCCGCCTAAATAAGTGCTGCTCATTCATGGTATTCATGAGCCTTATTTTCACTTGCAGGAAACGTCTGGAAGTAATGCAAGCTAATAAAAGCGTTGGAAAGTTCCCTCTCAACCCTTATTGAAACGGAAAATTAAGAGAAATTAATTAACCGTTGAAGGTTTCTATTTGCTTTGAATGATGTTTGCAATGGTTAACTTTTGAGGAGGCACTTATACCGCTCTTGCCCGCGGAGAAGATGCACTGAGTTTGGAAATGGCTCGAATATTCAGGTCAATTTCTTCCTTTTGAAAATGGAATACGAATATTATATTGCAATATAACTAAAGGCGGGAAAATTAAACGGTAAATAGCAAGATAATGGGAAAAAGATAGAGTCGCCAGTTTTGATTTTCTCGACCCTCGATGTGCTTTAGTCCACAAAAAAAATGACACCACTTCCATACTTTCAAAGCATTGTGTGAATAAGAACCTTGGATTGTGTGAGCCGGTCCGCTTATGTAAAGTGCATTTAATTGTCCACTAGCAGCGGTATATACAGAGCATTGCAATGCTAAAATAAAAGAAAAGAGGTAGGACGGCGCTTGACGACCGTTTAAAATGAATATGAAAAGTCGTCCATTTGAGAATTTGAGACACGTTAGTGGAAATTCTGCTGAAGAAACAAAAGTTCTTGTCGTAGATATTTAATATGAACAATATGAGGCGATGGTCTTCCATGTCGACCAGTTCACACTGGGCTGGCGTTATATATGAGATGACTCGAGTCTTCACAAATTTATAATCGCCAGCTCCAAACTCATGAAAGCAAGATTGCAGGTTAAGACTTTATAACCCTTCTCGTGTACTTCATGGGCCTGCTGAATATGCTTCTGTGCCTGGACTCGGAAGAGAACCTCCGAGCATACGTCCACGCTAGCACCCGGCAAAGTTTTTAATGAGTCCACGAGGGCTTAGGATCTTTTACGTGTTTAACATATTGTGACTGAAGATAACACGGTAAGGCAAGGTTCCGATTGAGAATGAACTTCGGAAATAATTAATGATGACCTTATATTCCAATTACGCTGAGCGGGATCAACGTAGGTACGTACAACAGTCAATAACGATCCGTTGAATCACTCTGAGGCATGAGGCATGATGGCATGAGGCATGATGACTACATTTGGTTAAGAGGTAATTCTATATCGTGGACTGAGTTGGACCTCATTATCTGATGGTTATGATTTAGAGGTGCCAACTGCATGGGAATGTCTCTTTTTAGGGTAGTTTACAAGCACGTTTGCAGTGAATCGTTTTATGCACTCCACGAAAGGAAACTTCGAGAAAAAATCGCGAACGAATACAGCACCGATGTTATCTGCGCGGAATCCAGCGTAAGGGCCGATCAGAACAACATATAGGGGCTCAAATACCCTTTCTGGGATGACAGCATTACCCATGGGTGGCTGTCGCGTTTGGTAAGAAGCTTTAGACATTTTGCACAAATTGTAGTTGGCGATGTAGTCCCTGATCTAAGGCACTATTTTTGGTTAGTTTAGTTAGTTCTATCAACCCCCGATTGTTCGCAAAGGCTGACCGTGGACGCGATTAATTGACTTAGTAATCAGTTCCTTCGTAGTCCAAAGATTGCTGGCCTTCTACTCCTATAACTCAATGGAAGAAAAACTGACACGCCTCTACTCTCTATGTGCTGCATAACCCCAGATAAGACAGTTCAGTTGTACGCATCTGCGGCGTTCTGGTTTCTCTCCAAAGCGTCCATTTTTTGGACACGCTCAGGATCGAGAATCCAGTATAATGGGGCGTACGTTTCCGGGGTGTTATAATAAACAAATACCCTTACCCTGATTTGATTATGTCTCAGGTTAATGTTGCATGATTCGACATAGATCCATTTGTTTGGTGGTCATTTGCTAGAGGCAAGTGGATCTCACAGGGGGCCGTAGCAACAGGAAGGGTATCCTCCTTGTTGCACTGCAAAAGGTGCTAACAAGAACCCAAACTAGGTTACTTGGCCGATGGGTCCCTTGGACTTCAGTATGCGGACTAGTAATAACTTGGGTAGCTTTAGTTTCAAGTAAGACCCTTCTTGGGCTAGCCAGGATGGATATTTTTTTATATTATAAAAGGGACCAAGAAGAAAGAGGAGATGGTGGCAGCCGCATCATCGGGGGATGAGCTGCTGGCATCTAGCCAGGAGACACTAGTCGTTGAGGGCAGTAGCACTGTAGAATAGCTGTGCTGAAACCAACAACAAGGTCTTCCGGGGACGAGGCAGCAGGCGGTTTCCAGCTTGGGAACTATTGTCATCATATTGGCTGTAGTGAGTACATAGTACTCCTAACCAGAAACCATTGATGTTGAGGGCCCCTCAAAAGGAAGGGCAGACAAAAAAAATGGCCACTGGAAACCAGCACAGAAGCGGAGGTCCACTGGAGTCCTGCTCAAGAGCCAGTACTAGCAGGCCATACATGTTCGGAGCAAGATTGGGAAAAAAATGTGGCCGGTATAGTCGACGAGCGGGTGGAAAGGACCTGGCTAAATACCAGGTGATTATCGAAGAATACAAGAATAAACGCCTTGGAAACCAGCAGAAGGTGAAGCCAATCCCTTTCAAGTGCAATTGGTTTCAAGATAAGTTCCAGGAGCAGTAGCGGATCAGAATGTGCAAGGGGCTCGGACCCCAAGCAAACCCTGGAAAGAGGTAAGCAGTAACAGCCGGCCGATGAGATTGCAAAAAGACATTGCAACCGTGAGGATATTAAGATCTGTTCATCTTCAGGAAGCTGACCAAGGAGGTCTGTATTGAAGGATTGCCTGAAGAGGTGCAAGTCGGCCATCAATATTGCCATGAAGCGGTCCTGGCTGGACTATTGGTAGAACATTGAAAGAAGCAGCGAATCTGCTCTGTATTAAAAAGTCGAAGGGCTACTGGATAAAATCTTATGGTGAAACTCGAGTCCGGTTGGTTCTAACGCACTCCTTCATCAGCGAGGAGAGCTATGAATCAGAGTTTTCTTTGGATTTTATGTAGCATTGGTCGTGTCCGAGTGTCAAATCGGTAATTATTGAGGATAAAATAGGCTAGGCTATAAATAGCTTCTCCGCATATAGATCTAGGTACCAAGATGGCTTGTGAAGATTTGCCGGAGTTGCATATCCTTGGGGTACGAACCACACTCTTGCAGACGAGCGCGTGGTTTTTTTTCTACAGAATGTGGGCAAAGAACTTTCGACCAATTAGCCTTACCTCTTTCGTGTTGAAGATATGCCAAAGCCGGGCAGACGTGGCCATGAGTCCTTGTAGGATTTTCAACCTATCAGCCTTATCTATTCCGTATTGAAGAAGCCAGGATGATTATTTTCCAAGTCTCAGTACGCATACCTCAAAGGCAAATCCACGGAAACTGCCTTTCACTGGGTAGTCAGCACGTTTAAGTGGTTGTTCCAGTATAACTATTATACCCTAGGTGTCCTCCTAGATATAGAGCAAGTATACGTTAGTATCAATGCCATGAAGGAAGTCTTACCATTATAGGATTGGAGAGAGATCTCTTATGGATTGGATAGTTATCCATGCTAAGAGCTCGGATGACCCAGTCTGAGAGATAGCTACTTGATCAGAGTTATGAGCAGTCGCCGCATCTCTCCCTTGCTCTGATTGATAGTGATTGACAAAATTCTACGCATATTGAACAGAAGCGGATGAAAGTGGTGGCGTATGCCAACGACTTGCTGATATTTGTGTCAGGGATGTTTCCCTCTGATATGAGTGAAATGATGGACGGAGCGTTGGGAAAGGTACGCTGCTCGTGAAAAATCCAACCAAAACGAAGTTGGTAGTATTTGTCACTAAGCAAGGGTACACAGATCGCACCTCACGCGGCTAAATGGATAAATACTGGTTCTTCTCTCGAATGTAAACTATATGACTGTAATCCTGGACTCTAAGCTATTTTCGAGATCAGACATATAACCGAGGCGTTTACGCCTGCAAGAAGACCGCTGCCAAGAAGACCGCTGCAAGGAAATGGGGTCTCCGACCGCGGATGGTTATCTGGATGTATAAAGGTGTGGTTCATCCCATCCTAACGTACGGTTCCATTGTGTAGGGGTAAACGCTAGACAAAAAGTGTAATTGAACCAAAGTTAACAGCTTTCAAAGGGGTGTGCAGGTGTCACTGGGGCTCTGCAGTCTTGCCCGGCAAATGCTCTCCTATAGCTCCTCTTCCTGGCTTTCCATATTGAATAGGCTGTAGCGTGTAGTACTGTCAGACCAAGTGATTCCGAATGTGGGACAGCGAAGCCTTACGGTCACAGTAACATCCTGAAGGAAATACTTTGGGAACTTTGGGCGTTCCTAACGTACCACGTCTCCCGCAAGCCAAATTTCACGAGGAGCTGGACTTTCTAACCTTTCTAGGGAAGAGTGGAAGACCGACCACGTGGTGCAAGGTTATGACGCAATTCTTCACTGAAGGATCAAAGGAGGTCTGTGAAGTTGCTCTCCTTTGTGAATGCTATGGGCTGTATTTGAAGATCTGAGCTGACCAGCACCAAACGGAAGGTGAAGGAGTATTTGTCTTACAAGCTTCACAGGCGAGATAGCTTCCGGAAAACACGAAGACTTTGGTCTTGTTGAAGCATGTGTGTCAGTGGGGTGTAGAACCTTCATGATTGCCTACCTAACCTTTTCGGGATTGGTACTAATTGTCCTAGAACCAAAAATCTGCCCAAACCTAGAAAAAAAGGCTTGCGTGCCTCACACAGGGAGCTTCAGAGCAAGAGGCGCTGATCACAGTTCTGATGTGCAGAAGTTCATCTAAGTAGGCAAATACTGCTGGAGTTGACCTAAGTCGCCTGAGGTCTGAGGAGTGATAAACAACCCAAACGGTATGGTGCCAAAGTGATAGAGCGGTTGCCCTGGAACTATGAAGGCCGTGTAGGTAAATAATTAACACTGGCTCGGGTGTCAATCAAAATTCAGAGCTTTCCACATAAATTTTGACATCCGCATATGGGTAACTACCATGGTTAGGATGACCAGTTCGAATAACCCAAAAGTAGAGACAATGGATGGTCCATGCTGTTCAGTTTCCCACTACAAGCGGGTGGAGGAGGCAACATGTCAGATGGAGGATTAAGGAAAGGATGATTTCACTTCTCACGTCAACATTTTCCGGGGACCGTGCTCGTTTAAGTTTTTTGGCTTTTACCGGGAGATGCTACGTTTCTTCAGGCAGTTCAGATCTTCTTTAATTGGGAGCATTTTTTGCATTTTAAGTGGTGGAAAGCCTCAACCTTACGATTAGTTGCTCCGTGTTAGATTGCAGGAAGGCGGATACACGTAGTTAAATGGTGGAAGCAGCAATTTATTGTCGAGATAACAAACGTTCCTGTTTTGAATCAACCCCCGTAATCGCTTCATAGTATAGCTGGTCACTAGTTACAAAACCACTAGTTTACGGCTTCATCACGGGTTTCGAAGTCAAGATATCATTTTTCGATTATCCCTAAAATATTCCTGAAAGGGTTCCCGGGTTCATACCCGCTTCCTGAGAACAAGGGGTGATGTCCGATCCCCAAAATTGAAGTTGATGGTATCCCCAATGCCAGTTAGTAGCGTCGGCCCCAAACAGCACTTGGGCGTTCCCTACCAAAAGAGAGAAATTACCTTGGATGTTAGAATGTACCAAGGCTTCCAATTTATGTATGTTCATTAATCGGGAGCAGAGGCCCTTGACTTTGAAGCATCAAGAATGCAATGTGGGCACAATTCAGTTTGAGGTATTCAGGGACCATTTGCCCAAGAAGAAGGGGATGTGGTGCTAGTTCAGTACTTACGGCTGATATGCTGTATTTCGTAAAGTGCACAAACGCTATTGCTACACATAAACATCTTTTTATTTAGACCATTTACCCGAAACATAAACTGTGCCTCCAGTGTGATATGACCACGGAGTTAGGAGACATGTTGGCAACTCCTCTTCCTTGATCTCCACATTAAATACGTTGCAGCGTGAGTGCTGTCAAAATACGTGAGGTTTTTTGCTGAATAGCGAAACCTGACGGCCATAGTAATATCCTAGAAGAAGTAGCTCGGGAATTCTGAGCACTCCCTAAGGACTACGCCCCACGCAAGTTGAACTTTACTAGAAACTTTGCCGTGGACCTTCCAGCCAGGGGAGGGTGGAAGACTGACGGTGTGCTGCAAGGCTATGACACAGTGTTCTTCACCGATGGATCAATAATTGTCTGTGGAGTCGGTGCAGGGATTTTCTCGAATACACACAGTGTATCGGAGTCGTACGGTCTCCCAGGTTTCATCAGTATGTTTCAAGTGGAAGTACTGGCGATAGGGCCCAGTCTGTAGATGCCTGGAGTATGTTCTGAGCCTCAAATTTAATATAGCCATTCTGACTGAGAGTTAGGCGGCTATTTAGGTCTCTCAGCGGTTCCAGGCTGGTGGGGCAGTACAGAAACGCGCTGTACAGTCTGGACGATTACGGCGGTCTGCACAGGGCACTGGCCAAAAGGGACTATTCCACCAGACTCGGCATACCCTACAATTCACATCATCGAAACGGCGGAGAAGAGGGGGGGAACCCTCAGATCCTTCTTTTGCGATTTCCCAGGCTAGGGACCCTGGGTAAACCATTCCTTGAGGACTTCGTAGAGATTTATAGCTGCTGGGTGGGAGAGCTGGATTCCTTCGTGAATGTTACGGACTAGCTCTGAATATATGACTGGCTAAGGCTGGACTCTGTCGACTTGCTCTTACCGCAGCAGTCGCAGTCATATTGATATTTCGTATAAATTTTAGTTCGTAATGTAGTCTTTGACTTGTGGAACCACTTTAGGCCAGTAGAACTACATGCACATCACCTCAGCGATTTACGACCTTGCGTCATGTGCGTTTAAAGCGTGATACTGGTGCGGGCGATCCGTAGTTACTTGAAGATTTTGAGCGCAGAATATCAAGAGAAGTCCTGGAAGTCTCAACTTGCAATGATTCTAGGCCTGGTCCCGGTGGGGCAGTTGAAAATTTCCTTAATAAGAGGTAAAAGCGTTATGCTATGGTAGATTCGCTTCGAAAATCAGGCGCTTTGTGACCCTTCGTTGACTCTAAATAATAACATGCGATCAATTTGGAGAGACAGAGAAATTTCTCTATTTAATGGGATTGGTATTTTCCTACATTGATGACGTAGACGTTCAGTTTAGTGGGACAGTTGCCAATGGTAGCATCGATCCTTGCTTGTTTTTCGCTATACCGAAGGTTCGCTTTTTAGTACCTGAGCATTGATCCAGTTTCAGGTGCAAAGTCCCCAGGATCGGAACTATTGGTAGCTTCGAGGGGATGGATAGGGATATGAGGCTCGTGCGGTTCAATGTCCGATTCAAAGGGTAGTGGGGGTAACATGTTTGATTGAGGAGAGAAAAAGAGAGATTGATCTTACCTAACGTTTGTCGAAGTACAGTCGTTACAGAGGTTACTAATTTTCTCCAGGCAACCTCGGTATTCTCTAGCTGGATGCGATTTCAGCATTTCAAGTGGTCGAAAGGCTCAATGGTTCTGGAAGTTCAGTATGAGACTGCAGAAAGGATAGAGCTTCTCCCTCTAATATGCCTGGCTGAAAAGTTGAGATGCATTCTAGGACGAGCTTATTGGTTTTCGAACTTTGGGATCAACCTTTGTAATTTTGCTCAGTATCGATGGACACTGAGAACAAGACTTTCATCAGGTCTCTAACAGCTCGTTTTCTCGTGGCGGGTGTTGAAGCCGAGATATCAATTCAATGTTATTCAAAGGGCTTTTGGTTTCGGATCCACTTCTAGATGTCAAGACTGGATGGCCGATTACGAAATTGATCCCGGAGAGCGTCCTGAAGCTTTACTCAACTTATGTTTCTACGAAGATCCCAATACCAGTCAGAAGTAACGTGCCAAAAAACATGTGAACGGTCTTTATTAAAAGAGGGAAATTACTATGCCCGTTGGGAATTGAAGATTTCAACTTGATATATAAATTTATAAATTGGGGGTAGAAGTCCCTAAATTTCAAGCCTCAAGAATGCTATGTTGACGAGGTACTATGTTAGTAAAAATGGAGGCGGTGCTAGTCAGGGGCTCTCTAGCATGTGAGGAACCTGAAAGACGACGAACTCCATCCCCCATCAAATACCGCTTTAATTAGTCAGCTTACGCCAGACATAAAGGATGCATCCAGGATGACGTGGTCCGGGACTTAAGGGACGCGTTGAAGATAATAGCTCTCGTGTAAGTTACTGACTTTTGTGAGATTGCGCTTAGGTTTGGAGTTTGGAGCGTACTACGATTTAATGAGGGCCCACGAAGCCGACTTCCGCATCATCATTGCACTCACCTTTCCTGGTGAATTAATGAAAAGAATAAGGATCAACCATTGAGGATACAATAGGCGCAATACGGGCCGAGTGCCTCTGCGTTTCCATCAGTAGCACAACTTCATTTGCCCCTTCATTCCAACGAAGAAAAAATAATATAAAACACTTTTCAGAGCTCGGAAGATGAGACCTTTCAGTATCTCTGAATTTGCAGGTAGCAAACAGGGGGTAGCAAGCAGGGGGTAGCAAACAGGGGGTAGCAAACAGGGCAGACGTTGCAGACGGGAAGACGTGCAACCCTAAATTGAAGAAATTCAGTGGAATACATTGTGGAGCCTAGCCAGGAACGGAGCTAAGAAACCGATGAAAATTCTTATCCTGCAAATCAAAAACGGGGTTTGGAGCTAGAACAGACTATCTTCAACAGGCTCATCGACGCGAAACCTGCCCTGCGCAATTTCTAATGAGCATTGAAGTACCAAAATCGACTTTTTTTAGTGACACCACACATGGTTAAAGGAGGAGGGTTGAAAGAGACCACAACCTGTACGGCCAAATAATATCTAGATGTCCCAGTGGGTGACGGAGTTGATTTGAGTTTAGTAAAGTCCAGAAATAGACTTTTTGGTAAGCCCCACATTGGGCGCCATTTGTAAAATCTGTAATGTGCCTCCTTAATACTTACTTATCGTGAAGTATAACCACCATAATATCTGTTAAGTTTTTTATGCCGCTTATATTTAAATATATTGACCGGTCCTAGTTGCTTTCACATTTCTCTCCATTGTGCCACCCGTAACTAAGGACCATATCCCATTCCCATTTGATCGGAAGTCAAAGTAACGAATGACCATTTTCTTTCTAAAACTTATAGAAATCCCCCAACTGAAAGATTTCCATTACACTTCCGAGCACGAAGGTCCATTGCTTTTTTCCTTGAATTCAATTTTTCTAAAAGTAAAGAAGGTTTGCTCTCCATTTTCCAATGGGAAAATCCTTGTTCTCGCATTATTATACCTTAGACGAGCATAGAGTATAAATATCATAGCCTTTCAACTTTGCCACTTGTTTTTCCAGGAAAATTTCTGACTTTTGTTTTGTTTCCTACAGATGCCGACAAAGAGTGCGGTGAAATACTAGAACATTTTGAGGGTACAATGACGGTAGAAAAGTTTCAAGATAAGTTCGTCACTGTTGAGTGAGCGTACTGGAGCTGAAAAGTTCTTAATGGGAGAGGAGGAAGGGATTTTTGAGCTATTAAAGCGGATTTATGATCACATTTAAAGCATTGCGAGGGCAGTTATGGAAGTTTGAAAGGCGAGCAAATGAAGTGACTTCGGAAATCGATTAGGATGGTGGTCACCAGTTTGGAGAACTCGTTACAAAATTTAAACTTTTCATTTGCAATTCGAACAAGTTCTATGAGGTGAATATTTTGGTAGCGGGTAGGTATTTGGATATCTTTTTTCGTCAAAAACGCATTCTCATCAACGGGGAGTAGGGAACCCCAGACATCCTCGCTTTATGCCGGGGTCCATCGATCCGATATCCCTAAAAACTGTGTGGCCTCCTGATCTACGTGATCGCTCTGTCTGAGGCAGGGTCTGGCATGTCTTCTTTTCTACCATAGATATTAACCTTATAGATTTTCCGGGCTAGATCATCCTTAGCCATACGGATTAAGTAACCCGCCCACCGCAACCTGTTGTGTAGGATTTTACCCACAACAAGACGGTCGTGGTATCGCTCACCCTTTCTCTGCGATTGCCCAGCTCTGGCTAGAGTCAACCTGCGGACACTGGGTAAACCATTCTTTGGGGACCTCAGAGAGATTTTTAGCTGCAGGGTCGGAGAGCTGCTTTCCCTCGTGAATGCTACGGGCTGGCTCTGAAGATCCCAGCCGGCTGGACTCTGCCTCCCTGCTCCCATAACAACAGTCACTACCTACCCAAATCCCAAATTATAGAGAGTTAAATCTGCTCTATTCAGGTTTGCGTTGGTCAAGCACTTTTAAACGTTCGTTCCCCAGTTAACCCGTTGGGGAGTTCCGTCCCCACGTACTCGAGGAAGGCGATCAGACCCGAGTCTGCAAGGGACTCATTTGAAGTGGCTTCGGCCACAAAGCCTCATCGGAGGTTATCTGGTACCATGGGAATCGGGACGGCCTTCTGAGAGCGTATGCTCCAGGATAATTCCTGGAGGATGTGTTTCTCGGCCCGGTTATTCGCGGTTGGCCCCCTAGTGGGAGTTTCATGGTGGTTGTGGTTATGCCTACATCGCGGGCAGAGCTCCTCGGAGCTCAAGCGTGGAGTTGCGCTGTACAACTCGGGTGCCGGACCCTTTAGTTCCGGCAGAGGTGCTAGATAGGCCTCGCATCCACTGGTATGAATGCTGAGCCTGCACTCAGTACAAACCCGTCAAGGTTGATGAGTGGACTGACGGACATCTTCACAGCAGGTTTTTCATTACTTTCTGCCGGGCGGTAGATGGCGAATCTACCGAATGACCAGATAGCGTAAATTCAACAGCTTTGAGTACAAGTTTGTTTTCCATTCATTGCGGCAGAACCACAGTTTTGATCCGACGTACCTGATACCGTGAGTATCAAAGTGAAGAGCTTCTGCGCACATCTTCGTCAATTCGTGATCCTCGATCACGATTCGAGATTCGTTCGGATGCATAGCTTATCTTATCTTGGGCCGAAATCTGCGGTCAAACTGACGGCGCTGCGTCACATTTGGTCACGCATCCAAACCAACTGGCGAGAGTAGACCCGAGCTTGTGTTACTTACGTGGTACGATGGTATCACTAGATTGAAGCCTGCTGTCATTTTTATTGAGGGTAACGCCCCCCATAGAGCACGACATCATCTTATCATGAAGGCCCCAATCAAGACCTGCCCAGTCAGAAGTCCAAATCGAACAAACAACGGAGCAACATGAGCAACAGCAGGCATGTCGATCGGGATGACGAATTCGATGGGCAGATCGCTAACAGGGGTGCGTGATCAAAAGAGGGAAGAAACGTTCTCTCCAATTGGTCCGATCCGACATCAGATGAATAGCAGCTTAGGACCATTCAGTACTTGAATGAAATACTGTTAGCGATAGTTCCACTATGGAATATGCCGTGCAATGAATTTCATTGTCCCAGGGATCCGGCGAATAGGCCACCATACGTGCTACAGTTTTCCGAAAAGTCCAGGGAGGAGGTGAACCATATTGTCAGAAACTGTCAGCACTGTGCTTCATATATGGGTTTATGACAATCATATTATATATGGCGGCTTATCGAATGGCCTTAAAATCTGGAACAACATCCAAAATCCCGATTCGAAGGCCAAGGGTCGATGGCGGAGGAGCGATGGCAACAGCGACACCTTGTCAAACTGTATACAAAACACTATTCAGGACTCACCGAGGCTTTTTTCTTCAACGCCAAACTGAAGTTTTTGCTGAGGTACAGAATGAATACTAGCTAGTTTGTATAGGACTTTAAGAAATGGGTTCGCCTCCAAAACTGGACAGTCATAGGCTGTATGCACTGACATGTCCTTGATTGGTGGTTACTGAAGAGATCTGCTATGGGAAATTCGTTTGGAATAACGACGTGGCTCATAGAGACTACACATTGCTATGTGTCATATTTAGTCAGTTGCAACGCTATAATGGAAGTTCATCTAGGCAGGTTTAAAATACAACGAATGCAGGAACTAGCGGCCCCGAGAACTGAGCAGCTTAAATGTAAAACATATTCTCAATCCCTCCATAAGCCCATTCGCCTTTTTTCCTGGAACAACTATACAGATTTCTCAGCTCCAAAGTGCCTTGATGTAGCAGTTCCGACTAAAATCCACGAGGGACATGATGCTTAGTCCAAATTAATTTTTTTTAGAAGAACCAAGCCTTCACCATTACCGAAATCGATCGGCTACTGCCTAATATTGTATAACCCCAACAAAGCCACCGATCAGTGGACAGGTCCAAAGTCTCGGTGGTCAAATTTCCGAGAGCAGTTGTCCTGATCACCATGTTCCTGCGTTCAAGCATGGTGCGAAACGACTCCTAGACAATTGAGCACGAGCAAATCTCGGCGGCTCTCACTCCGTTGCTTATCACTGCATGCAAACAAGTCGAAGCGATAGTTCAATTTAAGAGACAGTTTCCGTAAATATCGCTAGCTTCCCCAAGTGACAGTTTAGTCTACAGTGATCGGTGAGTAATTCTACTCTGATCCGTAGGTGCTTCTTGGTGAGGTTTAAACAACCTTTTGAGCGCTTGGGTTCGTATTTCCCCATGAGTATCCTGGACTGGCATAGCCATGAACCCATTTTCAACAAAGTGGATCTGGACCATATAGCGGCGACGGTGCTCCTTTCCTGACCAGCTCGTCTCATTACCTTCTTACCCAATGCGGCTTGTCACCCAGATTACCCAGAACTTATTGAGCGAACCCAGCGTGTTCAGTCTCTCAAGGCATTTATCTGGTAGGATCTAAGTGCCTTAATAGTCGTTTGACTGTAGGTAAATTCTGTCTATTTTCTGTCCTCAGTAGTTCCTTTTGAGATTGAAGGATTCATATCTGTTTACGGCGTATATTCCCGTCTAAAATATGCTGGTATACTTATCCATTAGTTTAAAATGCGTTTTCCTTGGACCAATGACCATGACGCCTGCTTCCTCTGCTGTGTCATGTTATCCCTTGGTATCAGTAATCCAGGATGCACCCTAGAAAGAATTTCAATTTTCCTTCGATTTAGGCAGCTTCCCGCCTCGCCTGCCCGTATGCCTGTATGTGTAGATGGAGGGGAGTCAAACTCAGAAGGACCTCTAGGGATGTCGTTGGGCATGTCCTCATCGCTCCACTGATACACACGGGGGTCAGTCTTTGCAGTTTGTTGGCTTTTGTGCTGACTTCCGAACTGTCTGCCCAGATTACCGCCCCATAGGTAAACATTGGCTTTACTATTGCAGTGTATATCCAGTTCAGCTTTTTTTCCACAGCACTAGGCTGTCGTACGGAAGGCACGCGGTTCAAATGTCGCTGGTGGCAGTGGGATTTGTATCGAAACTTGATGTCGGATACCAGTTGTGAATGGGTACCTGAGTTCAATCAGCGTAATGCCGACCACATTGTCTCTTACAAGGTACTGTAATCCTGTAGTATACAGTTACGGTCTTGGATTGGCTTGTCACGCCAATGATTATTATTGTTAAGTACCTGCATCAGAGCCTTTGAGGTTTTCCGACATTTGCTTTCAACATGTATCTTCCCTGATAGTTTTTGGACTAGTGTGTTTCCAAATATTTGATCTCTGTTACTGGTTCCAGCCTCGCAAACAAAGTTTTGATTGACCACCCCCGATATAGGGGATTGCGCATTAAAGCGTCTTATTTCTCGTTGAGGCGCATTAGAGAGTTAGTTATAATGTAGTTGTCTTTGACCTTCTTCATCATTTTAAGAACAAACTATGTCAGTCTGAAAGATTTTGGGTGAAAGGCTTTCGGAACAAAGTCCACTCTTGCCAAATCTTAGTGGTTTAAAAGCTCCCACTGCCCATCTTTCTCTAGCTTCCAAGCATACCCCTTTTGCTAGTTTCTGTTTCTCATTTTCCCCTTCTATCCGTTATTGGGTTGTCTTGCAGAATACTATTGCCTTCCGCCGTGGGGTAGGACACCAGGAAATAAGTTGTGAGAAGCAGATGTACGCTATATTCCTTATTGTCGGTAAATATCTCACCCCATCCCATCCTCCATCTTCATAGAGACAAAAGATATTGCCTTGTTTGTGGCTACAGCTTTATATAGCCCGGATGCTTCTGCGGTTTATTCCATCTCTTCACGGAATTTCCTGATGCTATTTCGGTGGCCTCATATGCGTCAACGACGACTCTGTTGAGACCGTTTTACCCTGCTCTATTTCGCTCCTGGTGTTATAGCTCATCTGTAGATGAGTCGTGTTGTTACTCGGGTGTTATGTAGGAGTTCCAGTCTATCCTCTTGGGAGTCCTTATTATTCTATTAATTACTTTTGAGTTGCCCTCAATGTCGAGTCTAATTATTCTCCAATTCTTGAGTGTTCCGTAGAGTTATGTAGAGTACCTCTTACCTGGTGCTGTTCAAGTATATTGGTGTGCCCCCTATGTTATGCACTTCTCGCTTATTATTAAGGATGAATTCCAGAAGATGCTTAGTTTTTCGATTAATTGCGCTGCTTTCCCAGTCCTCACGATGGGCGTTAGCATCGCAGCCCAGAAGTACTGGTAGCGCCTTTCTTCTCGCAGAACTTCGGTAGTTAGGTGGGTATATTCCACGGACATCTGACACATCGCTGGAAAGGACAAAATCGTGGCCGAGGCGTTATTTTGCATCAGAGAATAATACCACTCGCCTAAGGACCGACTGCATGAGCTTAACCAGATGATGTGAAGCTAAAATCAATTCACACTTCTCCATTTTCTCTCCAGCTGAAGGTAGACATTCCAGACGTGGAAGTCCGTGTATACTGCAGCAAAGATTGTTCGGCTATAAGTATCTCTAATTTTCAAACGAGCGGTCTTCGGCTGTGTGACTATTAGTCAGGAAAACCATTCGAATCGTACCTGTTCAAATTACTTAGCCAAGTGGCAGATAGGACTCACCTTCGTACAACTCCAGACAATGCTCAGGCAAACGAATGGTATGTGCGTAAAAACAAAAACCCAAAAATTTTAATATTAGCATCCCCCCCCCCCCAATTGTCAACTTATTTTGCCAAAAGGAAAGAATGCTATCCGTACAGTATGAATTTTTGTTCCGTCGTTCAGTGGTTGACATTTTTCAACCAGTAATATACCCAGAACCTGATTATACCGATTTATAACCAACCTCATGTCTTCACTGTCCATCTAGTTGCCCATAATGCCAGCAATAGCATATCAATGACAGCGAGCGAAGTGAAGTGTAAAAGTGAAAGGGGGGGGGGGGGATTTTTTGTAGACCGCGTGCCAAGCGTATACTGCGACCCCAGTTGACAGTCTGAATTTGCCAATGAGTAAACTATCGATGACTGTCCCACTAGTGGCAACCGGAAGTATATTCACCTTCATGTTTTTTTGACGCATTTTCGCTGCTTTCGGCGTTGGAATTGAAACTAGTATTAGCAGGGACGAATTTTAGGTGAAATCTGAAAATCAATTTCTCAGAATTATCTATAAAATTTGCCCATGAAGACGAGCATTCGTCAAGGACGCAATATTTTATGTCATTACTGCAAAATTTCCAGAAGCTTTTCCGGCTGCATTTATTTGTATTTCAGTTATACAAAGCCTTGTACTTTGCTCATCATGTGCAGATAATTTTATTACTTCACTAAAGTCTGGAATTTTGTCTGCGCAATGAAAATATATTCCAACGAAAAAAAAGTGATTTTCCTCATTTCCCCGGGTGCCATAAGGAGACTCACGATGATGGGAATGTTGATAAATCTCAAAGTCATAAATGAAAAACAGGAACAAAACTGGGACCTACTCCATATGCCCCTCATGATAGGTAAATTTTGGAAGCCACGGTCCATTGGACTCTGGAAAATTCGATTCAAGGAAATTCCTAGTAATTACCATCGCGTGTAGTTAATAAAATTAAATAAAACATTCGAGAAAATTGATAGAATGCTGGATGTGTTGAAAAGTACCGGCACGGGGGCAACGAAACAATTTAATTTCCATAAAAACTGGTCCGCATTCAAGAATGATGTGTAAATTAAATTTATTTAGAAATCTAAACCCGGAATAGATAAAAAGATTAAAAAAAAGATGCAAGAACAAATTAAGAGATGCAAAAAGGATTTTTTCTGATGCAAGTATCTTCTTTCTGCCGTTTCGTTTGTATCTTATTTTTAGAATTGTTTAAATATTTATTTGGATTATTTCACCAGCTGGAGGTGGAGCTGGAGATGGACGAAAAGATTAATCAGATGGAAGGCAATTAATTCGTGGACTGAATTGTTTTCTATTGTCGAATGATTCAATGAAAAATTTCGGTTGGTGAGCAGGGAAAACAAGGAACCCGTTAAATGAGAATAAACGGTGAAAGCGATAAATCTTGGCAAGATATCAAAGAAATTTATTATCTTTCAGTGCCACCGATTTCTAGGAGACTTCAATTTAGAATTCATCATCGGAAATTAAGGACAAGTTTTTCTGGATATGAAAATGGACAGCTGAGTCTACAGAAAGTCCTTAGTAAAACCTATTGCCTAGTCCTCACCTTATTGAGATGCTTGAATTCCATCTTAATAAACAACGTAGGCAGCTGTCTTGTTCAGAAATGGGATTAAGTCCTGGAGTCCTTACTCCGCACTATGGGCGGAATTTTAACTAGTCCTTAGCCTCTGCACTCTCGGGACGGATTAAAGGTTAATGTTAAAGTCGTCTGTCTGCCAAAGTGCCTCGAGAGACGATTTAGGACATCCTGCAAGATTGGATACAAATGGACTTACAAGCAGGATGCATCGGTAAGGATATCGTGAAAAAAAGAGAAAAAGGATGTCGCTTATTTTGGATAATCCTGCTGCAGTCTAAGTAGTGTCGGAAAAATTGACGGGTGAGTGACGCAATTTAATGTCTTTATGAAAAAGTCAAATTGCCTCGGATGAAGGATCATACGGAAAAATCCGGGATCGGGGCGAGGATTGTGTGCCTCCTTCAAATTGCATTTCCAAGTCTCCCTTTTCTGGGCCTTCGAGAAAACTCCGCTCCTGGAGGAAATCTCCCTCACGCGACTTGCCTACTTGGATTTCTTGGCGAGTATGAGAGAGTAACAACGTTGAAAAATACTCCTTCAAAAAAAAGGACCAAGGATGAGTGATATGAATACTATACATACCTAAAACACTCCGTGACACCTGGTACCAGGCATTTTCGGAAAAGGGAAAGGAAATGTCATAATATATGAATAGCATTAACTTTTCAAGCATTTCAGAAAAAGGACGAAGGCATGAATGAACAGTTGGGTGTTTGTTTGTTTATTGTGAATGCAGCAAACAATTTCCTGACGAAGTGATTTCCGTCCGCGGGTTGGAGGGGTAATAGCTTATTCCTAGTATTTTTCGTCTACCCTGAAAGGCGATAAAAGGATGTAGAAATTTTATTTCATTTCAAAATAGAATTTCTGAAGGAACGCTTCAGGTGCTGGTAGATGGCGAACGGTATAGAAGGACTATACGTAAAATTTTAGAGGTTTGAGTATCGCCTACATAACTTGCCTAGATACATCATCTATGACGTGTAGAGCGAAGTGTAGGCCTTCAATCCTAAAGCGTCTAAAGAGTCGTGGACTGTGGATGGGGTTAAGAATGTTAAATAGACACGTGAAGTCATAGGCTGGAGGCTTAATTGTTGAGGAATGTTGTGGATTTTTCCGGAAGCAATTCATGAGTGAGTGGCTAGAGACGACCAAGAGAGCAGAGCTATCCCAAAAATCTAAAAAGTTGATGAAATTGCCTGTGACTCCTTCGACACCTGTTTCCACGCCTCTGTGCCAGCCAGCTTCGGGAATGTGGGGGTCATTTAGGCACTTCCATCCCTCACGTGCCATTTCACAAAAATCCACGTCTCCTTTCCAGTACTTGTTACTTCGCACCAGATCCTCAAAAATACTCAAACACGCGAGCTAAAGTGACAGCCTCCTGATTTTTTTCAGATTTTACGGTTGGGTAGTTTCTGAGAATGGCCCCTTTAAAGGAATGATCACTTTCAACCCCCCGCACTCCCCACCTCTTCAACAAATGGCAAAACTAAGAACGGCTTCGAAGAGTACTAACTGAAGCCTTTAATTTGATACCCTACATGACTATATTTGATGAAAAAAAATGTACACCCTCCTTTTGCATGTATGGGGACCCCCCTTAAATTCGTCGTAGAAGGATGTAACTCACTGTATGCGTGAGTGTTCACAGTTCCCAGATTCCTATCAAATTTGGTGTCACCGTCTTCGAGAAAAATGCGTGTGATGGACAGACAGGCAGATAGACAGATAGACAGACGGACAGAGGGACAGACAGACAGTAAACCGATTTAAATAAGGTTTACACAAAACCTTAAAAAAGACGGTTCCTTCGCGCGTGTGTATTCGTAAAACTTGCGAACTGAGTGCCGCGATCGAAAAGGAGGATCTACGACGGACCACATCCTTGACCGATGTTTTCCCTGCCTTAGATATGTAATGAGGTTCCCGCCCTGCCTTGACATCCTCAAGCCATTATGTTGGAGGATGTCCTTTCTTGTAATAACAGTTTCACGGGGTGAAGGAAGAAAGAGGAAGAAGTGAGACCTTAAATTGGAGCCAGAATTAGTTCATATTCAAAATTATATTCATGCAATCAATCGATAAATAAATGGTCATGCAATTTTAATCTCAAATAAAATAAAATAAAAATAAATAACGCGGAGTTTTAGCTTTTTTTAGCCGCTCCCAAGCCCGGTTGTGAAAGGAGGAGTTATGGATAGTTTCACTCTGAATGGCTGTACGCCACAGCAGCGGCTCAGGTGAGGAAAGTACAGGAACTTTGCAGTCTTGCAGATTACTCACTGAGGCAGCTATTACCACACCTGGCAATGCAAACCCAAAAATAAGGAGAAGGAGATCCTGTACTCCGTTTGACTTGGTAACTGGGTCGGGCTCCTGTAATGAACAGCACGGCGTTGAAACCGCTAGTCGTGGGGCGGTTCGACGTCTAGGCGCCACGACAACCAGGAGCGTTGCTCCGCCTGTTGCAGCTATTTCTTCACAATCTGTGGCGACCATTTCAGCAGGTTCGCGTAGGGAGTCGGTGAAGTGGACTGAGGAAATTAACCTCTTCTTCATCCGCTCCTATTACGAAATGACGGCACTGCGGGTACAACATCTTACCGCCTCTTGTTGCACCAGAGATTCCTCGAGCATTTTCTGCAGTTCGCGCACGCGATTGTGCAGCGAGTCGCAGACCAGTATCGCTTTATTACTCGCAGCGACACAATCCCGGCCATCATCAGGGAGCGTGTTCGACTTGAAGTCACCCCGGAAACTGGTGTCCAAGACTCGATGGAGGCAGAGACGGAGGCATCAACAATACCACGCCGCACTGCAGGCAACAGTTTCAGTATTCGCCGAAGCACTTTTCTCCACTGTCCAGCTGAGGTTTCCCCTGAGGTTCGGGACGAATTCCAAAGAGCTTATATAGAATTCTCAGATATGGATCCTTTGTATAGACCAAGCAGTCCCAGGCTCTATCCATGTCCAGCAACTTCGGGAATTCTATCTCAAATTTATGATGAGGTTGCATCTCGATTGTGTGCTGATATGTCTCTGCTGTAACTACAATCGCTCATGTATTGTGGTACAGTTACCCCTGTCAGGTTGCACGGTCAGAAGATCCGCTTTCGCGTTATTGGTTTGAGTGGCCGAAGAGATGCACCATGGAAAATTCGTTTGAAACGACGGCGGGACTCACTAAGGCAGGACATTGCTAGGCTGACTCAACTGAGCTCTGACAATGCCAGTAGACGGGTGAGAAATAAAGTGCAGTGGGTTTACAGGAACTATGCCATCCCAAGTGAGACACCCGTAGCTAAAATTCTGGACACACTAGGGCAGAAGCTTTCTGTCATATGCAGTCGGTTGTGACGGTATGGGGAAACTCACTCTACACGGTTCCAGAATGCAAAGTACGCGAGAAAGCAGCGTTTTTCCAGATCGCTCAACGAATCCCAACAGAGCGTCCAGACGGTGCAGTTTTCGGTGACGGAAGCCAAAGACTATTGGAGTGGACTTTTGGGGTTACGCCCTCAGCATGCTGAATGGATCACTGCCGAGGACACCCGCCATGCCATTACGCTTGCAATGAATTTTGCGGAAGTTACCGAAGAGGAAGTTCGACCAGTCATAGACAGCTCGAAGAACTGGAGGGGACCAGGTCTGGATCGGGTGCAGAATTTCTGGTATAAGAAATTTTCCAGCGGTTTGCACATAGCGTAAATTAGGTCATTAGTCGGCCGCAGGAATTTTCACCCTTCCTCCCTGCGGGGATTACCTTACCCCTAAGAAGGACATGGTACAGGACGCCGCAGACACAAGACCGATTACTTGCTTACCAACGCTCTACAAATTCATAACGTCCATTATTAGTGGAAGGGTCATTGGGCACTTCAGGACCAACAAGATTTTGTCCGAGGAGCAGAAGGGTTGCCAAGTTGGGTCAAGGATTTGCAAAGAGCAACTCACTATCGACTCGGTAGTTGTAGGACAAGCAGCTAGAGGCCAAAGAAGCCTCTTTAGTTGCTATATCGATTATGTCATGGTTTTTGGACAGCGTCCTGCATACCTGACTAATGAATTGGTCAAAACTTAAAAAAAATTTTGGCGACACTCATGGAAGGGTTGCACACCACCTTATTAGTGCTTTCATCTGATGGTGCCAATACCTCAGAGCCCATCGATATACGGAGAGGCATCTTCGATTCGTTGAATCCTCTTTGGTTTTGCATGGCACTGAACGTCCTTTTATGGGTACTGAAGATGCTAGAGGGCATGGTTTCGCAATCAAATAAGCTGTATGCTGATACTGATGACCACCTTAGAAGTCTGTTGTGAATAATAGACATGTTTAGCCGTGATATTCGGGTGGAATTTAGATTAGACAAGTGTCGAATCCAAACCATCCGCAAAGGTCAGCACGAGCCTCATGCCGGATTTACCATTGGTGACCTCCACATGGAAACTATGACCGAGACAGACTTCTACAAGTACCTAGGAATTCTGCAAGGAACCCATGCTCGAGTTGGTGATCTGAAGGAAGCTCTGCTGTCCAAATTCCTGCGACGTGTAAAGCTGATACTGAAATCGTATCTCTCCAGAAAGAAAATAAGCGCATTGGATGTAGTCACTATCCTTTCGCTGGCTTAGGCATGCCGAATATTGCTGTGGACGAAAACTGATCTGGAACACGTCCAGCGGCGGATACGGACTACCATGTCCAAATTCCGAATGTATCATCCAAACTCTGCCGTGGAACAGGTGAACCTGCCTCGTGATATCGGAGAGAGGGGCGTGGATTACCTGGCGGTGCAACATCACCGCCAAGCCGATGCGCACGCGCTTATTTCGGAAGCACAGAGCAAGCGAGTCCCTTGTATGCGGCTGTCTGTAAGGCAGACTGTGGACTGACTCCACTTAACTTGAAGGATCGGTCTTTCAATCCTTTGAGTGGGGTGAAGTTGGACCAAGAGCGGATAGATGAATGGAAGTCGAAGGCAATGCACGGCAAACACGTAAATTGTCTTTGGCAGCCATTTGTTCTACAAATGTACCGAGGAGCTCTTGGCTGAGACGGAGAGATTCATGTATGCTATTCAGGATGGCGTGGTCGCCACCCGAGCTTATAAAAAGCTCATAATGAAACAGCGGGTGGAGAACGACCAGTGCAGAATGTGTGGTTAGGCGTTAGAGACGTTGGACCATCTCATTTCTGGCTGCACTATTATGGCACCGGTACAATACACGAACAGGCATAATGCTGTATATAAGGCGATCCATCAAAGCCTTGCATACAAGGTGCATGGCCGTTTTACCGGACATGTTGCTCTTAGTTGATAAGACGGGTCGCTCCGCCTGATGATGACGTTTCTATCCCCCATAGTAGCATCATTGATCGGAAATACGTGGAGAAGAAGGTAAATTATAAGCCACTGGCTCGGAAAATCAATCCCATAATATTGTCAGCTACAGGTATTGCACCAACATCCCTCACGGCTTTCCTTGATGGGTTGGGACTATCATACAGTCTGGTTCAAACCATGGAGCAGTATACCGATCGCGCACATCGGACGCATTTAGATGGCTCCTTTCTTTTATCCGCGGCGCTCGTATCTGCGGCCTCCTGACTTCTTCTGCTTTCCGTTTATCTTGGATTGCTGCGATCATGACATTGAAGGCATCCCAATTCTCCTGGCAAACTACTATTCTCCGGACAACATTTTCCAGAGGTAGCACTTGATCTGCAGTTTTCTCCAGCTTCCTCTTTCTTCCACGAACTTCGGACATTTGGAAGAATGCGTACGTCCCAAAGAACCCTCGCGCAGTTTGGACAATCAGGACAATCAATTTAAACCTATATAGCATTTTGACGGAATCCTCCCTGACCGATGAGAAATTGGTTGAGATTGTAATCTTCCCATGTTTTTTTTCCAGCTACTCCCCGATGGAAGGGATCAATCTATAGGCCTAACGAGCCTTTTCAGAATAGTCCCATTACGGTTGCTACATGTTGATGGATCATTCCCTTCCGTTTTTTTTTTACCTGAGATAAAGGAGAGATGGAGCTGATGTTATATATTGTCATCATCTCGTCAGCCAGGATGTCAATCGGTATCAATCAAGAGATGACGAATGCTGCATCATCTGAGATGGTGCTGAAGGCAGAATACACCCTTACAGCTGTTCTCCTGTACACCATACTCCGTTGCCTCCTCTGGAACCGGAAGGTTAAGTACATCATTGTACATGATGTTCTACGGTAGTGGGTCCAGTACGGAGCCCTGTGGGGCACCCACGGAGACAACGTACTCCTTGGGTTTGCCATCGAAAATTGAATGCATTCACTATTCTCCCAGTATTTGGTTCTTCTTACGGAGAATAAGCAAGGTATCGATCCGTCACAGGCTTTAGTGATGCATTGTGTGGCATGGGGAGCTCAATCTTGCTAGTCTTGCTAGACTACTCTAGCGACACCATCGTGAATGTTTATTCATCCATTGGATTGGTTGATCATCCCGGCGACCTTTTGGATTTTGGCTTTCGGCGTGCGGGTCTCCTGCTCTTTGGCTCTATTTGTAGTTCCTCATGGGCGCTGTCTGTTAAGCCCTCGTTCAGAGGGAGTCGTTGAACTAAATTGTAAAGTCATTGTAATTCATCCGATAGACATGCCGACTACTTCACCTCGGATCACAGATTCGTCTAGAAACAAAGAATCATCATCATTAACGGCGTAACAACTGGTCTAGGACTGCCTTAGTAAGGAACTCGAAACATTCCGGTTTTGCGCCGAAGTCCACCAATTTGTTATCTCTAATAGGTGTTTGCGGTCTTGGACTACCTCAGCGTAAGATAGCGTCTCCGACTTCTTTTTTCCTACTAGACAAATTGCTCCTGTAGACGACCTAGCTCATTCTGGCTCGCCCATTATAGCCTATTACCTCGTATTTCATCTACAATGAGGCGGTCTTGGTATCGTCCACAAATTGCGTCGTTACATAGTCTACGGAATCGCGTATCTTTCTGTATTATACCAGAAATTGCACTCTAATAGCATCCCTGTTTTGTCGCAAGCGAACGTTAGGCGACTTTTAAGTGTACGACACCGAGATCATTTTCAATTGATTATGGGGTGATTTTATGTACCCGAATGTTGTTGTTTTATCCTTAATTTTCTTTCCAATCAGATCCATCCCGACCCCTTCTAGCTTGACTATCTGCTGGGGTACACTTGCCGTCTCCTCAGAGAGACATCGCGTGTTTCGAAAACACATCTTCTGTATATGGTCTGGGTTAGCTTGACCTGGACCACCAACTTACATCAGTCACTGATGCCTGGGATGTATTTATTGCCAACCAGTTTTCACACTTTAACGACTATTCCGGAGATTCCAGGAGGAGGCGCCTATTTTGTCTCTCCCATAATCTAAGCAGTGCTTCCTGAAATCTAGACAACAATCATAGCAGGAGAGAAGGATATGTGTCTCAATTTAAAATTCTAGCCTCCGGGCCAGCGTAACCATTATCCTCGCATACGCTTTGCCGAAATCTAGCTTCCGGTATGGTTGTTACGTAAATGAAAGTTTTAGATACCCCACTTCAGTAATAAGGTCGCCTAGATAGTACTTGCAATAAATTCCTAGCGTCCTGGCATACGTAATCGCTTCATCGAAGCATGGCTTACCACGATCCCCATCTAGGGGGTCGATGATTCTCCGTAGGAGAACTTACTTTAATGAGTCCGGTATGTCACTGAACGACTAACAGGAGTCCTTTAACATGCAAAGCTGTATGTTCCTTGAATTCTAGATTTTTAATAGTATTTGCAAAGGAGTTTCAAGAGGAGGAGTTACTATGCCGGTTAACGTACTGATGACGTTGTTCGCTTTACATCCTTTCTGGGGAAGTCATAGTTATCGGCACGTATAACAGCATTGATGACCCCAATATCCTGCAGAACCCAACAGACCATGTCCACCGTTGATGACTGAAAATGTTATCAAAAGATTTAGTTGTGGCAACACGTACGCATTTTCTGGTTGCCACGATGAAACTTTTCAGGAACCGAAAACAGACACAATACATCTGCACGTAGAAGGTGCTTCTCATTGGAACGCAATTTCAGTCTAATGAATACAGAAACCTCAACAAATGTATCCTCCCGGCACAACCCGCACAAACTCTTCAAGTTGAGCAGGAAACCTCAATGCATAACTTTCCACTATTGGAACAAAAAAAAAAAACATCGACGACAATACCACGAAAAAGGATATAAACTTAAACTACAATAGTCGCATTCGGAGTGCTTAGTTTCGAAGAAATACCTTGAAATGGCTTCCGCAAGTTTCAAGCCAATTCCATACGTGTTTTGCGCAGTTTTAAAGGTTTTGCTCGTCTAGAGCAACAAAAGAAATAATGATATCCTTTTTCCATTCGTCCTTCCTTGCTGCAACATGGTGTTTTTCAAAGGTGAACACAAAATTGTTTGCAGATGAGGTGAACCCCACCACGAAGCTGAGTGGTAAGGAGTTTCCTATAGTTTAGGTATCTTCTAGGATTAAATGGATGCATAAGGATGTGAACGCATCTATGCACATATGTCAGATACGAGGGTACACATAAGTGTAGTCACGAAATCAAAAATAGAATGCCACGTAGAAATGCCGATTTTCAGTCTCAACCGTTCTACATTTATTTCGTTTAGAACAAAAAGATTCTGATCCTTGTCGTAAGTATCTTAAACTTAACCTGTGGGGCGAGATAAGAGCTAAGACGGACGAGAACTGATGAAGCTTTTGGTGGTTTCAAGAGGGGGGTGGGAAAAGGTAAGGGGCGAATTTTATACGGAACATGTGAAAATATGGAGGCAAACGTGGAAGGATAAGCTCAAGGGGACCTTGAGGTTGTTGTGTTACAGGAAAAGATTCCTATTTTGTCGTGCAAGAGTTTTCTCTTGATACACTGCCGGGAGACTTGCTTTATCATGGTGTTCTTCGGGGTGAATTTGTTTTGATAATAATAAAGGAGGAAGTTTGGAAGCATCTTAGAGTCTATGGGAAGGAAAAGTTCAGTATGGAAGACCAAAAAGATTTTATCATCTGTGAGCGAACTAATACCTGAAACTCTTTAGTGTTATGAAGGAATTGGTAAATACCGTTTTTTTAGGACTGTTCGTAAAGGGTGCAAACAACTTGCTACAAGGAAGTTGCTTTGGCGGCACAAGCTAAGGATGTGTTTCTTGGTTCAAGCAGCACGTAGTGTCACCACTTTTCTGGACTTATGTCCTACCATAATCCAGAGCGATTATTGAAAACCGTACCAGATGTACAAGCTTAAATCCGCTGTTTGCTCACAGATGGCGTCAGTGCACGTATCAAGCTGCTTTGAGCACGCCATATTTTTTTTAGTATGACAGTTGTCAACAATTGTCAGTCCACAGCAATTTCATGCAAAAACATATTTTTTATCTTCAATAATCATGTCCAGTATTGTTCCCGAAAAAAAGCATTTGGGGAGATCTCTACTTTTTTTCTTCAACTTCAAGAAATCAGCTGCTGAATCGCATCGAATGCTTATGAAGGCCTACGATGACAATGCTATATCGGAAACAACGTGCCAAGACTGGTTCCGTCGGTTCAAAGATGGCGATTTCGATCTAAGCGACAAAGAGCGTGAAAATCGGCCCAGGAAAGTTAGGGACCACGAATTGGAGGCTCTTTTGGACGAGAACGATACTCAAACGCAGAAAATGCTCGCCAAGCAATTAGGTGTTTCTCAACAAGCGATTTCCATGCATCTACTTTCAATGGATAAGGTTTAAAGAATCGGAAAATGGGTGCCGCATGAATTGAACGATAGGCAGATGGAGCGACGCCAAAATACATGTAAAATCTTGCTTGCCAAACACAAAAGAAAGATGTTTTTGCATCGGATTGTGACTGGAGAAGAAACGTGGATTTATTTCGAGAATTCTAAACGAAAAAAATCGTGGGTTGATGCCGGACAACCAGCGACATCTTCTGCAAGACTGAATCGCTTCGGGCGGACGATGATGCTGTGCGTGTGGTGGGATCAGCGGGGTATTGTCTATTATAAATTATTGAAACCTGGTGAAACTGTCGATGCCCACCGTTATCACCAACAACTCATCAAATTGCATCGTTCTTTGAATGAAAAGCGGCCGGAATATCAGCAAAGACATGAAAAGCTGATTTTCCTCCATGAAAATGCTCCGTCGATGGTGATACCATGGCGACATCATTTAAGGGCAAGTCTGGGAATACACCTGGACTGAAGAGCTCTGAACGTCATGCAGAGTTCAAACTCAAAGGTCGTTGTGAAGAAGTGTCTGAATCAAGGGAGGTTTTTCCGAAGATGGCCAGAAAGCGTTAATGAGAACACTGACACACTTTATTCAGGACATTGAGAGGAAGGCTAACGGCGAGTATTCTTGGAAATACTACGAACTGAAAATCAACCTGCTTCAAAAAGATATGTGGATGTGCCTTTCATTGAGCATTGCTGACGTTCACGTGAACTACTTCTTCTGATTCTTCCTCCATTTAGTGGTCAATAGCTCGCTTTTGATGAAACGTAGTCCATAGCTCGTAATCCTTCGCCGAAAAGAATTTCTATCGTCGATTTGATGTATGAATGATGGATCGGTCTCCACAAAAAATACCAACTTTTTTTTTATGAATTTGGGAGTCCTAAGTCCGCATCCACTTGATGGCGGACCGGACCAAATGGAGAGGAAGTTTCTCTCATTCTTTACGGTCCACGGACTCCTTTTTCTGAGTTTAACACCCAAGGTTCAAAAAGTTAAAGAGGGACGAAAACCACTACGGTTTCGTTCCTGGACAGAGGCAACTCCTGAGATGCTCCCTCACCTCTGCCCTGGGAGCAGCGTGACCGAAGCGGTTCGCAGGTGGTATATACCCTTTTATAATTCGCAAAACAAAACAAAGGTGAGAATTATAATATTTTCAACGTAAATCGGCCCACAGTTCGGACCAAAGCTAGGCCGGAGCTAGAGACTTTCTTTTAGGAATTTGGGAGCCCTAAGGCCACATCCACAGCTTGGTCGGAGTTAAGCACTGTCTTTTTAGGAATTTGGAAGTTCTAAGGCCGCATCCACTTGATGCCGGTTTTCGTCCCTCCTTTACTTTTTGAACCTTGGGTATTAAACTCAAAAAAAAAGGAGACCGTTGACCATAAAGAGTGGGAGCAAGTTGCTTTCCATTTGGGCATCAAGTGGATGCGGTGTTAGGACTCCCAAATTCCGGCTGACAGCGTCTCTCGTCTTGAGTTTCATGGAGAAATATTGGTCCGAACAACCAATGACTACGATTGCAAAGCTTTTTCGGTGACATGCCTCTATGTAGACACCAGGTCTGCCGGATTCTGTTTGGAGTCCATGTGCCTCCACTGATTCGGTGTGGATAGTTGCTGCAACTCGATTCGCTACGAAGGTGTAAACCGATTAAGCCTCTACATGCAGCCAGTTCAGGACGACTTCTGAATCGGTCCAGTAGAAACATGCCTGGGATATCCTTAGATAGCTCTAGTCGGGGTAGAGTTATAGCCTTTAACGGTGCTACTCTAGATTTCGCACAAAGGTGTCTCGACCATTCCAGTTGCAATGCGTGAGGAGGAAGTTCCTCATCCCATCCTACTTTAAGGCTCCATATTTTTTGGAGAAATATTTTAGCCCTCACTACTCCTGGAACCATCAGCCATAACGGGTCAAACAACCGGGCGATGTTTGTTAGTACTGCACGTTTCGTGTCCTTACTGTTCTCAAGATCTGGACACTTGATTCGAAACTAGTCTGGCTTGGGTACCCAGATGAGTCCCATAGTTTTTATCTGGCTTTTAATTCCTGCGTTAGATCCAATTCTAGAGCCTGGTCGGCGGTAGGTATATTTGATAACAGTGCCTTATTGTTTCCGCACCATTTCCCGTAGCCGGAATCCTGCTGGCCCCAGGATTTCTGGCAATTGTTGTTGTTTGTCAAGGGTTTTTCTGAGGTTATCTGCTCCAGTCATCACATTGTCCATGTAGAAGTCTTCTCGCAGTGGTGATGCACCAGGCGGAGACCGAAGTTGTGCCAGAGAGGATAAGTCTTCAAGGCATTTAGTCGCTAAACAAGGTGCGGATGTGGTACCGTAGGTGATCGTATTTAGCTGGTAGAATCTCATCGCTTCGATTGGATTTACCTTACAATAAGCTGTCCTCTTTTATCTTCTTTTGCCACCAGAATTTGTGGATACATCTTCTCAATGTCAATGCTATCAGCTAATGGAGAACTGCGTTATGAAATCGCTTCACGCATTAACGCAACCTAGATGAAATGGCGTTCCACAACTGGTGTTCTTTGTGATCGATGTATCAACGAACGTCTCAAATCTAAAATTTACCGCAATGTCGTCCGTCCTGTCCCTCTTTATAGTTCTGAATGTTGGCCAACTATAAAAGACTATGAACCGCGCCTTGCCGTAATGGAGACAAAGATGTGACACATGAAATGAAGATATCCGGGATCGTTATGGGGTTGCACCGATGGTGGAAAAGTTGCGAGAGAGGCGTCTTTGATGGCATGGTCACGCAATTCGTGCTAACGAGAATTCACTTGCCACGATTGGTCTGAACATCAAAGTCGATGGTAAACGATCAAAAGACAGGCCTAAACAAAAGTGACTTGATACGTTGGATGGGGATTTAAAAGCCTCGGGATTGCACCCAGATTAGGCATTCGATAGAGCCAAATGGCGAAACCGATCAAAGAAGAAGAATGTCTGTCGTGAGGACACAACGCGGAAATCGAAAAGGATAGTGACAGGACAGGACAGTTCAGGTTGAATAATAGGTTCAGGGCATAGCACATCATTCAAGCTACATCCTGGTGACGTTTCGGAGGAAGCGTTGAACACAACTCTTAGTTTCGTTGAGGTTGTTTCTGACTTCACACATAGTGGTGCGGAAGGAAGCAGTGAGGCTTCAAGTCGATCTCTGATTGATCAAGGTTGATGTCCATCATATGCCCCAGCTCCTGGTACTGGCTCATGAACCTTAGATATTTGCTTTTCCAGTTTGGGTCCTTGGAGAGGTTCCTTTATCAAGTTGAAGGGAACGTTTCGCTGCAATGTCCTTTGAAGCACCAAATGACGCAGCGTCTTGTCGGAAAGGTACTTCCGCCGTTTAGCCTTTCCACTGTTTGTGTGAATCTCCTTTCTTGCTGGGTCATTGTAGAGTCGTCCACTGATTCTTCTAGCGGCCAGAATCGCTCAATTCGCTCATGTAAGTTTGTATCGTCGATATTCAGGAATAAACGGATGACACTCGGTGCGTTGGATATCGCAATTCTACCTACAATTCAGCAGTACGGAAAGGTGCTCCAAGAATGCGTCAATACGGCTTTGGCCTTTGTTATGATTGGTGCACATAATCCCCAGCTTATCTGGTGCGGCTTTGGTTATAATGGTGATCTGAGAACCGCTGTCCTATATGACTCTCAGTTAAGGAGGATAAGGATGAGGTAAACCTGTCGACCTTATTGGTGCTTTACCTTGATATTAGCAGTTCCTAGGGGAACTAACGAACTGGAAATCGAAGTCGTCCCGGTGGACGGGGCTATTGAATCGTTTGCTTCCGTAGCCATCTTCGATGTATTCAATGTCGATATCTGTCTGCTTATCTCCTTGCTCTGGTTACCAGACGATTTAGACGTTGCATCGCCGATGAAGGTGGCTTGGCTAGCGAAGTTTCAATGTAACAAAGTGTGGTGCTTTTACACTTTAAAAAGTTTCCAGAACTATATTAAGCGCTTTGGTATTCCTCCCCCCGTTCGAAGAATGACAGGAATTCGTCAAGTTTTTGGAGTTCCCGTGGTTTCGCTACTGCCTACTAGCTCTCATCAGTGATGACAAGATGACGAATTAGTCGCTCTGCCACGCACTTTACGTTTGCCTTCAAGTACCAATTTTTGCGCCTTTCCCAATTGCTGAACGTGGATCATCTGGGGGAACAGATCACGAAATTATTGCCGCTCAAAATAGCTGCCATTAAAGACCGGAAATGTCACATGAGGCAATTGCACATGGGGCTGAACTCTTCTGGAAGGTTTTTCTGTCCTCGTTCGCGCCTTGAATTCTGTCCTCAATTTCAGAGTAGTCGTTGTCACGGTATCCAGGTTTCGATGGTCGGCGGTTTTTAGGAGTTAATAAGCGGGCTCCTGGCCGTAGATATCGAACGACCGCAGTGGCTCAGTAATGGGAACCTTGGTTCCTACGGCAACATATGTTACAAACGTACGGGAGGGAGTTGAACCAGACAGACACGTTCCGAAGAAACTCGATTCTTCATAGATCTCCACTTTTACTGGCAGAAGTCCCCCTGACTGAAGTGCTACCACCAGTGTGGAGAAAATAGCGGGAAGATACGGAAAGGGGGAAACTACGACGCCCAATTACCTGAGCGACATAATATAAAGCGACCAATTAGGAGCTTCTTTTGTCGAACTGGTTAACAAAGTCATGGAGATCTGCGAATTCATCAAGCAACGCTGGAATATTCACCGAAATATAAGGGCCATGCTAGGTGGCATAAGGTTGGCGTTTGATGAGGCCCAGGATGAAAGAGGAGTGAAGGCATCGGGAAAGAAGAGATAACTCCGGCAACACAACCGAAGCTCATTCAAAACATGGGAGAGGAGAAACTGGGGAAGAAGTTGTGTGAACAGTTGGACCAACAGAGAACCAATTTCCAAGATATTAGAACACGGTAGGTGGACGGTTGAAGTCACTAACGAAGCTCACGTAGCCGCAAAAGGAAGTCGAACCCATAAAGAGGATGTGAAAGCTTGGAGAAAGGTGGTACTTTGACAATAGAGAGATCGGAGCAGGATATGACCAGAGATTATCATCATCTCTAAACAAGGAAAGGGTCATACGCATATAATCTCAAGAGAATTAGGAGAGGGTGGCCCTAGAATGTTAGCCACAGAAAACGGTCCCTGAAGTTTGAATTTATCAGACTTCAAGAGTCGACAGTGAAAACCTCACGGAAAAACTATGGTATGACACAAACTACCATCGTAAGCCTACCAGTGGAGGCCAGCATTCAAATCATTGGCAGCAGCGAGTGGGTGATTAGGAATAGGCGGGGTTATATGCCGTCTCAATGAGCAAGTGGCACTGAAACGATAGTTTAGATGCCTTGGTTTCGATCATATCTCTAAGGTAGTACCTTCCGTTGCAATCGAGAGGTTAAAGCAATGCAAGAAATGGGGATCGGAGGTTGAGCCCAAACTGAACGCTATGCCAAATGAAGAGGAATGTAGACTGTCGGCAGGGGGTACAGGGGTACAGGAGTAACCTTAAACCGTAGAAGAGATTGAAACAAATCAGCGTCAACCAGCGCAGGGCCTACTTTTGAAAACTATCCACGAAAAAATATCAATGTGACTATAATTAGTGAGTCATATCGAAATCACGGTAAGGGCTACGTAGCCCTTTGTGTTTTCTGAGAACGTGCCTGCTATGAAATAGTGGAACATCCGGAGGAGGGAATCATCAGACCAAAACTGAAGGGAATCCACATACACAGCTGCTATGGTACGCCCATAGATGATGATTGTGAACAGCTGCTGACTACTACTACTGGTCGCGAGAGGATGTAGGCCACAAATCATAGCAGGGGATATTAACGCGTGGACTCTTGCGTCGGGCAGCCAGACAACGAAAGTGAGAGGACGTGGTCTGTTCGCGAATGTTCGGACCCCACACATTCAGAGGAAGGGGACGAGGGTCAAAAGTGGATCCAACATACGTGAGCACCACTTTAGCCAGTGGAGCTGCTTGGCAAGTCAGTGAGAAGAGGACCCACAGTGACCATCAGGTAATCTGGATGGAAATGGGGTGGATCGGGCTCTATCCAGGTGGATGGTTAAAACTTTCTAGTGAGATATGTTCTCTTCGACAGCCGACGTAGCCTTGAATAATACAACCATCAACAAGTGATAGAAGCATACGATGCTACTGTACCCAGAAGGCCCTTGCTCTGCAATAGGAAACCAAACTAATGGTGGAAAATGACATCACGAGTTTTCGAGCGGTGTGTTTTCGGGTAAAAAGGACCTTACCAGCGGTTTAGAAGAAAAGGAAGAGACTGCAAAGATCACACCTGTTTACCTGTCCATGCCTTCTCAAAGTAATTGTTGGCACTCGGTTTCCTCACTACCAAAACAGCGGAAGGTAAATCATACTCCAGATTATCAAATAAGTGGTATGTTCAGTAACCGAGGGGGAATGGCGATGAAAAGCACGCGGTCGAAGCTCGCAGTGAAGACTAGGCCCGACTTTTTTGTCAACACAACTTCGAATCGTGCTTAAAAGAAGGAAAGAAGGCCAGAGAATTCCCAATGGCAAAACCGAAAGTTGGTGTCATCTCCAAGTGCAGTGGGCTACCTGTAGATGCAGCGTTATATCGTCCGATATTATTAGGTACAATGGGGAAGATGATGAGAGAGTCATCTGCAATAGACTATTATCCATTGGAAAATTAAGATACCACAGGGCTCGGTACTGGGTTCCTTGCAGTGGAACTTAATGCGTAATAAAGTGCTTGCACTTTCTGTCTTAGAAGAGGATACGCAGTCCGGAGGATGACGAGATTTACGCGGCGGAAATGGTGTGAATAGTGAAGACCTGGCTAACTCCTGGGAATGGGAAAAGGGCTCTGATAACGAAGCACAAAAAGAAGTACACTGTTAACGTACAAGTTGATGGAAGTACAGTCATCACTAAATCGGCTACCAAATACTGGAGGTACTGATTGACATCAATTGGATCACTTGCATATGCGGAGACTTTTGCAAACTCTCAGAGAAGGGAGCAGAGGAGTATCGGTTGATTACTATAAGGGTTTTCAACGCTTTTAGAACGACGTCAGATGAGGTAGTACTAGTGGTGGCGGTCAAGATTCCAATAGACATTCTAGCAAAAGACGTGACGGTGCTGTACCATGTAAGGTGTATGGAGGACCACAAAGAACCCAGGAATGCGGCAAAGCCACAATCGTATGATTTCTGGCAACGTAGATGTGACGGTTCTTCGAAGGGTCGGTGGATGCACAGGTTCATGCCGAACATTAGAGTGTGACTTGAACGGAAGCACGGAGATAGCAGATACCACATTACCCAGTTCGCCGAATTGTTCTATGTGTGTTGAAATACCGGAGGATGTAAAGCATGTGATGTTTCAGTGCCCAAGGTTCACGTTGGAGAGGAAGACCTAAACCAAGCGCGGGAAGAAGCGTGATCCTGGAAAGTACAATTGCCGAGGTTGGAGGAGGTTTGATTGACGAGTCCTTACGGGAGCATTTAAATTAAGCGCCGCGAGGAAGCGTGATCCTGGAAAGTACTCGTATAATTGTTGCCGAGGTCGAAGGACATTTGGTTTACGGGTTCCCTGGGGCTATATAAATAAGAACGTGCTGCTGAAAAAGTAAGTATTCCCGGACGAACTAAACCTCTGTGTACGAATGAAAAAAAATCATATAGAAGTCAAATTGAGAAGGACTCGCCAGACTGGGAAGAGGAAACAAAGGGACGGGGAGCAAAAGCCATTATCTGTGACTCGAATCCGGGTTCCACGAAAGGAAGAAGCTCGCTTATGATTCCAGAAGAACATTGTCTTCTGAAAGATTTTGAACAGTTGCAAATTATACTCGCTGACGAAGGTTAAATGAATTCCTACCGGAAAAAAGGGATCCTGTTGGATTATGGGTATAACTTTCTTCAGCTAGGTACAAAGACACCATGAAATTGAAAGCCTGCATGTCCATAAACGAAGAAGACATCAGATTGGTCTACGATGGATGGACAAACATTAATGGAGTATTAACAGGACCAGAATAGCATCACACATTTCTCAGTGGAAAGCCAAACTAGTGGACTCCGAAATTATCTAACTTTCGGTCAGCGTATTACCGTGCTTGACAAACGGTCCAAAAGCAATAGCTTACACTAGAAACGGATGGAAGAGCATATGCGCAAGGAGGTTCGTAATTGAGGCTTTTACGAACCTAGTTATATGACGAAATAAGAGGAGTAGCTCTACTAGACATTTCTGCGGAGAGGGATATTGATGTCAGTAAGGAAGTGCCTACAGAGTTGTAATAAAGAGATTAACAGGAGTACACCCCGCGATGTACGTTCCCTACTCTCCTACTGAAGATCGTTTGGGTGTTCTTTCCTTAGGAGGACCAGAGACGTTTGGGAGCGGTACCAGTGCCCTCGGTAACAAAAGAACAAGAGAGCTGCTGGAAGGTTAGGTAAGAGTAGAATATTAGGCCCCATGAAGTCTTTGACCACGCTGTGAAGTTTAGGCTTGAAATATTTGCGGAGCAGTTTGAGTTTATCGAAGAAGCGGTAGTAGCTTCTGCTGGCTGCTAGGACTGACAAAATTCCTGATGATTGATGGTTGAGTAGACTCATGCGCCTTTTCGCTCCATCTCAGGCAGGGTCTGCCTTGTCTTCTTATTATATTCATCCCAAATAAATAGATATTCAAATCTACCATTTTTCTTAGTGAAACAAATCTAGAAAATCGTGTAATCTCGGAGGCAATGGAAAACCACCTTTATTTTTGGCGACAAATTTATCATATTTCAGATAATACCCCCAGGATGGCCCCCTTTTTGATTCGACCCCACAATGAATATTCAATCAAGTAACAACTAGATCATATCTCAGGGATATTAGGCAACTATATTGGGGTTAACTTCCGCCCGATTAAATTATCTAAAAGGTCCCTCCCTTCCCCAATGGAAGTCCAAATAGAATTCACACTAAATTTCGATTATATAATCTAATAAGGTTTTCAGCTTCCTGAACGCTATTGATTGTCAGGATTATGCAAATATCACCCAGTTAGGCTCCATCCTCTGTTCCATATATGGATTTCTCGTATGTGCCAGAAATCACGTATGAATGTAAGGTAAGACTATGAATAAGTCCACCTCCTGGTATTTCGTAGGTTTAACGAGCTCTCAGAGGGAATTACGTAAGATATTTGATGATATTTCGGATGTAAAAATAGCCGGAATTCAGATGAAAGGAATCCCTTTTCTCAATGCGTGTGCTTTGGTAAGGATATGATTACATGGGTGCAGAAAATAATTTGGTATTTACTTCAGGACTTGGGATTTTGATTTATTCTTTGATATCAATTGCATGATTTATTTATGGATTTATTGTTTAGCACCTACAAGATATCATTCAATCAAAATCTCGTCACGTATAGGTAGACATCGTGTTTGGGGTGGAGAGGGTGACGAAACAAAGTAGTCCCTCACTTTGTTTGTCAGCGAGAATTTTTACGGAAATGGTTGGACATAGTCGGAAGAAAGGACAAATGAAGGACTATGTGACAATTTCTGATAGTCTCTGGAGATTTTTAAACGAACGGCAAATAGACAGATAGTTCCGCATTCGTAGCTTCTCAGGATTAGCTCTAGAAATACAGGGATTGCCGATTCAAGTAGTTATAGATGGCCAAGAAAAGCATTCTAACTGGGATCGGCACCTCAGCAATATGAGGAAGCAACATTTTATAATCCGAACGGGACTGAATTTCTGCATCTGACACAAAGGCCTGGAAAACCCTCGGGTTTATCAAAATTCCTTCTTTATTCAGTTGTTTTGGAAATGTTATTTTTGATAAATGAGGATCTTATTAACTACTCGATACGAGCCGAGCCGCTATTCCTTTTCTCATACATGACATAGACACAGGAATCAAGGTATATTCCCTGACAACACCAGAACAGAAAAAAAAAACGCATCATACCGGGAGCATAAGTAAGGCCAGGAACACGAACAATACATGAGAACAAAAGATAATCAAGGAGCTCAGAGGGAAGCCCATTTACTACCTTAAAGTGGACAAAGGGAATGCACTGGTTATATTGGACAAAGAGGACTGCGAAAACAGGATGAAGGACAAGCTCGAGAATGGGCCTAGTAGAAGACTCAGGATTGGTCCCCTACAACAACTTGTAAAACAAATGAACAAATTTATTAAGAGACGCCAGTTAATTTTGGGAACCCATAGATTGAAAATCTCAAACCCAGTAAATCCTAGGATCAAAGGGCTCGTCAAGATCCATAAGCCAGGCAGGGAGTCGAGGGAAATCGCTAATGTGAAAGCTTTTTTTCCGAGAGTCTCGACCAAAGAAGCGACTTCTCTGGTAGAGGATTGAAAGGATGGAAAGGTAAGACGAGGTAAGGTAAAACAATATATGAAATAACTCCCTATATAGACTGCATCCCGGTATCGAATTAACCCTGATAATGGAAAGGTAAGGTCAATTATCATTTTTAGTCCTGTTGTTGAGGAGAATACAAAAAAAATTAGACTTGAGGGTATACAGGAAACCGACAGATAACAAAAGAATCGGCCTCGAAAGGGACCATCATCTGGTGGTCGCTTGCCCTCACTTATGTGCCACTACTGCGTCTGCACAACTTAAATTCAATAAGGTCCGTTTATGCGACCTAAGTGTCATTCAATGGGGGATACTTCGTTGTTATGCAAACACAAAAGAAAACCTGTACAACCCGCATGGCAATATAAATAAGCACTGGGGTCGTTTTCGACCACGGCTCAAAATACTGTCATAAGATCTAATTGACTGCAAAAACGTGGAGGGGATTCAATCAACATAAGGAGTGGGGAGCTTGATTGATGGCTACGAGCGTTGCCGTAGGAAAGTGTGAGATGTACCGCCAAGCGTATGAGCGCAGGTGGTCATAAGCGCATCGATGGTCCTGTGGGGGGAAGCTAACGATAAGCTTCACATGCCCGATGATGGGCGTTTGGAGGAGCTTTTGACTTCGATTCTGAAACATGTATCACCCGATATGGCTCCTCTTCTGGTGAATGATTTTTCTTTTCTTTTCTTTCGTGCAATGGCACGGCGTCGGAAATTAACTAAACACCTCCTAGTTATCTGAAAACTAGTCTGGAACTCTATGGCTTTGGGGTAGTTCTCCTGCTATCTCACCTTAGGTGGCCTGCAAGAGATAGAGTTCCTTTCACCAATGGGGAAGGTGAGAAGGAAGGAGATTGTTAGTTCAAGGAACTCCTTGCCACACGGTCTGTCCACCTGTCGAATCCAATCTTCTTCGCAACAAGAAGTGCCGAACGGAGTGCGCAACACGGCTCCGGCTCCATCTACCAGTGCTCGTTATTATATCTCTGAAAATATTATCCGTGGGGTGCTTCTGTAGGAATGCTTTCCCGAATTCCAAACGAAATAAATGTATGAGCAGCGTCCTCAACCGCTCCAGGGGGGGGGGGGCAAATAATCAATCTCACCATTCCTTTGATTTAGCCACTTTTTCACTTTACCAAGAAAGTTGGAACTCTTTTGACGTTCTTTAGGTGCAACTACTTCCTTTGAGCCTTCTCCCTTGCACTTAGAGATAGCTGAACGTCCCTTACCAAGAAGGACAGCAGAGATCACTCACGCGATGACTATCATAGCAAATTCTGAGATGGTGAAATGGTAGGATACCACTCACAAAGCACCTTGCCTCTGCACTTGGGCAAGGTACTTACGATATTTTCATGCCCACACCTTTAGGCCGTGAAGCGGAACTGACTTTGTTGCACTTATAAGAAAACGTCTCCTGGTAGAGATGTAGGACCTCCTACCATTACCTGACTTAAAGCAGAAATTCCAGTGTGTCTTTGAGCTGGACGTCAATCCAAGGATTTGCTGACTGATATGGGATGCCGGGTCGGTATTGTCCTTTTAGCCAAGGCACAAGGGTGAAACCATTACCCATCCAGTAAGCTGTCACATGAATATGCCAAGTCTGTTTTGGAGCTATTCAACAATGTATTTTGCAACAAGTGTCGCAACATTATCTTCATAATTGACGAAGTTTGGTATGTCGAGTTTTAGCAGACACTCGGAAGAAGCGTTACAGAGTTCGGCTCTAGGATGCAAACCTGTTCTACAATGACGTAATCTCCACCTTCCTTTGGTTCACTAGTGTTTCAAAAGGGACCGGTCTCTCAGGTAATGTTCAATATCCCCAAGAGATAGCTTAGCACGTGACATGTTCTGTGACTCTATCTGTTCATCTTAAGGAATTGAAGCATATCTTACATCAAGCGTTATTGTGACTTCCAAAATAGTATCCACCGTGAATTTCTCTGCTCTAAAAACTGTTTGGGGATAAGTCACTGGCACGTACGGCTCCAGTGAGTCTACTTCTGATTAACTTTGCGAGTCCTTTACTAGCCATGTAAATCATAGACAGTAGTCGTTATGCTGGAGGTAGTTTAGGGCCTCCTTTTCTTTTGCTGTCAGCGTAAGCCTCGCCACTTTCCAGCGCTAATTCAAAATGCTCCCCTTCAGGCGATCGAGGAGGAGGTCTGGCCGATGGTGCAACCTCGGTTTGTATACCTTGGTTGGGATACCATCGGCACCTGACGTCATCTTATTTTTCATATAAAAAAACCTTTTTATGTTAGAAGACCTGGAGTCCTTGGTGCCTTCCATGCAGTTGCCATATCCGGGATGTTCAAGGAATAACGCCGGCACAATGCGATCCACCTGTTCTGTATAAATGGAGGATTTCTGCAAAGCTCCGATTTTCCGTGGGTCATGGAGTAAGTCCTGCCAGCAGCGAGTTTTGCTTTCATTTATCGTCGTATGGAGTCTCCTTACAGCTGATCAAGAGTTTATCCTCCTTCGCAAAATCTGCTATCCACCAATCCATAGAAGCTTTGTTACAGCCGTTTGCCTAGCGCGGCTTTACCTGTTCGAAAAACTTCAACAGACTTCCTGATGTTCACCTTCATGGCTTTCCATGCGTAAGGAGAACACTTGACAGTTCCACTCCAAAAAATTCCATCAGCTACTTCGAACGCGGATATTGATGGTTACTAGGTGACAAGCCTTCCTTAACTCGTCAGCCGTTCACTAAGGCCACCGGGGATTCTGACGCGAAAGTTCTGTCAGGGATGCTTCTTTCGCCGGTTGGGTGGTGGAATGTGGGCATGGGTTTGGTGTTTAAGACTACTTCATGCCCGAAACGGCGTCTAACTGAGCATCAAAGCCGCGTCGAAAGTCCAGCATCGTTTCATTCGGTGTTAGATAAACGCAGAAAAACGCTACACCTAAAAAGCGGATCCGGAAAAGGCCATCCCGTCCGCCTTAGGTAAGAATCCGAAGTCAGGTGCCATCCCGAAACCGGATGACAACGGCTCTTTTCCAGTACTGATCGTTGATTACCACTTGATCAGCTTTTAACCCGTCAGAGACTGTTCTCCGGTACATGCTAATCTGTAGGGTGTGGATCACATATATATATATATACTCTACGTCTAGCAGGCGACGTCTCCTGATGAGTTCAACGTAGTCTGTCCTGGCCTACGACGCAGAGGTATGAGCTGACACTCTTGGCAAGGGGGTATATCGTAAGCCTCTCGCGCAAGTAAAGAGACGGGAAGCTTTGCAGATGGTGTCCGCGTGCCACACTGTCTCTGAACCGGCCGAGATGGTGATCACGAGAGTGATCCACGTTGCCCTTCTTGCTGAGGAGTGTCAAGCCATATACAAGGGCAAGGGAGAAGAGCCAAGGGAGGTGGTTGCTCGTGAAGAGCGGAAACGCACCCTAGAATAGCGGCAACTCTCTTGGTAAAATGAACTAGGGGCAGATGGACTTTGCGGATCATTAGCAACTTAGGGCGCGTTACGTTTAAGGATTGAGGGGCCTAATAAGAAACCGCAAAGCCGTCTTCGCCTAATATTAGGTGCATGGCTGAAAGCATGGTGAGAATGACTATTTCAATACCCAGTTCTTAAGTGGGCATGGAGACTTTCAGTCTTACCTGGGCAAGATTGGAAAGGCACTATCTCCGGGTTGTGTGTTTCGCAATGGAGCTATGGATGACGCCCATCACACTTTTTTTTCTTGTGGAAGGTGGGAGGGATTTGTCAGCAGCTCTATTTAAACATCTCCAGATAACACTGTGGAGGAGATGCTAAGAAGCGCCGACAGGTGGTTCCGTGTTGGCCATTATGTTCGGGTCCTTCTCGTTGCAAGGAAGATTGGGATGGACCGGTGAAGGGGCCAGACTGCAGGGGGTTCCTTGAATTGATAGTTCCCTTCCTCCTCTCCTCTTCCGCTGTTGAAAAGAATTCCCTGAAGGCTACGTAAGGAGGGAGAGTTTGGGGACTAGTCTGAAGTAACGTGACAAACGGTTCCAGGCTAGCTCTTTGGCGATTAGGAGGTCGACGACGTACCATTGCGGGGGTCCAACAATCTGTGCTTAAATGCTTTCACCTATCTCACCCAAAAAAAGTCCATAGTATGTGCAACGTTCTCACCATACGCGCCAGAATCCCTGCAGGGCAAGAAACTCTCCTTTCTATTGCAAGTTTTCGGTTTGTGATCAGCTCGGCCGCACCTTCGGCATGCTGTCTTCCTGTCAGATCTCTGAGAGATTTTAAACCAGTACCCATAGCCTAAGCAACAGTAACATCCGCATTTGTACCCAACCAATTCTGATTTTGCCACTTTTAAGAAAATTCCTCCCGTATTGCTGGACAACTGCCGATAGAGTTTTTGGCCTCCAGAATTTGCGGTCGTTGATCACCTGTCGACGTTCACACTTACTCTCTATTTCGACCATTTCTGTGAGACAGTTAAATTCTCGAATTTCTGCACTCTTGTTCGTTGTCTGTGAACCTAACTCAACAAGGACTCTCCCACATTTTGTTGTCCATATAGGAGACGCTCTTGTTTTACAGTCTTCGAGCTTGATCTTATATGTCTTAAAGTCTTGCCTCCCGTCGGTTTAATGAGGAAAAATGGCGGACTAGTCCTTTAACGCTTTCAAGCGGAGTAAAGCTGCCGACCTTCTTAGTTTTCCACGGAACTGCTGCCTGCCACCTACGTAGTCTCTGCAGGATTCTAATCGCATCGCTTATAAATGCAGGGAATATGAGATCTTTCCCAGTGAGTGGAGGAAGAGGATGATCATTAATATTCTGAAGGAACGCCCCCTTTCGAATGCGAAGAGTGTAGCAGAAACAATCCTGGAACGCATCAAAGAACACCTTGGAAATTTGGTATATATAGAGGAGCATGCTGGTTTCTGCTCTGGATTCCCCTGACCAAATCGACTAGAAGGCTACGCGTTGTTACGGCTGACGTCTAGATACCTCTCTTTGCTGATGCTGCTGCCACCCGTGGCAAAATTCGAAGTCAGCTGGGTCTGGTCAGTTGAGATGTCACAAGTTCATGGTGAGGATCCAGTCATGGCTTCTGAATGAAAAATCTTCTTGAAAAGTCCCTTAATATTGGAAATACAACGATACAGAGATGTAGATAGTTCAGATGTGCGGCAAGGGTAACCGACACCAATCTGTTATTTGGGGTTTAACCGAATATTTTGCAAGTATTTAACCAAAGGGTCAAAGGGTAGTATAGGTCCCAGGGCGAAACGTGGATTGGTACCCACGATGGAGCTTAAAACCTGGGAAATGCCTGCTGAACCAACACCAACAGCTCTACTACCAAACCACATCTCCACCTCCATGTGGTGACCGCTGGGAGCTCTTTCTTAACGAAAAGCTGCAGACGGAGAAGGATGAAGGCGAGTCTCCCGCGCTTAAAAATGGGACAAATTGTACCAACTGGTCCTCCAGGTTGGGGGTTGGGTAGGGCTGCCAACCCTACACGGAAAACAATTTGTTACGAAGCCACAACAGGAACCTCGGACAGGACGGATTTTAAAACGACGGACCCGGCAACAACAACGGAATAACGATTTGCGCATTTTCTCATGAAACGTGCGCTCCCTGTACAGAGATGAAGCTGATGAGCAGCTAGCCGATACCCTGTCCCAATATAGGGCTGAGATAACAGCGTTACAAGAGATGCGATGGACAGGGTCCGGTTTCCTGGAGAAGAGCCACTACACCATATATTATGGCGGTCATCCAGTAAACCATGTGCTCGGAGTAGGTTTCTTAGTCAGCCAAAAAATGAAATCTGCTGTTATCGGCTTTGAAAACATAAGCGAACGGCTATGCACTCTGCGCTTGCGAGGCAAGTTTAGAAATATAAGCCTCATAAACGTTCACGCCCCTACAGAGGAGACTGCAGAATCGGAGAAGGATACCTTCCACGAGGCAGTAGAACGAAGCCTCGAAGCCTGTCCCAGATATGATATCAAAATCATACTTGGGGATTTTAACAGCCAAGTACGGAAGGAGCCCGTATTTAGGCGATACGTTGGCTCCCATAGCTTACACGAAAAAACAAATGATAACGGACTGCGGACTATTCAATTAGCAGGGTCACATGAAATGGTTGTTGGAAGTACCTGGTTTGCGCGGAAAGCGGTCCACAAAGATACGTGGGCCTCTCCAGACGGGACCACTTTCAACCAAATTGACCACGTGTTGATCGAACGCTGCCACCTCTCAGCCTTGATGAATGTCAGAACATATAGGGGGGCCAATATAGACTCGGATCACTATCTCGTTGGCATGGTGCTCCGAGCTCGAATTACGACACCACCCTCTGACAATCAGGTGAGAGTGAACACTGAAGCAATCCACAACACAACCCCCCGCGACACCTATAAGAGGGGAAATGGATGCTGCAATAACTGCAGTCAACAGAGGACCTGGAGATGAAGCATCCCCATACGTCCAGAGCATCATTGGCCCATACCAAAGAGGCTTCACTCCAGGCAAATCAGCAACAGATCAGATTTTCTCTCTGCGGCAAGCGATGGAAAAACTGTTGGAATATGGACAACAGTTGCACCATCTGTTCATCGACTTTAAAGCCGTCTATGATAGCATAGCCAGGGTAAAACTGTACACGGCCATGAGAGAATTCGGTATCCCGACGAAATTAATAAGACTGACTAGGCTGACCCTGACCAATGTGCGAGGCCAAATAAAAGCAGCAGGATCACTCTCAAGACCATTCGACATCAAAAGCGGTCTACAACAAGGGGATGCCTTATCATGCGTCCTCTTTAACCTGGCCCTCGAGAAAGTGATCCGTGATGCTGAGGTAAATGCAAGAGGTACGATCCTCTTCAAGTCCACCCAACTACTGGCCTATGCTGACGATATCGACATCATGGGAAGAACCACCCGAGACGTACAAACTGCCTTCATCCAGATCGAGCAGGCGGTGATTGGGGCGAGATCTTGGGCTGCACATCAATGAAGGCAAGACAAAATATATGGTGGCAACGTCAGCACCGAAGACGAATCAACCAACAACATCAAACCGCACTGGTCAAACATAAACACGAAGAAGAATAAGGATAGGAGAATGCAGCTTTGATACCGTTGACAATTTCTCCTATCTAGGGTCGAAAATCACAACCGATAACAACTACGATGATGAAATCCGCGCACGGTTGTTGTCAGCCAACAGAGCCTATTTCAGCTTACAAAGACTGTTCCGCTCGAAACGTCTCACCATAGGGTCAAAGCTCTTACTGTACAGGACTATGATCTTGCCAGTCCTCATGTATTCCTCGGAAACTTGGGTTCTTAGAAAGAAAAATTGCGAACCCTTGGCCGCGTTTGAGAGAAGAATCCTCCGAAGAATTTTTGGCCCCCTACATGAGGATGGACGATTCCGTAGGCTATACAATGACAAAATCTATGAGCGATACCATGACCGTCCGGTTGTGGATCAAATCCGGCTCAATAGGTTACGGTGGGCGGGTCACTTAATCCGTATGGATGAGGATGATCCCACCCGGAAAGTCTATAAGGGCAATATGTATGGTAGAAAAGGAAGACGAGGCAGACCCTGCCTAAGATGGAGCGATGGCGTAGGTCAGGACGCCAGACAGCTTTTAGGGATATCGAATTGGTGGACCTCGGCGCAAAACCGGGATGTCTGGAGTTCCTTATTAAGGCAGGCCTGGACCGGATACCGGTTGTTGCGCCGTTGACGATGATGATTTAACCAACGCTGACCCCTGATATTTCAGGACTATTAAAATTTATGGAAATTGGGCGATACTATTTATTTATTTAATTAACGGACAACAAACAGATAGAATTCCAATTAATTATTGTCCTCAGGAGGAGGAGGAGAAAGTAAAAAACTTATCCTACGTTTAAAATTACTTTAAGTAGGGAAGTTAAAAGGACCAAGCTGTTTTGCATTATAATTTCGGCAAAGCCTGGGAATCGGGGAAGCTCCGCGAAGGGCACGTTGAAAATATCTGCGTTACGTGTATCATAAGACGCAGGACGGCAGGTGATCTCGTCAGCGGCGGAGCAGTCCATCAGGCCCGAGGAAAGTTTAAAGAATGTGCATAGATCCAGATAGGATCTACGCTGTTGTGGGAAGCGAAGGTTTAGAAAGCGGAGGCGGGAGGGATAATCCACACGAGGGAAGCTTTTCTTAAAGAAGAGAGAACGGATGAATTTACGTTGCACATTTTCAAGGGCAAGACAATCACAGTTACGAGTGGGTGACCAGATCACGGAGCAATACTCGAGGGTATTCCTCACAAGGGAATTGAAGAGAGCTAAGGAGGGTTGGATGGAGTTAAAATCAGAGGAGGAGCGAAGAATAAAGCCTGACAATTTTGCTGCTCGATTGATGACATCGAGGCAATGGGTGTCAAAGCGGAGCTTATTGTCGAAAGTGACTCCGAGGTCTTGAGTGGAATTTAAGCAGGATAAGGAATGCCCGTCAAGCGAGTAGGAGAAAGAAGTGGGTGAGGATTTTAGGGAGTAGCACATAGAGTGACACTTTCTGACGTTAAGCGCTAAACCATTAGTCGAGCACCAACGAACCAGAGTGTCCAGGTTATTCTGAAGGGAAACACAGTCTATAGGCGACGATACAGCGGAAAACAGCTTAAGGTCGTCTGCATAGAGCAAACAGGGACAAGTAAGAAGGGGAGGAAGGTCGTTAATAAAAAATAAAAATAGCAAAGGACCCAGAATAGACCCCTGTGGGACGCCAGAAGAGGGGGAGAAGAAGCGGGAAGTACAGCCGTCAAAAGAGACGCGGCAGGATTGGTTGGAAAGGTAAGAGGCAAGCCATAAAACAAGTGGTATGGGAACGTTTAGGGATGAGAGTTTGGATAGAAGTATCTTGTGATTTACAGTGTCGAAGGCTTTCGCGAAGTCAGTGTAAATGGTATGCACTTCTTGCCGTGAACTTAGACATTTGGCGACAAAGTTGGTAAAGTCAAGCAGGTTGGAGGCAGTGGACCTACGTTTAACGAAGCCGTGCTGTTCTTTCATTATGTGATGGCCAAAGTGGGCGGACAACCAGTCGCTGACATATCTTTCCAGGATTTTGGAACAGGAGGAGAGGAGGGAAATGGGACGATAATTCTCGGCAAGCGAACGATCGCCACTTTTGTGAATGGGGATAATGAGAGCCTCTTTCCACAAGCTGGGAAAATGATTCTCTTCAAGGCTTTTGTTGAAAATAAGAGATAGGGGAAGGGAGATGGACTTACCAGTTTTAAGCAAAAAGAGGTTTGGAAGACCATCGTGGCCAGGTCCGACCTTGGCATCAAGTTCGCCAATGAGGTATTCCACAAGGATAGGGGTAAGTAGGGGAATGGTAGGCGATGCGGGGCAGGCTACATCTACTATCGGGAGGGATTCGGAGGAAGGGGGAGGAACATAGACTGACGAAAAGCAGCGGCAGAGTAAATCACAAGATCGTCGGGGGGAGTTAGCTGAGAATCCAGAGAATTTAATGGACGGAGGGGATAACTGGGCAGGGCAGCGGGAGTTGCGAATGTGGGACCAGAAAGGTTTCAAATTTCCGCGCTTTAATGAGTCTTCCACGCTGGACAAATATTCGTGTCTGGACTTACGTATTAAAGATTTGACCGAGGAACGAAGGGATTTGAAAAAAACTAAGTCAGCAACGTTTCTAAAAGACAGGAACTTCTTTCTCGCAGTCTTTTTTTGACGTAGTTTTTTTGTGAATTTCAGTGGTGAACCAGACGGGGTAAGAGCGTAAGCACTTAGGAGAGGAGGGAACGTAACAAGAAAGAAGATCAGATAAAATGGTATAGAAAGTGTTGAATGCTTGGTCACATGTAAATGGAGAGAGCAGGGGGACCCAGTTGATTAACGCCAGGGCTGAGTTCAGTTCGCCTTATGAAAGTTGAACTTGGTAGGCTTGCGAGCGACAGGAGAGTGGAGTCGGGATATCTGAACATCGAACTCGAGAGCAGGATGATGGACGTCAGGGGCAACGTAAAACGGAGCATGAAGGGATTGGGAAAGATAACGTACAGGAAGGTTATGTAGATTCGAGGAAAGCAGTCTAGGCAAAATTTATAACACAACATTCATTTTCCAAGTCTATGAAGGGTATTGCTATTTTAGAGATGAAAGCCACTTAATTTTAAATAAATTTTATCACTAATTGTCTAGAAAGTAATCCTCATAACTTAAAAATAAACATGTTGATTTTTTCAGTAGTTGAAATTTTACTAGAAGTAATCTGCATCGCACCAAATTTTTCAAATTTTCAAAGTAGAGGAAATTCAGATATTATTCAGGAAACCACTAATCAAAAGTCCTCCCTCCCCTCTCGTAGGCAATTATGATTTTTCTTTTTTTAATTGGGTTTATCTGAACGAAAATCTTAATTTTTTTTCGTTATTCACGTAGCATAACTTTCACCCCCAAAATTAATTTTTTCCCTCCATACCAATGACCCTACGTAATTATTTCAAAAAATTTCATTGTGTATTTTTAAAAAGATATCAAATCTATGAAAATATCCTCTCTGAGAAAATCATGTTACAATTTATTTCAGCGCAAAATCTTTTAATGACTTTAACCATAAAAAGATTCAAGCCCATTGAATCTATAGAGATACGTAAAATATGTCTGCAGATTTTGTAAATATTTAGATAAATCCAAAATCCAAAGTATCTATAAAAGAGATTAAACGATAAATAGATGATTTTCCTGGTGTTACTTGTTGGCTTTAAGAAAACATTTTTGTTCTTCTGTTTTAACGGTGTATTGAGTCAGGTGAAGATTAAGTTATTTTTATTTGTATTGATTTGGAGGATTATCTTTTTTACCAATTTAGATACACATGTATTACGTATTTGCTCGTATATTCATTGGGGCATGCATATTTAATGGCTTCAAGACGAAATATAATTGAATTCCTGCGAATATAAGTATTCCCTCCTCGAAAAGTCAAGCTATTCCGTCAGAAGCTAAGCCCTAGAGGTTAGAGGAAAAACAGAAATCTCTCGTGGGCTGCAGATTGCTTCCCCATACAAGATACATGTACACATGGCGGCTTTGTGTTTCATAGTCGTTCTCATATTGTTTATTATCCTTTTCAATTCCAATTTGCCAGTTCGATTCCGTAATTTTCCTCCTCAATAAAATTTTCCAATTAGTCATTGAATTTCATCTATAAAAGCTGAAATATCTGCACCGCGCTCTGCCCGAAGTACGCAAAAAAGCCAAGAAACCATTTTTAATTAAAATAATAAAATGCTCAAGGAAAAGTAGTTCGACATGAAAATCCATCGTAAATCTCAATAATGGACTGCAAATGTGTCAATGATCCTTAAACATGCCCCCAACAACCTTTTAGTGGAATTTTTAATAGTCGTAGTCAACCACCCTTACATGTGCATCCCCAAGAACATCATAATTCCAAGATGTATCCTGCAGCGCGGTCCAGCTTGTCCTCAGATTCTCAGAAGCATCTAATATGCCAGTGGATGCTATTTATACAAGTCCTGTCAATAAAATCATTTAATTTTTGAGGGATAACGACGGGATCTTTGTGAGCCCCATTGTATGGGGTTGAAAAGCGGTTAAAAGTTGCTTCGGGTCTTTTCTGTTCGGGGCCATTTGAGTGTGCAATATCCAAGGAGATGGAGGACAAAACAGCAATGCAAGTTACGTAGATGATTTGATGCCATTATGGAGGTAATTTAAGAAGCTAGAGTGGCGAATGATGGATGCTTCCATTAGAAAGTATTGGAATACCCGCTCTCAACTCAAGTGGATGCAATCTTTTTCTTAACAACTTCGATTATGATCCTGTTGCATACAGTGCTCAGTGGATTGGAATGTGTCGACTTTTATGATTGATTTGTGGTAATCAATGGCTTGACGTCGTTGTTATTTGAAAATATAACTTGGGCAAGGACTCATGATACAGTTTTATGAAGTCATATTAATAATGCAGGACATCTTGCAGCCTGGGGGCTGGTAACATTACGAATTCATATAACTCTCCAAAAAAATGCGTAAAATTCGGGTAAATGTGGGGAATTTATTTGAAAAGTGACCCAAAGGATCCCGAGTGCAGGTCCTACCGGGGCTCAGCGATCCTGCCCGGCGGCTTCTCTTAATGTATTCCTACACATCCCCTCTGGACCTCCACATTAAATACGCTGTAGCGGGCAGTGCTATCAGACTAAGTGAGTCCTGATGTTTGACAGCGGAACCATAGGGTCATAGTAAAAGAAGTACTTCGGGAACTTTGGGCTTCTCCTACGGACTACACCACACGCAAACCAAACTTGACGAAGAACTTTGCTGTGGACTTTTTAACCAGGGCCACGTGTTGCAAGGTCCTAAAAAAGTATTCTTCATCGATGGATTAAAGATGGTCTGTGGAGTCGGTGAAATAGTTTTCTCAGATAGACACAACGTAGCCGAGTTTTACTGTCTCTTAGGATTCACCAGTGTTTCAGTTCAGTTTGAAGTGAAAGTGCTGACGACATTGTAAGCCTGTCGATGACTGGGGGATGATCCGGGCATCCAGCGTAATATAGCCATTCTGATCGGCAGCTAAACGGCCATTAAGACTTTGTACTTAGTGTTGAAATCCTACAAGCTGGCGAGACAGTGCAGAAATGCGCTGAACAGTTCGGGCGGCATGTTCAAGGTCACCCTCCTCTGGGTTCCCGGCCATAGGAACATAGAGAGTAATGAGTGGCCTAAAGGACTGGCTAGGAAGGGCTCTGCTCTTGGCAATCCCTCGGTGGACACAGTCTGTGTCCTCCTGACGACAGTTAAGAGTGGAATCTACTTGCATTACTTAGCAGCCGCGGACGTTACATGGTGGGGGGCCATCACCTGCGCCAAGTCAAGGAAGATTTCACCATTCCATAGCAAGACCTGATCATCACAGCTCTTGTTCCAGACGCCTGCAAACGCATACAAGATCACCCCAATATGCCGAGGCACCGGTCTATAGGGGACCATGCTGCCAGACTTTGCCGATCCTACAAATCGCATTGTCCAAACTGCGGAGAAGATGGAGAAACCCTCAGGCACCTCCTTAGAGATTGACCAGGTCTAGATAGAGCCAGGCTGCAGACACTAGGTAGACCATTCTTTGAGGACATCAGGGAGATCTCCACTTGCAGGGTGGAGGAGCTTCTTTCCGTTGTGAATCCTATTGATTGGCTCTGAATATCTGAGCCGGCTCGACTCTGTCCCTTTGCTCTTACCACATCACTTATGGTCTTAGGATTTTGTGTTATCAAAACGGCGCATCATAGCGCCAATTGGGCTCCTCGGAGCGCCTACCAAAACTGCCATGACAGTTATCCATGAAATCCTAAAAAATCCCATCAAAAACTATAATCTTCAGGATTACTGACCGAGGAGGAACCAGAGTCGGTCGATAAGTAATACCAAGTATATCCCGATGTAGACTGCCAGCTTCTCCAGGGCTTTGAAAGGTCATAAGTGTCGAGCGTTAAGTTTAGGGAAGGGGATGTGCTGTTCCTGAAGCCGTTACCCAAGAAGTAGGCAAGATATAGCATCTCTAAAATAACTTCTGTCATTACCTGGTGGGGTTGGATGGTTTGGGTAAGTCGGGTCTGACCAGATTGTATCTTGCGGGTTGCCGCATAAGGAATAAATTCGTTGGCGTATTGTTTGGGTTTAACAGTCTAATGTAGGTCTAATGATCTTACATGAAGATGGACGATTCCGTAGCCTACACAATGACGAAATCTATGAGCGATACCATGATCGTCCGGTTGTGGATAAAATCCGGCTCAATAGGTTACCGTGGGCGGGTCACCTAATCCGTATGAATGAGGATGATCTCTCACGGAAAGTCTATAAGAGCAATATCTATTGTAGAAAAAGAAGACGAGGCAGACCCTGCCTAAGATGGAGCGATGGCGTAGGCCAGGACGCCAGACAGCTTTTAGAGATATCGTATTGGTGGACCTCGGCGCAAAACCGGGATGTCTGGAGTTCCTTATTAAGGCAGGCCTAGACCGGATACCGGTTGTTGCGCCGTTGATGATGATGGAGTCGAAAAATAAACGGCGGATGCTTAGATTACTTGAAAAATTATTTAGCTTGATGTATCGGGAGGTTTGGTAAGGGAGATCCACTGAGCAACCGGAAGGAAACCTTAGCTCAACGGCGATAATCAAGCCCCAAGGAAAGGCATGGCTAACATGCCGAGTGGTTTATTTTTTAGGTAATCCTTTATCGGTAAGAAGGGGCCCTGCCGAGATGAACTTACCTTCTCCAATAAGAGCCAGGGCTATGACAGTAAAGTACAATAGAGCTTAATTGGAATCAAGGAAGCGCGTGTGCAGCTCCTACCAAGACCCTGCAATCCAGTCCGGCAGCTGCTCTCAATGTACTCCTGCACATCCTCCCTAGATCTCCACATTAAATGCGCTGTAGCGGGCAGTACTGTCAGACTAAGTGAGCCCGGATGATGAACAGTGAAACCCTATGGCTATAGTAACATCCCCGAAAAAGTACCTCGGAAATGCAAGCCCCACTTCGCGAGGAACTTTTCTGTGAAGCCAGAACAGAGTGGAAAATCGATGATTCTTCACCGACGGATCAAAGGTGGTCTATGGAGTCGGTGGAAGAGTTTTCTAGGATAAACACAACGTAGCCGAGTCGTACGGTCTCCTAACATTCGTCAGTGCATTCCAAGAAAGAGTATTGCGACATTGGAAGCCTGCCAATGACTGGGGCATGATCCGAGCATCAAGCATAATATAGTCATTCTTATCGATAGTTAAGCGGTCATTCAGGTCTTGCGCTCAGTGGTGATATCCTCAAGGCTGGTGAGACAGCGAAAAAACGCGCTGAACGGTCTGGGTGGCACGCTTAAGGTCACCTTCCTCTGGGTCACCGGCCATAGGAACGTAAACGAGAATGAGCGAACTACCAAACTAGTTAGGAAGGGATCTGCTCTTGGTAATCCTTCGGTGGTCAAACTCTGTGTTCCCCTGACGACTTTTAAGGGTGGAATCTACTCGCATTACTTAGTAGCCGTGGAGATCAGATCAGATCATCATCTGCGTTAAGTCAAGGAAGATTTGGCCATTCCATAACAAGATCCGATCGAAAGGGTTTTTGTCCGGGCCGTCTGCACGGGTTTCGTCTATTCTAGAAATCGCATCGCCGAAACTGCTGAGAAGATGCAGAAACACTCGGGAACTTTCTTAGGTCCTTACAGGCCTAGTTAAAGCCAGGCTATGGACACAAGGTAAATCATTCTTTGAAGATCTCAAGGAGATCTCCAGCAGGATGAGAGAGCTGCTTTCCTTCGTGAATACTACGGACTGGCTTTGAAGGTCTGAGCCGGCTGGACTTTGCCCCTTTGCTTTTATTACAGCTGTCATGGTCTTAGGAGCTTACAGCATCACAATTGGGCTCCTTGGAGCGGGTACTAATACCCTCCATAACCATACCCTCCATATTAAGCCTCCGTGCCAAACATAATCGAATCCTTTGTATAAATCGAGGAGGCAGGCAGTAGTAGGCAAGTTGATATTGATGTGCCTGGATATCTCCGTTTTAGGCATGAGGAGGATGTGGGAAATGCTATGGCTTCACTTCTTAACAAACTGGTAAGGAAGGATGATGTTGTTATTGGAGTTGAAGGAGTAGATGATGTCGTGAAGGATGTGTTCGAAAATTTTGAAGAGCGGAGTTGGGCGGTAGCTACTCGGGAAAGAGAAGTGTTGCGAATGATGTGCGCACTTTTCTAAGAAGTAGAAAAATTGACTGCGAGGATGCATAGGTTAAAAAACTGGGATACGAGGGGGTAAAGATCTTAGTACAGTTCTTGCGTGGGCAGACGGATCTGGTTGAAGTCGGTGGATTTTTTATGGTTACGCAATACAATTACGGCAATTACGTACCCTACCCATGGTTGGGGGAACAGTTTGTGATGTCACCTCGGTGGTGGGATCGGGAAGTAAAGTGAGTGAAGGCGGAAGGTTGTCAAGTTGAGAACAGACTGGCGAACTGCTACATCAGTGACTGGGTGGTGTATATGGAGGGCCTCCGCGATTTGGGATTTAAGGTGGTTAAATTGCCGGAAGAGGGTATCCATAGCGGTGGAGTTGACGGTGAACGGTGGCTTTCTCTTTGATGAGTTAAAGGTTTAAAGAGATAAGGTGACTACTTCCTTGTAATTTTGGGATATTTTAGGGATGCGTTTTACGGCTTCTTGAGTATCTTCCGTGTACTTTCAAACAGCTGAGTGAATCTGGACAGAAGATGGGAATATCTGCGAGTCCCTGCTCATGAAGAATGCAATTGCTGGAAGCGTGGTTAGGTAGGAGTTTGGGCTTTTTCTTGGGTAATCGTTCAGCGGTGTTAATGAGCACACGATACTGTAATGGCTACTCAGGCCTGCGATGGTTCGAAGGTCTTGAGTGGCGGTGATACTGTAGGACTGGGAGAGAATATTGTTCCTCACCACGAAAAGTTCGCTGTAGGAATGGATAACAATGGAGTGAGCGTTAGTTTGTGGGAGAAGGGTTAGTTACAGGGAGTGGGAGTTTTGGGGTATCAGCATGAAAAGTGATTGGGAGGGGAGGTTCTGAGAGGTGATTTGTAATGTCGGTTGGATTTAAGAATTGGTGAGGATAATGATGGAGATGTGGTTGAAAATGAAGAGGAAGTTCGAGAAATGGGACAATTGTGGCGAGGATGAAAATTTGACGTTTGGTACGAAATAAAGTGAGGTTTAGGATGTAGAATATGTGCTTGTGGTATCATAGTATAAAGGAAGGAATTGAATTGGGGTACTAAGTGGGAGGTGGACGTGCTGCAGAGGACCTAGATCCGATTGTCCAAATCGAAGTAGGTCTGGAGATGAGCGATGAATTCAGACAGGATATTCTGAGTAGTGAGGATTTGTATAAATTTTGATTGCTGGGTCGGTTTGTGGTTATGTGATGTGGCTTAGCTGGACAGGATGCGTGGTTTGCGTTTGGCAGATGCGTACGTGGAAAAATATCTGGCAATTGCGATCACTTGCGAATATGTATTGTACTTGCTCCGCGGTTACTGCTATAGTGTTCCCTCTGCTTATTACCTTTAGTGATGGAACCTGCAGTAATAAATAAACTGCTATGTGATCTAACTAGAGAAAGCGCAGGATCATGCTCATTGGTATGTCGCTCCCCATTCTCAAACCTAAGTCATAAATAGCTCGAAGAGGTTTTCCTCGATGTAGAACCGTATGTGGCTCTACTCTTTGTGAAGATTTCGAGAGAGGAATGCGCATAGCCTGGCTTGAGAGACGACTAGGTTATCGAGGTAGACTACAGTTGACAAATCCAAGATTCGGGAGGTACTGACGTCGTTCTCCGAGCAGATGTTTTAAGTTTCATCCTGACTTTGCAGTGGACAATTTGCCGAACCCTGCGCATAGAATTCTGCCTAGTTTCTGAGGTGCCACCCGCACAGACTTCTGTGCAGTTGCCACTATGTACTTTAGCGACAAGGAGCTACGCTTGGACGACCTCGTACAATGGTTTTGGCCAGAAGAGGAACTTCGTAATGTTGGTCATCAGGAGGAAAAACATTATGGTCGTATCTTCACCGAGACTCATTCACGTACTAAAACTGGTGGTTATATCTGGTTTCCAGGCGTGTATGTAACTTGCCAATGGCCCAAACGTAATGGGCAACACGGCTCCATCTGTCAGCACTCCTCAGCATCTCTTCGACAATGTTGTCTGGAGAGAGATCCCTTGCATTTAAATAGAGCCGCTGACAAACCCCATTCTCCCAAGGCGTTGTGAGGCTATGATGAGATTCACCCAGTGATGAGCACCTGTTTCAAATGAATCTATTATTCATTATATTGTCCCTGACAAAGAGACAAATGCTGAGCGAGATAGCCAGACTCTTTGATCCTGTTGACTTTGTTTCATCCATAATTGTTCGCGCAGAAATCATTGCCAACTCTGGATTACGCCTTATCCAGACATTGGACAACAGGACGATCTCAACCAACTGCGTATCCTGTGGTTAGTTATGTCTCCTGGTCTGCTGATTGTATTTTCACCGTGTGTCGGACGTTAGCATACAGGTTTGTACATGGTTATTCAGGACCGCGAAGGCCACGTTAATGTTGCCTTCATCGAAACATATACAGGGAAGTTTTCTTTTATAGTGGAGCAACGAATCACTGTTCCACTATGCGCGCTAAGATTCCCCGGTTTGAGCTTAAGGTAACTGGCGGGCTCAAATTGAGGAGAAGCCTTCGTGACATTCGCATACCGGCCGCATATTGACCTCGTTGGCGTCTCCGGAGTATTTTGTGATTCTTATTACGACAGGCCTAGACTGAACACTGATTATTGCGCCGTTGATGATGATAAATTGGCAAAAAAGTACTTTCCCTTCTAGATCGACATAGTTTTGGCTCGTATTCGGCGTTTAAAAAATTCTCGATGACATTTTTTTGGCAGTTCCACAATCAGTGCTCATGAACTGGGTCAGGACTCACCCTTGTGTTTCGAAGAAGGCATGACGCTCGCAATAGATTTTCCGACACTTCGAGGCAACATATCCTTTCTTCCTTCTCATTCATCTTGGAACACGACTCCAGCGCTCTAAACTGTTATACAATTAGCATTTTCCAATCATTTTGCCAAAAGTCGGCAGTTTGGCTCAGCTTATCATCAGTTTGTCCTGATTGGGTACAACTACTCCTCCAGACATGGACGCGATACTCGGTGTTGCTAGCGGGACGAGCAGCGCGTACTCACATCAATCGGCCTCTGCTCTGGCACGAAACCGTAGCCGTCTTCGTAACTCTTTTAGAAATCTTAGTTTCCAAGCATTTTTTGAGTCATATACACGTTTCATGGGGTCCAGATGGATGCGCCAATTTCATCTTCCCCTATCCGGGAAGATTATGACAGGTGGCAGTGAAGCCCGCCAAACACCACTTGATCCATTTGGAGGGAAATCAGTCCGCCTGCGACGAAGAACCAAACATATTTGAAATGCGCATCGAGGCTTGCCTTAACTCTAGGTCATTCACATTTCTACAGGATGACCAAGACTACAAATTTGTGTCACCGGCCAGCGATCTGCTTGGGAGTCTACTTCTTGCAGTGCTACAACCCACAGTCCCTGATCTTTCAACCAACTAGCTCAAATATTGGTAGTGTATCTTTTGACTTCACCAGGACTATTGGCAACGCTGGCTTGACTACTCTATAACTTTTTAGCAAGTGTCGACAAGATCTTCCGACCTTCAGGTTGGGGATATTGTCTGAATTAAGGACGATAACTCATCACCCACCTATTGCTTGGTGGACAGAGTTTTGTAGATGAACAAGATGTACATGGGCAGAGACTGCCTTGTCCACAGCATTACACTCGGAGCTCGCAACAGCTTTATCACTTGGGCAGTGTAGACACTCTGGAGCGAGACTTCTGGGAGCGAACAATTGCAAGACATCAGCTTCGACTGGGCAAGTTGGTGACCAAATGGATCCACGAGATTTTAACTTGGTTTGTTGTTATTGTGAGTGCGTGGTTTGAAGAGAAGAGAGAAGTTTTGAAGAGAGAAAGAACAAATGATATCCTGTGAAATTGTTGTTTTGCTTACATTAGACGAGTTGTGACATGATTTCGGTAATGGTTGAAGAGGAAGCGGGGAGGAGGGGTTTATGGAGGGGAAGGAGTAGGTTCCTATCTCCAACCCGAACGAAGACTTATGACAATCGATCTCACTCACCCTTTTGAAAAGTTGAAGCCCTTAAATTAGGTTTTTTTTGTTTCGTCAATGTAAAGCTTGAATTGTTAACTCCACCCCGGGAGAGGGACTTTATGGGGACGATATGTGGAAGAAAGACCCCCCCTTCTTCTTAACGACCCCCTTTTTTCTTCCACATATCGTCCCCATAACGTCCCTCTCCCGGGATGGAGTAATCCTGTTAAATAATTGCGGCGATTATACACGTACCCTCCTTAAAAGACCGTGGCGCCTCAAAGTGGGGCTATTTCCCCACTTGCATCCCAACCCCGCAGGGATAAAGAAGGGCATGAAGGGAGAGGCAAGTGATCTTCTCTATCAAGCTCGGTTGAAAAGTCGTGGAGGGCATTCCCCATTAACAAGTTATGATGCTTCTAATTGGGGGAGGGGGTATTTTCATATCATTATGGTAAAGGATTTACCAACCCCACTTCCGGAGAAACAGGGAAGAAAGAAGAAGAAAAAGATCCTTCTTTTTAAACATCGTTGAAGAATTCTGGTGATCTTCGCCCGTTGAAAGGTTAAGGCGCTCCGAAAAGAGGCTATTTTCGTAGGAATATACGGGGAACCGTCACTTTATAAGGTGTAGCGACCGTTTTGGCATTATAGCGGTGGCAGGAAGGTGGGGCTTTTTTCTGCCATTTGCATCTCCTTTCCATCTCCCCCTCCGAGGGGGGGGGGGGGGGTGACTGTTGAAATTTTTGAGTAGAGTTTGATAGGCGGGATTTTTCGCTTCTCCCTCCATACCCTTCTTTATTTCTGCGGGATTGGGGCTCACAATTAAACCTTATTTCTTTTAAATTTCCATCCTATTCTCTCCTTCTCATGGGTTGGGGTTGAAAATTCAAATTTCATCATGATTATATAAGAAACCTCCACTTTGTGGGGCTATGACTTTTTAAGGGAGAGTGTGATCGCGACGAATTTTCATCGGATATAAAGGGCACCTGTCCTGCTCCCTTCATAAATTTCCCACTCCATTAGGGGATGGGGTTGAAAATTGAACCTTTACCATGATTTCGAACGATGAGGTCAAGTATCTTTCAAATGTCATACCTTCATTTACAGACAAGTGTTGTTTTACGATGTTTCCATTGTATCCTGTTATTGTCCCTGGTGACAACAGAAAACCCAATGAAAATGTATTCAACTATTCCCCGAAGGGCAAACTGTAACCAATCAACCAACTATTCTCATCCAGTTAATTACGTATTTGCTCATTACCATATAATTATCAAAGAGTTTCCGTCAGCAATAACACTCGGGCTCCTGGAACGTGCAAACATTTATTGGAAATGAACCCTTCCACTTATGCCAACACCCATCAAAATCCAATTAACATCTCATTAAAGCTGTTTTTTCAGGAGCAAGAGATTATCCAGACATAATTCCCGGAAAACTAATGACCATGTCAATTTATTCAAACAATTAATTAATCAAATATTTACATGAAAACCGTTACAACCGGCCATGAACAAAAATGCTTCTACATTTTGTCAACATTTCAGGACATCATCGGCTGGTGGAGAACAGGATCAAATTGTGACGCTTGAGTGGATACAAGTGTTTGGGGATGTTTGGGGGATGATTTTAAATAGCGGTTGCATAAGTATCTACATGCATTTAACATAGGCAGATACGTATATATCATATACGACTTAATTTGGTTGAGAGTTGCTCCATGCCTAGTACAACCCCTCACATCAGAGGGGATGAAATCCATAGAAAACTTTGCAAATTTGCAGTATTTTCTGTTGTGTGGACAAAACGTGGTTGATTTGTTTAAAATTTCGAGCAACTTCTTTCACCATGTGCTGATCATAATTAATGACCAACTTTCAACTGGATTAGATGCTGGGAAATTTTCAGATTGTTTACGTTAGATACTTTCCGTTTGCTTTGCTTTCTGATGGCTCCAACTAGAGGCAGAGGAATGAGAAGAACAATATGGACGAGAACATACCCCCACAGTTGATTTTGTCCGGAATTTTGTTTATCGAATTTTCATATTTTTTGAATTTGAAAAATTGGTATAGACTTCGGTCTAGTGTTGGATTTTCTTCTTTGAAAGCATCTGGTACAGATACGAGTGTTTCGTATGGAATGAATCACAGAAAAAGATATTTGAAGTCCTACGTGTTTCTTTTAATGTATTTTCTCCAAAATTTATAGATGGCAATAGGCAGTGGGGATATCCTAATTCTTCACGCTTTGATTTATTAAAATTGTGACTCAGCTGGAAGCAACAGACGTCCGGGATTTGAATATATTGAAAATGAGGGAGAGATTTGAAATTCAACTTCATTGGAATTTATAGCACTTTGGCTAGGGGGTGGAAGGATGTGATCCAGGCAAATTGAAACTGTTGAAGAAAATGCGGAAATTCCAGGGAGATACAAGGAGAAATAAAACAGGATTTTTTAACGAATTCATAGAGTAGGAGACGGAAAATTGAGGGAGGCCTTTTTAGATTTAAATGCAAGTGGAGAGTCGGCAGCTATTCGTCGTATCTTTTAATTGAATCAGATACTCTCACTGAATAGAAGAAGCCATAAAGTTGGCACCATCGTGGAGTTGGTATGTCTGTGCTGAGTACTAAATATTTTCAAGGAGTTATCTAAGAAATTGTTTTGAATGGGCCCATCCTTTTCCGCCTCTATATTCCATTCTAGCGTAACAATCCTCCTATTTGCAGATGCAATCGTTTAAGTTATATAACACAATACTTTGCATAACAATCTTCAAATTAAATTGAGTTATATAAAATTGAATTCAAGATACGTTCAATGGCCTTGTCTGTGGTACTTATTATGAAAACACAATAGGCAGAGGTAGCCATTCTTTGCCTGCTTTTTGTCGGCTTCATGAAAGAGTCGAGCCCCTGTACACTGAATCTTTCTCATAAAGGAACTAAGGAAATGTTCAGCAGAAACGGAATGAGTTATCTTTCTGAGATTCGGGATCTTTTCGACTGAAATTCTTAATTCTCTCTAACATATCTTATCGTAAATGAAGGCCATAAATGAAGGCGGGAGATCGGTGATTTAGATTCTTCGGCGGAATTGTTAAATCTCCCATTAGACCCAGATAAGGGTAACAAAACGCGGACTCCTGGATAAAAATTGGATATGGGAAGGATACCCATAAATGGCAGGAATTTCGACTACTACGGCATTAAATGTTACAAGCGCACGGGAGGAAGCAAAATTGGTTCCAATGATGGACCTGTTCAAAATAAGCTTAGTTCTTTATGGTCCTCACCCATAGCGCTGAGGATTGGAGGTGCTCCCTCAGTGGAAAAGAAGAAACTAAATCAACAAACCTCCAGAGAAAAAAAGGTCAACTTTTAAGAAAGTGGATCAGGTGAGGAGGATTTCGGAGGAAGGGAGTGAACCCCAGAAGGAGGAGGCGAAATTGTGGAGAAAAGTGACATCTCGGCAAAGAGAAATTGGAAGAGGACATGGCGGGAGATTATCATCATCTCCAAGCGAAGTGAAGGGCCACATGCCATACGCTAACATTCTCAGCAAAGTGAAGGCAAACCTAGAACTCACCAATTTGGAAAATAATGCAGCCGCATTTGACAGTCACGGAAAGGAGACCTAATATTGGCCCTCAAGAGATCCAAAGATCTAACTGCAGAAAAATTATTGACACAAACCGCTATGGTCAGCCTACCAATGGAGGCAGTTCTCTACCTGTTGACAGTAGGAAGAGTAAGAATATATTAGGCCATGTGCCATTTTAGGGAGTAGGTGGCACTGACTACTCACTATGTCTTTTCGTCGACGGCAGAATTTTTTTTCTTTTGCTTTCAACAGATAGGTGAGCCGCTCAGGCGGGTGAGTTTCGAGTCGTGGTGGAGCTCAAATGGATCTCTGCTAAGCGACTCCACACTAGAGTGCCTTCGCATTATCCACATCAGCGACAAAACCCGACTCCTGGTCCGCCAAGTGTAGGGGCGCAAATTGAATCTTTCTTTCCCGACACCTCATTCCCGGAGATAAAAAACTTTAGCCTGGACACAGAGAGGTTCTTGGGCCTGTAGTCGACGTAAAGCCTAAAGAAGTGCTCCCCTCTGTTCAATACTTAATATGGGCTGTCATATCGTGGTTGCAAGGCCTTCCGGAAAGTATCCACGCCAATCAAGACATGTTTGCAGACGTCCGGGTTTTGAGGGTGTTAGCTTTCGTCGAAATATGACGGGATGGCGGAGGTGATTCTAGTTTGGCCACGGCAACCCGCAGCAAGCGCAAAAGCCCAGTGGTTGAAAGAGCTGACCTGGTATCGAACACAGGATCGCTGCCGAGTCTCAAATTTTCCCTGTATACTAGCTCGGCCGAGCTGGCGGCAAACTCTTTACGATGGGTTGCATGTAGGTCAATCGAACAAAAGGCAGGACTTGCGACCACGAAGTATCATCGTGTGCCATAATAGCGGCCTCGAGTGTCGTATGCCAGCTTTTCAGCATCCCATTGGATTGCGGGTGGTACGCAGCCGTCCGATGGGGTTTGAAGCCTAGCAGTTTTCCTAACTCCGAGAACAGGGTAGACTCGAACTGCATTCCCTGGTCAATAATGACTTCGGCTGGAACTCCAAAGCATGCTATCCATTCCCAAAAAAGGACCTTGGCGCACGATTGTCCGGAAATGTCGGCCAGAAGTATTGCTTCAGGCTACCGCGTGGATCTATCGATGATTGTGGGGTAATACTTGAAGCCACACGAATTTCGCAAAGGGCCCATTATATTGATGCGGTTCGCTTTGTTGACCAAGGCAATGAGTCTACTTTTTCTGTACGTGCTTAGTGACTTTACCCTTCTGGTACGCGATGCACTGTCTGGCCCAGGAGTTAACATCATAATTCATTGAACGCCGAAAATATTTGCTTGTGACCAGCCGATTCGTTGTCCGAATGTCTGAATGCGCGAAATCGTGTACTGCATGGAATACTTCCTTGGGAAAAGCGGCCGGAATATATTGCCTAGGTCCCTTTGTCAGAGGTCTTGCAGAGTATTTCGTAGGTTGAACCGAAAAGAGGACACCTCCGAAATTTATATTTGGAATTGTGTCTGAGGCTCTGACGCACTGCGGCATCTTTTTGTTCCTCGGCGATTTCCGAAAAATCGAGCATGGCAGGGATTTTAACCTCTGAAACGCTTGATAAAGCGTCTACAACTACATGGTTCTTCCCGGATACGTGTTGTATATCCGAAGTGAACTGACTCATGAAGCTTAAGTGCCGAAGTTTGTGAGAGGACGCTTTGTCGGGCTTAAAGTGAATGTAAGACGCTTCTGGTTCGTGAACGGCCTGCTTTCTAGAGAAAATCAGAATGCCAGGAGTGTAGCGTCCACCAGCTGTCGTTTGGCTAGTTCAAACGCCTGGACGGCCTATGTAGATCACGAAATCACGCGTTTGTCTTTGGTCTCGGCTCCAGACAAGTAGGCATTGAGGATTGGTTGATGTTGGGCGGCTTTGGGCAAGAAATGAAGATAGAAATTTGACATGCTTAAAAACCTCAAGAGAAATCCTGTGGCCTAAAACTTCACCTGCTATTGAAGGAATTTGCACTTTTCAACGCTAAGGCCAAGACCGGCCTCAAGGAGACTTTGAAAAATGCATTCGAGATGATCCAAATGCTCAGACTCTGGAAAAGAAGCGACCAAAACATAATTTACGCATACGAAACCAAAGTTAAGTTTTCGCAGGAGAGACTGGATGAACCTCTGAAAAGTTTGCGTCGCATTGCACAGACCAAAAGCTATTCGTGTGAATTCGAAAAGTTCGAAAGGTGTGCATATTGTCATTTTTGGAATATCTTCCTGAGCTACAGGGATTTGATGATACGCCTTGACTAAATCTAAGGTCCAGAAAAGAATGCAGTTAGCGAAGTTGTGCGCAAAGTCGTGAGTGAGTGTGAGGTATTAAATTGTTATGCCGGGATACGTGGAGAACCGGAAACTTAGCACCTATATTGATCAGGTAGTTGCGCCGGCTCAAGGGATCGTAGATTGTGAGGTGACGTAGTGCTGCATTTGAGATAGTAGTCGCCAAAACTCCCGGCATTTCTGATTTGTTTGGTCAGAAATTGCAGAGGTTGGAACATTTCTTAGCTTTTTTCAGCGAATTTAGAATAGTATCAGCATGCCCCGTACCTACCAAAGGTCCCGACGACTTACTAACCGATCGCCCATTTCGGGAGGTGGATCTAGACCTTGATCTATTCTTACTCCCTGAACGCAAAGCACCGATGGCCTCTGTCAATTCAGAGACGGTGCCTGTTAATGTTGCAACCATCTACTGCAGCTGAGCCACCTGACCCGTTGTCGCGAGACACCTCACGAACCATTGGTCGCATGTAGACCTCATGAATTTTGTCCGTGATGACGGCTAACGTCTCCAGGGACCATGAATCCGCACACGTCAGGATGGTCTGTGAGCTCTCCGGAAGCCTCTGGACCGTGGCAGGTCGGTGCCGACTTTGTCACTACCCAACTGCTTCATTTCACGTAGCAGTTGGCTTGGCGCACGGTCACCTAGCATTAGCTCTGTCAGTAAGTGGTTAAGTTTAGTCGTCTCACTTACTGACATCCGTTTTAAGAGTTGCTTATTAATTTGCCTATAAGAGCAGTCCTTGAAGACGTCAGAGCCAAGCTCAATTGCCCTCTCGTCCAGTCCGACCAGCCAACCACTCGTAAGGCCAAATACCAGAAGGAAGGATGGAAGAAGATGGATTTTCTACGAGTTTAAATTTGCCGATGAATTTTGTGATAGGAATTTTCCGAGGAAAATGCGCCCGTAAATAATTGAAGTTTTGAAGAAACAGATTCATGCAGCCGGGACACCGTGAACCTGGGAAGGCTCTTAGCTGATGACAATGGAAGGTACTGCAAAGAAGACAAAGGGAAATGAGGGCTACTGCACCACAAAGTGTGGCAATACCGAGAGAAATTAGACGCAAAAAAGCGGAACTTTCGGTGGAAGTTGAGGACAATCTGGTGACCCCGGTGAGATGCACGCTTGATGCAACAGACTCTTCAGTTAACAGCGGTTTTCACATTATACTAAAATGGTTTCAAAATTGCAGGATTATCCTTGTATATTTCTGGTACAGGAACCATGGGTTACTTTTAATAGAACTTGTGGCGTTGGATCAGTAAAAGGGACCAGGATATAGAAGCACTTACCGAGTGGCAAAGAAGAGGCTGTAAATATCACCCTGGGTTACCAGCCCGCCCCCTTATAAAAGGAATTGTTGCCACTCTGTTTCGTTACAGGTAGGATAGCGAAAGACAAACGGTCGCCCAGCTCAACGAGTACGTGATATCTGCTGTTATCGAGTAGAAACTGCGGTAAATATTTGATAGGTTCGGCGAAAATAAGACCATCGGTTTGAATGGTTTCCTAACAAAGCTTTGTATTTAAGACTAGGCTCGACCGTTTCGTCAATATCTTCGAGGCATTCTTAAAGAAACTTAGTAGCTTGGTGGAAAAGTTGGATGTTGGTGTTACTTTCCAAACCCAATAAGCCACCCCAGAGGTGCAGCATCATATCGCTGATTTGCCTGTTGAATACAACGGGGAAAATGATGGAGAAAGTCGTCTACAACAAGCTGTTACCCTTTGTCTAAAGCGGCAATGGTCTATCGGACCGGTAGTATGGGTTTCGCCGCGTTCAGTCCATGGTTAATGCAATACAGCAAAACGGTAAGTATAGCATCGAGGCAGGCTTAAGCAGGCTATACGGACCAGCAAGAAAGAATGCTTCAAGGAACTTTGCACGGAGGCAGAACAAAACTCGTGGGAAACAGTGAAGAGGGTGGTTACGAAAGGGCGAATACCACAACTGACCTGCCCGCATCTTCTGCTCGATAAAGTGATGACGCTCTTCCTTCCGGATAAAGGAGAGCGCAAAAAATATAAACAAGCATTGGACGTCTATACCACGCCTGCGTTATCTGAGAAGGAACTTGCAGAGATTTCTCGGAGAGTCGGTGATAATAAAGCTCTGGGTTTGGATTCTACTAGTACCACATGACCTCTGCTATATCCGGCAGAAGTTTGGAATGAAGCACTAGCGTGTCAAAGCAATTAAAGTACTGTACACATGACTTACCGCTTAGTGGAGCTAAGATTGTGCAGGGCCTTCAGAATAATCTCAAGCGAGACAGCGTGTGTTATTGCAAGAATGATCCCATTGGTCATTCTGCCAAGTGAGGCACGTTCTTTCTAGAAAAAAAGAAGAATGAATTTACCTGAAAACGGTACAGAATACCGAAAGGCCGGAATTGCTGGAAAAGTGGCAGCACCAGTGGTATGACTTCCATTGGGGTCCGTGAATCCACACTTTTATTTCCCGCATTGAGGAGTGGATTCAGCGATGACCCGGTGAGATTCACAGCCATCTGACCTATTTCCTGTCAGGACATGGTAGTTACAGGAAGTATCTGCACGGATTCAAATTGGATGATACTTCCTTTTGCCTTGAGTGTGGTTAACTGCCTAAGGACAGGGAGCAGGTCATGTTCTGCTATTCACGATTTTGCTTAGCAAGGAGGATCTTGGAAGATTCACTGAAAATCAGGATACCCTCGCAGAACATCGTCGGCGAAATGCAGAAATCGCAGGGAAACTCGTATATGGTGAACTGCATAACCAAAAGGATTCAGGCAGAACTTGGAAAAGTGCAGCCGGCAGGAAGGGCGCGAAGTAAGAAAAAGGCTTGGTCGATTGAAGCGGAGTCTTCCCCGCGAAGTAATGCTTTGCATCGATTCCGCGGGGAAGGTTTTGTTTTACACGGAAACCTTAAAAAGGATTAAGGATCTATTTGAAGGATGAAAGTGCGGTGTCGAGTTGCGTTAGAGGTCTTTGGCAGTATGAAATCGAACGATGTTCGCGGAAGAATTAAAACTAAGGGAAAAAAATAAAGAGTGAGAAATGTGGGTGGTGGTAGCTGACTAACAAAAACAATCAACGCCTTGTCGCAGTAGTGGAGAAGGTCCTATTGATTTAACGCGAGGACCTGCCGAGTAGGCATAATCCCATGATCTTCTTCGGACGCGAATTGATTTGAAGACCATAATTAGAGCCCAGCCGTGACTGGAACTGCGGTACTGGTTTATACTGAATGCACGCTTAGTATTCATACCAACGGATGCGAGGCCTACCTGACATTTCTGCCGAAACTAAGGGATACAGTGTCCGAGTTGTATAGCGCATGCACACGCTTGAGGCCACAAGGAGTCATGAAACCTTTACAAAGGGGCTAATCGCAAATAACCAAGCCGGGAAGACATCTCTTATGAATTTTATTGGAGCTTTTGCTCTCATGGTGTCAGGTAACCTCCGGGGAGGGTTCGCAATAAGACCACTTGAGATGAGGTCCTCGCAGATTGAGTTCTGATCGCCCCCCCCCCCCCCCGCCTGCGTACGTAAAGATGGTATTTCCCAACGGCTTGAGGGACCATATCGATTCAGAGGGCCATATCGGTTGTTATGATATCAGATAACCTTCGAAGAAGTTTCGCAGCAAGAACTTCTTTAGACGACGCTAGAATTCTGATCGACTTTCTCACGTACGTACGGTGGTATTTCCCAACAGCTTGACTGGAACTCGGTAATGGAGACGAGGATTCTACATGCATGCACTATGCACACGTCGTAAATGAGGACCTCCAAAGTAAGTATGTCGTTATCCCCGGCGCAAAGAAATCATGGGAGAGACATTTTGGATGGTGAAGTCACGTAATTTGCGTTGAATATAGGTCACTAAATAAAGTAGACCCAACAGAAAAGTTGATGGAAATCGACCTAAAGGCCAACCCTTGAAACGTTCGACTGCATCCCGACCACGCCTATTCCCGAGCAAAGTAGTGAGTCTAGTCTAGACAAACCGACCCCGCTACCAAACAGGACAAAGGCTTAAGAAGAGAAGGAAGAATCCTGGACAATTGGAACAGCTCCAAATGGATACTGAATAAAAAAAAATATCACAGCCAAAAATGTCTTGAAAACAATGGGAATGCACGTGGAATATGACTGCTATTGTGCTATAAGAAAGAATAAGGAGCAAATGTCCTCCATGAATAGTAATCCTGCCAAGATATCGAATATCAATTTACTAATATAATAATCTTCTGTTCCGAAATTCGACATATTAATAGGCTTACATTCGTCTCTGTGTCCTTTTCGAAACCTCAGAAGTTAATAGCTCTTAATCACGTTTTCGTTATGTCTCTTCAATGGAAATTTCTCTACCATTTTATGACTCCATGTATGATCCCCATGTACATCCAAACTATTCACATCTGAATTAATAACAATAATACAAATGGAGCGTAATCCCATTTGAATTAATGAAATCCATACTGTCATGAACTAGCGTTTCAGAAATTGATTACCAAACACACGAAGCTACAGAATCATGGAGTAATCAAAAGGACGATTATTTTCGAATCCCCCTCAGCACAGGGTTGATCTCGAGAATTATTAATAAAGAAAAAAAATAACAGAAAGATGAAAAATAAAGCTAATCCACCCCCATCTCATCCCACCTGGATATGAGTGAAAAAGCAGCGAAAACCTTTGGATTCGATTCCATTTGCAGAGGTATTAAAGGATTAGTCGGTTCTGTTATCGCAACTGCAGTTGTGAATATTTGCTTCGGTTTCTGCTTCTGGAATTCAACCCGGGGCTTAACTGGGGATGATGGGAATGGATTGCGCAGTTATTGTTTCATTAGCAAAAATTACGATTGATATCAACAACAAAGGGGCCAACGGCAGCAACGGAATTGATATAGCTGAAATGATGAATATTGGGAAGAGATTACGAGCGCCGGTATCTGGCGGATTAAGTATCAACCCCCTGAAATGTTATCCAGCCAATTTGCTACATGCCTGCATGGTACTGCTTTGGTTGTCTGATAAGCGGGGTTGGTTCGCTTAATGAATTAGTTTCAACGATGGCAAAGGCATGTGGCTTGGTAACAGTTGCTTAGTGCCAATTATTTCCGAGGGGTTAATCCCATGCTTTGATGAGGGCTTCCCATTTGAAATTTCAAGAGAAGTTGGTCTAAAGTTTGGGAAAGCCGGAAGTGGATGCGAAGTAATAATCTCCGCCTCCCCCTCGGACACCACCTTGTCGTGGTGGGGGAGCCTTTAGTAGTATACTACTACACTAAGGGTGTCCAAAAATATGAATATGGAAACGATGGATATAAACTCTCCAAGTGGTAAGAACTCACAGACTTCGAATCCACCCGCGACCATGAGCAATCATGTCGCGTCTAAGGCGCGGATTTTGGAGGCCTCACCACATTCATACTCGCCTATAGAGCAATCTGTAGAAGGCATGCTTTCCGACTCAGTGGAAAGTTTGCATTTAGTGCCTACGGCGAAGTTAGCCAGAAAGGAAAGTACGGAAACTCTCAAATTGGGAGAAACTGGAAATCCGACTACAGCCCAAATCTACCCGGAAGCGGAAGAGGAAGGCCCGGCAGAAGGGAACTTCGGCCACTAAGGAGGGGGGGACTACAGGCTGAATCCTCCGGGAATGCCTGTGGAAAAAAAATGATGGAGCCTGGAACGAAGCCACGATTTAACGATCAAGGTTTTCGTGATGGGCTTCTCCATTTGGAGTGTGCTGACGAGGCTGCCTTAAAGTGGCTTCAGCAGGTAATCCCAACTTTGAGTTCCGGCGGTCGGCCCAAGTTCACTATTGTGAACACTGAGCTACGCAGGACAGAACATGTCGGATGTTGGCTACCGGGCCCTCGAAGGAAGGCAGAGGACATCATCCGCTTCCTGGGTAAACAGAACCCGGGCATGGACTTTGGACACTGGAGGGTAAAATTCATGAATGCCAGGAAGGACCAATCTACAAACGTGGAGGGCTTCAACTTGGTATTCGAACTGGGCCAACAGAGTCTGAATGTGCTCAGGGGAAGTCACCATATGGTGCTCCACTTTTTCCTATATAGACTGAAATTCAGTCATATCAGGAAACTGTAGGGCATCATCTCCATTTTGAGAGCGAAGAACAATGATGGTTTTCGACCCACACAACATAAAGCAAATTGCAGCATCTTCGATGCGCTCTCCCACAATGGAGACGTGCGCGGAGGATAGTGCATACAGGGGCGGAACCCCCGTATGGGGGCTCGCACTGGGGAAGGGACTACAGAGTCAATCCTACCTGCTAGTAACTTCTCCTACACCTTCCAAGGAACAGGCGGAAGGAAGGGAAGCCAGAGACGTGAACGAAACTGACTTGATGCCAGTTCGAGTGATCGGATCTATGCAACCCGGACACCGCAAACCAATTAAGGTGCTAAGTGGAAAACAGACGAATGCTCTGCGGGATGAGATGAGATCTTTCGTGGATGAGAACATGGGAATTGCGGTACTTCCAAGCACGGCTTTTCTCAGAGAAATCAATCACGAGGGGATCGAGTCTCTGGCAGTACGGTGTGGGGGAAACCCCGTCATACGCGGACTGCCGCATACGCTTCTAACTGTTTTCCATAAGACAATAGACTAAGTTTATGTCGAAAAACATAAAGATTGGTCAAATCAACCTGCAGCATGCCAAAGCTCCCTCCTACCTGTTGGCAGCGAGAATGACAAAGCTACAGGATTTCCCCTATATCTTTTTGGTGCAAGAACCGTGGGTTCGATTTAACAGAATCTGTGGCATTGGATCAGTAAAGAGAGCTAGGATCTTCCACGACGAAGGATCCATAAGACCGAGAGCTTGCGTCCTGATGTCAAGACGGTTAGAGGCAACTATGCTGAGACAATATTATTCCCGGACTTAGCTACGGTCATCATACAATACCAGATAAATGGCGAGAGGAAAAACATCATAGTTGCCTCCGCTTAGAACTTAGGGATCTGGTGGCGTATGCAGAATCAAGTGGTCTCGAACTCTTAATAGGTTGCGATGCGAATGCTCAACATATTTGTTGGGGCAGTAGCAAATGCAGTCCAAGAGGAGAGAAGCCATTTGATTTCATCACTTCAGCTGGTCTTATGACTGCAAACGTAGGGTGCACCCCTACGTTTGTGGGACCGAGAAGAAGCGAAGTAATTGACCTAACAATCTGTATCCCAAAATTGTTAGAGTTGATTACACACTGGCGAGTGCTAGACGAGGTCTCACTGTCAGATCACCGATTCAATCTGACTATTGCGGGCGGCCAGTCTGCAGTACAAAGACGGAACCCTAGGAAAACGGATTGGGCAAAGTTCAATGAACTTCTTGGCAATAAAGTACAGTTCCCTAGGCGACTAAGGACTCCTTTGGTGCTGGAAGATGAATTGAAAACTCTGAACTGCACACTTTTAGAGTGCTATGAAGAGGCTTGTCCTATTTCCCGAGGCTAAAGCGGTAAAACGGTTCCTTGGTGGAACCGAGAACTGCAAAAACTCAGGAAATCAACCAGGCGACTTCTAAATCGTGCTTGCAAAAGTAACAAGAACGGAAACTGGTTAAATTTCAAGAACTCACAACGTGAATATAAGACGCTCGTGAGGTGCTCGAAACGAGACTCCTTTAGAGCGTACTGTGAGGAACTGGAAGGCGAAAGGGAGACTTCAAGGCTGTGCAGAGTCCTCAAAAGGGATGAGTCGGCCAAGTTGGATTCTCTTAGAAAACCCGACGGTACTTTCACGAGCTCCAGACTGGACTCAGTACAGACTCTCCTGGAAGTACACCACCCGGGAGAACGGGTGAGAGAAGTGGTAGGGGAAGAGTTGACGGTTCTTGCAACGCAAGTGTTGCAAGGGGAACTGGAACACTGCGAAAGCGGTTGTTACCCATGAAAAGGTGAGAGCTGCCATACTGTCCTTTGAACATTTCAAAGCACCTGGCATGGATGGCATCTATCCGGCAATGCTAAAGGAGGGTATGGAGCATTTAGAGCAACCTCTAAGAAATATTTTTCGAGGATGTCTTGTTCTGGGCTACGTGCCTTCTTCTTGGCAACAGGTTAAGGTAGTTTTCATACCGAAACCTGGGAAAGATGACTATTCTAATCCAAAGAACTTCAGACAGATCAGCTTGACTTCATTCTTGCTGAAAGGTTTGGAGAGACTGGTGGAGCGTCACATTCGTGGAAAAGCACTTAGGTCACACCCACTTAGTGAAAACCAACATGCTTACCAACGTGGAAAGTCCTGTGAGTCTGCTCTTCATTCTTTGGTCACAAAGATAGAGGATGCAACTTTGAATGGTGAGTACGCGATGGGGGTGTTCGTGGACATTGAAGGGGCTTTTGACTGTGCGCCTTTTCAAAAACTTTGTGATGCCGCCAGAGCGCATGGTGTTGATGATGCTTTAATTAAGTGGATCTATGCTATGCTAACGCAAAGATTGCTGTGCGCTGAGGTAGGGGTCGATCGCTACCTGACTACAGAGGCAACAAAGGGCTGCCCCCAAGGAGGTGTGCTTTCGCCGCTTCTGTGGAGTATGCTGATCGACTGACTGCTGTGCGAACTGCAAAATTTGCCAATACACGCTCAAGCTTATGCTGATGACGTGGCTGTACTTGCTGTTGATCGGGATCTTGGAACGGTGTGTAGGAATATACAACGTGCCGTTGATTTGATAGACAGCTGGTGCCTTAGACATGGTTTGTCAGTTAATCCAAATAAAACCACAATGGTTTTATTCACAAAAAGGAGAAAACTGGATGGACTTTGCCTCCCTGAGATGAGGGGTACTACCCTTCAACTCTCCGAAGAAGTGAAATATCTGGGGGTCACTCTAGATAAAAAACTTCTTTGGAACAAACATGTAGAGGTAAAGATGAAACGAGCTCTCACAGCTTATGGGCTGTGCAGACGGACCTTTGCCTCGACATGTTGACTCAGGCCTCATGTGGTAATGTGGATATACGTTGCCATCATTAGGCCGATGTTCGTATATGCATAGTGTGGTGGGTTAAGGTGAGACAAAAAGGTTTTCACCGTAAACTAGCCGCACTGCAAAGAACTGTTTGGCTGGGTATCACTGGTGCCATGAGCACGACATCCGGCGCAGCTCTGAATGCACTACTCAATTTGCAGCCCCTGGATATATTAATTCAAAGCACTGCAATGAGAGCAGCTCATAGGCTAATTCGATTCGATCTATGGGAAAACAACGGATGTGGGGGGCACAGAGCATTGGAAGAGTTACTGGGAGGACTGAATCCAGTTCTTACAATGCCTTCCGATTCTCGTGTCCCCATGCATCTGTTTGGTAGAAGATATGTAGTTACCCTGAAGCGTAGAGAGGACTGGGAAGACCCAGGGGAATGCGTGGCGGGATATACGGAAGTCTTCTACACCGATGGCTCAAAAACAGGAGAGGGTTCTGGAGCCGGAGTCTACCTCTCGAATAAAAACGAGAAGTGGGCTTTTCCTTTGGGACAATATGCAACGGTTTTTCAAGCTGAAGTTTATGCGATCCTAAGGGTGGCAAACTGGGTGATTGACGAGCAGTTGAAGGGCAGGCGCATCGTAATCTGCAGTGACAGTCAAGCTGCACTGAGGGCATTGAGCAGTCCTTTGATCACCTCGAAAATCGTTCAGGAATGCAGAAACCGTTTGAACTCTATGTCTAGATTCAATACGGTGGAACTACTCTGAGTACCTGGTCACTGTGGCATAGAGGGAAATGAAATCTCGGACGCTTTAGCGAAAGAGGGGTCAATCTCCCCTATGCCGGGACCGAAGCCAGCAATTGGGGTATCAGTGGAATTGGCTAAATCTGTTTTCAAAAACTGGGAACAAGTTTTCCATAATGACAGGTGGCAGAGCCTAAATGCTGCTCGACATACCAAACTTTTCCTGCCAGAACCCAACATACGTACCGCAAAGTTTATCCTGTCGAAAAGCAGGAGGACTTGCAGGTGTATTGTGGGCATTCTGACACGCCATAATTCACTAGCGGGGCATATGTTCAGAATAGGAATTACCGAAGATGATACGTGTCCCTCCTGTAATGAGGAAGCGGAATCCACAGAGCATTTCCTATGTGAATGCCCCGCCTATGGACGCATCAGGCATCAGATCTTTGGTGCTGATGTTCTCCAATTGCGACGGGTAGCATCACATCCACTAACGGAAATCCTGCGATACGTTAACGAATCCGGAATATTCCGTTAGACGGGGGAGGCGAGTACAATGGGCCAACACGGGCTGAGTGCTCAGAAGCTGTAGCTTCTCCCCCACCGTACACACACACACACAGACACACAATAATCTCCGCTAGGGAGGACACAGTAAAATAACAATTCTAGGATAACACCTGTCAATGGTCATCAAGATGAGGCAATGGCGCGCCATATAGTAAGCGACCGCCACTGCATTTCAAGGGCTCCAATCCTTTCATTATAACTTGCCTCCATCTTGTCACTGAGATACACCCTTCGAAGGAAGAGTTCGGTTGACGTACGGCCAAGCATGGGTAGACGTATTTATTAGAAGGCGGAAGTAGCAGTGGATAGGTCACATTTTAGAAAAAACCACAACTCCCTTGTGACAATGTCATGCAATCGAATCCACTATCTCAGAGTGGTCGACTAGTGTATTGCCCTAGAAAGACGTGACGCAGAGCAGGTGAGGAGGGTTTCAAGCTTCTTGGGCAGATCAGGAGAGAGCTCAAGCTTTTTCAGTGAATCAGCGGCGAAGGCTCATACATGTTGTTGATGCACTATACCCCGTTTAGGGAGATATTGGCAACCATACTTTCTTCGAAAACAATGTGCTTAGGAGTCCCAAATCAAACACATTCGTTTGATCGGTAAAGCGCAGCTCATCTGAAATGGCTCTTGTCAAGCAGTCTTACCGGAGGTTATTTAATATCAGTGGAAATGGAATGGCCACTTGAGACCAGTCTTTGTTGGAAGTGATTTCAGATCGATTATTTGCCGTTGGCTCCCTTGTGAGTTTCATGGAAGTCTTCAGCTCCTTTTGCCCTCAACGCAGGAAGTTGTATTTGGCAACTTAGAAGTCGTAATCCTTACTTGCGGTAGACGTGTTGGATAGACCTCGCAACCTCTGGTATGAACGCTAAAGGTACATTCAGTACAATTAGGTTATTACAGAGATAGTAACGGAGGAGCCCCAATTGTTGTCGTCCGTTCCAGAGTCCGTAGAGAACAGTGTATTTGAGCTTAATTGGTAGATATGTGTGTGCTTGTGGATTTTCAGTTTGACTATTACCTCGCCTGTTCGACCTAAAGTTTCCTTATTCAAGGTTTGTCACCAACAGCAAGAAGAACCTTTTGTTGGAAGTTCTCCCAAGTTGCTGGGAGATCATACGAAAAGGGATGTTCCACTCCACGTTTCCGCCCGGGAGGGAATGGTTAAACTCCATATACTTTCGGGGGCCTCTGTGACTCTCAGTATGACCATCCGGCACCAGGCTCTGCCAGCTTTGGAAGCTTAATATATATTCGTTAGCGAACCTTGCGACACTTCAACCCAAATAACCAGATGCCTAACTTTGGACCTTTGGATCGAGTAGAATGTGGTTTCTTGGGCAGATGTGCGCATGTGCAAGCAAAATTAATACAGTGAGTTCCCAAATGTTTTCATTAACAGAAGAGGGGAATGCTATCCTTCAATGCGCCATTGGCTATATACGGGACCCTTCGCCTCCAACCGACCTTATTGGTGGATATTATCCACTCCTTAAGTAGGCAAGCGTTATCTGCCAGATATTGGCGTCACGTTGAAATTTTTCATACCCAAAATTATTTCCCAAACCCAATTAGCCCCTGGAGAGCCAGCACCATATCGCCTGACAGGTCCGCTGGGTATAAGAGGGACGATGGAGAGGGTCATCTACAACAGGCTGCTACCCATTGTCGAAAGGGGCAACACCCGTTTTGAGCGCCAACAAGGGTCTTCTATATTCTATAGTGGATGCAATAAATACGATCTAGTGAAAGGTGCGTTGAATTTTGGTGGCTACTATACCGCGTTGGAATCACATTAAAGGCATTTTAGCTGACATAAGTGTTCCAGCATATCTGTGAGTCCGATCGAGCCTGCATAATTGAGTACATGCTCCTCTGGTCCCAGAGGCATGCACTCAGACCTACGGGACGCAGACAATGACAGTGACAATATCTTAGCTGAAACGGTCTGGGCTGACCTTCCGAATGAGAGAACGTCAAAAGGTAGCAAGTGCCACCACGGCACTTAACAAAATTTTGTCGAATATTGGCATGCCGAAACAGTCTTGAAGATTGCTTTCAGCCAAAGTGGTGTGATCAATTTTGCTTGACGCGCCAGGGATTTGCCAGATCTCAGAGAAGGAAGCAGGTCAATTCGGTTTATGGGATTAAGGCTTAAGAGGTTTGCAGCGCTTTCGGAACTGCATTAGGTGAGGCAGTAATGGAAGTGGCGTGCATGGTCCCAGCTGGCATTCTAGCGAAGAAATGAGTGTAATATACCTTGCAAGATGTATGGAGGAGTGCACAAAATGCAGGAGTACCGCCATATCAGATTCTTGTATTATCTGACAAGGCAAATGGAGCAAGTCTTCGAGGAGTCAGTGGACGCATAAGCTCACTCCCAATATTACAGAATGGCCTGCGCGAAAACACGGGGAGGGGTCAACAGGAGTAAAATCCAAAGGAGCGGAAGCGCGACCGCCTAAAGGTGAACCCCGCGAATTAATAGCGAATTGGTGGTCCTTTGAGGCTAGGGCTAGAGATTGGAACGGTTTTTAGTCGTTGCGAACCCTACCGAACAGATTTTTACCCCTCTGTATACAAAAAAATGTAAACACTTCTTGGCAAGGATACATGTCTGGATCTGAACTACTGATGGAACCGCAAAGCAGGAGACCCTCACAGCGGAACCCAAAATTCAAAAAAGAACGGCAGAATAGCTTACAAAAATAACAGATGAGCAGACATTAATGGAGGTGTGACAAGACCAGCCTAGCAAGACCTTCACGGATAGAGCTCTCCATGACGTATCGTTGCCAAGAAGAATCTCATTCCCCACTAGCAGACCCAAATATTGGTGGAACTGGTCAGCACCCGATTGATTTTCTACCGAGCCAGACGAATAGCCCAGAGGGCAATGAGTGGGATCGATCAAGAGCAAATGGGTCATGAAAGATCCTCAAGCTCGCCATTGAGCACAGTAAGAGGGAATATTTTAAGGAGCTCTGCTCGAAAGCGGATTTATGTCCGCTGTGGGTTAGTGCCTATTAAATCGTGACGGGACGATACTGAGGCCGTTCACAATACCGATCACATGCCCTATCCTCTTGTTGAAAATCATCCAGGGTTTATTTCCCCAGCAAGAAGGGAGTCCTGATACCTTCCAGCGACCTATAAATGTCGCATCGATTCCGGCAGTCACCAGAGACGACCTGGTGGAGGCCCTCAAGTTTGCGTGAAACCCAGACCGAATATATTCGCGGAGTTGTTCGAAGTGTGCATGTCGAGGGGATTTTGCTGCATCATGAATGCGGCAGGCTAGTGCTGCTGCCTAGTGCTGATAAACCCCCAAGTGAACCATTCTCCTATAGAATCATATGTCTTCTGGACACTATCCGAAAAATGTTGGAATGGATAATTTATAGTAGATTATTTCCGGTCATCGAAAGCCAAAAAGGCCTTTCATATGGGTTCCGTAAAGCCAGATTAACTCTTGATGCCACCAAATTGATTACTGACTTTGCCGGAAATGCAATTCACGGAAGGGATTATACCAGCAAATATTGCTTGGTGGTGACCCTGGACTCGACCAATTAAAACCTGATATGAAAGTTTCCGGGGACTATTTTTATTCTCATTTATCTTGATGCTATTGTCCGTAGCTACTTACGAGAGCGGATGCTCTGGTTTGACACTGATGATGGGCCTAAGGAGCACGTTGTCGCTACGGGTGTCCAACAGGGCTCCATATTGGGTTTAACCTCCTCTTCTGAAGGAGGCCATTGAACTATCAAATGGTTGGGAACGATGCCGAAAGTTAGAGGGCCGCGGCAGACTTGCAGGCAGTTCATAGGCTAGTGAGTTCTATCTTGCTGTATGCAGTCTCAGTTTGAGAGACAACGATGCATGTTTTGGCCAATGCGCATAAATTGAGTCCTATCTAGTGAAAAATCGCCTTAAGGGTGTGTTCTGCCTGCAGGACAGTCTCAGATAATGCGAAGTTCGTCATCTCGGGAATGATGTCGATTGACATGCTGCCAGACGTAATAAGGAAAATATATAATATCAGACTCATTTCTTCTTTATCGCATGTGAAAAAAGCCGAAAGGGTAACGTCAAAAGGAGGTTGCTGGACTTACAGGTTGATCCCTTCCATAGGGGAGTGACTGGAGAGAAAGCATGGGGAATCAATTATATATATTATATCGGCCAGTTTCTCAGCGGTCATGGAGGTTATCACCAATCCTGGTATAGTTCAAATTGGGCACCACACCTGTTTGTCCAAATTGCGATGGAGCCTCAGAGGACCAGCGCACGTATTCTTCTAATGTCCAACTTTCGTGGAGGAAAGGAGGAACCGGTTCAAACCCTATTACCTGAAAATTTTGTCCCGCGAATGGCAGTTTGCAAGGAAGATTGTGGTGCGATAAATTCCATGATCTCAGCAATCCGGGATAAACTGGAAGGAGACCTAGCTAAAGTAAGCTACCTTCTACCGGTGATGTAATACCGAAAGGTGGTGCCACGGAGTACGGGGGAGTCGAGGTGGTTTTACTGGGTAAAAGTCCTACATTCAAGCATGTCCAGGGTCTCGGAGCTCGTCATCTCAGTGCAAATCTTTCATAACTGTTTTCATCAGCAGCCCCTGTTCTAACGATCGCTTTTACTGGCCAGTTTTGTTACCCGTCTACCCTAAATAAGTTATTCCTGGCTGTACAAGGTCATTAGAGAATTCCTCCTCATCCTCTTCAAGTTCACCCAACTATTGGCCTACGCTGACGAAATTGACATTATGGGAAAAACAAGCCGAGATGTATAGTCTACCTTTATCCAGATCGAGCAGGCGGTGCAAGATCTCTGGCTACACATCAATGAAGGTAAAACGAAGTACATCAGCACCAAATACAAAAAAACAGGAAACTGTAACCTTGAGACCGTTAAAAATTTCTTCTATCCTTCTATCCTTCGAGAGAAGAATCCTCCGAAGAATTTCGGCCCCCTAAATGAGGATGGACGATTCTGTAGATTAACGACTAGCATAAGCACGAAATCTATGAGTGATACCGCGACCGTCTGGTTATGGATAACATCCGGTTCAACAGGTTGCGGTGGGCGGATTACCTAGCCCGTATGGGTGGGAAAGATCCTGTCAGCAAAGCCTATAAAGGCAATATATATATGGCGTAGGTCAGGACGCCAGCCGGTTTTTGTGGATATCGAATTGGTAGACCTCGGCCAAAAACCAGGACGCCTGGTGTTCCTCATTAAGGCCGGTTGCCGCGAAATTGATGGTGAAAATTATGCTTGAGTTCCTCAATAGAGTATCAAGAGAGAGGGAAATATCAATTATATCCTGGAAAGGGAAAAGGAAGGTCAATTAGCTTTCTTGGACCTGTTGTTGAAAAGAGAGCAAAATAAGTAAAATTCTCATTTCCTCCAAAGGCGTGGTAAATGAGACGAAGCGCATTTTTTAAACCGCCAGACTAAATGAGTACACCGAATTGACCATCAACAGCTTGATCACCAAACGAAAGAGGACGCTCCGACGGCAAGCATTTACCAAACTCTCTAGATAAGGATCAGTACCTCAGACCGAGAATTCAACAAAGTCTCTCTTTCGTTAAAACGGAAACTGGCAAAACATGGTTTGGATTTAATTTGGAAGGAATTAAATTGTCAAGTACGGGATATAGGAAATTTCCTTGCCAGGTTTCAGTAAGTAAAACCAGAAAGGTGGGAATATAGAGAGCATTTGGAGAAAGCAGAGTTGACGGAAGAAAGGGAGCGATGGTTTTCAGATCGGAGGCTGGGAAACATGTCATTGCATCCAAGGCAACGGACAGTCCTGTCTTTTCAAATTAATCTGGAGGCACATTTGCAAGGACAATTATAATGTCCCTTTCATCGGCCAAACAATCGAGGGAAAGGAATGGATCAGGATGCAGTTAACCACTTAAATGCCGGCGCAACTACACCGCCGAATTGCTTTATTTTTTCTCTGGAGATAGCTCTGTCCTCGCAGTTGGCAATAGCCGTCTTTGTTCTTAATGCATTCTTAAATGAAAAATGAATATTTAGGGGTCAGTACACAAGTACACATTTTGCAATATTTTGCCGTTTTGTCTCCGAACAAATTTCTCACGATGGTTTTCCTCAATAGCCAATCTTATTCCACGGTCTCCTGGGAACCAGTCAATCAGTTCTCTCACAGTATCAGTTGTTGTCTATGCGAAAATCATTTCTGCTAATCATACCGGTACTGCGCATCCAGTTGTTTCAGTGACAGCAATAGCAATACAATAAAGTCTATGACTGAAGACTATAGTTAAATTTAAAGCCAGTCAGGGGAGTAAGGCAATGCTCAATAAGTAGGCTGAAATCTGAAACAAATTAATTGGCCAGGAGTGATCTTACAATAGCCCATTGGTACCAGACTTAGTAGCAGTCTTCATTTTGTCCATGTTGAACATACGATTGTCGTGGTTGTTGTTGTTTTTCTCCAATTTAAAAATATCACAAAAAGACCTTTAATATTTCCAGAATTTGCTCTCAAACATCGTACATCAACCGCAAAGAACCATGTGACCAATAGCACATTTTCACCATATGTATTTTAACAATTACCACTTTCATCCCCTGAAGCATATCATTCACGCATTATATGTAGATTTTACCTTGTAATTCGCGATTAAACCGTTTCACTATGATTTAATGCAATAACCAAAAACCACTCTTGCCAATATACTGCATATGTTCAATGTTTCATTCGATTTGGTGATGATTTATCCATTCAACCTTTACACAGGATGCTCCCCGATTTAAAATGTGCATAAAACAGGTTAATATGAATTGACAGGATTGTTGGAAAATATTTAATTTACGATTGGATTAAATATTGTAAATGTCGTAAACATACTGAGAATTCTGAACAAACCACATGGGAACGTGTTTCTGGAAAAAATCAGGGAAATAACATTGAGAAAAATTAATTCAATTGAGGGTGGAGGCTTGAATCAAGGATGCGAAAAGGATTGGGTTGGAAACACAATAAACGTTTACCCAAATGTTAAAGCAGTTAAGCGAAAACCCCCCTCTGTCCAATCGGCTTCCATAAAAATCCTTGCACTGAATAGAAAGGACTACTAATCCAGGAAGGACTCAGTAGAGCGTTTTGGTCTGTGTTGAAAATTGTATTTTGGCTCCAAATATGAAACAAGGACTTAACAGTTCCTTCTATAATGGAATGGTTTGCAAAATCCTATACGAACTACGAGTATGGCCAGTTACTCTCCATTGAATTCAGGATTTCTGTACTAAATTTGGGATTTTTTTACGGATTACGGATTTTTCCAGGAAATTGAAACCGAAATAATTTCCATTAAAATAATGAAAAGGATGCAGAGGAATATTCCAAGAATTTTAATTTCGCCGCTTATGAAGGAATCTCTTTAGAAAGTCCTTCATCATCATCAACGGCGCAACAACCGGTATGCGGTCTAGGCCTGCCTTAATAAGGAACTCCAAACATCCCGGTTTTGCGCCGAGGTCCACCAATTCGATATCCCTAAAAGCTGTCTGGCGTTCTGACCTACGCCATTGCTCCATCTTTGGCAGGGTCTGCCTCGTCTTCTTTTTCTACCATAGATATTTCCTTTATAGACTTGCCGGGCTGGATCATCCTCATCCGTATGGATCAAGTGACCCGCCCACCGTAACCTATTGAATCCTTACTTTCTTAAAATCTTCATATGGTTTCATTACTCCCACTTTAATCTTGTCACACCAAGCAAGAGTCCTTTCATCCCCAGATCCTCAGATCCACGGTAACAGTCCTTTAAACACAATCCTCAAACATAAAATTCCTAATCCTTCTGTGCATGAACTCATACCTTTGTATCACCTGATCCTTGCATATCTTCTCTCTCAGCAAAAAAAAGGACTTCACTTTTCATATCCTGCACTTTTGACTTCATTTTCCATATTTCCCATTTCCATCATTCGTGAAACAATAGTCACCCATCCATTTGTCCAACAGCCATTTGAAGGCCATCAACTCTTTACACTATCCCCAACTACTTTGGACGCAGATTAAAGCTTTTTCTTCTTGTTGTTTTCCATCATCATCCCCAGTCGACGTCCTTCATCCTTGCAAAGTGTAGGAGGCCCGGATGGGAAACTTCCGTATTTTTCCCAATAGAATATCAGACAGTCAACGACTTGGTGATAGAGAGACTTGGCATCAAGTAAAGGATTATGAGAAATTTCCTCTCCTGAGGAGTCTTTGCGCCTTTTCGTCCTTTTTTCAGAGTTTTCATGGACAGCGACTATAGTTGCTATCCCGTCAAGGCTAAGGACTAATGGCTTGGTGCCTTAAAAGTGATGTGATCGAGTAAAATACGGAAATTGATATAAATTATCGTGATCAAAGTTGAAAAGCATAGCCGCTATTGGAAGGACACGTGGAGCGTTAAATGGAGAATATTGAAAATTTTACGGCACCTACTTCAGAGCCTTTCAACTTGGGTTGCGTTGCATTGGGTATTTGACTATATCTAAGATTCATGGGAGAGATAAAGAGCGGCTTTTGCAAATACCGAAAAATTGCTTTGAAAGTTACTTAGAAGGACGTTTAATGGAGATGGATTGATTCCCATATGGAGTATAAGCTTGGAAAACCGATACTGTTCCAAGAAGGGAGATTGGAAAAGGACATTAAAATAATTGAAGATATAAACTATATTTTAGCTGGAAACGAGGAATCAGTGAATCATGAATTTTCGCCTAGTCTTTATATGAAGGGATCAGACTTTTTCCTCAAAGCTATTTACTGGTAAAGTTTGAAGGCAATCCAACTTCTCTCGGTTTCTCTTTCACATTTTTGGTTGGTGGTCTCCTAATCCCTGCAGAATCACTAAAATCAGCCACGATTTAAATGGCACGATGGGGCACCTAGTCAATATTTATCCAATCACCAAGGTTATGATGGAAATACTCTTCTTCTTTCTTTTCTCCAATCGTTAACGTGGTATCTAATGCAGAATTTGTTTCTATAGGTTCATTTCGGGCTGCTGACCTCTCGTTTGCCAACTGCAGCTGTACTTGTCAAACAATATATATGGTTGCCATGTATCCCTTTGTGGGGTATAGCGCGTAAACCATACCTATGCGTCTACGCTCGGGGTTACCTGAAATGCCCTTCAGCTCCCCTAACGACTTCCCTAGACGCCCGCACTCACCCTCTACTGTTCTGTCACAAATGCCCTTGGGGCAACCCAACCGTCGGCCGTCCTGGGAGAGTGGATTTGACGGCATGGTATAGCCAGCAATGCAACTGGCGCCTCTTCTGAATGTGAGACCTATCCACTGCCACTTCCGTCTTCCAATCACAATCCCTACCAGTGCCAGGCCTGGGCGCCGACAAAGTACTTCGTTTGAGATAGGGTCAGGCCGAGTACTACGATGATACCACGCAGGTATGTGTTGACGGAGGCTTGGAACTTTTGGATAACAATGGGATTCACACTCCATGTGCTACTCCCATATAGTAACACCGAGAGAACGCTAGCACAGAACAGTCTCAACTTGATCTTTGTGTTGAGATAACTGCATTTCCAGAGTATAGACAAGACAGCTAAAGCGGATCCGGCACTGTTAATGCGTTGGGCAACATCCAGTTCATTGCCACCGTCGGCAGAAACCATTCTTCCTAGATATACAAATTGATTGAAACCTACCATGCTCTGTCCATTAATACAGATAGAGAGAGTTCGATGACCCGTCAGACTGAGAACCTTGACTTTCTGGGTGTTTATCTTTTTTCAAAATCTACTTGTCACTTTTGTCAAATCCAGAGCCTTTTGGACAAGATACACGAGCCGTTGAGAGAGCAAACAGATGTCATCCACATAGTTGAGATCTTTGAGGAAAGATCGCATAGTCCTCCGGACAAGGCAATATGAAGAACCTCACAATAATATCGGTGACAAAATGCAATCCTGGCAGACTCCGCGGCAGCACATGACATTTTGTGCCATGTCACTCTGATAATAGCTATTAGTTTCTGCGGAATGCCATTTCTACGTAGGACGCTCTAGATGCACTCCCGGTTCATGCTATCGAAAGCCTCCTCGAAATCGAAAAAGAAGCACTGTAGCCAAGACCTTAACTCCGCGCACTGTTCCAAAATGATTCTTAGGGAGTTGATGTGGTCAATGGAGGAGGATCCGGAGCAGAAACCAGCCTGCTCTCTGCCGATTAAACTTGTACAATGGCAGGGAGCACGTAGATATCCTTCCAAATGTCACCTCAAAACGGGTGCCCTTCTTTGAAACATTAACGACCATCTCCTTCCTCAAATTTCTGAGATAGATCTCAGATTGCTAAGATTTCCATACGAGGGGAGGCAGCAGATCTGCACTAACTCCAGATGCAGCTAAAAATAACTCCGCGGAGAGGCCGTCGAGCCCAGCGGATTTACTCCGTTTGAGTGCATTGATGGCCGAAATGATTCCTGCTCTGCTTGAAGGAACCGTCCGTATCCACATGCAACGGTGACTATCCGTTTCATCCACAAGAAGAGGAACCTCACCGGATATAATACGGTGAAGATCCGTGGTGAAGTGTTCCCACCTTCTCAATTGCCCGTTATCGCGGATGAGAGGTCGACCGCTAACGTCCTTTACAGGACCATCGAAAGAAATGTAAGCACATGTAAGCTCTTTCGTGATGTGGTGCATGCTTCTGAAATAATAGCATTTTGCGGCATCCTCTGTTTTCTGATCAACCTAACAGCCAATTTTCTACTGATACGAAGTACACTACGTTGAATTTCGAGCGTATTAGACCCGCCAACGCTCGCTGCGGTTTACGCCTTCCGTTCATCGATCCACTTTCACGATTCTGCAGTCAGCCAGCATCTTATCACGTCCCTTTGGGACGTGACCCGAGAAAAGAGCATTTTTGATGGCGATCCCATGCTCATCGGTATTCTCAGGGGCGTTACTCAGTTGATCTGACGTTCGATCACCAAGATAGCTCTCCCACTGTCGATCGACAGCTAGGTCATACAAGACGTCGATATTGGGCTCGCAGCCTCCCAACCCTGCGAGAAGTGGCGGACGAAACACCCAAGCGAACGAAAGCAACCACCAGTTAGTGACCCGATGTTTGCGTCTCTCTTGTTACGCATAGCCAGGAGCCAATGGTTAATGGTTAATCTTCTGACGATCACCAAGTGGTCGATCTGGTTGCTCGTACGGTGTCAGTGTGTTGAAACCCATGGAAGGCTCTGTGCTCGAACAATATGCCACCAACGACGAAGCGGCGGAAGTTGACAAGATCCACAAATTTCCCACCATGTCCGAACAAGGTGTGTCTGAGCTCCCCTTGGCGTTTAGATCACCATCATAATGTCTTCTTTAATAAATCTTCCCTGAACTGCGTTTGATTGCTAGTGGAAAGCATAGCAGTGTACACTTGGGACGCTCCTTAACCTGGACCGGAATCGCGCAGTTAGAAGTCTGTCAGCGAGTGGCCCCAGATCAATAAAGCGCGCCTTGCGGTAGGCGTCGAAAGTAGCGCGACACCGGATTCGCGTGTGCTACTACTAGGCTTTCTAGAGTACAGAAGCACATTGCCGCAAGAAGGAGACGAATCCTTTCCAGAGTCCCACAATCTTGCTTCAGTTAGGCCCAAAATGTTCAGTTTATACCGCTGGAATTGTCGCTCAATTTGGTAAAAGCGAGCGTCCTACAGCTCGTCGCTACCGCTTTCGAGGAACGTGGGTCCATTCCAGGAACCAATCATAATCCGTTTTGGATAACAAAAGGCTATTGCCGTGAGGGCAGTCTCTATCCGAGGCGTTGTTGACGTTTCGGTAGCAGTAGAGTTTTAAACGTTACAAGTTGCTGGGGGCCAACCTTTTAGTCGCTTCTTTCGGGGCGGGAAGGCTTTGAGTGTATTCTTAAGACCTAACTCACAGGATTAAAGGTGTGGGAAGGTATTGGATTTTTCTCCTTAAAGCTATTTACCAATGACGTTTGAAGGTAATCCAAATTAGCTTTCTCTCTCTTTTATACTTTTGGTAACGAAAGCTCATGACAATCCTTCACCGCAATCAAATAACGGCGTCACGACCGAATTCCTATCTTTGGTCCTAGCAAAGAACCGGAATCCCTGCAGATTCACTTAAACCAACGAGCACGGAGTCAATTTCCTTCCAATGACCAAGGTTATCACAAAAGTACTCTTCAGTCTCATGACAAGGTGGTGTCCGAAGGGGCCTCTAGTAGTTTACTACTACACTAAGGGGGTCCGAAGCACATCAAGATGCGAGCACTTTCCAGGTAATAAGGGGTCACAAATTTCGAATCCACCTGCGATTTTGAGCAATGAAGTCATGGCCGAGGCGCGAATTTTGGAGGTTTCACGAGATTCATGTTCTGCACAGAGAAATATATGGGAGACCTAGTTTCTTCCGCTTCAGTAGAAAGTCTGCATCCAGCATCTGCGGTGCTGTCAGCCAGAAAGGAGAGTACGGCAACCCCCTTAATCAGTGGGACTGGAAACCGGACTATGGCCGACTTGTCGGTGACACTGTTGCCTAATTCTCGAGAGGGAAGGCTTGGCTGAGGGAAACTTCAGTTACAAAGGAGTGTGGAGCTACAGGCTATATCTTGCCTCGCAGAACCTTCTTGTCCGCCTCTACCAGAAAAAGCGGAAGAAAGGGAAGCAGATGATGTGGGTGCAACTGGTCCAATACCGATATGTAGAAGCTGATCCATGCAGTTCGGATGTTGTGAACCGAGGAATGCCCCAGTTGACGACAGCGGAAGGTACTGTGAAAGATGGCGAAGCTTACGGGGAATAGGGACGTGGGTGTTGCTATACTATGAAGTGTGGTAAGAAGAAATCGGACACAAGAAAGCAGGACTGTCGGTGGAAAGTGGAGATAAGCTGGTAACCCCGGTGAAAACTACACAGACTGCACGCAGACTCTTCAAGCAGCGGCGGTTTTCACATTAGACCCATGTCTACAAACATAAAAATCAAATTAACCTCCAGCATGCTAAAGCCTCGCCCTATCTACTGGCAGCAAGGCTGACAAAGTTACAGGACTGTCCTTATGTACTATATTTCTGGTAGAAAAGCCATGGGTACGTTTTAATAAAATCTGCGGTATTGGATCAGTAAACGGAACTAGGATCCAAGAGCCTGGGTCCTGATGTCAAAATTGTCAGGAGCGACCATCATCATCATCATCAGGAACGCGAAAACCGTTCGAACTCTATTTCTAGATTCAATACTATGGAACTACTCTGGGTACTTGATCATTATGGTGCAGAGCGAAATGAAACCTCGAATACCTTAGCAAAAGAGGGGTCACGTTCCCCCTTGCCCAGACCGGAACCAGAAATTGGGTGTCAGTAGCATTGGCTTACACCGGAAGCTTCCCATAATGGCAGGTGGCAGAGCTTAATACATAAACCCGAAACTTGGACATTCTGTTAGAAAGGAGGCTCGGGACACCACTAGGGTTTGAGTACTCAGAAGCTTTGCCCCACCCCACCTCACACATACTCTCTTCTAAATATATGCAGTGCAGCTGCTTTCCGGATTTCTCCGCCTTTGATCGATTGTTGATCGAATTTTGGGGTCAATGTAGTAGGTAGCTATCGTGCTACCTAATGTATAACCTGTTTTGAGAAGTACACTTTTGGCTGCTGATCTCTCGTCCCGTTCCCCTCCCGTTTGTTTGGCAGCTGGATAGATCATACTATGCCTTATATGAATAATTTCTGGCTATGTTTCGGCCCACCGACATTTGGTAAGATTCTAGCGAGTCGCTATTGGGCATATCCTAGGTGCCCTTTGAAGCTCAGTAGTATGTCCCCTACTGCAGTGTGCAGGGAATCGAAAATCCAGCGATTCCAGTGCATGAGTCGTAGGAACCCCCACCCCCCCTGTTCAAATCTCCCGCTTCTCATCTCATCTTACCTCTGCGTTAGCTCACTCTGAACTACATTCGTAGATACTGCTGGATCATCGGAGGCAGAGCTCCGATAAAATCATTCATCCAAAAATGCGTCACCTACACACGTATACGAGGAATACGTGCTCAGCAGTTAATGGGCCAACTTCCTGCGAAACGAGTACAACCCTCATTGGTGTTCGAGCATACAGGAGTTGACTACGCGGGACCAGTGTCTCTCAAATATTATCAAGGACGCGGAACTCGAACCTACAAGGCCTGGATCGTCGTCTTCATATGTCTCTCAACATCTGCTGTCCACCTCGAGGCTGTCACGGATTACAGCACCGAAGGATTCCTCAAGGCATTTCGCCGCTTCACTAGTCGCCGTGGGATTTGCAAATCACTCACTAGTGATTGCGGTACTAATTTCATGGGTGCTGACGTCACTCTTCAGCAACTTCTCAACAGCAGTGTACAAAAATCGCAGCATTTGCGCCAAATTCTCGCAAATAACGGGACCAAGTGGGAATTCAATCCACCTGGAGCACCACATATGGGTGGAAAGTGGGAAGCAGCGGTAAAATCCGTAAAATACCATCTGCAACGAACGATCGCCGACACGCTTCTCACCTACGAAGACTTCGCGACGTTCCTCGCACAAGTTGAAGCCGTTCTCAACTCATGACCGCTGAGTGCTCTCACTGAGGACCCAGATGATCCCTCTGCCCTCACGCCTGGGCACTTCATTAGAGGTGCTCCTCTCAACACCTTTCCTGAGCCTACACTCGCCGATGTACCTTCTTCACGACTCTCTCATCTCCAACGGATCCAGGAACGTTTGCAATATTTCTGGGAACGCTGGTCAGCGGAATATCTGCAGTCACATCAGTCCATTTCTAAATGGAAAACATCGCATCACGACGTCAAAGGAGGATCATTGGTTCTCATCTCTGACGAGCGGTATCCTCCATCAAAGTGGCCGCTCGCCAGAGTTATTCAAACTCATCCCGGCAAAGATGGTCTCACTCGAGTCGTAACCCTCAAAACTTCAACCTCCACATATAAGCGACCAATATCAAAATTGGTACTGGCCAGTCTCAACCACCGAGGGAGATTCTCATCCACGATCATCAAGTTAAACTTCTCCAACGGGTGGAGAAGGTGGGGAGAATGTTCAAATCTCCCGCTTCTCATCTCATCTTATCTCTGCGTTAGCGCTTACTGTGTGTGTAAATTTACAGCGGTGCTCTTTCTACATCTCCGCTTGACGTTTTATCAGATCATTTTTCACGCGCAATTCGCGGTTTACTGTTTTCTCGTTCTTGTTTTCGTTTTTGTTTTCTTTCTTCTCATCCTGCTTTGTGCGGGCAATAAAACTAATCAAAATTATTCTTTGTTTTTTTTTGTTATACCATCTCGTTCTCACCCAACCGTGAGTTTGGTTGAATCTCGAAAGAAGTCCGGTTCCAGTATTTTCTAAGAACGCGTTTTTCAAACATTGTATTTGAAGCGTTTCTCGAACACCCCCATTTTATCATAGCAAGATACATCTCTTTCCCTTGCAAAATACACAAGAGACGCATAAATAATGATAGTCCTGCTCATTACACAAATTGGGCCATGAAAAGAAATGTCAAAATTTGTCGACCCCCCACGCCAAAAGGTGAATGACCGATCTGTAATACTCCCTTTCTACGTTTCTATCTTCTAAGCCTTTTGAAAGACGATTCCACACTTGTTGAGTTACACATTTATCATTTAATATTCATTCTGAAGAAGATCCTTACGCAAACTTATAATTGTATCCTTTTGTCGGCCAGAAAACATCAATGATATCAATTACAAATAGAATAAAATCCTTAATTGAACTGAAAGGTTAACCAGAAATTTCGCAAAATCAAATTAATCCTAGTAAGAAGTTTTCTAGGTTCTTCTCAATAACATTATTATATCTTTGTATCTCCGTAGACTCTGGAGTTTTATTCCTGAGATATCGTTCCAAGGCCTACAATAGTGTGGCTGATATTATCCACGTGGTAAGAGAATAATGAAGGCAGCTTCGCTACAGCAAATGCCATACGAGCAAGAAGGATTTCTTTTTGTTATATTTCAAATACTGTTCCAAGGAATTGGAGGAACTTGAATAGGGTTCCATCTTTTCTTTCCAGAAGCATAGCTATGCTATGTTACCACGTTCTCCTTCTTCTTATTACCCTCTGTCAGTATCAGTAGCTCCCAATGACTTATCTAATTTTCTTACAAAAGATCCAGTTTTTCCAGTAATTGATAACTCATCATATGGTATCCTCTTTTCATAGTTAGTGTTGGAACGCACACTAACTATAGTGGTTCTGTTGACGGTATCACCAGCTTCAAATGAAATCCTTTTCCGCCGGGGCCTGGAAAAGTTTATCCTGTAGAAATCAATGTTGTTACTAAAAGGCAAAGTGGGTCCTTCAAAGTATGCTTGGACATTTTATAAAATCTTCGTAAGCTACTTTTGGGATAATCCCGCCCAGTGAAGGGTGCTAGACAATCTGGGCTCGCGTCAAGGTAATACCAAAATTTAGAAGTAGCAAATAACATATGGGTATACTCGTTTCTGCAGTAGTTTTCGTCGACGATAACTTTTCTGATATTGTCAATGCTCTGGGGCTGACTTATATTTTTACCCAATCCTTTTTTGACGGTTTTTGAATCAAAATGCCGACTTCCAAAAAAATATCTCCTAAAGACGTATTTACCAACTAGGATACACAGGGGACCATTCCTTCCCAATCTTGTGCGTGAAAACCTGAAAACCTCCGTGCAAACTCAGAAGTTGGGCGAGAAAATAATCAGGCTCACCATGCTTTCGATTCAACCTGAGTTTCCAGTGAGCCGTGAAGTCCATCTGCCATTTGACTCGGTTTACCAAGAGAGTTACCCCTCATTTGGTGTTTGTTGCCGTTAAAAGCTTCCGCTAATACAGTAGAATCTCGAAAATTTGTATGGTCAAGGGACTGTCGATTTGGTACGAAATATCGAGATTACCAGTTATCGGGAGTGCAAAATAAAGAAAATTAGCTCTGGGGACCGGAAAATTAGTACAAAGTAGGCGGAAATGCGAATAATCGATGTACAAATTATTGGGATTCTACTGTATATGGCTTTACATTTTTCAGTAAGAAAGGGTACCACTTCCGTAATCACCAGCATAGCTGGATTTCAGTCCGTGCGAAAGAAAGACGCCACGCGCAAAACTCACTGCATTAGCGGAAGTCATTTACGATGCACCTAATTTCCCTTCGCTCCGTAGGTTAGACCAGACTGTTTTATACACACAAGGAGACGTCTCCTGGTAGATGTAAGACCCCAACCTTCGTCATTAGTCGGCTTAAGGCCACAACTCCTGCTGCAGATTAGGCCGTTGCTGCTGTAATTTACTTGAGACATTACTCATTTTTGAATCCAGCATCAATCCAAGGCACTTAGCCGGTTTCGACTCGTTCTTCCAGCATGTTGAGTCTTAGCAGACTATCGTAATAAGCGTTCCAGAGGTCCAGGCTTAGGAAGGATCCTCATCTCCTTCTTCCTCTGGCCTTCTTGCGTATCATAGAACAGGAAACGGTCTCTCACAGAGTCTCCCAATATCCGTAAGAGATAGCCCGAGAAGACGAGGCAGACCCTGTCGGCGATGAAGCGATGACGTAGGCCAGGACGCCAGACATCTTCTAGGGATATCGAATTAATGGATATCGGCCCAAAACCGGGGTGTCTGGAGTTCTGTCAGATGCATAAAAAGAATTTGCTAGCGTGCCTGGCATGTCCTTCTATATTAAAAAATTAAAGCCATTTTGATATCGAGCGTTACAAGGAGTCCTACTAGTCAAGATCGACCGCTGTGTACTTTAGTTCGATGAAACGCATCAACGACCTTCATAATAGCAACCCAGTAGATGTCTCTGCTCTAAAACCGAACTATCTTGGGGATGAATCCCCGGCAGTACGTATCGCTTCAGCGAGTCTACCCTTTATTAATTTTTCGGGCACTTTCCGGCCCTGGCAAGCACACAGACTAGATGGTGTGCAGACAGCAACTCAGAGGTTCCTTTCCCTTTGCTAATCAGCACAAATTTCGCTAACTTCTAGCAACAAGGATAAATGCCTTTTTTCAGGCAAGAATTGAATGCATCGAGTAGTAGATCTAGCCGGCGGTGAAACCTAACATCAAGTCCTGGCGGCTTTTTGTTTTTCATAGAGAAATAGAGAAATGTGGCCAACACTCGGTGCCTTCATACTGTCATCAAGCTGTACGGGTTGTGCAGACGAGTAGGGCTTTCGCAGAACCTTGCTCTTTTTGTCAGTTTTTGTCCCTTTTATAAGCGGATCAGCAATCGCGGAGCTTTGAAATCACCACCCAGCATATCAAGCCATCGTTGCTTCGGCCGGCCTTGTGGTCGTTTACCATCGATTTCGGTGTTCAGACCAATCTTGGCAAGTGAATTTTGGTTGGAGCGAATTACATGACCAAACCATTGAGGGCGACTCTCTCGCAATTTTTCCAGTATCGAGGCAACTCCATATCGATTGTAGATATCCTGACTTTGGATGTGATCCAAATGTGTTACGCCACTAGTCCAACGCAACATCTTCGCCTCCATTACCGCAAGACGCCGTTCATTGTTTTTTATAGACGGCCAACACTCAGAACGATAGAGGGCGACAGGACGAACGACATTGCGATAAATTTTATATTTGAGATGTTTGTTGATACGTCGATCGCAAAGAACACCAGCTGTGGAACGCCATCTTAAGTTGCGTTAATGCGTGAAGCAATTTTATAACGCAGTCGCATCAGTTTATAACCAAGTCCCCACTGATCTCTATTCATCTCGTCGACTAGGTCCTGCCAGTAGTGAGCTTTGCTTTTGTATAATGCGCTGCGGACTCCTTTTTTGGCTGATCTCTGTTCTGTCGTTGTGCTGCATGCCTCCTCCCCTTTGTTTAACCGTTGTGTAAAACATCAGAGGCACTCCTTCCGAAGTTTGGCAATTTACGCCGTCCACAAATACATAGGAAGTTTGTTACGCTTGGGGACCCTCCTGGGCATGGAAGGCGCACAAGTTGCAGTTGCAGTACCCTCATCCAAGACCTTCGACAAATGTTCCGGAGTTTACCTTCGCGACGTTCCACGAACTGGGAGAGTGCCATGCTAGTGTACACCGAAAGGTACGTCAATCACTTCCAATAAAATGTATTGATGGCCGCTTGCCGAGAAGTCTGTCAGAACCCGTGACCTATCCACCAGTGATTCCAACGCCAAAGTTAGATCAAGGATGCTTCCTTCACAGCTTGAGCGCGGGAATGTGATCTCACCGTCATTTCGCTCTAAAGTCTGGGTGACGTGTGAAAGGTAAAGCCCTATTGAAGTGCCTGAGCATTGAAGTCACCCCAACAAGCATCTAACCTTCTATGTCAAGGACAGCATCAACCAGAGCATCAGGCCTTTTTCAATAGTCCTGTGTCTTCTCGGCCAGTATTAGATTGATGGTGGAAAACGTTACCGCTAACCACCGCACCCAGAAGAAGCCACCCCTCGTGGTCGGGCAACAACTCTAAGGTGGACGCCACCTCTAACCCAGTTTTCAGCGGTACCTGATAAGGCGAGATGTCAAGAAGCTGGGTCTTTGTTCCGGAATTGCTTTTATCTCCGCAGTGAATTCTACTAACAATGGTCATGAGTTGTTAGTACAGTTCGCTGCGGACGTAAAAGCTTGCAGTTCGGCGCATGTTGATCTGTACGATGCAGATTTTGTTGCCGGTGCCCTAGGTCTTTTCAATTCCGCTCTGTAGACTGGACATCACCCTGAGCCGAAATATGTGCAACGCTTCTCATCAGATGCGCCATGATCCTTGCAGAGAAGACAACTCTCCTTTTTCTTTCCAAGTAGCCGCTTTGTGACGGTACATCGCGACTTGCTGCCCTCCTGTCACATCTTCGGCAGATTACAGGGGTGTGCATCCAATTGTGATTTTCCCACTGCTAATAAGTTTCTTTGCGTGCTCCTTGGCCACTTCCACCACAGGCAGATTTTTGCCTTGACAATTCCCAAAGGTGACACCTATCCAGCCATTTGTCACTTCTGGATAGTCGCGCTTGATGGCATCTTTTACTTCAGTCGTTTCAATGAGGCAGTTAAGATCTCGGATTTCAAGCGAACACCTGGGTTGTAGGCTTGAACCCGGAGCCTTCTTTTCCGGTAGCACCTCGACCGATTCGAAGAAAGTGCCTTTGTTTGTCGACTTCGAACGTTGTCTTTTGTATGCAAGACACTTCTGCTTCGCTGTCTTGAGTCCTGAGCTTATAGCGGATGTTGCTGAAGACTTCCGCAAAGGTCTTGCCTCCGTCGATTCAATAAGCGGAACTGTTCAGTCCTACTTCGTTTCCCCACCTTTTTTGCGGGAAGGCGGAAGGTTATATTACGGCGTGACGTGTTGCCCCCTGTTGTCCTTTTTGGTCTTCTACTTCTGGGCCTTGAAGACTATCTGGATGAGGTCACCTTCAGCCTTCCTCTTTCCGCCCTATTCGGTCTGCAACGGACTATCAACGATCCGTTTGACGCGTAGGGTGCTCTCACCGGAAAATGCGTTTGGTTCTGCTTTTTGTGCATCTTCTGTTGTTGTCCTTTCCCGTCTGTAGAAGGAGGTGCGATCTAGGAATTCTTTCAGCTCCATCAGCTCGTTATTCACGCCTTTGTTTACATTTATTTTTCTGAAGGGAGATTGCAGATAGAATGCGTTTTGCAACTGCCATGTATTTCCTGGTAAGCTTTTCCTTTTAGGCTTTCATAAGGATAGTCGACTGCGCTCCTACACGCTATACATCCTACCCCGTCTGTCTACTTGCAGCGATTCTCTCTGTGCCTCTTCTCAGAACAGGGTATTGGGGCTGTTATCCTCATCCAAGGAGCCGCATCACTTGGCCAAGGTTTCTCTTTATTTGGCGGTGCGCATCCCGTTGTCTAGTCGGGTATTTCAGCCTGTGCTGCCTCCTTCGTTATATACTGCGAAGAACGACGGACTTTCAGGTTGCGCCCTAATGCAGCCAAGTCTTTCTCCGTTTCTACAATCTTCTCAGTTTTATATAGTCAAGAGAGCGGGCCGAAATTGTCAAGAACAGGTGTACCCTCCGGGAGAAGTCGAATCAACGCTCGCTTAGGGGGACACGGTCAACTGACACTAGTTCAATGCACATACCCGAAGTAACTGACTCTTGATACATGCCAGAACTACCACCTTCGTAAAGCTAAGCTCATATCACCCGTCAACGTCGGCAAAGGGTTGTCAACAATGTTTGAGAGGGGGACTGTCAATGTGTCTAGACGTGTATCAGTCACTAGTCAAGGCTACTACCTAAAATGCAGATATAACGCTATCGAGTGGGTTAGAGCTACTCGTCCGGTACCTCGAAGAGAACCCACCCCATATTGTAATTTTCATACATGTCGGTGGGTCGCGGAGAAGCATCTTTAGAAAGATCACCCTCTCTACATTACCTTTCTTGATCTAGAGAAAGCGTGACATCGCTGGGATGGAAGCTATTGAAAGGGGAGCGGACTTCGCTGTCTAAAAGTTTTATTGAAATCACTCGAAAAGTTGATAGGGATCAGTACTATGACCCACAATGTTCATGACTAAAATAAGTATGATCGTGCGGTGATCATTGAGAAGCTGACCCGAGAAGCGGACGAAATCGACTTCGCTTCCGAACGCGATGGAGACTTGATCACTGTCCTAAGTTTTCTGGCTCCTTCTCTGGTTCGCCTGCCTGCTTTCGACTGGCATCATGCCATCTGGGCCTGGAGATTTATATGCGGAGAAGCTGTTTATAGTCCAACCGATCTTATCCTCGGTAATTACCGATTTGATAGTCTCGCAAAGCTGGGGTGGCCGCAAACCCTCCAAGCAAGATGTTGAAGATTTCTCTGGTCAGCTTCCCGAGGCTGGATCTTCAGTTCACCACGGTTGTAGTGTCTTTCTGCTGTACTTAGAAGGGCATGAGACTTTAAAGGCGGTATCGAATGCTTTTTCCAGAGCCCTGACCTTTGATTCCAGTTCATCTGATGTGCCAATCTTACCAATTTGCGCATCGGAAAGTTTGTTCTTAATTGATTGACCAAACTTTTTCCAGTCGATCCTCCTGGGGTCTCTGAAGGGTTTGGAAACCTCTGTGGCGAGATCTAGACTGAAAAGTATTCAACTGTGATCCGAGAAGGATCTCTCATCAGACACTCTCCAGTCCTCCATCCTAAAAATCCCATTGTCGGTTATTAGGATGATATCAAGGACCTCTTCCCAACCGTCACAGTTATATACACGTTCTCTGCCCCCGCCAGCTCCAGCTTGACCACGACTAAGTCGCTATAACTCAGTTCCGGACACAAAAAAGCGTGCAGACTCTTCCTCGCGAGAAGACATGCTAGGTCTGTCCTGATTAGCGTCTCCTGTGTTGTGAAATAAATTAAAATATTTGCTTTGGAGTCCTTTGATGGTTCGCTCGCCTCCGACCCAGGGCTCCTGTATTACTGAGATGTCGATATCTTTTTCTAGGAGGAAGACAAGCAGATTAGTCGAGGCGCACTTCGAGCGATGCAGATTTATCTAGGTCGTCGTCCGGTTTTGCAGAGCGGAACACTTTTACCTTTCCATTCTTGACTCCGAATCGCACTTTATAACCGACCTTTTCCAGTGCCTCCAGGCAGTCTCCGTTTATACGGAAGTAGTAAAGTTTAGCTGTTTGTCTGAGGTTCGTTCTCCTTGGTAACAACCCAGTCGTCCATGAGAATCCTGCAGTTTTGAAGGCGCAGGAATTGGACGAGCTTGTCCTTATCCATGCGGATCTTCGACAACCAGATTTGAGCGACCGGTCTCCTGCGAATCTCGTCGTAAAGGGCCTTGAGCTTTACGTCCTCCCAGGCATCGATGATTTTAGCGATACACAAACCGAGAAAGTCCCTGGACAACTGGTCCACGCAAACTATAACGTGGAACCCACGGACCACCTGAGAGGAATCAAAGCAGGGGATGAGTCCTGCGTATTTGCCTTCGGTGTCCAAGAGATGCTCGAAGACCATTCCCGACAGCCTGGCCTGGACACTGGTTTACACCTCCTGCGCTAATTTGCCGCTAGTAGAATTACTATCCGCCAGCGCTACACGTAAGTGGCTCCTGGCAACGCCGCTTAAGGGTTTCGCAGTTTGTGGCCGGTTAGTTGACTTTTGCTACACAATTTTTTTCGGATGCTACTTAGCGTCTGAGCTCTTGACCACTCTGCTCCGCTTCTGATCTTGCTCGACCTCGTCTTGAGATCGATTGCGTTTCAGAGCGATGGGCTTCACCTTCTGCTCATCTGCCAGGCGCTTGATATTATATTCCTGAACAATCGCCTGGTATTTAGCGAGGTCTTTTTCATCCCGCTTGTCGACAGTACCGGCCTCCTTATTCGTCCTCCTTGCTGAGAATATGCATGACCTTCTGGCACTGGCTCTTGAGCAGGACACCAGTGGACCTTCGCTTCTTAGTCAGTTTGCGGCGACCGACGTTCTTGTCGGTTTTCACTTTAAAGGGATCTCCCGACCTTAAGGCTTTCGGGTTAGGAGTACTATGTCTAGTACTCGCTACAGCTCCGGGAGGAACCTGCGTTTGTTTTCAGCACAGCGGTGCTATGGCTGGGACCGACTGTACTGCTGTCTACGGCTATTGTCTCCTGGATCAATTCGAGCAGCTGGTCCTCCGATGATGCGCCTGGCATCACCCCCGTTTCTTCTGTCGTCGTTTCTTGTTTTTTTTAAATTGAGCTCATGTCTTGGTCCCACGAGTAGTCTGGGAAGAATGTCTACCCTGGTTGGTCCGGCCGCTAGGGTAAGGGTCCTATTTGAAAGTGAAGGTACCGAATATCAAACCCGATGAAAATTTAATTAATTTCCCAGCAAAGTATAGAGTAACCTACAGGTTTTCCAGACACAATAATTTTTCCCGGTCTATGACTCTCATTCTCTCTCCGCAATTTAGCTGGAAGTAATCCATTAAGCCGACAAAAGGCACCAACAAATTAACAGATTGCTCCCGTTTATCCTTGAGATCAGTTAGGATTCGATTATTCTTGTACACATCCCAGGGGAAATACCATTTTAAACCACAATTTAATTACATTTTATCAACCATTCCAAACAAATCAGATGCACACCCACGATTTCACCACAACTAAATTAAAGAAAAAATCTCTTGGACAAAGTTTTCAATTAATTTATCCTATTTATATCCATGCCATCATCGACGCCATATATATTATCTAAGCTACTATATTCCATCACATCTAAATTTGTATCCATTCCCTTGGCACAAAGAGACGAGATAGATTTAAATTTTCCTATGAAAAAAGCTTGAATCGATATCCTGTGGTTTCCTATCATAGAAAGCCGTCGTCGTCGCTTCATATGTGCACACAAGGATGCATTCATATGGGACATGAACAGATCCTGCATCCATAGATTACGATTGAACCGGATTCAAATCAAATCCTGCGGGGAGCCATGTCTGGCTTGGCTCCTGACTTCATCCGATAGCGGCAAACATTGAAGGTCACGCGAATGGAGATGAGCACCGTTTTGTGGGAAACCTGGTCATTGTATTGAAGCCATTCAATGGAGGATAATCGATTTTCGTTTAAAACTCGTTACTTCGATTGGTCCTTATGGTATTTCTGCCGGGTTATGTGTTATTCTAGTGTTGAGCCGAACGCTTGGGCCGGAGACATAATCAACTTTTTCGTCCTCCGTATTGTGGGGTTATTTTATTGGATTCTATCTACGGAATCCTTTTCTGTATATTCCTCTGTATTTAGAGAGCTAATTGGGACATCACAGAGCGGGGGAAGCTGCATATATTGTATCTAAATATATCCATCCAGAATGGTATGCATACTATGCATAGCCACAGCATTCCTTTGCGGAGAATGCTTTTGTGTGAGGGATCAGACAGCCTCTATTTCGGGCAGACAAAAGTCCAGCAGAAAGGATGGAAGGATGTACCTTGGTTGGTATTACTCAAATTACCCTTCGCTATGCATTTTCTATATTAGCGTATGTCAAGAGTGCACCCCCATAGAGCCGAGAAAGTGCATACTAAACGAGAAAGGAGTTCAGGTTGAAATAATTTGTTAACAAAAACATCAAGGATTCCTTCATATTTCATCATTCTGCAACGGAATTAAAGGTGCAGCTGGAATTAAAGTTTCAGCTGCTTCCATCATGCATAGAAGTCAAGGGTAAGCTTCCTCCTGTTCGTTGTATTTTCATTGATTTTTTTTGCTCAAGACAGTGCTTTTCCGTATGAGGTACTGATCCTAGACTTTGGTTCCTCATGAGGTTTCCAGTCTGAGAAATTTCATTTGAAAGTTTACTGCCTAGAAACTAATCAAGACAATGTTGAGTTTCTACAACTTTGTTGATTTACCACATCCTTCGTTACTTCCTGACAGCCTGTCAGGATAATATGTTTCCATATATGCTCCAGGTACCCAACTAAAATAAGGCCAAGCTAATTATAACCTGAGGAAAATCGAAAGACAGTGAGCCTATGAATTTATACCCAGGCCTTTACGCAGAAAATCGAAGAAGCCATGACCTTAGTGGTAACTTTTGAAAGAACCAGGCGCAACCATATCTCAAGCAATAGGATTTCGGCCCCTCCCCCAAAAGAGGGTATGATAAATGATCTTCCAAACTTCGGTTTACTTGTCTCACTCTAACCTGCCGAGAGATTTCTTTGACATGGCGTGACAATGTTTGTGTCTTGCTGGATGAGTTGGTCCCAAAGTCGGAGCCTTCGGTAGCCCCAGGCAATCGCGCTGAAGGGAAGGGAGAAATTCCTGCACGCACCTTGGGTACTTGTTTATTGAGTGAGTTTGGAATGACGGCCCCGGACAGGAAATTGCTTTATGTCTGTCATTGAGTGGTCTTATTAACATTTCTTCCTGTATTTCACACGGTTTCTACCGATGCCATGCAGGTACTGTTCGGTACTCGCCTCTCTTGATTCAGAAGTAGTCCGGAGTGCCAAGGCTTACAGGTTCAGAGGGGGATTATCTTTGTGGCAAAATGATTTGCGATTAGTAACCAGATGGAGGGGTTACGACGGTTTGCGGTAAAAAAGTTGTTGGGCAAGAGTGAGAGCGGATTAAGTGGAACAACAGTAGTAAAAGTAGGGCCACTTATAAGTAAGTAAAATGTGTGCCTGTCAGAGGGAGTCGACTTTACGCTAAAGATGTGCTTCCTTCTGATGGGGCATGGTAGCTTATATAAGCTTTTCTTCTCTCAGAACCTAGTTTTCAGTCAGAATTATGGTTTGTGTGAGGCAGACTCAGAGGACTGGTTACATGTTCTATGCGTCAGTCCAGCTTACTGTAACATCCGTAATCTTGACGTCATAGGCGTTCATATAGCGTACGTATTTTTTTTAATGATAGCCAGTGCCTTACTAGCACTGGTATGCTGCGATGCCTACCCGGTTGTCAAGATGGATAGCTCCACCATAAGAGTTCGACCAGTATTTAATGTCCCTGCAATAACAAGCACAGCCTCGTCTTATGTATAGTTCTTCCATCCGGAATCATCTCGGACGGATACCCTCTTTTTTGGTAGAGATAGTGCGCCTCATTCGCTAGAAGATCCAAGAGGATCATTCCTGCAATGACTAACACCGACTCATATAATACTGTTCGTTACACACTGTACTGCTGACTGGCATGCCGAACTCACTCTCTTTCGGGTGTTAACAGAATTGTTTCTGCTGCGGTTGGTGACGGAAGTGGTTTCTGTTTTCCATCCGGCGAATACATTTTAGCCATTCATGACCATCATTTGATGGCATGAATGGCTTTACCTCCATATAATTGCCGCTAGATCGCCTGCGAAGTTAGTCAATGTTGCCTCTTCTGACATACGAAGCCTAAATACTCCATCCTACATGACGATCGACAACAGAGGCCTAAAAACGAAAGTTCAACCAATACCTGCTGTCATAGTCATCATTATTCCAATGCGCCGTCCATCTCGTACCAGAGCAGCCTCTCTCAGCGGTAACTTTCGATCACCCAGTTCAACCAAAGTGCCTTGAATCGAACGTCAGTTAGCCGAATTAAGAATATTTTTTAAATGTAGTGCCACCAATGCGAAACGGTTACGAACGGACCCGTTGAAGTCCATACTGTCGCTCTAATAGACTGAGTCCCTGTTTACGACGAGCAATGGGCGTGTTCGGCTAGCGCACTCCACCCAAGCTGGTTTTAGCCTGCCCAGATCGTCTTTGCTTACGTAGAAATTTTTCGTGACGCTTCATTTTAGCTGACATCAGTGTCCCCATATTAGGCGCAGACTTCTCGCGTCATTGTGAGCTGCTGGTATCTGGTAGACGTTCCAAATTTCAAGCATTTTTCAACGTCTCCTCCACAATGTTCTACAGATTTCTCGAGCATTGATATTATAAAGCCATTCCACTACCCCTCACGATGTATAACCCGAACCAAGGAAGGTGCAAGTGATCGCGAGCTTTTCGCTTCCTACGACGGTCAAAGACCTTAGACTTACCTTGGGCATGGTAAACTACTACCGTCGTTTCCGCCCAAAGTCGCTCACAACAAGGCCCTACTTCACGCCTTGCTGTCTGAACCTTAAAAGCAAAGAACCGTAGAAGGTTAACCATCCAAGTCTTTGAAACCACCAAGCAGCAGCTGATAGACACGACACTTTTGACATTCCCTCTACATGATGCATTTCTAGACGTGTTCGTCGATGCTTCAGACATCACAGTAGATGCTGCTTTCCACTAGATGGTGAACTAAAGCTGGCAACCATTTAGTGTCTTCTCAAAACAGTTGAATCCCCCTCATCAGAATTGCAGTGTCTACAGTAGTGAATTATCAGCTTCATATTTGGGTACTCCAGTGTCTCCCCCAAAAGAAGGCAGTTCACTTTGTTCGCGTAATTAAGCCTTACGACAAAAATCCGACAAAGTGCCTCCTCCTCGGACTTCGGCAGTTAGCCTTCATCAGTCAGATTACATTGGACATTCAACATGTTTCTAGTAAAGACAGTTTAGTCGCCAACGCTTTGTTCCCGACGTCTCAGATCAATATCCCAGCTGGACTCGATTTTTTGGCAATCGATGTTCAGAGCCTGCAGTGGACCTCCAAATACAAGTTCTTTGGCTCCCCGTCCTCCGAGAAGGGACTTAGGTCATCTATTTTTGCCACTTTTCGTAAGGAAGTGTTTCGCTTAGTGCACGATCTGTTCACCTTGATATTCGGACGAGGAAGCGGGTAGTTTTCAGCAAGTATTTTTAACCGTCCATGGACAAGGATGTGAATTCTTGGGCCAGAGAGTGCATCACATGCCAGAATTGTAACTTCAGTAGGTATGCTAGGAAAAAAGTAGGAGTATTCCTTTTGTCGAGAGTGGATTCTGCGTTTTGGAGTTCCCGCCCAAATTATCACAAACCAGCGAATGCAATTCGAATCTACTATCCTCTCGGTGCTGGAAAAGTTGCGCACACCATCCACAGTCCAATGGGATTTTGAAACGTTGACAGCAGACGCTAAATGCAGCCATTATGGCACATGACGATTCGTCCTGTTTGCTGGTCTTGCTTTTCGTCCTGCCTGATTCTGGCCTCCCTACAGCCGCAAGCTCAATGAACAGCAGTAACCTTTTATATACTACCCTCCGTAACATCTTTTCCGCAGTGCCTAAAAGACAAATGTGGAAATCTGAAGAGGGCATGCCAGGTGGTCTTTGAGGTTTCGGTAGCAGAAATAATATCTGTCATTTCTTATGCGCGGGAACCATTCCTTCCATCATATACGATTTAAATGTGCTAGTGGCCTACTCGGACTAGGGCTTTGTTTGGAACTCTAATTTCCAATTTCGGGGCCTTCTTATCTCCAACACCTCAACAGATCCCCCACAGGGGGTCAGCCTCAATGATACCCAGAACCTCAAGATGATTTTGCGCAAATCTTACTTCGATGGAGAAAGCTTGAATTCGTGATCTCGTCTGACATTGAAAATATGCTTTCCAGCGTGTGCTATACGGGCCATCGAAAGATATGTCAGTTCAGGAGTATATACTCATAACCATTTCCTTTAGAGAAGTCCCTGTTACTTTCCTGTTTGTCAGAACATTTTTGCAGCTTGCAGAGGATGAGGAAGCGAAACATAAATATATATTTTGGGAGCGACATACCCCCTTCATCAGTACAAGGAGTAGCTTTGTATTGTATTAATCTGAAGTGGATTTTGTCAAAACCCCACAAGAGGTTATCCATTACGATGGGAATCGGGATGGCCGTCATCCTGAGGAATGTGCTTTTGGCCCGCTTTTCGACGGTTGGAATCTGATGGTTGTGATTGGGTCAATATCGAGTGTTCCGAGATCGAGGAGATCATGGTGGAGCTCAGGTATTGGAAGTCACCGGGCCGGACTAGCGAGATGTGCAAAGCTGCCAGGCGAGCCATCTTATCTCAAGTCCAGTCAGTGTCCGTACTTGTGGGGCTTATGGGAAGACTATATCCTTGCTTTCGGAAAGTCTACAAGCGTCGCTGTGTTCCTAACGTTACCAGATAAGGACAGAAGTAACCCTTTGCCGTATAGAGCTGCATTTCTTCTCTTGGTTTATGGTAAGGTCCTGGAGGGAATCATCGCCTAATAACTGGGAGTGAAAACGTCTTATCTGGGGTGAAAAAGGCAGGATGGCTCCGAACTGCCAGGTGTACCGACGACGCCTTCATGGATGTGAAAACTTTCTCATCCATTGTATTAGCAAATATGTCCTTGCAATCTTTGCAGATTTCAAAGGATTACTTATTTTGGGCATCTATGTTATCGAAATTTTTGAGTGTGGCTGCCAGGCGTTAGTTCTGCGAAAGAGCTACTTCCATGGTAGGAAAGCCTTCGTCCAAGACGTACACGGGCGCGTATTGGTCAATTGTGAAGAGCGGCTACCTACAGGGATCTATCGCACGCTCATTTATATGGAATCGGAAGGAGTATAAACTGTTGGGAGAACTTAGATTGGTAGTTGAATGCGATGCTTCCGCATATGATTTCCTCAATTTTATTCATCGATTTCGAGAAAGCTTTCGATAGCGTGAATAGGGAAAGTATCTGGGGTGCTCTACGCAGGAGAGGCATGCCAGAGAAACTAAGAGCTATTATCAGAGCGATATATGATGGCGCAAAATGTCACGCCGAGGTAAAATCTCGGAGGACTTTGAGGTCTGAAGTTGAGTCCGCAAGGGTTGCATCCTGTGACCGATATTAATTCTTCTTGTTATCGGTGACGTTTTTCATGCTGCCCTGTCCAGGGGAAATGGATTCGTCAGGAAAAAAATAGCTGGCATATATAGTTGCTATGCTCCACCAAGCGTGACGGTAGCAGAATTTGAGGAAATACTGGATAATGGTGGTCTCAGATGCAAGAATTCGAAATGCATTGGTTGCGAATTGGGGAAGTCGAACTACAAGCACCAGAGCCGTATCCTGCTCGATGCCGGTGCGGAGCTAGTCTTGGTGCTTGCAAATACCGCAAAGGTATCCACCTCTGGTGGGTCAGGGTTGGATTCACTAGTCAATATCATTGGGGGGGGGGAGAATGGTCTGTTGTAATAGTGGTGGAATGAAGAGATCGCGGGGTTGCCAGCTGCATATTTTTGAGCAAGGAGGATCTGCCGACGATCTAGAGGAAGACCAGACTTGGACGAGAAACGGGAAGTATATGCGAACCATCGAAGTAGGTTAAAGCCGGTTATTCGGACTAGCAAGCGAGAATGCTTCGAGGAACTTTGCCCGGAGGTAGATCAAAACTTCGTAATTGGTCAGCAACGACTGATCCGCCCGCGTCTTTTGCTCGACCCCTTAATGTTCCTCTTCCCTCCGGATAAAAGGGGGCGTAAAACATATAAATAAGCATTGGCTGTCTACACCATACCTGCAATAACTGAGGAGGAACTTACATAGATTTGGCGGAGTACCGGTGATAATAAAGCTTCCGGTTTAAATGCTATTCCCAACAGAGTTCTTAAACTCGCTGTTAAGACCAGATCCGACTGAGCTCGGTGGAAGATTCAAAAAAGTTTTGCTCCCGAAACCCAATAATCAACCGGGACATCCACCATCATACCACTGGTAGGAAAGGTACTCGAAAAGGTCATCCGCAATAGACTTCTCCGTATCAAAGAATATAAGGATGGCCTATTGGAGCGGCAGTTTGAATTTGGATAAGCTCAGACAACGATCGATATCGTAGATGTGGTGTTGAAGCAGACTCGAGACGTGGTGCCATTTAATAAATGCTGTGCCATAGAGACGTTGGACGTTTAAAGTGCGTTGAATTCAACTAGCTGTGGAGTGGATAAAAAACTCATTGGCTAAAAAGGGTGTCCCTAATTACCTTGTGGCGCAGCGGGGTTAACAACTTTCGAACAGCTGTTAGTCTTCCCCACTCCATATGATCCCTAAGCCAAACGGCGAATGGCGCCCCTGTGGGGATTCCAGAAAGCTAAACGCGCAGACAGTTCTAGACCGGTATCCTATTCCGCTCATCCACGACTTTGCGCATCATCGCGCAAACTGCCGAATCTTTTCGACCTTGGATTTAACCAAGGCGTATCACCAAATCCCTGTAGCTCCAGAAGACATTCCAAAGACGGAAATATGCTCACCCTTTGGACTCTTTGAGTTCACACGGATGACTTTCGGGTTGTGCAATGCGGCATAAAACTTTCAAAGGTTTATTCACTCGGTCCTGCGAAACCCCGACTTCTGTTTCGTATATTTGGATGATGTTTTGGTCACTTCTTCCTCAGAGTCTGAGCACATAGCCCATCTCGAGTGAATTTTTCAACGTCTCCTTGAGGACAGTTTAGTCCTAAACGTTGATAAATTCAAGTTTCTCCAAACACAGGTGAGATTCCTCGGCCATTTCATTTCCCCTGACGGAATACAGCTCGACCCAGACAAGGTGCTCTCAAGTTTCCCGCGACTGAAGACAGTAAGGGGGTTGCGGAGATTTTTGGGCATGCTAAACTTCTATCGTCGTCTCCTGCTCAAGGCCGCCCAAAACCAGTCCGTTTTGAACACATACTTGTCTGGCCCCAAAACAAAAGACACACGAGAGATTGTGTGGTCTGAAAAGGCTGTCCGCGCGTTCAATAAATCCCGAGAACAACTGGCTGATGCTACACACTTGGCATTTCTTTGACAAGATGCACCCCTAGCCGTTTTTGTTGATGCCTCTGACGTCGCAGTAGGTGCTACTCTTCACCAAAAAGTGTACCAAGTCTGGCAGCTATTGAGCTTCTTCTCCAGACAGTTAAACCCCGCTCAACGGAACTACAGCGCGTACGATCGAGAACTGCTTGCCGCGTACTTGAGCATTAAGTACTTCCGCTTCTCCTTAGAAGGCAGGCCGTTCACAGTGTTCACGGACCATAAACCTCTCACATATGCTTTAAAACAAAAGCCCGACAAAGCGTCCCCTCGTCAGCTTCGACACCTGAGCTCTATAAGTCAGTTCACGTCCGACATACAGCACGTGTCCGGCAAGAACAACATAGTTGCTGACGCTTTGTCTCGTGTCTCCGAGGTTAACATCCCCGCCTCACTCGATTTCTCGGCTATCGCAAAGGCAGTACCTCAGAGCCTCAAATCCAACCCCAAATATAAACTTCGGGAGTTGCCCATCTTCGGCTCGAACCTCCTCTCTCTCTGCTGCGAATACTTGAAAAAGGGACCTCGGCCATACGTTCCGGCTACCTTTCACAAGGAAGTGTTCCACGCGGTTCATGACGAAGCGCGTCCAGGCATCAGGACAACAAATTGGTTAGTCACTGAGAAATACTTCTGGCCCACCATGAATAAGGACATCAACTCCTTGGCCAGGGAGTGCATCGCATGCCAAAAGTTTAAAAGAAGTGGGCTCATTTCCCCGCACTACCAAGCGATTCCATACCATACACGTCGACATCGTATGCACTTTGTGAGACTCGTACGGTTACAAGTATTGCCTTACAATCATCGACAGGTTTACGCGGTGGTCTGAGGCAATACCTCTGAAGAACATTACGGCGCAATCTTGTGCCGAAGCCCTCTGTCGAGAGTGGATCCCCCGCCTTGGCGTCCCTGCAGCGGTCATCACTGACCAGGGAATGCAATTTGAGTCCACCCTTTTCTCGGAGTTAGGCAAACTCCTGGGATTCAAAGGCCAGCGAACTACGGCTTACCACCCGCAATCCACTATGGCTCGCGATGATCTGTCCTGGACTCAGGTCTTGCCTCTCCTCCTACTCGGCCTACGTACAACCCGCCGAGAGGAATTTGCTGCCAGCCCCGCGGAGCTGGTATACGGGGAGAGCTCAAAGTTCCCAAATGATCCGGTCTTCGACAAGAAATCGGGTCTCACAGATTCAGGATTGCTGCGTCTGTTGAAAGACAACCTTCGCCGCATTAAAGCCACACCTCCCACCCGACACTCGTCCGCACCTGCCGCGCTCCCAATGTCCTGGCACGTGCACGCATGTCCTGGTCAGGACGGATGCTGTCAGCCTTCATATGAAGGCCTGTACCGTATTCTCGAGCGGGGAGAGCATTTCTTCCAGTTCGAGATCGGGGGACATAAAAAGGCTGTCTCCTTATCCAGGCTGAAGCCCGTTTGCACTCCAAATCAACGTCGTGATCGCTTCGCCGAATGATGGGGAACACAGTTCCGAGTTCAGTCGCTGAAACCGCTAGGTTTCATCTAGGGGCGGAGTGATGTGGCGCAGCGGGGTTAACTTAACTAAGCTTCTTGGAAGTTACCTATCAGAAAGGACTCTTTGGTACGATAGGCATGAGGGACCCAAACAATACATTGTCACAGAAGAAGTACCGCAGAGTTCAAGTCCTCTCATGTGGAATGTGATGTTCAACGGGGTCCTCGTCCTTTCCGTACCAAAGGGGGCCATGATAATCGGTTGGCTAGTGGTCTAGCCGTGGTTGTCGTGGCCAAAAAATCTGAAGATGTGGATTTACGCTAATGAAACCATTGGCATCATAAAAGCGTGGATGGAGACGGTTTAGCTTGACCGTGCGGAACAAAAGATGAAGGCGGTCTTGATTATCAATCGTTGGAAAAGGAACACGATTAGTATTCGTGTTGGTGGCCACATCATCACTTGATGATGATGATTGAAGCTAGGATCAATTTAAAGGGACACCAGGACTATGTCTGTGAGAAACTAGCAAATACCAAATTGGAGGACCCAAGATACAATCGGAGATTACTTGTGGCCGGAGTGATTCGCTGTACATTATTATACATTGAACCGTGGGAGGAATCACTAGCATGCAAGACCAATCTGGGGAAAGTAACCATGATTGGCCGTTTAGTGGCGCTAAGGGTGTGGAGCACCTTCAGAACAATCTCAGACGACGCGACGTGTGTTATGGCGGAAATGATCTCCGTAGACCTTCTGACACGTGAGACACGTTGACACTGCCTGTACGAGAAAAAGAGAATGAATTACTTGAAAAGGATATAGAATACCGAAAGGCTGCAAGACGGGAATGATTCTCAGAGGGGTCGCTTTTGATATTTGATTCCAAATATTGAGAAGTGGATTCAGCGACGACACAGCAAGATTAACTACCATTCGACCGAATTCCTGTCAACGAATGGTGGTTATAGGAAGTATCTGCACCAATTCAGGTTGGTGAGGACTCGGAGGATGTCATTTTCTACAATTTGTCCATGATTTTGCTTAGAGAGAAGGAGCTAGGAACACTCTCTGAAAATCAGTATAAGTCCGCAGCTCGTGTATGGTGAATTCCACGATCAGAAAGATTCAGGCGGAACTTGAAAAAGTAGAGCGGGCAAGGAGGGCGCGAAAAACGGAAGGCTTGGTCACTTGGAGCGTAATCTTCTAAGCGAAGTAATGCTTTGCGGTCGTTCTCCGAGGAAGGAAGAAGGCGAATGTGGGGAGGAGGGGGTTGCTTAACTCTAAACCTTAATAAAAATGGAGGAAAGAGCGTCGATAACTGCTTCCGGCCAGGTTCCGTCCAAGATAGACGATACCCTCAACTATCCTTCAAATCTAAGGGAGAACACATTTATGGTCCGGGGACTCGGGACCCTAATATCACAGGTTTTTGGGAAGCCAGGCAAAGGGCGTCTGGGTCGTCAACATCAACATGATTACAGTGGTGAAAAATTCTGACGATTCCAGTAACAGTAATAAGGATGTCAAAGGATACGTCACGGAAAAAGAGGGCTACATCAGCCAGATCTGACCGGGACTGTTTGCTGGAAGCACCACAGTGGCCAGAACAGATGCAAGAAATCCTTTTTTCAAGTAAGGGTGCCTGAAAAATTCGCAGGACCTCCTCTGATCCTTATTTTTTGCGCAGTTTTTTTACGTCGTTCATCGAATGGTTTTAATCATCGGAACAACACTGAGGGTACCTTGGCTTTCAAAAGGGAAATATTTAAGTAGTTTCAGTCTCGCCACCACTGCCAGGTTTCAAATAGCGCCTTATGATGCCCCACATATTCTAATGCGAGTACACCCCCGATAAGAATATTTCATATAGGAAGCAACGAAGCGAAGCAAAGCCTCACTACGACCGAACGTAAAGTTCCATATAATCATCCGCAAAGGGACGAGATTGCCGGATAGATTCCGTTCAAGCATGGCGATACGAAGAAGGATGCATGTTCTGAAAGGCAATGAATGAATGAATGAGCCATGCCTGAAGACTTCGAATTTGTTAGTCATTGCATTCCCGGACGTCTCTCCTTCGCAGCAGTGCATGGGTGAATGAATCCAAGTTTGCTGCAAGGAGCTGAAATGCAGCGAGAGTGCCGGCAACAAGGATTGAGATAGTTTCCATCCTTTCCAAGTTCTATACTCACTGCATTATGGTATACACAATTGTCTATTCGTGCCTTGACAAAGAGTCTCACAACAGCTATATTGGATTTTCTTTTTTTGAGGCCATACCATGAAGGAGCCGAAGGAATTGAACAATGTGCGGGGGAGGCTGGTCACAGGCACGAGGAAACGTTGCTGGCGAAAGAATATCGATTTACATTTCATCAGCAAAACGAGGACAATGTCAACTCAACGCAATCATAATCATGGCACAATCTCTCAGTCTTGGCCTACAAACTGGATTTCAAAGTCAATTTCAGGGTTTTTTTCTCTCTCTCTGTTTTCCTTTTTGCTGTTTTCCGCGCAATTTCCCTCTGCCAAAGGAATGTATTGCTGCATTGTGGTCGACCCGGCTGATGACTGTGGAATGGAATAATGTTCTTATGATTATTCGCTATTATATCGTATCATTACCATTTCACCGCGGAGCCGAAATATTGGGAATTTGGAAGGGACCAGATGGAAGCCGAAAAACTGGTCTAAGGATCTAGAGGCAGGAAGGAAGGGCACGGTTCAGAAAAGTAGCTTAGTTTGACTATGAACCTACAAAGCCATGACATCAAAACGAATCCCGACAAGTGGCCGACTCAAAATCCAATTAAGGATTTCAGTTAGACGAACCACTAAGCATTTTCTGCTGACTTAGCTTAATTAGAACAATACAAGGATAACAACAATATCATTTATCAGAATCAGCAAATGAAGTACTCAACATTGTGGTTTCTTCCGCCTAGAAGTGAAGTGATGATGTCGTATCAGTCCGTCTTAGTACCAGAAGGAGGCTTCTGCTGAAGTATGCCCTGCTCCTGATATCGCTCAGATGAACTAAAATCTAATAAGATATCTGAGAGTCCTGTCTACATCCTGGCTCTTGCTTCCGTCGCTGATTCGTCAAATCTGGAAACTAAAGACGACGGCATAGTTACGCTTGATTTGGTTGGAAGGCTAAGGGGGGGGGGGGGGGGGGTTGTCAGTTTGACCTGATTGGGACAGATGTGGAGGGAGGAAACAATGTGAGCGAAGTATGAAGCTGTGTAATTATATATCAAATTTCAACATCAAGGGATCGTTTATTTGTTGTTTTGTTTTTCTGCTGATAATTTAACGAGAAAATACCAGAAAGTCCTTCATGCTCCTGGTTCAGACTCTTATATATGCACATGCATCAGGACACACATATGTGGCTGGAGTGGCCCAATTTGATTAGTGAATGGTGCCTGTGGAATGCTTTTGGCGTATTTCACTGTTTGAACTTTCCAAATCTCTTGTTGTATTCAGTGCAGGATTCTTATTTGGTACTTTCATTTCATTATTGGATAAAATTTTAAAATTGCCTTAAAGGAATTTTTAACAGTAAATGTGAATATCTTTTTCTTGGAAATGTAATTTTCTGGATTCATTTCGCTCTACTTAACGAAAAAGGATTCGCGAGTACGCAATATCATTATGGTGGGCGGGTTTGAACTAGATGAGCAAAATTTGATATAAAATTCAAAAGTATGGGAAGTAAAATGAATCCCTATCCAAAGTACTTAAAAACGGGATCAACAATTAAAAACCCTCCTGGCACATAATGAGAAACATAATATGTTTGAAAGGCTGAAAATTGATTGCTCCTTGAGGATTACCAGTAGGAGGAGTAGGCCCTCTTGTTCACTGGGATCCAGGAAAGAAGGTATTATGACTCCATAATAAAGCGAAAATATATCCGCTGCGTGCACCACGGCAAGAGGCCAAACTACTGGTGGAACACGGAGATCGCTGCCTTGAGATCCTCTTGTCTCCGAGCGAGGAGACTTTCCCACAGGACAAGGGGAAGGCCGGAGCACCAGGACCGTGAGGAGGAATACAGGGATCTGCGAAGCAACCTTAAGAAGGCCATTCGGAGAAGCAAGCGGGAATGCTACCAGAAGCTCTGCATGGGGCTAATACGAATCCGTGGGGTACAGCCTACCAAGTTGTAATGAAGAAGATCCGCGGGCGAAAATCACCTCAGGTGACATGCCCACGGCTCTTGTTGCAAATATCATAATTGCAACTCTTTTCCCGCAGCAGGAGCAGGACGAAAGAGAACCCCAACTGGCAGCTCAGCAGGACGTCTTCTCGATCCCTGATGTTACCGAAGAGGAACTTTGGGAAATCTGCAGACGTATTGGGGACAGCAAGGCTCCGGGATTGGACGGAATTCCGAACAGGGCTCTGAAGGTGGCGGTCAAGGCCAGACCAAGGTGGTTTGCAAGCACATTCGAATTGTGCATGGCGGAAGGAGTGTTTCCCGCCCAGTGGAGGAGGCAGAAGCTGGTGTTGCTACTAAAGCCCCGAAAACCACCCGGCGTGCCCTCTTCATATCGCCCTATTTGTCTCTTAGACACCATGGGGAAGATGTTGGAGAGGGTGATATACAACAGGCTGCTCCCGTTCATCGAGCTTGCGGGTGGTCTTTCGGAGCGGCAATATGGGTTTCGACGAGCCCGTTCTACGGTCGATGCAGTAGCAAAGGTCGTGGAATTGGCTCGAAATGCAATGCCCATGGGCAAATGCTGTGCTCTGGTGACGCTGGACGTCAAAAATGCTTTTAACACAGCCAACTGGGGCTGGATTAAGGACACTTTGGCCAAACTGGGTGTTCCTAGTTACTTGGCTCGGCTCATCGAAAGTTACCTTTCGGACAGACTTCTCTGGTACGAGACGGACGACGGGCCGAAGGAGTACATTGTGACAGCAGGTGTGCCTCAAGTTTCTGTATTGGGACCGCTGCTGTGGAACATAATGTACGACGGAGTGCTTGGCCTTCGCGTGCCGGAGGAGACAACGCTGATTGGTTTTGCGGACGACCTGGCGGTAGTTCCAATTGCAAAGCATCCCGAGGACGTGGTGCTTTATGCAAATGAAGCCATTCATACCATCAAGTCATGGTTACGAATGGCCAAGTTGGACCTGGCGGACGAAAAGACGGAGGTCCTCATTACCAACCGTAGGAAGAGCGACACGGTTACCATCCAGGTTGGCAATCGTGAGGTCGTCTCAAAATCGGTTGTCAAATACCTAGGGGTGATAATCGATGCCAAGCTGAGTTTCAAGGGACACTTGGATTATGCGCGAGAGAAGGCAGCAAATGCCAGCTCATCCCTTGCAAGGATGAAGGGCCGAAGTATAGTCGCAGGCTACTCATCGCGGGAGTGGTGAGGTCGATCTTGCTATACACGGCCCCTGGCTGGGCGGGAGCGTTGAAACACGCTGTCAACCGGAGGAAGATATGTTCGGCATACCGGCCAATTGCGCTAAGGGTGTGCAGCGCATTTAGGACGGCGTCGACAGAGGCAGTGTGTGTTATTGCAGGAATGATCCCTATAGATCTTCTAGCGAACGAGGCACACTGGCTCTACGAAAAACGGAAGGCAAATAGAGCCGAGATGAATGAGGATTTCCGAAAAGCCATCAGGAGAGAGTTGTGTAGCAAGTGGCAACAACGATGGGATAATTCGGACAAGGGCAGGTGGACCCATACATTGATCCCGTGTATCGAGAAATGGGTCAACCGAAAGCACGGAGAATTGAATTACCACCTGACACAGTTCCTTACGGGACACGGTGGCTATAGGAAGTACTTGCATCGCTTCGAGTTGGACGAGTCTTCCAACTGTCCTGAATGCGGTGCTACACTCGAGGACCCGGAGCACGTTATGTTCCATTGTCCCAGATTTCTGCAGCAGAAAAGGAGGTTGAACAGCATCTTAGGGGTGGACATCGAGCCCTCCAACCTGGTGGAAGACATGTTGAAGTCGGAGGAAAAGTGGATGGCGGTAAATGAGGCAGTAGCCGTGGTGCAGACAAAACTCCTGGAGTTGGATCCAGCTCGGAAGGCGGCATGACGGAGACGTGACATGGACGAGCTAGTATAGCGAACCAGAGCCTCCCCGCGAAGTAATACTTCACAGTGGTCCCGCGGGGAGGGGCGGAAGAGTGGGGGTGGTTTTAGTGGGTGTGAATCCCACACACTGCTGCAACCTGGCGCAGCAGCGTCTTTCTAAGATTTCCACCTCCATCCATAAAAAAAAATATATCCGCTGCATTGGGTAATTTGTATCACAAAGAGGGGCTTCAATATCTGGGTAATTTTAAGAGCTTGGCTGATTCTAAATACAGCCCCAGGATGGAAATACCGAAGGCCATTCGAAGCTACACTAGACTTTAAAGCTAATTTTGGGGGGAGGGGTGGGAAATATAAACTTTAGAAGTTCGGTCCCACTGATAGGCAGAAAAAGGAGCCTACTGCTCAGTGACCCTCTCAATCCTGACAGTATAGTATAAGACGATTCTAGATTCAAGGCCGTTTAGGCTTCTCTGAGCCGCCAGTTTGCATTTGGCTGCCTAATTTACCAGATGCTTTTTTCGGGTTCCCAAGGAAGAAGCGCCCACCCAGGGAGAAGTTCTCTCCGTCGTCACTAGCCGACAGCTTTTAAGAGCAGAGGGTTTTATTGCCGCCAAACTTCGTGACTCGTTGACAAACAGAGTGTGTAACTCTGTGCCGTCAAATTTTGGGAGCTCTCAAAAGTTTTTTCAAAAAGATACAATTTTAAGAAATAATTACGGATCAAAAGAGGCCGACAACCAGTGAAATGCGAGATTGGTGGCACTCAAATCCAGTTACCGATAAAAACGATTTTCAAATTTATTGACGTCACGAGGTTCCTCCAATGAATGCTGACGTCAATATTTCCCGCTACAACCGAAAGACGCACACCTTAGCGTTGATGAAGACAATGCTACTGCTTCATTGAGCACCAGTGTAGCCACAGCTCCTAAAAAGCCGCTGACTAGCTCTGCTTCTACCCTGTTGGCGACTGTGGCCAACAATACTGGCGCCATACCTAAGTCGCCCCCGGTCGACTAATTCTCTGCCGCTATCGGCTATGCACTGTTCCACTGCGTCTATAAAAGGTCGTATCAGCCCGAACACGTCCGCTAGCCAACTTAAAAAATCGCCCACCATCCGAGGGACATGTTTCCTAGCATCGGCTACACTAAGTACTTCTGACAATTGTCCTATTGTCGCTGCATTAGCGCCACAACACGTTTCCTCCTGTGCATCATCGAAGTCTGCCACCAATGAACCGCAGTCCTTTTCGACCTCATCTCGCCCGAGTGGGCCCAACTGAACGTCGCTTCGCCGCCGAAACAACTGTTCGTGTTGAGACTAGCGTATTCCACCACGTCCCACCAAATACTGGCCTATATCAGAAGCAAAGCCAAATCAACTTTGTCACCTCTTTCATGTGTGAAGCTGACGAAAGATGGCTCTCCTGAGCGAGTGATAGCTTCCTTCAAAGTGACGTATCCCCATGACTTCGACGCTATCGTCCAATCTTCCTTTTGGCAACAGGGGGTCTTCGTCAAATCTTATCAGATGACTAAGCTTCATTTAAGCCTCGCCGAACTTCAATGATTCTGACAACTTTACACTGTTTTATCATAATGTGAGGGGTCTAAGGACCAAGCTGTCCGCCTTAACATTCCAACATTTAGTCATCTGCATGTCTGAAACCTTGCTGGATGACAGGATTTTGAATTCCGAGCTACTCGGAGGTTGCTCTGTCTTTCGTTGTGAGAGAGACTGCGCTGCTTTTCGCAAGACAATCGGCGGAGGTGCCCTCATACCTGTTAAGTCTCCTCTCCGTGCCGAAATCACCTTTTCCTCCTCCTCCTCCACCTACGATTCTGTCACCATACGAGCCATTATGTCAAACGTATGCTTCTTTGTTATATGGTGTGTATGTTTTCCCGGCCTCAACCTAGCTTCTCTGTACGAGATTTCTTCGATAGATTATCATCCTCTGTGGCGACTTCAACCTTCCCATGTTCTTCTGGCCCATTACTCCCGGGCTTCCCTCCCTCCCTAAAAACTCCACCGACCCTTTCCTTCCTTTGTCCACTTTCATGTATACTTGTGTCGCCTTCCAGTTTAACTTTTCTGGAAACCACCCCTCTAACCTTCCGGTGCGTTGCCTTTCCTAATCCCCTCATGCCTCCGTCTTACGTTGCTGATATCCCGACTCCACTCTCCTGTCGCGTACAAGCCTACCAAGTTCATCATTCGTAAGGCGAACTTTAAAAGTCTGAACCCAGCCCTGACGGCAATCAACTGGGTTCTCCTCCTCTCTCCATAAACGTGTGACCAACGACACCTTCTATACCAATTTATCTCATCTTCTTTCCTGTTACGCCCCCTCCTCTCCTAAATTCTTACGCTCTTACCCCGTCTGGTTCACCAGTGAAGTCCACAAAAAACTTCGTCAAATATACACTGCGAAGAAGAACTTCCTGCCTTTTAGAAACCCTGCGTTCCTTGGCCGAATCCTTAATACATAAGTCCACGAACAAATATTTGACCCATGTTGAAGACTCACTAAAGCGCGGAAACCTCAAACCTTTCTGATCCCACATTTGTAACTTCCGCTGTCCTGTCCAACTATCCCCTCCGTTCATTAAATTCTCTGGCTAGCTAACTACCCTCCCCCCCAAACTATTTTGTGATTTAGTCTGCCGCTACTTTTCCTCAGTCAATGTTCCCCCTCCTTCCTCCGCATCCTTCCTGCTAGTGGATGTAGCCTGCTCTGCATCTCCTGTTGTCTCCCGTTTTTACCCCTGTTCTAGTCGCGTACTTCATTGACAAATTTGATAACAATTTCGGCCCTGGCTACGATGGTCTTCCAAATCTCTTTTTGCTCAAAACTGGTAAGTCCATCTCCTTTCCCCTATCTCTTATTTTCCACAAAAGCCTCGAAGAGAATCATTTTTCCCGCTTGTGGAAGAGGTTCTCATCATCCCCATTCACAAAACTGGGGATCATACGTTTGCCGAAAATGACCGTCCCATTTCCTTCCTCTCCTCCTCCTCCTGTTCCAAAATTCTGGAAAGATATGTCAGCGACTGGTTGTCCGGCCACTTTGGCCACCACATGGTGCAAGAGCAACACGTGATCGTTAAACATAGGTCCACTGCCTCCAACCTGTTTGACTTTACCAACTTTGTCCCCAAATGTCTAAATTCACGGCAAGAAGTGCAAACCATTTACACTGAGTTCACTAAAGCATACCACTGGTTTTATGGCTTGCCTCTTACCTTTCCAACCGATTCTGCCGTGTCTCTTTTGACGGTTGTACTTCCTGCTCCTTAGCCCTTTCCTCTGGCGTCCCACAGGGATCTATTCTGGGTCCTTTGTTATTTTTATTTTTTATTAACGATCTTTCCCCCTCTTACGTGTCCCTGTTTGCTCTATGCAGACGAGTTTAAGCTGTTTTCCGCTATATCGTCGCCTATGGACTGTGTTTCCTTTCAATCTAACCTGGACACTCTGGTTCGTTGGTGCTCGACTATTGGTTTAGCGTTAAACGTCAGAAAGTGTCACTCTATGTGCTGCTCCCTAAAATCTTCACCCACTTCTTTCTCGTACTCTCTTAACGGACATTCCTTATCTTGCTTAAATTCCACTCAAGACCACCCCAATAATTTTTCCGCTCATCAAATCGCATTGGCTTAATGCCACTACAAGGCACCATCATCCCTTAGGACTCAGTCCAGAATTATCCATGACTTTTGCAAGGGAACTCATCCGGAGGAAGTTATGACGAAACTCATTTCAGAGTATTCATTTATGGAAGCTAGTTTGGTTGCCATTTTTGTGACCCTTCTACAGGGTGAATTCCCTGCTCCCTATCGAATCCCTGTCTGGGCTTTTTACAGTCAACTTTGAGCCCTCCGAAAAAATAAGTGAAGTTTTCAAGTCCAAGTACATTCTTCATCAAAGTATTACTCTCCAAAAGGCAAAACCAGTGGAGCCGATGCAGTGCTATAATTGCCAAAACTTCGGACATATTGTCCAAAATTGCTCGATAGTGCCCAGATGGGTTAGGCGTATCGATGGGGTGAGTGTTTAAGACATACGGTGGACGTTCCGAATTGCTGCAACTGCGGTCAAACTGGGCACACTGTGAGGTACTGAGGTTTTCCATAAGGATATGGTAGTCATACGGTAAGCTCCCGAAACCCGGAAGGCAACTGAAGAATCTTTAGTCGAGCAAACAGGAGTTCAGCCTTCATAGAGCTTGACCAGTCAGGCGTATCATACTCGTAAGCCGTTAGGAAATCTATTGCTAAAGAAGGGTTTCAAACAGATCTTAAAAAAGCCCACCATTGGCTCCCAATTGTTACGTGACACTCTGAAAGTAGACGTTTACTGCAATTCGTTGACTCACCTTAAAAGCTGGTATAACGTCAAGTTTACCGAATATACTATTATCCGGGGGGACAAAAATTCCGACGTGGCCCTCCAAGTCTTTAACGATTATCTTTTGGAATCTTGGTAGACTCCATCGACATAAAATGTCATTTCCGAACAAAGCAATTGGGCCAGGACTTGGAAGTCTTGGGCAATCTCTAGTTAAAGCCAAAATACCTCCTTTTCGGTGGCGGTTTCAACTCTGGGCGTACCTCCTGGGGCGACAAGGCAATCCATATTAAATGAGGCAACCTTGGTTAAATGAATTAGCGGCCCTCTACCAAGCCCGAGCAGTCAGTTTATCCTCGACTACCCAAAAGCAACCTAAACCAAACACAGCTATCAGGAGAAACCCTGCATCATCAAGTATGTCTGACCATTTTGCAGGTGATCTCCAATGTTTCTCGTCCTCTCAACTACAAAAACGGATCTTAACCGCTATCAGAACTTTTGCTGTTACAGTCTGGGAGGAATTCAAATCGGACTTAGCGCCTAAGCTAAACACAACTTGTGCCACCGAAAAATCGACGAACCTATAACTCTGCCATGTTTTGTGAATCGCATACTGAAGCAAGCACCAAATAAGGTACGCCTGAGGTCAGCATATCAGACGTTAGGAAGGGGACGGACCTCGGTGGCGCAGGTGTTAAATGGTATCTGCGCTATCTAAGGGAGGCCTGTAACCAGAAGAGCCCTTTGACAAGGTTGAGAGCAGACCTAAGTCTTCAACATCAGACCCAAGAAAGCAGGGAGCAGCGGAGCCTACGAAAAGGGAATGCTCCCAAGAAATCCAAACCAGAGCCTAAGAGAGGGGAAATCCTGGTGTGGTCGGGGGAGTAGGTAGAAACCCGCTATTAGCTATGCTATGGTAAAGAGGCTTGGCCATATTGTTGAACGTATTTGTGAGGACCAGGAAAAAAGTCAGAATCTCATCGTTACTGAGATATATGAGCGATAGGATAAGGAACTCGTATTCACCGGCATACGTTTTCGATCAGGTCTTATACTGGTAAACTGTGCAAGGGAGGGCACGGCAGATTGTCTTGGCTTAAGACTATAGCCCCTAAGTTGCCAGAATGGAGGGGAATGGAACTGTCGACATGTGCTTGGGATGAGCTATCAGAAACATACGTGGTAATAGTCTGCTTTCCCAGAGCCGGAGCAATTGAGACAGGGAAGCTTCGACTCCTCCTAGTCACTCAAAACATGGCAACAACACACGGTTATGATGAATTTTTACAAGCAAGGAGGAGGGCAGAGGGAAACTCCTCAAGATATGGGTAGCGGACCAATCCTTTGAGGTAACTAACTATTCAGCAAGAAACATTTTGAAAACATACATTTGTGGGAAAGCTGCAAAGGCTCTGATAAGCCGCAGGTACATAGCAGCAAACAAATGAGGATTACCTCTGAAGATACCACTTTGGATATACACTGCAATATTTAGGCCAATGATTACCTATAGGGCGTTAATCGGGGCAGAAAAACTGATCTCAGGACAAAAGCCAAGGAGTCACACAAATTTCACTGGCTTCAGTATCAGTGGGAAATGAGAAAAAGCCCAACACAATTCCTGGAAGTCCTTCTGGGATTGATTCCTCTTCATCTGCACATACAGATGTAGACAAGGAGGGCGGTTTTCGAAATATCCGGGGGTACCAGTGAGGTGGGGAGCTGCCTAAATCGATGGAAAACCGAAGTTCTTTCGTTATCTCGAATTACTGAAAGCAAGGGATAAGATGACAACAAGGTTTCATTTCGATAAGAAGTTTGAAAGACGATGGAGTAAGAGGGCAAATTAGGAGAGCGTCTCAGCCAGTAACTGATTACCTGGTACACTAAGGGATTGCTCGCACCAGAGGAAGCAGCCGCCGAAGTCATTGGTTCGAGGAAAAAGTATTTGGAATCAATGGGTAACCACGGAAATATATGCCATAGACAGATGTGCCTCTTTCAATCTCCAAAGCTCAAAAGCTATAGGAGTCGGAACATTGTTATACTGACCGACAACCAACCAGCGACCTAGGTACTTAGACCCAACCAGGTAAACTCTAAACTGGTATGGAAACGCCTTGAGAGACTGAACACGCTCGGTTCACCTCAATAAGGTCTGAACACTATGGGTTCCAGACCAGGTTAGAGGAAGACAACACGTGGCAATGAAAGAGCTGAGAGCCATAGCTCAAAATTCAATAGAAATCCTATTGACCATACGGGACAGGCCGTGAAAAACGTAATTTTGTGAAGGTTTCACCAAGTTGGTAGCGAAACCAGGCCGGAGCATTCTCAGCATTCTCCCTATAGTGTCAAAAAGGCATTTGGATTTGTAAGATGGCTCCCTTGAAAGCTGATTAACATCCAGCAATAATATTGGATTCTACCATTTGCAAGGCAGTCCTGCTCTGATATGCCTATTTGGAACCATCGAGCAACCATGTTTCATCTAGACTTCACCACGAGTTTAAGGATTTTATAGAGTATGCTGCCTATGTCCGGAAATTTGTGATTTACCGTCGTATTGTAACCATCCGATAACATTTCTCTCATTACAGTAGTCATCAACACGTCTAAGGGTTCTGGTGGTCTGCCAACGCCTCTTCTTCGAACAAATAGGGTTGGAGAATTTGTTGGCTATAAGTACAAACTTTGGTACTTCAATGAGAGATTTTTTAAAAAAATCCGAAAGGTATCTGCAATATGCCCACCATCCGGAGGACATGTTTCCTAGCATCGGCTACACTAAGCACTTTTGACAATTGTCCTATTGTCGCTGCATTAGGACCACCGCACGTTTCCTCCTGTGCATCATCGACGTCCGCCACCAATAATCCGCAGTCCTTTTCGACCTCATCCCACCCGAGCGGGCTCCAACTGAACATCGCCTCGTCGCCGAAACAACTGTTCGTGTTGAGACTAGCGTATTCCACTACGTCCCATAAAAAAATGGTCTATATCAGAAGCAAAGCCAAATCAACTTTGTCACCTCTCTCATGTGTGAAGCTGACGAAAGATGGTTCTCCTGAGCGAGTGATAGCTTCCTTCAAAGTGACGTATTCCTATGACTTCGACGCTATCGTCCAATCTTCCTTTTGGCAACAGGGGGTCTTCGTCAAATCTTATCAAAGGACTAAGCTGCATGAGAATTTCTGGCCCGCTGGCGTGCCTCGCCGAACTTCAATGATTCTGACAACTTTACACTGTTTTATCAAAATGTGAGGGGTCTAAGGACCAAACTGTCCGTCGTAACATTCCAACATCTGCATGTCTGAAAACTGACTGGATGACAGGATTTAAGATTCCGAGCTCCCGGAAGATTACTCTGTCTTTTGTTGTGACAGATACTGTGCTGCGATTGGCGAGACAACCGGAGGAGGTACTCTAATAGCTGTTAAGTCCCCTCTCCGTGCCGAAATAATCTTTTCCCTTGCTCCCCCAACTACAATTTTATCACCATACGAGTCGTTCCGCCAAACGCCTTTCCTGCCTCAGCCCGCCTTTTCTGTACGAGGATTTCTTCGACAGGTTATCAGAGATCCTAATCGTTTTGTTCCCCTCACTTCCTTTCAGCCTCTGTATCGACTTTAATCAGCCCATGCTCTCCTGGCCTTCCCTCCCTCCCTAATAACTCCACCGACCCTTTCCTGCCTTTATTTGCTTTCATGAACACCTGTGCCGCCCCCCCCCCCCGGTGTAACTTTTCTAAAAACTCCTTAGATCGCACTCTTGACCTTGTCCTCTTTAACCTTCTTGTGCGTTGACTTTCCGAATCTCCTCATGCCCTGTCTTACGTTCTCCATGACGCCTTTCATCCTGCTTTCGAGTTCGATGTTCAGATATCGCGACTCAACTCTCCTGTTACGCGCATGGTGAATGCTCAAGGTTCACGGCATACGTTTGGCATTGATCGATCAAACTGGGCACTCTGCAAGTTATCGTCGGTAACGAGTTTATAAGGTAAAAAGACGGCAAGCTGCCAAAACCCGGAAAGCAACTGAGAATCTTTGGTTAAGCAAAAAGGGGCTCAGCTGTCACGGAGCTTGACTGGTCCAGTGGTGTCGCGCGCAAGCCACTAGAAAGTTGATTTCTAAAAAGCAGGTTCAGCCAGACCTCAAGCAGCCAACTGTTGGCTTCCAATTGTTAATCGCCACTTTGAGAACAAATATTCCCTTCTATCAGTGTTTGCACCTCCTTCGAGTATTCTGATATTATCTGCTTAAGGATAACTTTCCACGGCGTTGAAGTCTTGGCGAGCATCTTCAACTTCTAAGTCTATATCAATTTTGAAGTTGAACCAATGCTCGCAGGATTGGCGTTTATAAATTTTGTCAAACTTTTCCATCCGCGAAAATCGCGATGGTATATTTTGAGTCGAACACTTTAACTTGCCCGTCATTCAGTTGAAAAGCCCTGGTCTCCAATAAGGGATCTATTGATCAGTCGCTGGAAGTGGTGGACCAAAGCAGTAAATGGGGAACCATGGCAACCTGTTCCAGCAACCCACTTTTAGCCTTCATATAGGTCCGCATTCGGGCCTGGAAATGAGGCTTCCTTGCGGAGTCGTTGACCATCGACCTAGCCTCCTGCTTAGATGGGCAGCCCGTTGGTAGAAGAGGCACGAACTAGTAGCTTTCTGAGCTTTACCTGCCTCAGAATCCTCTCAGGATCCGGAAATGTAACTTTACGTACTCACAACCTCATTGAATTTAGTGTGAAGTGACCCTTCTCCTTGATTAGGACTAAAGTTCCCCGGCGATCGGACTTGATGTCGCTTCCACCAGCTGGCATTCCTAAATCTACAGCCATTGTCCTGTTGTTTCAAGCTCTTCTCTAGTTGAAATCATCTTGGGATCACTTCTAAGAGTGGCAAGGAGCCGAATTTTGGAATACTAAGGGCATCGAGTCGGACAATGATCCACAAGGGGTGAGAAAAACCCTGGCCTTCTGGATGGGCAGAATGTTAGAGAGTGGAAAAATAGATGTACCATTGTCATGAACACTAGGCAAAGTTATCCACAAAGTAGGGGTATTATCACCCTAAGTGTGGTCTTAGGGGTCCATAGCGACCTTTAGCGGGTCGCTTACGAACTTGAGAAAAAGTGGAAAGATGAAGACGTGCCTGAAGGAGACTTTATCCAAGTAGTTTCCAGAGCCCAAAAAAAGAAAGGATAAAGGGAAACAGATGCGGTCAGGTAGGTCACCAAGCGAAGACCTGCAATGAAAGCGGAAATTGTGTTCTCTGCAGGGATGTGGCGTTGGTGAGAGCGTGGTACACATTGCAGGATCGGAACGGTGCCAATTTTTAAGGGCAAAATTATAAAGGGCTAGGGTGGAACTAGAAAGGGCTAGGGCGCGACTGGCATGATCCGCATTCCACAAATTAATATGCATCGGAGTGAAACTGGTCACCAGTTGCTAGTGCAGTTTGCTGTGGAGGTAAAGGCTGATCTAGTGCGAATCAGCGAGCAACACCGGAGCAGGGACTCCGCTTCATGGCATCTCGACTTATCGGGTACCGCTGCAATCTGGGTCAAAGAGGTGAATGAGAACCTGTTGGGACTTGGCTATAAGCTGGTCACCCGGAAAATCGAGGCTCTGCAGTAACCCTGCATACAAAATACCGATCAGATGGATTGAATTGCACGGGCATTATTCCCCTAACATCCCATACCGGTTGATGTTTATAGTGCGAAGAGCGTGGAGAATCGCCTCTTTTTTACAATAAGAGAGCTCGAAGAAGCCCTTCTCACCATGAAAAACAAGAAGGTGCCAGGTCCTGAAGGTATTACGATGGAAGTTTACAAACTGAGCCAACGGCTGAAGCTGGGCGAGATTGATTACATCGTTACCGAACTTCTAATTGGGCATGGAGGTTTTCAGGCCTACCTGCACAAGATTGGTAAGGCGTGATCTCCTGATTGGATGTTCTGAAGGAGAGTGGCAGACGACGTTGAACATACTTTTTTTCTTGTGAAAGTTTGAACGGCTTTCGTCAGCAGCTTTATGAAGACACAGGGGAGCTCTCTCCAGACAGCATTGTCAGAGCGATGGTGAGGGAGGAGGAAGAGTCGCCTTACGCATTATACTCGGGGTCTTCTTATTGCGAAGAAGATTGGGCTCGACCGGCGGAGGGACCGGATGGCAAGGGGGTTCCTTGAATTAACAACTCCCTTGCTTCCCCGTTGGTGAAAGGAATTCCCTAACTTGAAGGCTCCCAAAGCCCGGAGAGCGGAAGGGCTACCCCGAAATAATTGTCAAATGGTTCCAGGCTAGTTCTTTGATGACAGGGAGGTGTTTAGTTGGTAATCCGACGGCGTACTGTCATGAGAGTCCAAAACTCTGTATGTAAGTGCATTCACCTACTTTAATCCCAACAAAAAAAAACACCATAAATGTGGAATATGGCAGTTGACGAACTCCAAGCAGAGCCAAGGAACAATACAATACAAGTAGGGGGTTCTGCTGATGACATTGTTTTAATTTGTAGGGGAAAATATGAGGATAACCTATGTGACAGTTTCCAAACTGGACTATGAATCACTATTAGCTAGTGCAGGAAGGCGGGACTGCGTATAAATCTATTCAAGGCCAATATAGCACCATTCACTAGGAAACGCAAGCTTGCCCACTTGAGAGCCACTAGATTATATGGTATGGAGATGAAACGAGTTACATAGGTCGAATATTGGGGAATCACACTAGACCAAAAGCTACTCTGGAAGACGCACGTTGAAAACGCTTGCCGCAGAGCTACAAAGGTTCTGATAATTTGCAGGTCCATAGCAGGGGATGCACCCCGAAGATACTACTTTGGATACACACTGTAATAGTTAAGCCAATGATTACTTATGGGGGGGGGGGGGGGGGGGTAATCTGGACACAAAAAACTGAACTCATCACAACAGCCAGGGAGTTACAAAAACTGCAAGGAGTGGCTTGTGTGAATATCAATGGGCAATGAAGACATACCCAACGGCATCCCTTGAGGTCCTTTTGGGATTCACTCCTCTCATTCTTTACACACAGATAAAAGCAAGGAGGGCAATCTTCAAAATGGTCGGGGAGCTGTCTAAATCGAAGGAAAATTGATATTCTTCCCAGACGTCATCCCCAATTTTTGGTACCAAAGGATAACATGGCAACGAGTAAAAAGGTAAACTGGGAGAACGTGGCAGCCACCTATGGCTTAAGCCAGCAACTGATAACTTAGTACACTAATGGATTGCTCGCAGGAGAGGGAGTAGGCGCCGAAGTCATTGGTTCAAGCAGAAAGTAATCTGAATCAATGGGTAACCACGGAAAGATATGCCATAGACAGATGTGCCTCTTTCAATCTCCAAAGGTCAAAAGCTATTGGAGTCGGAACATTGTTATAGTGACCGACAACCAAGCAGCGACTTAAGTACTTAGGTCCAACCAGGTAAACTCTAAACTGGTATGGAAACGCCTTGAGAGACAACACGCTCGGTTCACCTCAATAAGGTCTGAACACTGTGGGTTCCAGACCAGGTTAGAGGAAGACAACACGTGGCAATGAAAGAGCTGAGAGCGATAGCTCAAAATTCAATAGAAATCCTATTGACCATATGGGACAGGCCGTGAAAAACGTTATTTGGGAAGGTTCTACCCAGTTGGTAGCGGAATCAGGCCGGAGCATTCTCAGCATTCTCCCTGTCAAAAAGGCATTTGGATTTGTAACATGGCTCCCTTGAAAGCGGATTAACATGCAGCAATAATATTGGATTCTACCATTTACAAGGCAGTCCTGCTCTGATATGCCTATTTGGAAGCATGGAGCAAGAAGGATTTTATAGAGTATGCTGTCTAAGTCCCGAGCTTTTTGATTAGCAGCTTACAGCCTCCGGAAACGTTTCTCTCATTAGGGTTTATCTACTAAGTTAGTTAGTTAGTTTAGTTAACTGGGGGGAGCCGCAGCCCCGAGCACTCAGGCCATTATTAGGCCCATTGTACTATCCCCGTAGTTGCCTATTCAATGGCTTCTCGCCTACGGTGTTCGCAGGCTTTAGCGAATCTGAGAACATTCTCCAGAGGCAGAGAGTGTGCAGATTCTTCATTGAAGAAAACCTTGCCAAGGTGTCTTCGTCTGAGATCTGAGGATGCCGGACAGCTGCATAAAAAGTGCAGGGCCGTCTCCTCCTCCTCCTCACATTGGCTGCATATAGCCGAAACCACTACCCCAATCTTTTCCATATGGTAGTTTAAGGGGCAGTGTCCCGTCAAAAGCCCTACTAGGGTTTTCATGTCTGACTTCTTAAGAGACAACAAAAATGCCGCTCTAGTGGCTCTAGGCTCCTTCACAAGGATTTTCGCTTGCCGGCAAGAGTCCAAATTTTTCCACTCGGTTGCGTGAATCCTTGCATTTTCACTCTTCAGAGTAGACTTGACAGTAGATGGTCGGATTCCAAGAGCTGGTTCTGGCCCCACCATTGTGGATCCAGACCCTCGGCGAGCTAGTCTGTCAGCCTCCTCATTGCCGGCGATGTTAGAGTGCCCCGGCACCCACATCAGGAATGTTTCGTTCAGTCGGCCAAGTTTCAGCAGCACCTGATGACAACTCCACACCAACTTGCTTGATATGTTATTGCCATTTAGCGCTGATAATGCCGCCCGACTGTCGGAACAGATTCGAATGGTGCGACCCCTCCATTTCTGTCGCAGACATTCTTCTGCTGCCAATGAAATGGCATATATCTCCGCCTGGAATATGGTCGTCATTTTTCCGAGAGGTCGGGCCAGTTCTATAATCGGATTCTCCGAGAACACCACTGCACCTGATCCATCCTCCATGACTGACCCGTCGGTGAAGATTATTAGGTCTGTAATCTGAAAAGACTCATGGCCACTTGTCGACCATTCTTCTCTTTCGGTGATTACGACAGTGTATGTCTTTTCAAAGACGAATCTGGAAACCATATGATCGGTCGGCATCAGGGCTACCGGATGTCTTTCAAGAAATTTCCAGATAGACGCATGCCCGTTGGATTGGCCGCCTTTCCACGCCCCAATGGTATCGAGCCTATATGCGTCGTTGGCCGCTTTCCGTTTCACCTCCAAGTGAATGGGGGGTAAATTTAGGATAGCTTCAAGTGCCGCAGTCGGCGTAGTACTCATTGCTCCAGTAATACTTAGGCAACCAAGTCTCTGAATCTGCGTTAGCAGCTTCCTGCTGTTAGCAAAGTTCAGTCTTGGCCACCAGACGATGCATGCATGCATCAAAATGGGTTTTATTATCGATGTATACATCCAGTGTATCCGTTTAGGTGAAAGTCCCCAGGTCTTACCTATCGCATTCCTACAGCACCAGAGCAATCTCCAGGATTTATGATATTGTTCCTGGATATGATGCTTCCACGTTAACTTGGAGTCGAAATGTACTCCTAAGTACTTGACTGTTTGTGCCAGCTGGATTTCCGCCCCTGCTAAGGTGGGTAGCGTATAGCTGCCCCACCTTACGTTCCTAGTGAACGTTCCTAGTCCAGTCTTCCTAGCGTTCACCGTGAGTCCATTGCGGAGGCACCAGCTGTGGATTACATGCAGAGTTGCATTCAAGCGGTCACATACTGTGTCCGCAAGCTTGCCGGTAATTATTACGGCTAGGTCGTCCGCAAATGCTTGCGCGAAGGCTTTTTTGTCCTCCAGGAGCCACAGCAGGGTATCCATTACCAAGAGCCATAACAGTGGCGAGAGAACCCCTCCCTGTGGGCAGCCCCTAAGACATCCTGCTTCAATAGACTTCTGGCCGACCGATATGTGGATTTTTCTCCACTCTAGCATGTGAAGGATCCAACTGATTATCAGCGGTTCGATTCCATGCTGTCTTGCCGCATCATAAATTGCCGCGAATGAGGCATAATTGAAGGCACCTTCGATGTCCATGAATGCACCTAAGGCGTATTCTTTTTCGGACATCGCCTTTTCAATTTTTGCCGTAAGTTCATGGAGTGCTGTCTCCGTGGATTTGCCTTTCTGGTAGGCGTGTTGCCTATGGTGAAGTGGCCACTTAGGAATGTGTGTGTCCCTTATGAACCGATCTACTAATCTTTCTAGTCCTTTTAGCAGAAAGGACGTTAGGCTGATCGGTCGAAAGCTTTTTGCGTCTGTGTAGGTGGGTTTTCCTGGTTTGGGAATGAACAACACCTTCAAATCACGCCATTTAATTGGAATATAAGCGTGTGCTAGGCATGCGCGATATATATTCCGAATATGTAGACCCATGGCATCCATTCCTTCTATTACTAGCGCAGGGATGATGCCATCCGGACCTGCAGACTTGTATCTATGGAACGAGTTAAATGCCCATTTCATTCGCTCCAGTGATACTACTTTGCATGCCAGATTCCAGTCTCTCGGTTGAGGGCTGTATGCACCTGTTGGCCCCGAGATTAGATTTTGGATGCTGCCTGGAAAGTGTACTTCAAGCCAATGATTTGCCGTTTCTTCATCGCTTTCTGTGTACTTCCCATTCTGTAAACGTAAATAACCCAGTTTCTGGCTACGTTCTTTGACCAGAATCCGCGTCAGCTTTGAGGTTGCCTCAAGAGAGTTAGTCTTCTTCTTTTTCTTCAGCTTTTGTCCCGTTCACAAGCGGGGTCGGCTCGTCGTGATCGGTTTCGCCATTTGGCTCTATCGAATGCCTGATCTGGGTGCAATCTCGAGGCTTTCAAATCCCCATCCAGCGTATCAAGCAACCGTTGCTTAGGTCAGCCTTTTGGTCGTTTACCATCGACTTCGATGTTCAGACCAATCTTGGCAAGTGAATTCTCGTTTGCACGAATTGCGTGACCATACCTCAAGAGAGTTAGTCTCTTCGCAAAAGCGTCTCCAAGATGATCGTTTGGCCGATCTTATGCTCTTCTTTAGAGCCTTCTGTGTCTCTTTATAGCGATTCCAGCTAGTGCTTGATTCACCCTTCAGAGCACGATTGAGGAGCATCCTTGTCGTTCTCCTCTGTTTTGCCAAATCCGAGTTCCACCATGGTGTTTTACCCTTCTTTGACATCTTGAGTGGACAGCTTTCTTCGAAAGCTTCTCTCATCCTAGTTGTGATCATCTGGGTTGTCTTCTCAATTCCAGCAATGGATTTGATGCGCCTCCCAGGGATCGTGGCTTGGGCGTTCAATTCTGTTTGATACATTACCCAATCTGTCTTCCTCGGATTCCAAAATGGAGTGGGTGGAGGTGGATCCATGCCCATAACGAAATCAATGCGTCTGTGATCTGAGAGTGTGATATCGTTTGATACTCTCCACTCTCCGATCAGAGCCGCGATGTCAGGAGATGCCACCGTGATGTCCATGACCTCTCGCCTGACCACGTTGAAGAAAGTGGGTTCATTACCCACATTTAGGATCTGTAAATCGGTTCCTACTAGATACTCCAGTAGTCTCGATCCTCTTGCATTGATGTTCGAACTTCCCCAGCATATGCGGTGAGCGTTGACATCACATCCTGCTATTACCCCCATGCCTCTACTTTTAGCATATTGGATAGCTCTGATGAATGTTCCACTGGGAACGTCTTCTGCGTCGTAGGGGAAATATGCAGAGCACCATAGTATCTCTTTATCTCCCTGTTGACTTTTTAAGGTTAGCTTAGCCGATGTGGTGTCGCCATCACATAGGTCGTTAACCAGGTTAGCCTGGAAGTCTTTGGAGACTACCATGCAGGTGCGGGGTCGATCGCTTCCATTGGCATACAATAGGTCAGCATGTTGGAAGTTTAGGCCCCTGACTGCCCCACCAACAACCCACGGTTCTTGTATGAGGTATATAAATGTCTTGCAGATATTGATCCGACGACTGATAAGTGCAGTCGCCGCTTTACAATGCTGCAAATTTACTTGGGAAATGTGGCACCTCATCTACGTTTCAGGTGTAGATGCCGGGGGCTGCATGTCCCCTTCAATGGTTTTAGGAGCCGACACTTGTAACGTGACGGTCCCCAGCCCATAGTAGAGCCGGCAACCCGATTTTTCCCGAACCTTCTTAACATCAGGTTCGGAAACGCCGATAGTGAGAAAAGTTCCCGGCCTATCAGTTCTCTCTCCTGTTTTGCTGCCTAGCAGCAACCAGGTGGAAGTGTTAAGGTTGTTCTGTACACCAAGTTGTTCCAGAACCCCAACGCCATTTCGCTCTTCTTCTGGAAGCCAGAGAAAGCACTTTTTGATCGATGGAAGCTCAGAGACCCTTTTCAAGGCTAGTCGCGCACCCTCCCACACATCGTTAAGGGAGGAGCAGTACTGCCTGAGCCACTCGTTCGTGTCTTCGTCGGCAAAGTTCAGCTGTAACATTTTACGGTATACACCTACCGACTCAAAGCAAAGCTTAATGCCTTGCGCGGACGCAGTCCTTACAGCTAGGAGGAGTTTCCTCCTAAGCTGTTCACACTGCTCAGTATCGTAGCCGGATGGATTAGAGTCGTCATACAGGACCCATCCATCTGCTTCGATAGCCTTGACTGCAAGTGAAGGTCTAGCCGTTGCCGGCCGAGCCCTCTTTGCTGCCTTTTGTGTCGAAGAGTTAGGATCATCCGAGGATCGCTGCCGCTTCGGTTTCCCCTTAGCCGCAGGTGCCCCGAACGCTCCTTTCCCCTCAACCTTGGCACAGCTCTTTGGTTGTGCGTTGCCCGGAGGCAGTTTGCCCGAAGGCGGTTTGAACGGAGGCAGTTTGCTGTCCGTGGACAAGTGCTTACCCATGGGCAAGACTTTAGCCTCAGCAGGTGGCGCCGATTGGAGCCTGGGGTCAGGAGTACTGACAGAAGGGACCTGCTTCGCTCCTCCGTTAAGGACTGGGTCCCAATTGAATTGGTTCCCACTTGAATAAGTGGGGAATCTGAGTCTAGACTCAGGTTCTCCATCGATGAGCTCAGGGTTGCCCCTTCACTCGGGGTTGGATCGTCGCGATCGAAGTTTAATAGTGTTTGCTTTATAGGTTTCTGTTTTTGTTTTTTTGTTTTTTCATAGTTGGCTGCCATGGCCTCAATTTTTCCGGGGAAAGTAAGTCGATCTCGGCAGAGCCCCTTTTTGCCGAGACAAGGCTAGTTGAAACTGGGGGTCACCTGGTACCCAGAGTTCACCGTTTACGGCCACATCTTAACCCCTGTGACCATTCAGCCCTCGGCACGGTAGTCACACCTTGGCTTGGGGTTTGGATTACCGCTTGGCTTCAGGTGTCACCTCCCGTTTCCTGGAGGATCTTCCTTACTGTGCTCCCTCACCACGACAAGGTAGGTAATCGTCGAGGGACTATCTACTAAAATCTACTAAAATCTGCGGTGTAAGCCTCCGTAACGTTTGGAGAATTTATTGGCTATAACTACAAACTTTGGTACTGGTAATGAGAGAATTTTTGAGAAAATCCGAAAGGTATTTGCAATATGTCTAAGGACATTGAATACTTTGATGATAACACCCAAGAAAATAAGACCAAACCTTAGAAGAGGAAGACTTGGCGCTCATGGTACCACCTAGTTTTTGTGTGAAAAGTTCTCTTGCTAGTATCGAACCTTTCCCAATGGGATTGAAGGGACGGAATCCTGCCGAGAAAAAAAAACGACAGACGATGCTTTCAATTAGAGCCCCTTCCATTGATTAAGGACTTGGGTATAGCTCAAAAAATTCAGATTCATTAAAAACCGCCTACTCGTCAGAAACCTTAGATAAGTAACCTCAATGAAGTAAAGATGACAAGGTAATCGGTAAACGAACACATTTCCTAAAAAAGGACCAAAAAATTACCATGTCCACTGAATCACTAATCGAAAAAGAAAAAGTGAAAACAAAGCGAATCTCCTTCCAGGATCTCCACTTTGATGAGTACAAGCCATTGTCCACTGACCATTGTCTTGTAAATTTCAAAAGAAATTCAAGCAGGAAAAATCCAATTCTTTCTAATTTACTTCTTTTAAAAAACAGTTCTGACGTAAGGAAATTTAAAATGGCATTCCAAAGGTATCTGGCAAAGGACATAGGACGCGGAAACTCGAGAAATGAAATTAAAACCTAATACAAGCAGACAGAGCTGAAATTGGAAATACCACTAAAGGAGGATTTTGTGCCAGTTTTTAGTCTCCATAGAAAGAAAAACGCTGGAAGAGGAGTATCCTTTGGTCCGTTTTTGGTCCAAGGATATTTTCAGATTCGGGTTCAATATTTATGTTGCATATTACATCGTGGAGAGACGTTTTGAAATTCGTGGAGGAGTTTGATTATAAAAATTTGATGGTTTTAATTGATTGTCTTCTGCAAGGACGACGGGAAGGATATCCTTCTTCGGAAGAAGAACAAGTCTTGAACTATCTCAAATTGCTTTATTCGAATCTAGGACCTCTAAAGAACCGCCATTTGTACGCTACTTGAAAAACTTCAGTGTCACGTTATCCTTCGACATGTTATTATCCTTCCAATAGTCGCCAGTGGCACAAATGATCAACAGAAATACTGAAGTAAGCACACGTGTACTACCAAATCAAAAAAAAGGCCTACCTTATTACATAAACCAGGAGATTTATCATCGAATCCACTTATGTAACCTTTGAGCTCGATGTCCTTGCTCCTGCCTCTGTCCTCAATACATGAACACTTTCACTGGCACTAATGCTGAATCGAGCTCTAATTTACAGTCGTCACTTTTCCAATATTTCCAATAGAAAAAGGAAGAAGTGCAATACAAACACTTCACTATTCATTCGTTTTCACTGCAGCAAGGATATGGCTCCGCGTAATAAAGGCTGCAGCCTTCACACTATGCTCGCTCTCACACTATTGATATTTAGTTCGCACTATTTATCTCAAACGAACAATTGTAATTTGTATTCTCGAAAAGATACCTCCAGAAAGCCGAGGATTGATCCTTTTTCCACTCACACTATATATTTCTTCCACGTGAATAGCTCACAAAAAAAAAACCTAATTTTTTTTTAACAAGGACTCACAACGCACACAATCTTTCCTCAACTAGATAAAAACCGATAGCTTTGCCCAAAAAAAAAGGATTCTCTTGCACACTTTAAAAATATTCAACTGGATATTTTCGCACGGTTCACTTTCCGATAAGTCTATGGGAACGTATGTGTATCCTGGATTCAGGCCAACAGTGTGCCGGTTAGTGGAACGGAATGGATACACCTTGCGCGCTATCTATTTCAATTCTCTTAGGAAATAGACGAGACAAACTTTCCAGCTTGCCAAACAGACGTCGACTGAGCCTTCAGTTCGGTGGGCAAGTCCTTTTTAATGCAATTCGTTCGCATATGTTTGACGAGCAGAGCGCAAAACCGCGATTCGAGTATTTTGGTGCACCTTGCTTTCGCTCACCCCGTAGGGATACACCACCCCGCAAAGATGACGGATCTAAGTCTGAATTCGCACCCCAAATCCAACCCAATCGACTACGACGGGGATTCCCCGAATCCGTTTGTCACATTCATCAGAAGCGTTAGTTATCCTTCAACTTAGGATGTGTTGTCCGTTGGGACTAAGACCGGGAAGGTGAGTCTCCATGGGATCTCCTAACTGGGAGATGAGGATGGGGATGGGACGTGAGTTCGTGGGCGCAGACGCTTGTCCCGACCACGTGATGAACGTAAACAATAGGCCGGTCACCAAACAATAATCGTCACACGAGGAAAATGCTTGGAAAGACAGTGAAGCTGAGCGGAAAGCTGAGAAAGTTCCGAGAGTTTTTCCGCCGGTGACAGTCCGATATTGAAAGCCTCTCTCTCTCTTTCCACTCGGTATCCAAACTAGAGCCCCCCTTGCTATTGCAACAACTCACTCCAGCAGAATTTCCACGCGATGTTCACTAAATGAAAAGCGAATGCACACTGTGGATCTTAACTGGATGCTGAAAGCTTGAACTGGTCCTGCTTGCTGTAATTACGCGGTGCCGCACAATGTACCCAGAAGCGTGAAAACTTATTGCCCTAAAGCCCCAATTTTCACTATCCTCTGCGCCGCACACTCGCTGCACGCTCCACGCTTTCAGATTCCGCTAACGTTGATATCAACTCCAATTTTACTCAGTTGGGTGCTATTTGGATGGAAAACCATCTGCACCCGCTTGTATCTTACGATCGCCCATGCGGCCCATCCGCCCTCTGGCATGCCACCCCCTCGGCGACTACAGTATCTAGATCTAGTCTAGATATCAATTTTTCCATTCTAGATTATCTAGTGGACGGTTTGGCGGATACTTGGGAGAAAGATTGTTGTGTGTTTTCATTTGGATGCTGCATTGAACTTGAGATTGGTACCAGAACGGGGCGCGATTGACGAGGTGGTGTTGCTGTGGCCGCTCATTCTGCTTGTTACATCGATTGAAAAATATCTGGAGCGCATTGTTTGGTTGCTATTTTCGTTATAGATACGGTCATTGTTGAGGTTTTCTTATTTAAATTGAGATACTGAAAAAATGGCAGTTCAGTAAACAGAGATAAGAGGGTGAAGTAATTAAAGTGTTTGCAGGAATTCGGTGGTGCTCTCGATTCTCGTTTTACTAATCTTTGAGATAATCCAAATTTTGTGAGATAATATACAAGAGGTTTATTTGCATTAACTTCCAACTGGCTGGGAAGTATTATATTTCACGATATGTCGTCGTTAACATGCACATTTGTGTGTCAGACTCCCTTCACAAGGTTACCGACTAAGCATAACCCCCAGACCCCACCTCAGGGCAGCTCAGTTTTTTAAGGGAAAACAAAATTTTGGTGAAATCGGTTCACTATCTGTCTTTTTGGACTATGGAAGATGGAAAGAATCTAAACCTAAGGTCCACTCCTGTCATACGATTATGTGACACTTTTACTCACTCCGCAGGGGCGGCCTGGTCAGATTATGCTTCAGGTTAAACTTGCATAATTCGGCAAATCCTCACACGACCTCCGCTGGAAACCGGATGGACCAAGAGCTTGTAGAGCCAGGCTGGCAGTAGGATCATCCAACTGACGAGGATCTGCTTGTCTGTTGGTCATGCGTTAGGGGCAAGTGGATCTGGCGAGGGGATGAGCCGAACCAACAACCCGGAGATCGTCCACTTTGCACTGGAGAAAGGGCTAATAGGATCCCAAGTCAAGGTGGAACAGCATACGTCAGGTGCTGCGTAGCTAATGGGGAACTTGGTCTTTAGTATGCGAACTCTAACTACCTTGGGCACCTTCAGTTTCAAATAAGACTCTTACCCTGGTGGCCCGGCTAGTCAGGGTGGTGATACCAGGTGCATCATCGGAGGACGAGCTGATGGCATCCAGCCAGGAGAGAGTGACCGACCACAGTAGCACACTCGGAGCCAGCTGTAGCGCCGCTGTGTTGAAATTAACCTCAGGGACTTCCCGAAGCAAGGCGGCAGACGGACTAGTGATTTCCAGCGTGGAATCTATCCAGTACTGTCAACCCGGGTGTAGCGAGTACTAGACATAGACGTCCTAAACCCTTGATGTCGGGGGATCCTTCCAGAGTAAAATCCGGCAAGAACGATCGTCACCGGAAACCGACAAAGAAACGAAGGTCCACTGGTATCCTGCACAAGAGCCAGTACAAGAAGGCCATGCATATTCTGAGCAAAATTGTTAAAAATAAGCAGGCTGGTATTGTCGACGAGCGGGATGAAGAAGATCAAAGGGGAGCAGAGTGGGCAAGAGCTCATACGCTAAGCAACATCTGGAGAAAAGTACGTAGCAACAGCTAGCCGACGAGCCATGAACTGCGAAACCTTTCAGCGATGTGGCCAGGAGCCACTAACATGTGGCGTTGTCACATGGTAATTCCGCTAGCAGTAAATTAGCGCCGGAAGTGTAGATCATTGTTGATTCCAGGCTGTGGGAGATGGTCATTGAGCTTCTCCTGGCCGCCAGAGGGCGGGATCAACCCCCCGGTTTAATTCCCGTCAGGTGGTCCGTAGATTCCACGTTGTAGTTTGAGAGGGTCAATTATTCAGGGTCTTTCTTGATTCGAGAGGGCGTAAAGCTGAAAGTTATCCACTACGATGAGATTCCCAGGAGACCGGTCGCTCCCATCTGGTTGCCAAAGTTCCGCATGGATAGGGACAAGCTCTTACAATCCATGCGCTTTCAAACCCCCAGGATTCCTTTGGATGACTGGGTTGTTATCAAGAAGGATGAACCCCAGACAAAGAGCCAACCTTTTCTGCTACGCATAAACGGAGTGCGCGTGGAGGTACTGGAAAAGGTCGATTACAAAGTGTTTTGCTCTGCAAACCCCGACGACGACCTGGATGCAATCGACGCCGTCAACGAGCTGTTGAGGAAATGAGAATCAACAGTCCGCCGGACCGATGAACCTCCCATGCAATCAGATCAGATAAATCTGAAGCACTCGAAGTGGGCCTCGGCTAATTTGCTCATCTTCCTCCTGGAGGAAGACATTGACATTGGATTAATACAAGAGCTTTGGGTCGGAGGCGACCAAACCATCAAAGGTCTCCAAAGTAAATACTTTAATTTATTCCATAGCGCAGAAGACGCATGTATCCTCGCGAAGAAGAGTCCGTGCACTTTTCTGTGTCCGAATCTGAGCTCCAGCGACCTAGTCGTGGTCAAACTGGAGCAGGTGGGGGGCAGGGGACGTTCACCTTTCCTCGGTTTACATGGCTCACGACTGATCAGTTTCGCTAGAAAAACTACAATATTTGACGTGCGCTATACCAATAAGGAAGACCAACTTGTTGATAGACTGCAACACCAATGCAAGGCATACGCTTTGGGGCCGCTCGGAAATCAACGAGAGAGGCGAGCCATTCTTTAGATTTTATTATTACTACAAGCTTATCGTTGTGTAACAGGGGCCATACATAAACCTTCCATTTGCTCACCTCGGACAACTGTGATGCTTGGGAGAAGGCCCTTGATATCACCCTACTTACCGACATTAGGATTCTTTGGGTGGAGAACTGAACAGTGTCTGACAAGAGATCCTTCTCAGGTCACAGTTGGATACTTTTCAGTCTAGATTTCGCCGCATAGATCTCCAAACCCTTTAGAGACCCCAGGAGGATCAACCCTAGATATTTTGGTCAAGATATCGAGAACAAATTCTTCGGTGCGCAAATTGGTAAGATTGCCACGACGGACGAATTGGAATCAAAGGTTGGTGCCCTGGAAAAGTCAATTTAAGTCCCGTGCCCTGCTAAATACAGCAAGAAGGTACTGACACCGTGGGGAAATGAAGATCTATTCAGCTTCCAGAAGCTGTCAAGGGAGATCTTCAAGATCCGCTATAGGAGCAAACATTGCCAGCCATACAAAGACTGCCTGAGGAAATACAACTCGGTCATGAAGACTGCCAAGAGGCGGTCCTGGTTGGGCTATTGTCATAACGTTGAAAGCACCAGCAGATTTGTGAGGCTGAGTAAGATTTTTTGTAACAAACATAGGGGCCTATCCTTTCTTAAAAATTCGAAAGGCTTATGGACGGAACCTTCTGGTGAGACCTTGGAGGTGCTGGTTTAGACGCGCTTCTCCGCCAGCGAGGAGGACTGTGAGTCATAACCTTGCTGGGAGGATATCCAGCTGCCTGGCTATGCCAGACTATTTAATCGGTAATTATCGAGGATAAAATTGGCTGGGCTTCGCCGCATAAAAATCTCTTTATGCTACAGATGCAACAAGAAAGGATTGTCCCGTGGGGTGTCGATCGAGCGAGCGCTGATCCGTCCGTGAATTCCGGGATCAGCTTTTCGTAGGTTAGGCCACAGAGAACCGGGGTAGGGGCTTTGCCCCCGATTGTATACCCGCCCCAGACGTTCCTTTGCACACGATGCGCTTGTAAAAAACTTAAATGGCGAACAAAAACAGAACAAACGAGGAGATCGTCGAAATGGAGAGTGAGCTGCCTACGTTTATACGCAGTGCTATAGCTGCGGAAAGAGGCACAATTGAAATTGCCGAAACTATGGTTTCGAATATAAGCCGAGTAGGAGGGCTGTCGACTACTCGGGCGCAAGCTGAAGAGGGGAGGTTTATTAAGAAATACGCGGCAGTTGTGAAACGCATGTGATCTGCTCTGATCCTCCAGAAAAACGTCGGCAATTTGTGAAAAACGGGCTGATGGAGCTGGAGGAGCTTCTGGATAGAATGTAATATTATAGGCGAGCATGCAGGGTGAGAACACTATTTTTCCACCGTGTCAAACGGATCTTAGGCGGCCTATTGCAGAGTGAACTAAGGAAAAAACGAAAGAAGGGGGAGATTTCACTCAGTTATTCCCCAGGGTTCAAAAGAAGAAGGCGAAGAAGAACAAGAGACAACAACACGTCGTGTCACCTGAAAAACCTCTGCCTAAATTTAAAGCGGACAGCGGAAGTTACGTTCTGTGAAACAGTCAAGGGGCTTCTGGGAGAGAAAACTTTGGTTTCCAGCCTGGAAAGACCCATGTGTTTTCTCGAAACTCGAGACCTTAACTGCCTCACCGAAAAGAACGAGATAGAAGGAGCTATCAAACCCGAATGTCTGGAGGTAACCAATTCCTAGATTGGTATAACCTCTGCGAACTTCCGAGGCCAAAAACTTGCTGCGGTGAAAGTTGCGGAGTAATACGCGAGGAAGCTTCTGAAAAGCGGGAAATTAAGAATTGGTTGGATAGTGTGTAGGATACGAATCCGGGCTGCTCCAACCAAATGTTACAGATGTTTGGAAAATGGTCACACATCTGCAAACTGCCGGGGACCTGACATAAGGGCAACATGCCGTAAATGCGGTCAGGCAGGCCATAAAGTGAACACCTGTAATGAAAAAGAAATCTACGTCCTATGCAGGGACCGTGGCGCGACTGATGAGAACGTTGCGCATACTGCGGGCTCGGGGCGGTGTTCAGTTTTCTGAGCAGAATTGGAAAGAGCTAGGACGCGGTCAACATGATTCGTATCCTAGAGATCAATATGCACCGGAGTGCAACCGCTCACGAGTTGCTAGCGCAGTTCGCTGCGGAGACCAAAGCTGATTTAGTACTCATCAGTGAGCAGTACCAAAACAAAGACCAGGTTTCATGGCACCCTGACATATCAGGTTCCGTTAACATATGGGTTCGGGACGGAACCCTCTTTAGGGTTCTTACCCACGCCCGAGGGGACGGCTTTGTCTGGATTCGGTTTTTAAGGATAACGTTTTTCAGTGTCTGTCTTATGCCGAATGAGACCATGCCGGACATTCGACACAGGCTTGATGCTTTGGAAGACGCTATCTTAAGCACGGTTGAGCGGATACCAGGGTACTTGAACGGGTCATGCTTTACTCAGACTCCAGAGGAAAACGAATTTTCAAAATGGCGGCGAGAACAGGACTGGTAGTTTTAAATATCGGATTCACACCAACGGCGTCCAGGCTGCTAGGGAAGCATTCTAGATGTTACCTTGGCAAAGGAGTCCCTGGTGTCGCTGGTGGACGGGTGGCGAGTTTTGGAAGACCTTTCAGCAAGCGACAATCAATACATTGCCTTCAAAGGGGCGGGCACAAACTCTCGGTGCGCGCCATCCCGGCGCTGTTTCTGTGCATGAAACGATGCGAAAGTAAACACCGGGAGGTTTGTCGAAACTCTTGGAGCAGGTGGGGCTGCGTTGGAGGGTCTTCCTGGGGGTGGTGGCGCTGCTGTTGACATTGTCGTAAATTCATTTATGAACCAGATAACGACGGCCTGCGGAGCCTCCATGCCCAGGGGATTCCGCAGTGCAGTAAACAGGAGCAAAGTTCGTTGCTGGCAGGATTTGGTCGACAAGGTGAATAGGGGCCCATGGGGACTCAGATACAAACTGTTAAACCGAAAAATTGGGGCTCTGCGGTTTACTTAAGGCATAGCAGATAGATCACATTATACGGGGATTATTCCCTACGCACCCCGTACGGAAAATGACGTCGTCTTTTCTCTATGAAAAGCAAGAAGGAGCCAGAACCCGATGGTATTCCAGCAGAGGTGTACAAGCTGGTATTCCAACACCGGCCAGACTTACTGCTCAGCGCATTCAAATCTTGCTTGAAGGAGGGCATTTTCAATGCTCGTTGTAAGGTGGTGAGACTTGCGCTGATCAACAAATGGAAAGGCGACCTTGAGTTGTATGCTTGACACTGCTGGAAAAGTCGCGGAGACTTATCTCCACGGTAGTTCGGTTTTAGAGCAGGGAGATCGACAGTTGATGCTGTCATGCAAGTCGTGAATGACATTCGGCGAGCAGAAGCATATAGCCACCGAGCCCATCGGGTGGCGCTCCTCGTAACGCTTGACGACTGAAACGCCTTTAGTTCCGTAAGATGAAAGGCACTCCAGGCACACTAGACAATACTTTCCACGTGCCAAACTATCTCTTACGGATATTGAGGGACTATCTGAAGAACTGCTCCCTGCTCTATAAAACGCTAGATGGTCAGAGGAGGATGGAGATCACGTTGCGGGTAGCACAGTCCTAGGGCCGGACCTCTGGAACGCTACTTATGATAGTTTACTCAAACTCGACATATCAGAAGAGTCGTGGTGTTTGTTACTGGACACGCTATCGGTACAAAACAGACTCAGCATATTGATGCGACGGGTAAGTGGATGGATGAATACTCATGGTTTCAACATTGCACTGGAAAAAAATCGAAGTAGTCATCCTGAAGAGAATTCCGACCCTGCGTCCCATATCGTTCGGCGAGTCGATAATCGAGTCAAAACCAGCGGTATAGTACCTCGGGCTGACTCTTGACTCAAAAATTTTTGAGCAAATCAAAGCAGCAGCGAACAAGGCTGCAGTTGGAGTTTTTGGCGTTAAGTAGGCAAATATTGCGGGCGACGTCCCCTGATGAGTTCAACACAGTCTCTCCTGCTCTACGGTGCAGAGGTATGGGCTGATGCTCTTGGCAAGGAGGTTGCCCTTCTTCCTAAGGAGCGTCAAGTGCAAGGGAAAAGAGCCAAGGGAGGTGATTGCTCGTGAAGAATGGCAACGCGCTCTAGATGAGTGGGAACTCTTTTAGCAAAATGAAACTAGAGGCAGATGGACTGCGCGCCTCATTCACAACAACTGGAAGCATGGTGAGACTGACTATTTCCTTACCCGGTTCTTAAGTGGGCGTAAAGGTTTTCAGTCGTACCTGCACAAGATTGGAAAGGTACGGTCTCCGGATTGTGTTTTGCTATAGAGTTGCGAATGACGTCTATCACATATTTTTGCCTTGTGGAAGGTGGGATGAGATTTGTCAGCAGCTCTACACAGGGGATCTCTCTCCAGACAACATTGTGGAGGAGATGCTGAGGAGCTCTGGGTTCGGGTAGAGGAGCCAGATGACAGGGAGTTCCTTGAACTGACAATTCCCTTCCTCCTCTCCCCTCCCATTGGTGAAAGGAATTTCTGACTTGAAGGCCTCGCAAGGTGGGAGAATTCGGGGACTAGTCCCAAGGTAATGTGATAAACAGTTCCAGGCTAGCTCTCTGACGATGGGAAGGTGTTTAGTTGGTAGTCCGACGACTGGAGTCCAAGACTCTGTGTGTAAATCCATTCATTTACCGTACTCAGAAAAAAACTTCCTCCAAGCTGATGGGATAGTGGAGAACCGTGCTGGACAGGCTGGGTAGCACGTCAAAGGGCACCTTCTTTGAGTTCGCGTTCAGAAGAACATGGAGGGGAATGACCGGGCTGGCTCTGCTCTTGAGAATGGGTCGGTGAGTACAGTCTGTGCCCCGCTGGCGATTGTCTAGGGTGGAATCTATTTCCACTACTCAGCAGCCGTGGACCTCAGATGGCGAAGGCTCTTGTGCCAGACGCGTGGAAAAGCATAAAAGATTATGGTTGTCTGCACCGGGCTACGGCCTATAGGGGATCATACCGCCAGACTTGGCATACCCTACAATTCGCATTGCCGAGGCTGCGGGAAGGGTGGAACCTTCAGGCACTTCTTTTGCGATTGTCGAGCCTTTGAGGACCTTGGAGAGTTTTCCAGTTTCAGGGTTCGGAGAGCTGCTTCCCTTCGTGGAGGCTACGGACGGGTTTTGAAAAACTGAACTGGCTGGACTCTGCCTCCTTGCTTTTATAACGGTAGTTATGGTGTTAGGAGTTGTGGCATTAAAAGGGGCGCCCCACAGCGCTAATTTGCTCCTCGGAACAGGCATTGAGTCCTATTCTCTTTATTAAGATTTCATTTTTAATTTTTATGGCGAAAATATATAAAAGGCAAGTAAATATTGACACTTTTCCTGTCACTACAACTTCCGCACGTGTTTCGCTCGCATTTATACTTGAGCCTTCCCAAATTTTACCACTGTACACAATATTTCGAATTGGGGATGAATTGACTTACATAAATGAAATTCCCACACGTCCAGGCACGTGCGGAAACCAATTTTGCTTGGATGGTGTAACACTTTGAAGATTTCCATCCAAACACTTGTGAAAAACATATTAAAATTTTGGAAAAGCTGGCCAGGATCCTACCATTGCACCTACCGAAGGTATTCAATTATTTGGGGGTCATCTGCAGGAGGCAGAAAGGTGGATTCATATTCAAAGTTGATTGGGGTTGGAAGGAATTGTTGGAGTGGATGACCTACAAGACCATTAGCTTTTGTCAAATCTTTTCTTATTTCGTCCTTGGTTGATTGGACGTACACAGAACAGAGTGCTCGGATGGAAAGGTCTCAGTTGATTTTGGGGGATCGAACGCATTTTTATTGGTTTTCCATGACCGAATTTTCCATGGTCTTGACTTCACTTCAATTAACCTTTCTGATTTTCGAATGCTCATATTCCCATGTGATTATTTATGTGGAACTATGTGAATGCCGAAAGGGAAAACTGCGAAATTGGCATCCTTTGCGTATTTCAACAGATTCGTTGAGCACTTGAAATCGTGATTTTCATCAAAACGGATTTCATTCGGTATGTGACCGTTGTATGTATCTACCACTGGCCATGAATAGTGAAATCCATGCAGAAAGTTAACACAGAATGCCGAAATGCAGAGTTGTTCACTAACTACCCTTGAACGTGAAGTATGCACCGGGTATCCTTGCTGTGTTGTCTTGTACAAGAGGGTGGAATAGACGTACCCTGCAAGGGTGTGCAATAGTTGTACACTGGCTGTTCTCGCAGGAAGTGCATGAAAACACTTTGCAGCAAGATTGAGCTCCACGAACCAGGATAAATCACGGTTAATGGGGTTAACAGTAACCAACTACTCGCAGAAGCTACGTGTGATGCATTTCCATAACCGCTAAATGCAGGAAAGGATCCTTAAATGATTTTGTAATTGAAGTTGGGAGAGTTGTTGAATGAAATTCTATTTTCGATGGAATTGATGGCGATGAGGCTAGACGGGGGTTGTAGAGAGGGGGTGGTTTTGGTCTCATGTAAATTAACAGTTCCTGATTTTGGTTAAGTGGTGTTCGTGACTGAGTGCTAAATGGGTCATTAAGGAGAGCGGAAAACTGAACTCGACCGACAGTTGTGGGTTCTAATTTGCAGCTTGTGGCGTATAAAGTTTTCGAATTCAGGGAAAACGAATACCTACGAATGCATCTCACTTTGGTGGTAATGTACAGATACAGGGGAATCGGTACAATGAAGCTACCCTCAAGGACTAAAGTTGCTTTTCCGTGAAAATCAATTTGTAAACAATCATTAACCGTTGATTCATGTTCTGTAGTTGAAGTATCGATTACCGTAGGTACGACAGAGTTACCAGGAATCGGAATGCCATCACTTCCCGTCCAAAGAACCTTTCCACAGGACTCACTTCCTCCTCAATTTCTCATACACAACAAGCCGATTTAGCACAACTTCAACCACTCACGTGTAGAGACATTCGAAAAGTTTCCAAGACAAACATCCCATCCCCTATCCAATTTGAGGGTAACAGTATCCAGTTAGACGTTCAACTTTTCCAACTCTAGTTCAATTCGAATTACTCCAATTTACTTGATATTGCTACTACTCGTCCTAGACACCTACACAAGTACACACTCAACATTTGTAGATTTGCATCCTTCGGAAATTTGAATGACTCAAGGAATTTTGTGAGTTCACTTTCCAAAAACCCATCGAGCCTTGTAGCAATCTATGCATGGTACTTCCAACATGATGGTCAGAATCCGATTTGTATGGAAATGTGGACGTAACAAGGAGAAATCCAATAAAATCAGTACCAGTTCCAAAGGGAGAAACACATCAAGAGCGATAACGAGGCTTCAAGGACTTCTGGAGGTGCGCAAACAATGTAGTCATAAAAAAGTCAAGCAGATAATTCAGGAGAAAAGTGTGTCCATTGTGAGCCTCAAAAGGAAGAAACAATGACGTACGAAAAGGCAAACCATCCAAGTTCAGGACCGAGTTGATAATAATACTAACTACCCCAATAATCTCCACAACAAAAGGACTTCCAGATAATAACATAAAACTGAATCCGTACATCAGCCGCCCTTCAGAGAGACCATACTTCTTTCAAAAGGACCTGCCCCTGTTGTGTTCTTCTGGATAATTAGAGGGTAAGGATAAAATGACAATATGAATATACAATGTCCTTGTGTCCTCTCCTCGGCTTCACGGATTATATGATCATCCAAATTGGACGCTTATATCCTTTCCGAGATTTCAAAATTAATTGGAAAAAAAAGGACATAATGATACTCTGTGGAAGGGCTAGGTACTGCGAGTATATTTCAGACGTCAGCAAAAGCGGGGATATATAGATATCTTAGGGGGTAACGTCATCGAATAAACAGGAAGGATACTGCGTAAGTATCGCTTACACTTGAGGGTAAGATTAGCTTGTAATAATCTTGTAATCTCCTGATTTTCTCTATCACATCGGTTACTTTTATGAAAACGTATCGAATCCTCATTTGGCATTAGAATATCACTTATAAGATACGCACGTATCCTTCCATAAATACCTTAAAAGTCTGGGTGGAAGAAAGGAAGTGGACAATTGATTTACCTTAGACCAGTCTTTGATTTCTTTCCTGACATTCCTTTAGCCTTCTATTCAAGCTAAAAATTACCGAGTAAGGACTAAGGGTGATTACGAAACACACTTTGTAAATAGATACCGTATTGTAGGATTTCGGTTAGAGAGGAAACTCAGCTAGGACCATAGTCGTGGAGGTCCCTAAATTAATTTTCATTGATCCGTTGTAGCCAAGGATAATCCAACATCATTTGTTTGTCTGAGAAAGGAAATTGGGAAATTTACCGGAAATGAGGAAGACAGGACACATTTAATCTTCAAAACTTATTTTCCCGAGTCCTGAACCACTGAGGATCCCAATAATAGACAAGGAAAGGATAAAGGAAAGGAGTATGCTCGGAAGCTTGGGTAAAATGGTTAGTGGGGACTTTCAAGCCACTGAAATCACCTGGAAGGGATGGTATTTTCCCAGCGCTATTCCAGAGTGGTCCAGAAATCGTCTGGTTCCTTCCTGAGAAAAGCAACCTTCTCTTGGGATGCATACCACGGATTTTTTTGGACTTGGACTTGTTAGCACTGATGAAGGGAACAAGTGGTTCCCGAAATATCGGTGTTTACAAGACCAATAAATGACCCTAGCGGATAGAAAAAAACAAGTTTTAATTATTTCAAATACGCCCGGTCTCTCCAATCACAGCCGGGCGGGACCACTATTTAGGTATTTTTTTTTTTTTTTTTTTTTTGGAGTAGGGTAGGTGAATGCGTTTACGCACAGAGTGTTGGACTCCTGCAACAGCACACTGGTGGACTACCAACTCAACACCTCCCTGTCATCAGAGAACTAGCCTAGAACCGTTTGACACATTACTTCGGGCTAGCCCTCCCGCTCTCCCGGCTTTGGGAGCTTTCAAGTCAGGGAATTCCTTTCACCAACGGGAGGGGAGGGGAGGAAGGGAGTTGTTAGTTCAGGGAACCCCTTACCGTCCGATCCCTCTGCCGGTCAAGTTCAATCTTCTTCGTAGTAAGAAGAGCCCGAACATAATGCGCAATACGATTCCAGCTGCCAGCGCTCTTCAGCATCTCTCTGACAATGTTGTCTGGAGAGAGCTCCCCTGTGTCTGCATAAAGCTGCTGGCGGAGGCCATCCCACCTCTCGCAAGAGAAAAAGGTGTGTTCAGCGTCATCCGGCACTCTATTGCAGAACACACAATCAGGAGATCGCGCCTTCCCAACCCTGTGCAGGTAAGACTGAAAACCTCCATGCCCACTTAGAAGTTGGGTAAGGAAGTAATCAATCTCACCGTGCTTTCTGTTCAACCACAGGTCTAATTTGTCGATGAGCCGCGCAGTCCACTTGCCCCTTGGCTCATTTTGCCAAGAAACTTGCCACTCGTTAAGGGTGCGTTGACGTTCTTCACGGGCAACCACTTCTCTTAAGTTTTCGCCCTTACGGCGATAGATAGCTTTGCGCTCCTTGGCAAGGAGGGCAACGGGGATCACTCCCGCAATCACCATCACAGCCGGTTCGGAGACAGTGCGATAAGCAGACGCCACTCGCAAAGCTCCCCGCCTCTGCACTTGAGCTAGGCGTTTACGATGCACCTCCTTGTCAAGGGCATCAGCCCATACCTCCGCACCATAGAGAAGGACGGACTGCGTTGCTCCCATGAGGAGACGTCTCCTAGTTGATATAGGGCCGCCCACATTCGCCATTAGCCGACTCAAGGCCGCAACTCCTGCTGCAGCCCTGTCCGCGGCTGCTTTGATTTGCTCGAAGAAGCTCATTAAACCAAGGTATTTAACCGCTGGTTTTGACTCTATAGTCAACTCGCCGATCGATATGGGACGCAAGGTCGGGATTCTCCTTCTGGTCAGGATGACTACTTCGGTTTTCTCCAGCGCAAGGTTGAAACCGTGACCAGTCATCCATCTGCTTACCCGTCGCATCAATATGCCAAGTCTGCTTTGCGCCTGTTCAACAGTGCGTCCGGCAACAAGTGCCGCAACGTCGTCTGCATAACCGACCAGGCGCGACTCTTCAGGCATATCAAGTCTCAGCAGACTATCGTAGGAAGCGTTCCAGAGGTCCGGCCCTAGGATGGATCCCTGCGCTACTCCCGACGTGATTTCCATCCTCCTCTGGCCCTCTAGCGTCTCATAGAACAGGGAGCGGTCTTTCAGATAATCCCTCAATATCCGCAAGAGATAGCTTGGCACGTGAAAGGAGTTCTCTAGTATGCCCAGCATATCTGTCCATCTTAAGGAATTGAAGGCATTTCTGACGTCAAGCGTTATGAGGAGCGCTATCCGTCGAGATCGGCGGCTGTGCGCCCCGGCTCGATTAAACGCATCTACGACCTCCATAACAGCATCCACTGTAGATTTCCCTGTTCTAAACCCGAACTGCCTTGCGGATAAGTCCCCGGCAGCACGGATCGCTTCAGCGAGTCTACCCCTGATGAGCTTCTCGAGCACTTTTCCGGCCGTGTCAAGCATACACAGCGGTCGGTATGCAGACGGGAGCTCCGGATCTCCTTTACCCTTACGGATCAACGCGAGTCTGGCCACTTTCCAGCGAGAAGGAAAAATGCCCTCCTTCAAGCACGCGTTGAACGCTTCGAGCAGCAATTCTGGCCGTTGGCGGAACACCAGTTTGTAAACTTCCGCCGGGATGCCATCAGGGCCTGGCGCCTTCCTGTTTTTCATAATGAGAACCGCTTCTTCGAGTTCTCCCATTGTGAAAAGGGGGCAATCCACGACGCTTTCCGCACTGTTTACATCAACCCGTACAGGGTGTCTGGGGAACAATGCCCGCACAATGCGGTCCATCTGGTCGGTGATCAGTATGCAGGGCTTCCGCAGAGCCCCGATTTTCCGAGTGACAAGCTTATAGCCAAGTCCCCACGGGTCATCATTCACCTCATTAACAAGATTTTGCCAGCCGCGAGCTTTGCTTTTATTTATAGCGCTGCAGAGTCTCCTTTTTGCTGATCTATATTGTGCCTTTATGGCACATGCCTCCTCGTTGGCGTACAAACGTTGTGCCAAACGGCGGAGCTTATGACACTCCTTCCGTAGGTCGGCAATTTCCGCCGTCCACCAGTACATAGAAGGCTTGTCGCGCCTGGGGCCTCTCCGGGGCATGGAAGCCTCACACGCCGTCGTTATCAGATTCATCACTGAATTTACGACGGTGTCAGCTGCGACACCACCACCCCCCGGAGTGCCCCCCAGTGCGGCCCTACCTGCTCCAAGAGCTTCCACGAACCTTCAGATGTTCACCTTCGCGACATTCCACACGCAGGGGGAACGTCGTGTTGGTGCTCGCCGGCAAGTAGCGTCAAACACTTCGAACGCAATGTACTGATGATCACTTGCCGAGAAGTCTTCTAGGACTCGCCACCTGTCCACCGATGATGCCAGAGATTCCGACGCAAAAGTGATGTCGGGAATGCTTCCTTCACAACCTGAGCGCCGAAACGTTGGCGTGGATCCGGTGTTTAAAATTACGAGCCCGGTTCTCGCCGCTATTTCCAGAATCCGTTTCCCTCTGGAGTCTGATTGAGGCATGCCCCATTCAAGAGCCCTGGCATTAAAATCACCGCCAACCAGGATTCGTCCCTCCGTGCTCGAAACGGCGTCCTCCAGAGCATCAAGCCGGCGTTGAAAGTCCGGAATCGACTCATTCGGCGTCAGGTAAACGCTAAAAAACGTTATCCCTAAACACCGGATCCAGGCAAATCCGTCCCCCCGGCCTTCGGCAAGAACACGAAGTCGAACGTCGTCCCGAACCCAGATGGCAGCGGTGCCCGATAAGTCGAGATACCATGAGGACGGGTCCTTGTTTCGGTATTGCTCGCTAATCAGCACTAGATCAGCATTTACTTCCGCAGCGAACTGCGCTAGCAACTGGTGAGCGGTTGCACTCCGGTGCATGTTAATTTGCAAAATGCGGATCATGGCGTTCGCACCCTAGCCCTCTCCAATTCCGCCCTGAAGATCGGACACCGTCCCGAGCCCGCAGTGTGTGCGACGCTTTCGCCAGACGCACCACGATCCCTGCAGAGAACACAACTCTCGCTTTCCTTGCAAGTCTTCGCTTGATGACCCGCTTGGCCGCATCTCCGGCATGCTGTCCTCCTGTCCGGACCCTTGCAAGCTGCTGACGTGTGTCCATAGTCCAGACACCTGTAGCACTTGGTGGGGACTATCCGCATTCGTACCCTGCATACTACCCATCCGATTTTGATTCTCCCGCTGTTAAGGAGTTTCCTCGCATATTGCTCGGGGACATCCACCACGGCAAGTTTTTGGCTTCGAGCATTTACAGAGGTAATAGCTACCCGGGCATTGGTTACCTCTGGACATTCACGCTTTAGCGCCTCCTCTACTTCGACCTTTTCTGTGAGGCAGTCAAGATCCCGTATTTCCAGAGAGCACATGGGTTCTAGGCTGGAAACAAGGGCCTTCTCCCCCAATAGCCCCTTGACCGCTTCGCAGAACGTGCTCTTGTTGGTCGTCTTTGGGCCCAGTTCGACGAGAACTCCACCACTCCTCGTTTTCCGTATCGAAGACACCTCTGCTCCGTTCTCCTCGGGTTTCATTCTGTAGCGGATTTCACTAAGGACTTCCGCAAATGTCTTGCCTTCCTTGGATAAAGGAAAGGAGTATGCTCGGAAGCTTGGGTAAAATGGTTAGTGGGAACTTTCAAGCCACTGAAATCACCTGGAAGGGATGGTATTTTCCCAGCGCTATTCCAGAGTGGTCCAGAAATCGTCTGGTTCCTTCCTGAGAAAAGCAACCTTCTCTTGGGGTGCATACCACGGATTTTTTTGGACTTGGACTTGTTAGCACTGATGAAGGGAACAAGTGGTTCCCGAAATATCGGTGTTTACAAGACCAATAAATGACCCTAGTGGATAGAAAAAAACAAGTTTTAATTAGTTCAAATACGCCCGGTCTCTCCAATCACAGCCGGGCGGGACCACTATTTAGGTATTACTTCGAGAGGTGGGTTTGTCTTCAGGCACTCATTCCTTTGCCCTTATTGATTTTCTTCCTTGAGCCACTCCTTTCCTATTTTGACGATTGCGGAAGGGACCATAGGCCAGTTTCCCTTTCATCTCAGCATCTTTGCAAATAATTTCTCCTGGCTCATGCGTTTGGTTCAGATTCTTCCTCTCCATTGTGGCTCCTCTCCGGCAGTGAAACATCACATGCTCTAGATCCTCCAGTGTTCCTTTCATGCCAGCATCTTTGCAACTAATTTCTCCTGGATCACGCTCTTGTCCAACGCTTGGTTCAGATTCCTCCTCTCCGGCAGTGAAACATCACATGCTCTGCATCCTCCGGAATGCCATCGCATCCAGGAAAATTCGGTGAATCATCCAACCCAAAGCGGTGCAGGCACTGCCTGTAGCAATTGGTATGTCCTATGAGGAACTGGGTAATGTGGTAGTTGATCTCACCGTGTTTCCGCTCACAAACACACAAGGCACACCCTAATGTTGGGAATGAGTCTGTGCGTCCACCGATCCTGGGTAGAATCGTGCCATCTGCGTTGCCAAAGATTATTCCACTGTGGCCTCGCCGCATTCCTGCGTTCTGTGTACCCCTGCCATCCATTTTGCGAGGTAAATCACACATTTCTTTCGCCAGAATGGTTACAGGCATGACCATCAGTACTGTCCCATCTGACGTTGTTCTAAAAGCACTGCAAACCCTGGAAGCCATCACCCGGTAAATTGAATTCCTCTACTTCCATTTCTGAGAGTTTGCAAGTGCTTCTGCCCGTACAGGTGAAAAGCAGAATGGATCGCACCACTTCAGCCAGAAGCAACCTTCCACAGTGTTTCAGTTCGCCAATATTACGGGAACATTTTTGCAAGAGCCGAGGTGGGACAAGTTGCCTTTGGGCATGCATCCTCTAGGTTTTCCATGCTCAGCTCAGTTTGGCGTTAATTATATCTCCTAGCAATTCGATAGCCGGCTTTGGCACGACGGTATATCCACCGGTTTTTGTTTTCACAATGTTTTTTCCTACGGTTCATTATTAGGCCGGTTTCATTTCCCCATCCGTCAAGCTCCGCTTGACTCATTGTAGCCAGAATTCTGCTGCTCTGTTTCTGTTGCGTTGACCTCCATATACTCTGGCTGCTTTGCTATTTCAACCACAGCTAGATCATCCGCAAAGCCGACGATCGTCGTACCATCTGGGACGAGAAAAACAAGCACCCAATTATGCACGTCATTCTACAATAGAGAACCGAGTATTGAGCTTCTGTGACAATGTACTTTTTGGGGCTCTAATCTGTTCCGTACCAGAGAATCCACTCTGAGAGGTAATTTTCAAACAGATTCGTCAAATACCCAGGAACACCAGTGTCAGCCAACGTCCCTTCAATTATGTTCCAATCGGCCGAGTCGATTGCGTTTTTGACATCCAATAGCAACACGGCACAGCAGCCTTGCTAACTCATACGCCTTTTTCCAGATTCAGAATCATGCTTATTGCATCCACAGTAGAATGGGCACACCGAAGCCACACTGGCGCTTCGACAAACCATAACTTTGCTTCCACGAAAGTGTTAGGAAAAAAGTCGGGCCTAGTCTTTTTTGCCAACTTCAAAGCTTTGTCAGGGATGCCATCCAAACCTGGCACCTAGTTGTTGCCGATCCTAATGCATATTTCCAGCAGGTCCTCTGCTCTACTGGAGGAATTATGCCCTCGTTGAAGTGGACAACCGTTTACCTTCCATTATTTTTGAGGTAAGGAAGTAGAGTGGCAACAATCTCTTTCAGGAGACGCGGAAAGATTGTCTGGGGCGATCTTCGCAGTCTTTCATTACCAGCCTTGTGGCCTCACCCCAAGGGTTCATACTGGCATGATCGCACAGCTGTTGCTTTGCCTACTCGAGAGCAATCACCTTTTGGACATAATGAAATTCGTCACCCATCGGGAGATTTAAGTGACTTTATCTTTGGCTGTATCACCAACTGACTTGAGTGCCGCGGAAAACGAGCACCCCTCAAAACCCTTGGCCATTTGTCGCCGAAACAACCCGGAATTCTTCCATTTCGAGTCCGATTTTCCTTTGATTTCCGTGCAGATTGCTTGGTGGTCCCTGTGAGTATAGTTCTCACTGACTTGCCAAGCCACTCTATTGCCTAAACCGGCACTCACGTATGTCAGGTTCACTAAACTAACATTCGCGAGTAGGAGAACACGACACATCCTCTCACATTCGTTGTCCTGCTGCCGCATTTAAGAGCCTTTCTTGAGCATTACAATTACCTGCAATGCTGGTCGGCCAACGTCCCTTTGAATCAAAACCAGAATGCTCAGCATTTGCTCATATTCGTAGTGTAGCGATGGGTGGAGCATAGCCACTTCATCTTTGCTCTAATGAAGTCTTTCCCCAGGTGCTCTATTATTTCCCCTAAGTCCATAACGCTGCTTGGCCCGATTTATGTTGAGGACTTTTCTACACACAGGGCACCTTCGCGATGTAACCGCAGTTGCAGTGCCACCTGCTCCCTAAACCGACTTATAACCCAGCCTATTCTTACTCTCCTTGCTGCTTACAGTTTGAGTGCTGCCTCGACAGGTAGGCTGTTGATGGTATTTCCCTTTTTTCAGCATTTTCACCACAAACTCTTGTGGTGTGAAAAGATTGAATGATTTCCCCAAGGCGTGGTGATCTGATCTATATCTTCGGAGATTATAGTGATCTTCGGCCTGTTAGCGCTTATGCTGGCTTCCTGTCCTAAAGCCTTTTCGATGTGGCTGAAGAATTTCCCTGCTGTTTAATACCTTGGATTTCTTGAGCACCGAAACAAAATCTCCCTTTTGGGACCATCTAATGCGGCTGACATTGCCTCCCAGAGTGGGATCTTTAGGGTCTACCTTTCCTCTTCCGAGAATGTCGTTTGGAGATTATCATCATTTCCGGTCCTATTTTCCTCCTTTCTTTTTCGAGGTGACACCTTTCTCCAATCTTCCACATTCACTTGAGAGGTTCGCTCCCTTTTCCCGGAGTCGCAGTTTGTGCAGCCTCTACTCCGGTTTCTTCCCTTTCGTCTTTTGAAGAAACGTTACTTGCGTCGCCTGGCTCACTTTTTCATTCGGCGCCTTCACCCCTCTTTCGTCCTGCGCGTTCCCGTACGAAAACCGGATGCCCCTTATTGTGACCCTTATATTGGTGAATATTTCTGCGCTCCTTTATGAATTCGTAAAGTTCCACCCAATACGATAAAGACAGCTCCTGCATGGTCCCTGCCTCCAATATTGCTCGGGTGGTTTGACATCAAGGTTCCTTTCCCGTCGTAAACTCCCTCTAAATCATCCTACTGGCGGTAACGCTTTCCATCGCGGGGGCTTGTGTCTATGATGTCAGCGGTTATGATATGTTGTCTGTGTCCAGTTGAGTTGCCCGTATGCATTCCTTCCTTAGAGAGGTTCCGCGATCAGAAGGCTAAATTTTTGGTGTTGTACCATACAGCCTATATATCTGAGAACGTGGAGGGAGGCCAGCTACCCTAGCTTCTTTAACAACCTCATTTTCTTTTCATTATAAATGCTCCACTGCTATGTCCAGGAAACCAAGGGATAAGGACCTCTATAAGCCGAGCTTTCCTCATTTCATCATGCGCCTATTTGACCTGGTAGTTTGACGGTACTTTGCTGGTGAGGACTTTAATGATTTGGGGGGAATCCATGATGAAGATTGTTTTACGACCTTTGCGTCACCTAATAGCTTTATAGCTTGCCAGAGAGCAAGGAGCTTGGCGGTGAGGATCGAATCTATTTCTATGATTGTATGGAATTTACTGAAAATTGCAGTTGACACGTTAAGGGCGACATATTTGCCCCTGATGAGATAGTAGAGAGAAGAATTAAAGACTTTTGCATTCAGTATTTCTCTCGCGCCTGCAGGGTTCTTCTGGAGGAGGGAGGAAGCTCGTTAGCGAGAGCAAAAACGACATGAGCTGGTCCAGGGATGGTGAGTCCAAGACCGGCCGGGAGGTTTCTGTCTTATTCTGAAGGTATTTGGACAAAAAGATTGTTGAGGAAGCATAGTCTATGAAGGATCTTAGCACCCCCCTATATTGGGAACCTCTTCGGGTGAAGACCCCCGCCTCGAAGTTGAGCACCTTTGCAGCTTTTTTCATTTCGTTAGTGATGAAGTCAAGATGGTCCTTTACTGCTAGCGAAACCGCTCTCCCCAAGAAGGTAATGATCTTTTTGTGTTCAAGGAGAACAGTGTTGGTGTTTATTCCAAGTACTTGTGCAAGAGCCGATGGTGAAAAATTTTTCAACATTAACAGGCAGTTTGGGTCTGCCACATTGGTGAGTAAAGAAACGTGCTTATTGATGGAAGATATTTACGGCCTCCTCCCTCCCCTGTTACTACGATCAGGTAATTATCTTCATACTGGAACATCTCCAGTTTATTGGAGCACTTCTCATGGAGGTTGGATGTTAGAGAGCACCGGACCCCCTCGTGCGAGCCATTGCTTACCGAAGCTTCGTGGCCACACATGGACACTTTCCAATTGAACAAGAGTCTCTGAGTTCATAGGATAATGTTAGGTGAGAAATTCATGTCTGACATCATCTTGAGCGACAGATCGACCCCCTCATAGCACTCAAGCCTTACTGATGTCAATGGATATAATTTTTTTTTGCTCTTATCAATGGAGATGTGTAGAAGACTACGGTTGAAGCAGGAGGTGGTAAACCTGCGCCTTCTATAGGCGAAGCAGTTGTTGCCAAGGAAGTGGTAATCCTCGGGGCCTTCACCATTGAGTTTACATGTTAAGAAAACACATTTAGGAGCGAGATCGGTCTGAAGTTGTTTAAATCTTCTGAGTCTTTCCTTTCTTCAGAATCGGAACAAGTTTGACCTCAAACAAGTCATCCAGAGTGGTTTATTTGAGCCAGATCTCACTCAGCGCCTCAAGGTGAATCTCTCGCGCCATAAGATTCAGCTATTGGACGTATGTGTATATAATAGAACTCATCATGAAAGTGAAAAAAGGCGATATTTGCCACATAGGAAAATCGTCGGAACCGGTATAATTGTTTCTTACGAGGTTCAGAAAATGGAGATATTCCATGTGGTCCCAGTCATCTAGGTCTTCCTTATGATCCTGTGTCCTAAGTTGATTAATCTATCTCCCAAAATTCTTCAGAGGGGTTACATTTGGAAATGTGCATCCATGTGTAGTGCTATGGGGTCTTCTTGGCTTCCCTCCAGGAGCACCTCCACCTCTTAGATGGGTAAACTATTAGAAAAGAGGTAAGTGCAAGTCACAAAAGGTACTAATTCCAAACACTACCCAAAGTTGTTCGGAAGGATAAGCATTTTACCACTCCCATGGAGGATATTAGTTGTTAAACCCTTGGGGGATTTGAACAAATTCCAGAATATAGCTCCAAAGGTTGCGCTGGTTCCCGCAACAGATACGGACATATGCCAGGAAATCAATTACAGAAGACGCGCGGCGAATTAGTGACCCCCCTTCCCCCGCCCTGAGCATTAGCCAGCTCTTAAGAATGCTAAACCTGGATGAACAGGCCACGCTTGCGGGTGAGCATATCGCAATTGATCTATCTGGTTTGGCTGTCAGGACCCTGTTACCAGCCTTAATGACAACATCTTTGACGAATCACCGAAACTGACCTACTTATTCAAGAGTTGGCCGCCTTTGGTCTTAGCATGGCTCAGCCCTTTTCTTTCACTAGATAGAGCCTGCAGGTACAAGCTGCAGGTTCGAACGAAGCAGATCAACTACCTATCAACGCACTCGTTCCAACCCGCCAGCCACCACTTCGGATTGGTGTTGGTATCATTGCACGTTTGGTATATACAAACAGAAATGCAGGCAACCCTACGCTGGTCCATCCTAAAACCAGGAAAACCAATAGTGCTACCTCTAACTGAGGCGGCAGGGGGTCAATGTCACGCTCCCAGTCGCCTGCACTTTTTCGATTCGCCTGCATGAATAGGGTACCTCATTGGTTCGGGATCAATTATTTCGTTACTTCTGAAATCTTCTATAAAAAGAAAGCACTTTCAGCGGCAGCCTCTTCCTCTTCGTGCAGCTTACATTTCACCAGTTCACACCTTCGGTTTGCACTTATTAGGGCTTAACTGGCATCGTTTCAAAGCACAATTTAGTAATTCCGGCAACAGTTCACAGCATTTTCATCGGTTCACAGGCTACCAACTGCATCACTAGCTAGGCGTCCGATGTTCAACTCTAAGGAACGAGTTCAACGACATATACTCGTGACACAGCACTACCATCTCATTCCGCGATTCCGCCGTCCAGCATGAGCTTCACACCATCGTTCCTTCGGGTTTTGAACATCCACATAAGCTTGTCGGTGTCCACTAAAAGGCAACTAACAATTTAGGCCCTTGCGTGAGCAGAGTATTGTGTGCCTCTCATCTAGACAGTGAGCCAGCTCGCTAGTCTCAAAACCGGGCGGATCCTGGCTCGCTACAGACGCCTAAATGCCAGTACTATCGCGGATCAATACCCATTACCCATGGTTGAGGACTTTCGGAAAGCTTTTTATCAGGCTCCAATCGTGGCGAAGGATACCCCAAAGACGGCTATCACGACCACATTCAGCCGTTTACGAATTTACTCGCTCATCGATGGGTCAAAACAACGCAGCTCAGTCTCTCAAACGTCCATGAGCGTTCATTCCCAAGATACTCCCTGAATAACATTTTCATCGCCTCAGACGCTCAACAGCATCAACACTTCGAGGTTTTACGCAAAGCGAAGTTTTGAATAAACTCCAGCAAGTGCATCCTCGTTAAGAGCCTGGTTGAATATTTCAGCTATATTGTTTTGGAGTATGACATCAAACCTCCGGCATACAAGACCCAGGTTATCAAGAGTTTCCCGACCCTACCTACCATCGCTGCATTCCTAAGGCGTCGGAAATCACGGCTCCATTCAAAGAAATACTAAAAGGCTTGCCAACCAAGTCAGAGGAAGCTGGTTTAACGTGGACATGGAAGCGGAGACAGTATTCCAGCGAAGCAAAGTAGCGCTTTCCGCAGGAACGACGCTTCCAGAACGATAATCGACGCGGCACTTTAACGGCTGAACCAACGCCAACAGCTCTACTACCAAACCCTATCTTCACCTCCACGTGGTGACTGCTGGAAGCTCTTTCATAACGAAAAGCTGCAGACGGAGAAGGATGAAGGCGAGTCTCCCGCGCCTAAAAACAGGACAAATTATACCAACTTGTCCTCCAGGTTGGGGGTTGCGTAGGGCCGACAACCCTACACGGAAAACCGATGTTACGAAGCCACGAAAGGAGCCTCGGACAGGATGGATCTTACAACGACCAACCCGGCAACGACAACGGATTAATGATTTCCGCATTTTCTCATGGAACGTGCGATTTCGTAGCCTACACAATGACGAAATCTATGAGCGATACCATGACCATCCGGTTGTGGATAAAATCCGGCTCAATAGGTTACGGTGGGTGGGTCACTTAATCCGTATGGATGAGGATGATCCCACCCGGACCGTCTATAAGGACAATATCTATGGTAGAGAAAGAAGACGAGGCAGACCCTGCAGGTACATGCTCGTTAAAGGCCTGGTTGAATATCTTGGCTATATCGTTTCCGAGGATGAGATCAAACCTTTGGTATACAAGATCCAGGTTATCGAGAGCTTCCCGAACCTACCTACCACCGCTGTATTCCTAAGGCCTCCTAAATCACAGCTCCACTGAAAGACCTACTTAAAGGTTTGCCAACCAAATCAAAGCAAGCTGGTTTAGCGTGGACAATGGAAGCAACGCTTTCCGCAGCTCTTGAAGGGACGACGCTTCCAGCACGGTAATGGATACGACATTTGGGTGGGAGTTTCCTTCTTCTAGAGAAAGTTGACGGATACTGAAAAACGATATAGTGCACACGATCGTCAGCTTCTCGCCGTATATCCTGCGATTAAACAGTTTTCTACTTTCATTGGAACTAAAACTTCTTAACTGACTCTCCCGGATTAAGGGTTCTTGATTGAATGACTCTCTCCATGTCTTTTCTAAGGAGGATACATCTTAGATCATCCCAACTATGATTTAATGTCGTTATTAAATCATTGATATGAATTGTCATGGAAGGACTTAGACTAATCCAAATAAGTCCTGGTGATCTCAGTGAACATATATTTGAGTGCAGACAATTTTCCCGAACTAGCCAATCCCATCCAAACTAGAAATGCTACTCACATTAAAGCAAATTGTATGGTTTCCAGGGGGTTACAACGTTATGACGAAAACCATTCAAGATGTGTTCCACAAGCAACCCCCGCAAAGATTCCCCGAGTCAATCCAGATCAATGAACGTCTCATTGAGCTCAAATGCAATTCATTATTCGGCAGTCGCTTACCCCCTCCCCATATTCATTCATCCCTTCGTCATATCGACTATAAACATTGCACATTAGAAAACGCCTTTCACTTCCATCTTATGCAATCTAAGGACACTTGTCAAGACCAGAAACTTTCCCAACATCATATCACCCCGGGGGGTGGGTTCTTTGTTATAAATGGTTGCGCAATTTTCCTATTGCCAGTAACCACATAACGAAATGAATTTCTACAGAGAGACGTTAGGAATAATCGACTGAACATTGACATAATACGAAATTGTTTACTGTCGTTTCCTTTTCCTATCCCAAAAGTTTCCACGCTCAAAGGATTCCAACCGTTCTGCCTTGAGAGATTTACACACAAGTTCCTATTGGAGTCCTTTCTGGATTTTAGTCCCGACTGCTAGTCGTCTGGGTACATCATCTAATTTTCACTCGTTATGGAGTCTACGGGGTGGGTTTGGAAGAAAGTTTGTATCCTTTTGGGTTTGGAGAACATGTAGCGGAAGAAACTTGGTTCTGTTATGCTGTTTCGTTGAGACATGCTTGAAGGAAAACAAAGAGGTAATTTGTAATAATTTGAGGAAGCGTGGATCAAAGCCTTGGCAGCTGTGAGGAATTAATTTAAGAAGCACGCCTGCATTCGGAATCGATCGAAAAGCGGAAATTAGTTTAACGTGTTGGGAGATGAGGAGACTAGCAGGGTTCCATTAGTACTTGAAGACGACCGTTCGGGGCTTGGTTAAGGCCTGGTTGTAGCTCTTATCTCCGAACTTTAAAAATACAAGTTCAGATTGCTTCGTGCAAATAGGCAATCCCCTATCTTATTTACGAACAACTATTAATAATTAACCTCCGGATGTGGCATCCAAATGCTTCCTTATCGGGGCTTATACTGGGATTAGCACCTTCGCCTCGAAACGCACCTGTATCGTTGCAGTCCACCTGGATTGCACTTAATTTCAGCTAAGCTCACGGCTCTGTGTATCTTTTAATGGTTTCCAAACATTGACTCGTACAATAAAAATTAAAAGATGAAATTTGTAGACCAAATAAAATAGATACGCTTCGTACAAGACCAGGAAAAATGTAAGATGTCAATGTTTGCATTGTGCTGGAGAATTCACGCTGGAACCGAACTCTGTTCTCAACCGCAATGCAAGGCAAGGCTTTGCAGCTATCAAGTTTCATAATTGCATGTGTGCATTTCGGAGGAAGCATGATCCGCCACCTTGAGTGCTCAGTGAAAAGAAAATCGACCAAGACTAGACCTCGGACTGGGTAGGTGAGCTAGGGGGGTGCGCTTGTTATCTTGGCGTATTAATGGATTAGTATCTTATTTCGAAGTTGATCTGGATATAAAGACGTTTTCGACGTTTTCTCAGAGTACTCGAAGCTTTCGGATTTAAACCCAACAATGAAGCCGTAGAAGTGATGTATCCACGACGTCTTGTAATGCTTGCTCTATGAATTCACAACTACAGATTAACAACCAGATTAAATGCTTGAAGAGCTACAATAAATTGCATTTATTCCCGAGGGATTTTTTTAAAACTTTTCTTCACTCTTCATAGTCGGAATGTTGAGTTTTATGAGTGCATAATGATGTACAAATTTAAAATTCAATCTTAGCTCGTCATTCCCGTGAGAGATGACAAATTGTTCCTAATGTCTCAGCTTTCATCTCTATTTAAAGCTCATCCCCACTTAGTATTTTCCAGGATTACCTCGACCCTCAACTTCCAGGGGTCAAGTAGCCCCTTGCAGGATAGACTGACGAGGAATATAGCTCCCTGGGGCTAACCTACCTCTCTCTCTAAAAGTGAGCTGTCTCTGCTCTAAGGTGATGTTTTCAGGGGTCATGCCTCTCATCTACCAAGACCGTTAGTTAGTCATGATAGGCTCACCCTGTTCGAGGTGACCGTGCTATTAACAAAAGGCTACAGATCTAGAATGGGCTGTCTACACAGAACTGAACGAAGCTTCACTGATACCTGGTCGCTTCAGTGAATAAGTTTGACGTGCTACGGGAGCTATGGCACGGTGGACCTCCTAACCCCCATACTCGTGGGAATCAAATGAGTAACATTACAAAAATAAAGAAAACTACAACAAAACAAGCGGGACCCTGTATTGCACACACGACTTACCTAGGCAGAGGCACATTTTCAAAATACTGAAAACTAAGTGATTACACCCAAGAAGGGGAAGGGCATCAAACAGTAGAGCCAAGTTCAACATTGGTATACCCCCAAGAGAAAAACCAAGAAAAACCACTGCTCGAAAAGCAGGGATAAGCACACCTAAGATCACTGTTAGAGACAGGTCTCAGTGGTGCAGGTGTTAACTGGTACCTGCGTTATTTGAAGGAAGGCCTAAAACCAGAAGACGCCATCAGGAAGGTTCAGGACAAACCTAAGCAATCTTTATTGGAGCCAAGAAAGCGGAGAGTAGCAAAGATTAGCCGCATGAGGGGAATATTCCCAAAGAATCCAAACCTGAAGCCAAGAGGGGATAAAACCCAAGCAGGTCAGGGGTGAAGGCAGGAATCAGAAATCCCGCCATCAAGACCATTCGACTAACCATACTGCCAAAAATATTTCCCGAGTAAATACTCACTCGTAAGAAGCAAGGAACCATCGAAGACCTTGTCGTCACGCGGATATGCAAGAGATAGACTACGAAGCTTGTATTCAGCGAGATAGACCTTCTTCTTTGGTTTTATTATTAATACAAATTTCTCGGTGTGTAACAGGGGCAGTACATCAGCCTTCCGTTTTCCCAACTCGGAGAACTGTGACAGTTGGAAAGAGGACCTTGATATCACCCTACTAATCGACAATGGGATTCTTATGGTGGAAAACTCGAGAATGCCTGACTAGAGATCCTTTTCCGATCATAGTTGGATACTTTTCAGACTAGATCTCACCGCAAAGGTCTCCAAACCTTCCAGAGGACCTAGAAGGATCGATTGGAGGAAGCTTGGTCAAGGTATCAAAAATAAACTCTCCGGCCGGCAAATTTCACAAGATTAGCAAGACAGACGAACTGAAATCAGAGCTAGATGCACTAGAAAAGGCAATCCATACTGCAAGAAGATACTGCCACCTTGGAATGAAGATCTGTCCAGTCGAAGTTGACCATGGAGATCTTCAACATCTGCTACAGGCATACATGGCAGCCGCTCACAGTCTGAAGAAGTAAAAGTGGTAGGACCATTGTCAGAACATTGAAAGAACCAGTGTATACGCAAGGCTCAGTAAGATTAAAAAGTCGGAAGAGTCTTGGACGGAATCTTCTGGTGAAGACTTGGAGTTGCTGGTTCAGACCCACTTTCCCGCCAGTGAAGGGGACTGTGAGTCAGAGGCTTGCTTGAAGAGTTTGCAGCTACCCCAGCTGCGCGAGACTATCAAATCGGTAATACTTGAGCCTGAAAGACCGTTGCATATTATCTCAGGGGAGAAGCCCACTTTTCATTTTCACACGAGAGGTAGACTCTTGCTCCAGAACGCTGTTCTGTTTTTGAGCCATCGGTGCAGAAGATGTCAGTATACCCTGACACGTGTGCTCCGATTCGTCCTAGTTTGCCCTGCGTTTCAAGATAACTTCATTACAGACTTGCCTGACTGTGGAAATATGGAAATAGGAAGTGCGAACTTTGCTGATAGCAGCGATTCGGGGTGAACACGACGCGCTGAAGCTTCTTCAGCGGAACAAAGTACGTGAAATGAAAACTCGTATACATGAGGGCAAAGGGAGCTCCACTAATGACCGTATACCACATCACCAAATAGTTTGTAGGTGGTCGTAACCCTTTAAACGATGTTGTAGGGATGCAATACAATCTTCAGAAAGATAGGTACGTAGGTATCAATGGCCGCTCCGAAGAGCCCAATTAGCGCTTTGGTGCGTCGTTTTGATGCCACAAACTCCTAAGACCGTGACTGCTGTTATGGGAGCAAGGAGGCAGCATCTAGCCAGCTCGGATTTTCAGAGCCAGCCCGTAACATTCACGAAAGAAAGCAGTTCTCCCACCCTGTAGCTAGAAATCTCTCCGAGGTCCCCAAAGAGTGGTTTACCCAGTGTCCGTAGCCTGACTCTAGCTAGAGCTGGGCAATCGCAGAGCAAGTGCATGAGGGTTTCCCTTCCTTCTCCGCAGTTTCGACCTAGCGGCATGGTCCCCTATGGGTCAGTGTCCCGTGCAGACCGCCGTAATCTTGAATGCATTTGCACGAGTCTGGCACAGGAGCTCTCGTGATCGGGCTATGTTGTAAGCGGGCTAAATTCTCCTTGACTTGGCACAGCTCGTCAGCCTTCGCCATCTTAGGCTCGCGGCTGCTAGGTAGTGCGAGTAGACTTGGCCCTCGACATCCACCAGCGGAACACCGACTGTATTCGCCGAAGGACTGCCAAGAGTAGAGCCTCGCCTGGCCAATCCGCCGGCCCGCTCATTCCCCTCTATGTTCCTATGCCCTGGGACCGAGTAGAGGGTGACCTTGAGCGTGCCGCCCAGACGGTTCAGCGCGTCTCTGCACTGCCCCACCACCCTGGAAGATGTCGTACAAGGCCTTGATGGCCGCTTGGCTGTCGGTCTCAATGGCTATGTTACGTCTGGGGCTCGAATCTCGCTTCAGCCATCGACAGACTTCCAATATCGCCAGTACTTCCACCTGGAATACACTGGCGAAACCTGGGAGACGATCCGACTTAGATACACGGTGTGTATTTGAGAAAACCCCCGTGCCGACTCCACAGGCCATCTTTGATCCGTCCGTAAAGAATACCGTGTCATAGTCTTGCAACACGCCGCCGGTCTTCCACTTTGCCCTGGTTGGAAGGTCCACAGCAAAGTTTCTCGTGAAGTTCAGCTTGCGTGTGACATAGTCCGTGGGGGATGCCCAGATTTCTCGAGGTATTTCATCTAGAATGTTGCTGTGGCCGTAGGACTTCGCTGCCCAGCATCCGGACTCACGTAGTCTGACGGCACTGCACGCTGCAACATATTTGATGTGAAGGTCAAGGGGGAGGAGATGCAGGAGTACATTGAGAGCATCTGCGGGGCATAACTGCAGAGCCTCAGCAGCACCTGCACACGCGGTTCTTTGAATCCTATTAAGCTCCGTTCTATTGTACTTTTTGCGCAAAGCTTGCCACCATGCAATATAGCCGTACATTAGGATTGGACGCATCACAGCAGTGAACATCCAGAGAATCATCATCAGCTGGAGACCCCATTTCTTTCCAAAGGTTCTCTTGCAGGCATAGAAGGCTATATAGGCCTTCCTCAACCCTCAGTTCTTTATCAATATTCAATTTAGTTTTGGATGCAGGGTTACACCCAGATACTTAAATTGGAGGAAATAACCAATTTTTATTCATTCAACCGTGATAGGTGGAATTCAGGTACTCTTGTCTTGGTGGTGAATAGCATCAGTTCCGTTTTGGTTGGGTTTATGGTACAACTTTTCCAACGCTCCTTCCTTGATATCGCTCATAATGGACGAAAACATCCCTGACACTAATATCACTAAGTCGTCGGCATACGCCACTACCTTCATCCCGTTGCTGTCTAACAATCGTAAGATTTCGTCCATCGCTATTAACCTGATCACCGGAGAGATGGCGCCATCCTGGGGCGTGCCACTGTTCACAGCTCTGGTCAAGTTGTTGCCTCCCAGATCTGACTGGATTATCCTGGTTCTCAGCGTGAATATAATCCAATGCGTAAAATACCTCTCGAATCCAATACTGGTCAAGGCTTCCTTGATGGCGTTGGTACTAACGTTGCTGAATGCTCCCTCTGTGTCTAAGAAGGCAGCTGTGTTATACAGTTTGTACTACATTGACCGTTCAGCCGTGCCAATTACCTCGTGGAGGGCGGTTTCTGTGGATTTGCCTTTAAGATAGGCATGCTCGAATTTGGAGAAAGGCGTTCCCTCCCTAATCGGCCTTAAGTGGATGTCTAGGATGCGCTCTAGGTTCTTCAACACGGAAGATCTGAGGTCGAGAGTCCTTCAGGGACTCTTGGTTTCGGTATGAAAACCACTCATGCGAGTTTCCAGGACTGTGGTACATATCCTAAAGAGATTCAGCTCCGGTAAACCTCAACAGGCCACAGAACAATCCTTTCCTGCTGCTTCTGTAGCATGACCGGCATTGTGCCATCTGGGCCCGGAGATTTATATATGCAGAAGCTGTTTATAGCCCAGCCGATCTTATCCTCGGTAATTACTGATTTGATAGTCTCGCACGACTGGAGTGGCCGCATACTCTCCAAGCGAGGGTCTAACTCACAGTCCTTTTCGCTGGCGGCAAAGTGCTTCTGAACCAGCAGCTTCAAAGTTTGACCTGAAAACTCCGTTCAGAAGCTTTAACACTTTTTAAGAAAGGATGGGCTCTAATGTTCTTCGGACAGAACCTTACTGAGCCTCGCGGATTCGCTGTCGCTTTCGATGCTCTGACAATAGTCCCACCAAAACCACCTCTTGATGGTCTTTATGGCCGCCTTGTAGGTTTTCAGGTAGTCTTTGTATGGATGCTAATATTTATGCCTGTAGCAGATATTGAACATTTCGTCTGCCAGCTTCCTGAGGCAGGAGAGATCTTCATTCCATCACGGTGGCAGTGTCTTATTGCTGAATTTAGCAGGGCATTAAACTTTAAGGGCGGTATCGAATGCCTTTTCTAGAGCCCCGACCTTTGATTCCTGTTCGTCTGTGGTCCCAATCTTGCCAATTTGCGCACTAGAGAGTTTGTTCTTAATTGCTTGACCTAACTTTCTTCAGTCGATCCTCCTGGCGCCTCTGAAGGGTTTGCAGACCTCTGTGGTGAGATCTAAACTGAAAAGTATCCAAAGTATCCACAGAGAAGCGTGCAGACTCATCCTCGCGAAGATATATGCTCTAGGTCTGTCCTGTCCCTCCTATGTTGTGGAATAAATTAAAATATTTGCTTTGTAGCTCTTTGATGGTTCGGTCGCCTCCAACGCAAGGCTCCTGTATTAGTGCGATGTCGATGTCTTCTTCTAGGAGAAATATAAGCAGATTTGTTGAGGCGCATCTCGAGTGCTGCAAATTTATCTGCGTTACCCTCAGCATGATTTGCTTGCGTGGGGCGTTCGTCAGCCCCCGTCGGACGTCCATCCTCATCTATTCCAACAGCTCGTTGGTGGTTTCGATTGTATCCAGGTCGTTGTTCGGTTTTGCAGAGCGGAACACTTTCATCAGTGCGTTCATGGCTCCAAACCGCACTTTATAGTCGTTTCCTGTGCCTCCAGGCGATCTCCGTTTATACCTCTTTGATAACCTCCTGGGCCATCCTGGGGTTTTGGAGGCGCAAAAATTGAAAGAGTTTGTCCTTATCCATGTGGATCTTCGGCAACCAGATGCGGTGACCCGTATCCTGAGAATCTCGTCGTAGGGGATGACTTTGAGCTTTACGCTCTCCCAGGCATCGCTGATCTTAGCGACGCACCAACCGATAAATTCTCTGGAAAATTGATCCTTACAAGCTATAACGTGGAACCCACAGACTACCTGATAAGAATCAAAGCAGGGGATGGATCGCGTGTGTTTGCCTTTGGCGTTTAGAAGACGCCCAATGATTAGCTCCGACACCCTGGCCTCAATACTGGCCCAGACACGCCACTAGTTTGCCGGAATTACCATCCGCATGCTGAAGGGTTTCGCAATTCATGGCTCATCGGCTAGCCGTTGCTGCTTAGCGTTCGAGCTCTTGGCCATCCTGCTCCCCTTGTAATCTTGTTCGACCTCGTCTTGCGATCGATTGTTTTTGAGAGCGGTGGAATGCGCCTTTTGCTCGTCTGCCAGGCGTTTGTTGTTGAATTCCTCAACAATCGGCTAGTATTTAGCGAGGTCTTCTTCAGCCGCCCGTCGCTCTTTCCCTCTGCACCCTCGCTCCGGGAGGTCCCTACGGTTGGTTGCAGCACAGCGGTGCTGCGGCTGGTACCGAGTGTGCTGCTATCGACGGTTACTCTCTCCTGTCGTCCTCCGATGATGCGGCTGCATCTCCACCTCTTCTTCTATTGTCGGTTTATTTGTTTTGTTGTTGTTTTTTTTTTAAATTGAGTCAATGTCTTGGTCCCACGAGTAGTCCGAGAACAATCTCCACCCCGGCTCTGGCACCAGAGTTACGTTCTTATTTGAAACTGAAGGTGCCAACAGTATTCAGAGTTTGCATACGAAAGACGAAGCCACCCAGTCCTCAACGTATGCTGTTCCACTTAGGGCTTGGGGTCTCATTAGTACCTTCTCCAGTGTAGGAAGGACGATTCCCGGGCTGTTGCTTCCGTTCATCCCCTGCAAGATCCACTTGCCCCTAACACAACTCTCCTGGCGAGGAGACACTTTGTCGGGTTTTTGCTTGAACGTGCAAATAAGGGGCTTGCGGCTCATGAACACAGTAAACGGCCTGCCCTCAAGGGAGAAACGGAAGTAATTTATGGAGAGATTCGCGCCAAGTAGCTCATGATTGAAGGCTCTGAAATTACGTTGAGTTAAATTTTATTGTTTAGAAAATAAGCCCAACGGTTGCCAGGCTTGGTTCATTCCTTGGTGAAGAGCAGCCCCTACCGCTGTTTCTTAGGCATCGACAAACACGGCTAGGGGAGCATTTGGCCGACGAAATGCCACAAGAGTAACAATCAACCAGCTGTTGTTTGACAGTTTCAAACGCCTGGAATCTTTTTGCTTGGTGGTGAGCAGCCTTCGACAGGAAACTGATATGTGGACAGTCGGCCAAGCCGGCCATCAAATACTTGGGGGTGATGATAGACGGAAAACTCAATTTTAAGCAGCACATAGAGCATACTTGCGAAAAAGCATCCACCACGAGTATTGCTCTGGCAAGGATGATGCCGAACGTAGGAGGACCGCGGCATACTTGCAGGCTGCTCATAGCCAGGGTGGTGAGTTCTATCATGCTGTACGCAGTCCCAGTTTGGGGAAACGCGCTGCAGGTTTTAGGCAATGCATATAAACTGAGTACGGTTTACCGATGAACAGTCTTAAGGATGTGTTCTGCCTTCAGGACCGTCTCAGACGATGCAGCGTTCTTCATCGCGGGAATGATACCGATTGACATCCTGGCAACCGAAATGATGAACATTTACAGCACCAGGTCCATCTCTCCCTTATCGCAGGTGAAAGAAGCCGAAAGAGAGAGATCCATAAGCAGATGGCAACAGCGATGGGACTAGTCAGAAAAATGTCGTTTGACTTACAGGTTGATCCCTTCCATTAGGGAGTGGCTGGAAAGAAAGCATGGGGAGATCAATTATAATCTCACCCAGTTTCTCACCGGCCATGGAGGATACCGTCAATACCTGTACAGGTTTAAATTGGACACCGGACCTAATTGTCCAAACTGCGACGGGGTCCCAGAGGTCCCAGCGCACATATTCTTCCAATGTCTTACGTTCGTGGAAGAAAAGAGGAACCTAGAGGAAACTCTAGGTGAAGTGCTATCACCGGAAAATTTTGTCCGGAGAATGGTAGCTTGCCAGGAAGACTGGGATGCGATCAATTCCATGATCACAGTATTCCAGGATAAACTGCGAAACGCCGAAGAAGTGAGAAAGGCGCGGTTACGAACCCCGCGGGAAGACGGAAGGAGACCTAGCTAAAGTAAGACAACTCCCCCCGGTGATGTAATACCTAAACGTGCTTCCACTGGGTAGGGGGGTGTTGGGGGTGGTTTTAGTGGGTAAAAATCCCACACTCTGGCGTGCCCAGGCCAGAGTTTTTTGAAGATTTCTACTTCCTTAAACAAAAAAAAAGACGGACAGATGGACAAACGGACAAAGGGACAGACAGACAGACGGACACACGGAAGAGAAATTACGCCTGTGTTAGAGTCGCGAATCATATCATCACTTCCAAGCCGACCATCAAACACTTGGGGGTGGAGATAGACAGGAAGCTCAGCTATAAGCAACACGTACAGTATGTTTGCGGTAAATCATCCACTGCTGGGAGGGCCACGGCATACCTCTAGGTTGCTTATAGCCAGTGTGGTGGCCTCAATCATGTTCTATGCGACCCCAGTTTGGAGCGAGGCGTTGCGGATGTCAGTCAACACTAGCAAACTGAATGCAGTCTTCAGGAGGACAGCTCTGAGGGTATGCTCTGCCTTCAAGACTGTCTCAGATGATGTCATCTCTGGAATGATGCCGATTGACGTATTCGCAGATGAGATGGCGAATATATACCATGCGAAGCCAACCTCTTCCACACGCTGGTGTGTCCAGGCCAGTGTCTTTTGAAGATTTCTACCTCCTCAACAAAAAATAAGACGGACAGACGGACAGTTTTGTGTTTGACACAATACCTTAAAAATAGCAACCCCCAAAAAGACCGCAAGTCTGATAAAATGAACTCAGTCTGTGATCACCCTTAAGGGCCATAATTATCGTGAGCCCAAGATGGTTCAATAAATTCCAAGGAAAAATGGGGGGGGGGGGGGCTCAAAAGGGACTTTAATCTTCCAAAGTTTCCCAGGTTTCTAGATGAAAAACTCTTCATAATTTCAGCCGATGAAAAACTTGAAATCTGAGTATCTTCAGTTTTGAGATTACTGTAATCCAACCCTTAGAAATGAAACTTTGACCACTTACTCTTAATTTCATCCAGGGGCGCCCGAAATCCAATATTTGACCTCATTGTTTATTTATGCTTCCCATGACGTCGGTAATATTGGAGGATGGATCTAGATTACGTGAGCGGCTTGGAGGAAACCCAATTTCTTTAGAAATTAACATTTCTTCACAACATATTGTAATAATTAGAAAATCTGGAATAATGAAAACAAATCGGTTTTCGAAGATAAACATTTTTGTTTGTTTAGCGAATATGAAGGCTCCCCAGTGAAAGCTCATATCGATTAATGGCGGATCTGAGTCTGCCAAATTAATGAACATTACTTGGAAGACAGGCGACAGCTAGATTAATGAGGACTATTAGCGCATTATCTATTCCTTTTGTTATCGATAATATTTCAGGTGATATTCTATGCAAAAATAAGGGGCACGTGCTAATCGGCTTATTAGCTTTATTGAATCTTTGATTGATTATCGGGCGACCGTTGAGATGCGGTAGTGAAGAGGATAACAAATCTATAATAAGGGAGAGCTACTGGAAGCAATATCTCTTGTCGGTTTCCGGTTTGTAGGTTGTAATCCTATTTAAGACACTTTGACTAAAATTAGTTAATTAAATGTCACGGACAATCGGCCTTAACAATGTTCTTAGAATAATAATTTAACCTAATTTACCAGAGAAACGGCTTATTACAGATTACATATCGACAGGTCTACAGTTATTTCAGCCTCTTTTCAGCATCCAGCGAGTACCTGTATAACTTAGTCACAAAGGTTCCTTTAATCCTGCTTTACAAGAACGGAAACTAGCCCAGTATAGTTCTCTCAGCCGTCCCTCTTCATATTTTAATGTCATAGCCATGAACCCATTTCCGATTCCACAGAACGGTTCGGGCCCGTGTAGAGGCGTCCCTGCTCCCTTTTAGGCTAGCTCGTCCGTTGCCTCATTGCCTTCCAACCCAACATGGCCTGGAACCCAGAGTATTCAGAGCTTATTGTGGGAGCTCAGCGTATTCAGTCTCTGAAGGCATTCCCATACCAGTTCACAGTTCATCTGGCTGGACCTAAGTGTCTTGATCGCCCCTTGGCTATCAGTCAGAATAGCAATGTTCTGTCAGCAGTAGTTCCTTTACAGAATAAAATAGGCAGGTCCGTCTATAGTGCATATTTCCGCCTGAAATACCAGTAAATTTTTCTTGGATTAATGACCCCGGCACCTGCACCCTCTGCTGTAAGGGATCCGTCAGTGAACCAGATAATAAGCGGTATGTCACAGCCACGCTCTCCCAGTTTATCTTGTTACTCCAACGTGTTTCAAACTTCTTATCGAAGTGAAACTTTGTTGTCATGTTATCGCTTGGTATCAATAACTTGAAAAGAATAGCAATCTCCTTTCGAATTAGGCAGCTCCCGGCCTCACTGATACTCTCGGCCAACCTGAAGATTGCCCTCTTTGTCTGCATCTGTATGTGCAGATCGAGTGGGGTTAATCTCAGAAGGACCTCGAAGGATGCCATTGGGAACATCCTCTTTGCCCCACGTCCAAAGCAACATGTTGGTTTTAATTACCGCAAGTCGCCGTTCATTGTCGTTTATAGTCGGCCACCACTTAGAATCATGAAGAGCGACAGGACGAGAGGAATGCACAAAGAACACCAGTTGTAGAACGCTACTTCATCCGGGTTGCGTTAATGCATGAAGCAATTTCAAAACGCAGTTCTCCATTGACTGATAGCATTGACCCGAGATATTTAAATAACTCAATTCTGGGCAGGTCACTGCCGCTGACAGCGATTGTGCTTGTTTCATGGGGATGGGTCGTTAAAAACTCAGTTTTATTTCTCCACCAGGCACTAGTACCCCTTAATCCAGTTTGGATTCTGTCTCATAGGGTATCCTCATATTTAACCCTACAGATTAAAACGATGCATAACCTTCGACCTGTATTCAACTATTTGTTAGATTGTCCAGGAGTTCACCTACTACCATACTGCACATAAGCGATGTAGTACCTCTGTCAGTACTTCTATTTGCCTAATCTCTAACATTCTGCCCATCCGGAAGGCCTGGCCTGCCACTACCTTGTAGATCATGGCATTCTAGGCCTCTCTGGATCAGTGCTGGGAAGACGCCACTCCCTTTTGTTCGTTGTTGATGTGTCAGGCAGAATGTTGTTGCCTTCCGCCATGGGGTAGGACCCCGGGAAATTAGTTCTGAGAAGCAGGTGTACTTTATCCTCCTTATTCTCGATAAATATCCCATCTTCCTTCTTCAGACAAACAGAAGATTTTACCATGTGTTTGGCTGTAGCTTTGTATATCCTGGTTGTTTCTGTGATTTGTTTGACTCCTTCGCAGAATTCCCTGAATCTGTTCCGCGTTGCTTCCTCGATCGCGTTGCTACACCCACCAATTCTCGACCAGTTTTTTTTAGACCCTCGATACCGTTTTCGATAGCAAAGAATCTCCGCTATAAGACCAACTTTTATTCAAGGCGTTATTAATGTTTTGATAGCAGCAAAATTTCGAAATTTGCAGTTTGCTCACCCTGAAATGTTTCTCCTTTTTAATCCTCTTTTCCAAGGCAGGCTTTGGGTATTTTCTCAAACCCCAGCTTATAGGGAAGTCCCCGTCGCGATTACGGTAGAATAGCTAATATGACCAAAGGTATGGGACAGAAAGGCTAGCTAAACCTCGTGCCCTTTATTCCCTAGTGATAGATGCATTTATCACACTAGTAAAAGCCATCATCTTTGGTTACTTCGGCAACTTTTCATCTTGTGTTAATCTTCAAATCTGGGAACAGAGTCCATCTGTCAATACGTTTCTCCGAGTCAAAAACAAATTGTAGAATTTCACCCTGTGGCTGTCTAGCCAGTTGACAATGGTGGAGTGTTCGGCTTCGTCACTCATTTGTAGTCCAGTTTTCCTAACGTTTCTTTTTTAGATCTATCACATAGAGACCTTCATCGCTGACCACATCTACCAGCGAAAGAGGCAGCAAGGGCTGAAATACCCGATGTGACACTGGGACACCTAAATAAAGACGAAACGTTACCAAGTGGCGCGACTGACTGTGCAAGGACGGCAACTATAATAACCTATAGTGTCCCTGTTCCGGAAAAAATTCCAGTCAGAATCGTTAGTCCTGGCCAGGTGGATTCGGACACGAACCGAGTAGAAGTGCAGTTGACCGTCCTAGCTAGAGACGAAGAGGCAACGTTCCTACAGAGGAACATCAGCACAGGCATCCAAAACGGGTTGATGGAACTGGAGGAAGTATTAGATCGCATCTCCCTCTACAGGCGTTCTTGGAGAGCAGCGGAAGATGCTCCGAAAGCAGAAACAACCGCACTTCCCGCTGAGAACACCGTTAACGCCAAATGGTTCGCAGATAGATCACTGCAAAAGCGGACTGGGAAAAAAGCGGAAAGAGGAAGACATGCATGAAGGAGGCTTTATTCAAATAGTTTCCCGGGCTCAAAACATTAAGAATAAAAGGAAAGAACTGGCTACGTCGCCAGAGATCCGTTTGTCCAAAGAGAAGCAGCTGTCGTCGAACTAGGTTCGAAGACGACTAGGAAGAGTACGTTTTGCGAAGCGATCAAGGGGTTACTGGGAGAGAAAGTTCTCGTTTCTAGTCCCGAGCCTATTTTCCCTCTAGAAATCCAAGATCCTGACTGCCTCACAGAAAAGGTTGAAGTGGAGGAGATCATAAAGCGTGCGGAGAAGGACAGCATGCCGCAGACCCGGTCAGGTAGGTCACCAAGCAAAAACCTGCAATGAAAGCGAAAACTGCGTCCTCTGCAGGGATCATTGGGTGTCTGGTGAGAGCGTCGCACACACTGCAGGTTCGGGAGGGTGTCCAGTCTTTAGGGCGGAACTAGAAAAGGCTAGAGCGCGAATAACATGGTCCGCATTCTACAAATTAACATGCACCGGAGGGCAACCGCAGTTTGTTGCAGAGGGAAAGGCTGATAAAATGCTAATCAGCGGGCAATACCGGAACAGGAACCTGGCTTCATGATTTTTCGATTTATTAGCTTCCGTTGCTATTTGCGTTCGGGTCGACTTTCGAATTCGTGTTCTAATCCAAGGACGAGGGAATGGATTTGTCTGGATTTTTATGGATTCCCTTTTTAAGCACTCACCTGACGCCGAATAAGACAATGTCGGACTTTCGGCACCGGGTTGATCCTCTGAAGGACGCCATTTTAGGAAAGCAGGAGCGAATCCTGGCAGGCAATGATTTATATGTTAGAGTACTTGAACGGGGCATTCCTCAGCCAGACTCTGGAGAGAAACAGATCCTGGAAATGGGGCGAAAACCAACGTTTCGGTGCCCAGGTTACGAGGGAAGCATCCGTGATATTACTTTTTCCTGGGAATCTCTGGCAGCATCAGTGATCATCAGTATATTGCATTGGAAGTGGTTGACGTTACTTATCAGTGTGCATCAACCCAGCGCTCCGACTGCGTGTAGAATGACGCGATGGTGAAGATCGGGAAGTTCTTCGAAGCTCTTGAAACAGGCAGAGTCGCATTGGAGGTCAACGAGGTGAATGAGGAGCTGTGGGCACATACGGACTATATCAGCCGGGCAGCTGGGGAAAAAGGGGCAAAGGTTCTAGCCAATTGATTAATTATTGAGAAGACTTGTGGTCCAAGTTGGAGGACCGAATTCGGAGGAGCTCCACTGATTTTGCAGGACAGACCTTTGATGATCTCGGAGAGGAGAAGGTAGTCAACGTTGCATCTGTTCCGTAACCGATGAAGTAATCGTTTCTTACGCTGCAGTAATCTGTTTCTATTGCGGCCTAACAGGAGAGGGTTGAGGAGGAAAGGCGCCCGTATTTGTAGTAGCTGGAGCGTGTTTGTCAATTGTAGAGTCGACGGCAAAGTTGACTTGCCAGATTTATATATCTAGCACAGCATTAGGGTAGGAGCGCGATTTGTCCAGGAGAGGACCCAGTGCATTGGATAAGTCGCGTTGAAAATGGTGCCAGTTTGTCAGATTGAAGGATCTGCATTAATGCGGATGGTGAAGTGAAGAGAGAATTTCCTGTAGATGTAGGGAGAGGCTGAGGGCATGAAGGTTGAAGTAAGCTGCCAAAAAGGAGTAGCTAGTGACACATGCTGGATTAGATGAGATCATAAAGCGGCATAGAAAAAAAGACCAACGAGACAAAGATCGCACTCCAGCGTTAATGATGTGCTAAGGAATGGGCGTGACTGATACCAATCGAAAAGCACTTTGCCGTTTTCGTTGTTCGTGCCCCAAGATATGCGCCCCGTGTTGCTGGAACTGTGACTAATATAATGTCTCAACTTGGTAAAATTCTAATTAATTCGTCACACTAAAAAAATCTCGTAAAAGTACGTAAAAATAAGGCTTCTAATGTGGTTTCCCCCAGATTTAAAGAACCGCGTGTGCAGGTGTTAATGGGACTTAGCAGTGCTGCCTGGGAGATGCTTTCAGTGTATTCCTACACCTCTTCCCTCTGGAGCTCCACATTAAATACGTTGTAGCGTGCAGTGCTGTCAAGCTATGTGAGCCCGCTTGTTGAACAGCGAAGCCCTAAGGCCATAATGACATTCTAGAGAAGGTAAGTCTGAACGTTCCCAACGGACTATCCTACGCACAAGCCGAGCTTCAAAGGGAACTTTGCTCTTGATTCTCTATTCTAACCATGGATGAGTGGAGGACTCCTAACGTATTGCAAGGCCATAGCATACTATTCTTCACCGACAGATCACAAATTATTTTTGGAGTTGCTGCGAAAGTTTTATCGGATAGACGGAGTTGTAGCGAGTCATACGGTTTCCCAGGATTCGTCAATATATTCCAAGCAGAAGTATTGACGATATTGGAACCCTACTGCTGGCTGGATCATGATCCGCGTTCCTAGCGTAACGGAGCAATTTTGACTGATCGTTAAGCAGCCATTAAGGGTTTATACTCATTTGGTAAACCATTCTTTGTGGGCCCCAAGCAGGTCTCCAGCTGCTATAGGCGGGCTTTGAAGATCTGAGAATGCGGAACTCTACCTGCGTTTTATTTTGGAGCTTATTGTTATGCATTTCTAGATTCTTGTCAGAGTTTCATTTTTCAGTGTTCCGTCTGGAATTGTCAGGCATTTCCTCCTCCTGGCTCTGTTTGGTCTATTGTTTTTGGCATGGAGTTTACTCATTCTACACGATGGTGTAAAATAAAACCTTATCGAAATCGATTCACTGTCTGTCTGGTTGTCTGTCACACGCACTCTTCTCCAAAATGACAAAACGGATCCGAACGAAATTTGGTGGACCTGTGGGAATTATTAAATCCCACCCATACAGCGTGGAATTTAAGCGGGGGCTTCCCATACATGCGAAGGGGTGATTTAACATTTTTTTTTCACCGGATGTAGCCGTGAGGCATATCAAACGGTCAAAAGGTCTCAGCTAATGTGTTTCGAAACTGATATTAGTTTTGAGGTGAATTGTAAGGTTCCCGAGAAAGGAGGCAAAATGTACACACTTAAAGTGAGGAAACAGGGCTTATTTTTGGAAACTACCAAACCAAAAATTTTGAAAAAAATCAGGGTGGTTCGCTTAGATGAAATCTATGCCTCAAAATATGTGCCATTTCGATATCTGTTCAAATGAACTTACTAGTAGTATATTAACAACTTTAGAAATTTACTGAAAACCCCCCTTAAGTTCATCCTAGGAATACCAAATTTTGCAGCAGCATAGAGGTAAGTGGTTAGAGCACAAGGCTGTCGTACGTAGGGTCGCGGTTCAAATCTCTCTGATGGCAGTGGGATTTGCATCGTGATTTGACGTCGGATACCAGTCGACTCAGTTGTGAATGAGTACCTGAGTCAAATCAGGGCAATAATCTCGGGCGAGCGCAATGCTGACCACATTGCCTCCTACAGTGTACTACTGTAGTGTACCGTTAAGGTCTTGAATGAAGTGCTCTAACATGCTTCAAGACCCTAATCCAATATGGATTTCAGCGCCAACGATTATTATTATTATTATAGAGGATAATAACTTGCATACACATGCCAAATTTCATGGAAATCCGCCAAAGTTATAGTAGTTCTAGCTTAGCAATTTTTGAGCGAATTCACTGCTTCTAAAGCCGCGCAAATAAGACGCTGACGTCATAATTAAAAAGAATAATTGACATTTGAGTGGAATATTAAAATTCCATTTACCAAGAATCTACTTTTTCCCGATCCTTTTTAAGGTTTTGTGTAAAACAAAACCTGATTATAATTGGTTTACTGTCTGTCGGTCTGTCTTTTCTTTTGTGAGGAGGTGAAAATCTTCAAAAGACACTGGGGGCACTAGCATGTGGGATTTTTCCTCACGAAAACCACCTCCGACTCCCTCCCTGCCCTACGGAACCACCATAAGGTATTACATCAAGGGGGCGGAGTCAGCTCAATCTAGCTTATTTAGTTTTCTTCTATACGCGGCGCACGAGACCGCGCTTTTCTTCTCTCCTCTGCCATTCGCAGTTTGGTTTGGATAGATGCGATCATGTAGTTGACCGCATCCCAATTCTCTCGATGTGCTATCATTTCCGGCACCAGATTTTCTGGTACGAGTACCTCTCCTAGAGTCCCCTCTAGATCCCTCCTTTCTTCCACAAATCTCGGACAGTGGATGAATACATGCTCTGGGTCCTCTGGTACTCCATCGCAATTTGGACAGTCGGGTGAGGTCTCCAATTTAAACGTATGCAAGTATTGGCGATATCCTCCATGCCCCGTGAGAAACTGGCTGAGATTATAATTAATTTCACCGTGCAGTCTCTCCATCCACTCCTTGATGACAGGAATGCGGGAATGAGCCTGTAAGTCCACCGACCCTTTCCCGAGCGTTCCCACCGCTCATGCCATCTATTTATGAATCTCGCCCTCTCAGCCTTCGTCTGCAATGAGGGAGAGATTGGCTTCACATTGTAGATGTTCATCATCTCATTTGCCAAGATGCCTTTTTTTTATGCGTTGAAAGGTGCAGTTTTACTTCTATAGATGGCTGCTTGCAGTTCTTTCCTCGCCTTCTTATATCGGTTGTGCAATTCTTCAGACTCAGGCCGGTTTCTGCTGCGATGGCTATGTCTCCTGGCTTTCAGGCAAACTTTGCGAAGTTCATCGATTTCGGCATTCCACCAGAAGTTGGGCATTCGATTCTTGAGTACAGTGTGGCGTGGTAAGGAAGCGTCACATTCTTTTTGTACCCTTTCAAGAACCTGCGTCACCTTTTCTTCTGCGTTTCTCATCGGCATCGCTTCCTGCAGAAGTATTTCCTCGAACATTTCCTTGTCACATTCAGAGTATTTATATATGATGGCAATGTCGATTTTATTTTCAAGCACACTTTGGGACAGCAGGTCCTGGGCTGCTTGACAGTGGTTTAAACTCAACTGTAGGAATTTCATTTATAATAAGCTGAAATCGCCTTCTTGAACAACGGAGATTTGTAATTGCCTGTGATATGGTCGATGTTACTCTCCTGTCTTTCTCCGCATATTAGGCATTTATAATTTCCACTGCACTCTTTGCCCTTCCTCTCCGCATCTTCGGCACAAATTTGACCTATCGTACTTGCCCATACAGTTTCTCGAAATGTGTCCAAAAGCCAGGCATTTGAAACATCTCCTTAGAGATATCTGCTCTCGCAGTCGACAGCTGACCCAGCCAACGCGGATTTTATCAACAGTAGTAGTTTTTTTCGCCGCTTCGAATGGCAAGGCTATTGTGACCATTTGAATACCACCATATGCATTACGTAGCCTGATCAGATTGGACTCAAGGATAGAGTCTAGCCCAAGTTGAGTCTTCAAGGCCTCGCAGATCTCCGCTTTTGTGTCCTTGTACTCAATCAGCAATGAGTCCTGGCTCACCTTTACTTCCGCTGCTTTACGCAATGATAAATTAATTTTCTTATGGAGATCATGAGACTTACTCACCCTAGACCTAAGCTCAAGGAGTAAATCGCCTTTCTGCGTGCGTCTTATCCTGTTCATGTGTTCACCCAAGTCCTGGAGTCAACTCGCTTATTGTTTTTATAATCAGTGCATCTGGCCGCGATCTCTTTTGTAGTCTTCCTTTTTTCTCTATTTTAGTCCAAGTAGAGTGATTGATACTTTCCTCCAGATGGTTCAGTAAACTTTCACTAGGTAAGACCGTTGATTGCGCCGGCTGTATTTTCCTCTTCTTTCGCCTTCCAGTTTACTCTGGGGATTCTTTGTTAGTATCCCTATGCCGTTAATATAGTAATATATTATGCTGGTCCCAAGCCCATGTAAAGGAGGAGGATTTGAGGCAACGTACTCTGTACTATCCTCAGTAAAACAAAAATAAAATGCTGAGATCAGGGAAAGAGATAAATAGAGTATAATTGGAGTTATTCTACTATGCTAAATCCTACCTGATCTCTCTTGGTGACAGGCCCCGCGACAGGTCGACCAAGAAAATGCATAGAATGTCGTTACAAACATGATGATCGGATTAAGTCACAGGCCTCGGAGAAATGCTAGGGCGTCCACCTCAGTCGACGCGGCAGGACGGGCTCCGGTCCTGTTGAGAAATGGGTAAGGGTTCTTGATGCATGGACGGTGTCAAGACGTAAGCAAGTTAGTCCGAGCAAAAGCAAAACAAATACGTGTCCGCACGCTAAATGTTGGTACCCAGATTGGAAAGACCGAGGAACTCGCAAGAGCTCTTCGGAAAAGGCGCATTGATATCTGTGCTCTGCAAGAAACCCGATGGTCTGGTGCCAAGAGCTGCGACATTGAACGCGAACGCGGTAAAAATGGCTACAAACTTCTCTATTTTGGTAACCCACACACTCAATATGGTGTTGGCATTGCCATCTCAGAGGGTTTCCGTGATGCCATTAAAGAAGTCGAACGATTTGATGATCGGCTGATGAAGCTCACCATTATATCAGCTGGTCACACTATTCACTTCTTCACCACGTATGCACCACAGACAGGTCGACCTGATGCCGAGAAAGATGCCTTCTGGCAACTTCTCGATGAAAAGACTTGTCACGTGCCTGCTGACGATTACATAATCATTGCCGGCGACCTTAATGGTCATGTGGGTGAAAAGGCAGACGGTAACAGGTGCCATGGAGGAAAGGGGTTCGGAGCGCGCAACGAAGATGGCGAGCGTATAATCGATTTTGCGGACACCCATGACCTTGTACTTATGAATACATGGTTCATCAAACGATTGTCTCATCTTCCCACATTTTATAGTGGGAACAATAAAACGCAAATCGACTATATTCTCATAAGACGCCAACATTTTACCACTGTCACTGATTGCAAAGTCGTTCCCTATGAGACCATCGCACCTCAACATCGGCCGTTGATTGCCGTCCTGCGAATTAAGCCACCGATAAAACAGCTGAGGAACGCACTGGCCCGCCGCGCATTAAATGGTGGCGATTTGGTGAGAAGAAAGAAGAAACGGTCTCACTCATACGATTGCCAACCATTACGAATGTGGAAGAATCATGGAACCAAATGAAAGACACGATCCACAAAGCGGCCTCTGCAACCCTCGGGGTCACCAAGCCGGGTAAGCGGTACATCAACCGAGATACTTGGCTTTGGAATGATGATGTTGAAATGAAGGTCCGTGAAAAGAAACGCCTCTACCACAAATTTCTCGACGATAAAACACCTGCTAATTGGCAAATTTATAAGAATGCCAACCGGGAAGCAAAGAAAGCGGTCGCTGTCACCTGAGCGAATCATTTCAAAAACTTTAAGATAAACTGGACACTCGGGATGGCTGATCTGTATCGACTTGCTAAAAGCCGTGATGAATGCACACAATCATCGCCGACATTTGGAGCAGTTCCACCGGTCAGCGCAACTGAAGTCGAGGAGGCAATAAAACAAATGAAATCGGGGAAAGCAACAGAACCTGACGACATCGCATCTGAGCTCTGGAAAGCGAAGAGCTGGGACCCAACACTGTGGCTCAGTGAATTCTTTAACCGGGTTATTCAGGAAGGAAGAACACCATCTGACTGGCAAGAAAGTACCACTGTTCCAATATGGAAAAAGAAAGGTAGCCCAGCAGAATGTTCAAATTACCGTCCGATCCGGTTACTTTCCCATACCATGAAGATTTTTGAACGCATTCTTGACAACCGTATTCGCGAAATCGCTGAAATAACCGTGAATCAAACCGGATTTGTCAAGAACTGCGGAACTACTGACGCAATACACGCTGCGCAGTTACTCATGGAGAAACACCGTGAGAAGCATCGCCCTCTTTACATTGCCTTTCTGGATCTAGAGAAAGCGTTTGATCGTGTACCACACGAACTCATCTGGTATGCTTTACGACAACACTTCGTGCCAGAAGAACTCGTGCGCTGGGTTCAATTGCTCTACCACGATCCGAAAAGTAAAGTTCGAAGTATGGCGGGTGTATCAAAACCGCTTCGTGTCTCTGTTGGAGTTCATCAAGGAAGTGCCCTCTCACCACTCCTCTTTGTCCTTGTTATGGACACCGTCACACGGGATATCCAATGTCCAGCGCCCTACACACTGCTTTATGCAGATGATGTTTTCCTAGCATCTGATAGCAAAAATGATCTCGAGCAACTTGTTCAAAAATGGAATGATCGCCTTATGCAACACGATCCCCATGAAACAGGCACAATCACTGTCAGCGGCAGTGATCTGCCCAGAACTGAGCGATTTAAATACCTCGGGTCAACGCTATCAACCAATGGAGAACTGCGTTATGAAATTGCTTCACGCATTAACGCAACCTGGATGAAGTGGCGTTCCACAACTGGTGTCCTTTGTGATCGACGTATCAACGAACGTCTCAAATGTAAAATTTACCGCAATGTCGTCCGTCCAGTCGCTCTCTATGGTTCTGAGTGTTGGCCGACCATAAAAGGCAATGAACGGCGTCTCGCGATAATGGAGACGAAGATGCTACGTTGGACTAGTGGCGTCACACGTTTAGATCACATCCCAAATGAGGATATCCGCGATCGTTATGGGGTTGCACCGATCGTGGAAAAGTTGCGAGTGAGGCGTTTTCGATGGTATGGTCACGCAATTCGTGCAAACGAGAATTCACTTGCAAAGATTGGTCTGAACATCGAAGTCGATGGTAAACGACCAAAAGGCAGACCTAAGCAACGGTGGCTTGATACGCTGGATGGGGATTTGAAAGCCTCGAGATTGCACCCAGATCAGACATTCGATAGAGCCAAATGGCGAAGCCGATCACGACGAGCCGACCCCGCTTGTGAACGGGACAAAGGCTGAAGAAGAAGAAGAAGAATACTTTATGTCAGAAATGCCTGCAATTCCGTAAGATGGATATGTTAAGCATATTAGAAAACTCATTCCATGTGCCAAATTATAATCGCTCCCTGCTTTATTAGATGCTTATGGTCGACGTTGGGGCACTTATTGTCGGACGCACTGTTGAACAGGCGGAAAGCAGATTTGCATATTGATGCGGCGTTTCAGCCTTGCGCTGGAAAAAACCGAAGTAATCATCTTGACCAGAAGGAGAATCCCGATGCTGCATCTTACATCAATCGACGAGTTGACTATAGAGTCAAAACCAGCTGTTAAATACCTTGGTTTAGTGCTAGACTCGAAGGTCAGCTTCTTCAGGCAAATCAAAGAAGCTGCGGACAGGGCTGTAGCTAAAGTCTCGGCCTTGGTTCGGTTGATGACGAATATTGGGGGTCTTATATCTACTAGGAGACGCCTTTTTATGGGAGCAACGCAGACGGTTCTGCTCTATGGCGCGAAGGTAAGGGCTGATGCCCTTGACAAGGAAATGCATTGTAAGCGTCTTAGACAAGTGTAGAGACGGGGAGTTTTGCGAGTGGCTTCTGGTTATGGCACTGTGTCAGAATCGGCCGTGATAGTGATCGCGAGAGGCAAGGGGTTTCCTGAAGTGATAACTTTTTCCCTGCCCTCCCCTCCCGTTGGTGAAAGGAATTGCCTGGCTCAAAAGCCCTCTAAGCCAGGAGAGCAGTTCCAGGCCAGCTATGATGACAGGGAGGTGTTTAGTTTGAAGTCCGACGGCGTACTGTTGCGGAGTCCAGCATTCTGTGCGTAAACGCATTCATTTCTTTACAGATGTATAACATTTTGGAGTCGCGCCACTGTGCGTCACAGTAGATAGTTAGACGTTTCTTCTAATTAATTAGTATTCTATTTTTCAGGTTTCCATCTAGAATTGTCAGAAATTTCCTCTTCCTGACTCTGTTTGGTCCATTGTTTTTAGGATGGAGTTTACTCATTTTACACGCTGGTAAGCTGCTCTTGTAGTTGGTAACAGCCTAGATCCCATTATCCATAACTCTGGTCAATTATTGTAAGGTTTTGTATAAACCAAATCCTGATTAAAATCGATTCACTCTCTGTCTGTCCATCTGTCATACGCACTTTTCTCCAAAATGGTTAAACCGATCCGAACCAAATTTGGTGGAGATATGGGAGCTATGAAATCCCACGCATATAGTGAGTGGCATAAATTTAGGTGGAATATAAAGGGGGGCTCCCCATGCATGCACCGGGGCGACTTACTAGTTTTTTCAATGGATGTAGCCGTGAGGCATATCAAACGAAAGGTCTCGGCTAGTGTTTTCCGAAACTGAAATTAGTTTTGATGTGAATTGTAGGGTGCCCGAGAAAGGAAAATGTACACAATTAAAGTGAAATAGGACTTATTTTTGGAAACTACCTAACCAAAAATTTCGAAAAAAATCAGGGTGGTTCGCTTAGATGAAATCTTGGCCTCAAAATATGTGCCAATTCGATATTTGCTCAAATGAACTTACTACAGACAGACAGATGGTAATTGCTCCGCTTAAACATAATCACGTAATGGGTACGAATTATATTCTAGTGAAATCAAGTGAAATCCGTCATAAGTCCAGACTTGACCCAGGCCGAAGTAAATATTTTTTGTTGAGGATGCTGGGAGTCCTGAGTCCCAAGCGGGTGCGGACTCAGGACTGCAGTCTATTTATGAATCTCGCCCTTTCAGCCTTCGTCGTCTGCGATGAGGTAGAGATTGGCTTCGCATTGTATATGTTCGCCATCTCATTTGCCAAAATGTCTGTCTGTCCGTCCGTCACACGCAGTTTCCTCAGAGACGCTTATAGCGATTGATACCAAATTTGGTGAAAAGGTGGGAACTGTGAAGGCTCACGCATACAATGAGTTACATCCTTCTATGTCGAATTGAAGGGGGGGAGAGTCCCCATCCATGCAAAAGGGGGGTGTAAATAGCTATAATAGGTCAAAGTAGTCACTTCTTTGTAAATTCAAGATTTTGAATGTCAATATCACCCGAAAGTGAATATTCTGACGTAATATATGCGTATATTACGCGTTACGTACTAATGGGACAAATTCACAATCAAATGTCTTTTTCGACTTGTTTGTATCTTTTGTAGGATTACTATGTCACATTTGTGAATAATATTGAACTCCTAGTGTGAAGCCCATAAGGTTGAATATTATCAATACAGTGCTTTCCAGAACCATTTTCTTGTCAAAATGAGTCCTTGAAAGATAGCGCGCAGTTGAATATTCAACTATGTACAGGCGGAACTGCCATGTACTCATCGTTCTTCACAGGGAAACACAAAACCTTTTACTACTGAAGCATCTAGCCCCCTGTTTCCCGCCTTATATTATTACTTATTTTGACTGTAATTTCAAGAGACTAATAAATGAATGTTAAAACGAAAAATATCCAATTTGTCCCCCATCTAGGCACTTGCTACTCCTAAAGGCGCTTAACCTTGCGCTTGAATAAAAGAAATATTTCTTTTTAAAATTCAGTTCACTTATTGAACTCAGGCTCTTCAGTAATTTACAGTTGGTAAGAATGCTTTCGAAGTGTAAATGGGTATTTATTATATAATAATATTCATTGCCATCGATTGCCAATATCATTAACCTTAGGTTAAGTTTGTTGTGAAGATCTCGGTTGGGTAATGATATTTTGAACGTTATTTACAAACAATGGTCGATTTTCCATCTTGGAACTGCAGTCTTTTGGGAAAATACCTCTTCAATTTTGGTGTAATATATGCAGTCATAGGGTTTGCGTACATTGGAATTTGAACCATTCAGTATCGTCTCAAGGGCAACATGTTTGTCCATACCCATAACTAGGACACTAGCAATACACGTGCGAATATTAATAGATACATATATCATCGAATTTAGTTTGGTTCAGAGATAATAAATTCTATTTATTTTATTATCATAAAAAATATTTTCTTGATGAATTTAATTCAATCTAAATTTAAAATTAAATTTTAATTCATCTCCTTTTCTTGAGTATTCTTGATTTCTTCTGACAAAAATTATGAATTCTTTGTGACATATGACCCTTGATGGGTGATAATATATCAAAATTTCTTTACTTAGTATCATTGCTAAACAGATTTTTTCATTAAATATGAACTTTTTTCGTAATTTTTCATTCAAAATGAACATTTGGCATTTAGACGAAATGAGGAGAGGGAGTCGTATGAACTTCCTAGTAATAAAACGCCTCGCCTTGGTCTATACTTAATCAAGACCAGATTCTGGCGAATCAAGAAGTTTGGGGTATAATTCGAGTACCTATCGCAACAAGAGATAGACAAATATGTGCATGTATTGGTTGAATTGATAAAAACAAGTTGAGATAAGACAACTTGAATATTTCTACAGATAATGTGTTTCGAGTTTCTTTAATTTAGTTACACTTCCTTTAATGGGTTGAGGTCATTCAGATTTTGATATGAATTTTATAGTTTTTTTTTTTTTGAATTTTTTAGGGACATGTGAATGAGAATAATAGCAAAAGTTGCTACTTTGTGCGTAATGTTATAAAACAAATACATACAGATATGAAGATACGCTCAATAGTTGGAAGCATTAAATTTTGCAATGGCTCCAATTTTAAAAGTAATATAAGCAAAGATAAAGATGACAAAAAAGGAAGTTCAATGTGCTAGAATCGACCTTATATTACGTTTTTATTCTTGATAATTTTTAGAACTGTTAATTTTGTCATTGAGTGGAAAAAAAAATTATATTTTATGAAAGTAATTCAGTGACAATGAACTTTTTCTTCACACATATTACGACATAGATCTAATTTTTCTCAATCTTATCAAGATTCATTATTAAATGTTTACCAGGAATAATCCAAGGAGAAATTATGGGTCCAACATTTCACAGTCAATAAATTTTTTATTTCTAGATTATTAAGGGGCAACCACCCATTTTCAGTCCGATAAAAGTACGGTTTTTGACCTCACTGAAAAATGGAGTACCTCTTTTCCAAGTCATGGGCGAAGGGATCTTAAGGAGCAAAACGTAGTAATTTCCCCTGAACTGTCTCTCGGTCTCTTATTCACAGGTCATTCTTTCTTACTGTCCAAATTCGAATCACAGCAGCAATCCCATCCCTGACTTCTATCAAATTCCTCGAGTTTCTGAGGGCCCCCCTCTCGGCGCTAAAATTCTAGCATTTCCTGAATGTGGGTCACCTCCCCTTTCAAACGAGGTATCACCCACTGAAATCCGAAGATTTTGCATTTTTCACCATTTTTCCTACCCGAGGGTCATGGAAATTTTCAATTTTCCTCGAGTTCCTGAGGGTCTCCCTCTCGGTGAACTTTGCATGATATCTGCCCTTCCCGACAGGCCTTTAGGGCGGTGGTTTTGCTCGAGCATGTACTGTCCACCCACAGACGACCTGGAGCCGTATATTGCGTACCTGGATGAGGTGGTTCCGCGTATTCGCGGAACACCATTCATCCTGGGCATAGACGCGAACGCGGTCTCCCCTATGTGGCCCAGCACACATCTTGCCACCGTGTTATACGTAGGGGAGAGGTGTTGTCCGAAGTATTGTTAAAGCACGATTTGTTTTGTTTGAATGTCTACTGTTTCGACTTTCAGCTCTCAGTGATATTGATATTACGTGTGTAAATGTCGCAGCAAAGGCGTTTGTTCTGTCTTGGAAATTGTTGAATGGATGTAATGTGACTGACCACACTCCTATTGAGGTCGTGCTTGTCAATAGGGGTGTGAATGTGAGTGTTGATCCCCCGCTTATGCCGATACGTTGGAGTACGCGTGGGTGTAATTGGGGTTTATATGTTGCTCGACTGGAGGAGTTAGCCGGCCGCTCTCCCCTCTCTGAGTTTGTCCTTTTGTCTGTGGATGAGAAAGTTGCGGTGTAGAATGAGTGGATGTGTAGTGTAAATGATGACATGTTGACGAAGCCCGAACGAAGGGCTCGGAAGCATGCCTCGTGGTGGACGAATGCTCTCCGTGTAAAGAGGAGGGAAGTCCGGCGCCTGAGGAAGAGATTCCAAAGGGCGCGCCGTCTGAGTGTTGTCCGTCCGGATGTTGACGTTGACCAACTTAGGCTCGCCTATAGGCGAGGTGTCCTGTCTTATAAAGATTTGTTGAGGCAGTTGAAAGAAGAAGACTGGAGGCGATTCGTTGGTGAGCGTTGTGATGACCCTTGGGGTAGGGTATACTGGATATGTAGAGGGAAACGTAGTCATGACATAGCCGGCATCAAGGTGAACGGTGAACCTATGCTGACTTGGCATGACAGTGTTTGTGTTTTGCTGGGTGAATTGTTTCCGAGATCCGAACCTTCGGTGTCTCCTGACGGTCGCTCTCAGGAAGGGGAAGTAATTCCTCCCCTGAGATGTTGTGAGATCGAGGAGAGCATGGCGAGGCTCAGGTCTCGGAAGACACCTGGCTGGGATGGGATGATTGGCGAGATGTGCAAAGCCATCTGACAGGCCATCCCATCTCGTGTCCAGTGTTTGTTTCAGTGTTGTGTTCGTGAGGGTTATTTCCCAGCATTCTGGAAGACTGCCAGAGTGGTCGTGCTCCTAAAGTCGCCGGAGAAGGATAAGAGTAATCCTCGGTCGTACAGGGCGATATTTCTTCTCCCGGCCCTTGGCAAGGTCCTGGAGAGGATTATGGTTCAGCGACTGGGGGTGAAAACATCCCATCTGACGTCTGACAGGCGGTATGGCTTCCGTACTGGTAGGTCCACCGACGATGCCTTAATACATGTCAAAAACCTTGTTGTCCGTTGTTCTAGCAAATACGTTTTTGGAATCTTTGTAGCTTTCAAAGGCGTATTTGATTACCTAAGTTGGTCGTCTGTGTTGTCCAAAATTTGTGAGTGAGACTGCCTGGAATTGGCTCTGTGGAAGAGCGACTTCCACGGCAGAAGAGCATTCGTCCAAGGTGTCAATGAGCGTGTGTGGGTGAACGTGGAGTGCGGCCCACAGGGATTTATCGCAGGTCCATTTATATGGAATCTGATGATGGATGAACTGTTGGGTGAGCTTTTGACTGTTGCTGAATGTGTTGTCTACGCGGATGATCTCCTCATTCTTGTTGAGGGGAACACTCGGTGTTAGGTCGAGCGACAGGGTACTGAGTACATGCGCATCGTTAACTCGTGGTCTTTAAAAGTCGGTGTCGCGGTCTCAACGGAAAAAACCATCGCGATGATGCTGAAAGACTACCTGCGTCGTACGCCATGTGTTAAACTCAATTGAGTTCCATTGAAATACCGGAAGAAAGTGACGTACTTGAGAGTCACGATCGCGGAACGCATGTCCATGGCTCCGCACCTGCGCGAGCTCAAGCCACGATTGACTAAATTGGTGTGTATGTTGAGGCGTGTGATGAGGTGTGAGTGGGGTCTAAGCAGGAGAGCTGCTAGATACATTTATGTGGGACTCCTTCTGGCATGTTGCACGTATGGGTCCCCTTTGTTGTTTGATTTTGCGTTGACGGTGCAGGGCAGGCAGCTGCTCTACGCTTGTCAGCGAGTGGCGTTGTCATTGTGTCTTCCTGTATGTGGTACGGTCTCGATCGACGCCATGCAGGGCTTGTTGGGTGTTCCTCCTCTTGATCTGGAGGTAGTCCGGCGTGCCAGGGCCTACAGGATCAGGAGGGGCGTACCTTTGCTGCAAACAGATTTAGTTAGTATTAATCAGGTTGAAGGGCTAGGGCCGCTTGCGGTCAAAAAGGTGTTAGACGAGAGTGTAACATCTAAGTGGCAGCTTAGATGGAACGAATGTGGGAAAGGTCGGCAGTACGTCAGATATGTATCTGCCAGAGGAAGTTCCGTCGTGGACTTTGGGCTTGAGATGGGCTTCTCCTGACGGAGCATGGTAGCTTGAATGAGTTTCTCTTCAAGCGGAACCTTGCTTCCAGTCAGGATTGTGTTCTGTGTGGGGCTGACTCAGAGGATTGGTTCCATGTTCTCTGTGTCTGCCCGGCGTACTGTGACATCCACAATCTAGATGACATGGGTGTTCGAGTGGTGAACGGTATCTTTGATTTTAGCCAGTGCCTTGCTAGCAGTGAGACACTTCGATGTGCTAATGTTTTTGCGTGTGCTGCCTTCCAACGAAGGAGGGAGTTTCTCGACGCTGCTTCGCCTGCGGTTGTTGGGTGAATGGCCTTAGTGGCCATGGTGGATAGCCACCTGTACTGTGTGTTTTGTGTTTATGTTGTCTTGTGATGTCTATTTTTGTTGTATTGCACGCAGAACGGTAGTTAGCTGGTGAAAGGTTCCGTTGCGGTTCTGCGCATCGGGCTGATCCCAGTCAACCTGTTGGGGAGTTCCGTCCCCACGTACTCGAGGAGGGCGATCAGACCCGAATCTGCAAGGGACTCATCTGAAGTAGCTTCGGCCACGAAGCCTCACCGGAGGTTATCTGGTATCATGGGAACCGGGACGGCTCTCTGAGAGCATATGCTCCAGGAGAATTCCTGGAGGATGTGTTCTCGGCTTGGTTATTTGCGGTTGGCCCCCTAGTGGGAGTTTCATGGTGGGTGTGGTTATGCCTACATCGCGGGCAGAGCTCCTCGGAGCTCAAGCGTGAAGTTGCGTTGTACAACTAGGGTGCCGTACCCCTTAGTTGCGGCAGAGGTGTTAGATAGGCCTCGCATCCACTGATATGAATGCTGAGCCTGAACTCAGTATAAACCAGGACCGCTGTGCTTACATGGCCGGGATCTGATTGTGGTCCCAAAATCAATCCATCTCCGAAGAGGACCGTGGGATTATGCCTACCCGGCAGGTACTCACGTTAAACCCCCAGGACTTTCAAGTCCTTCCCGACATCGTAGCGTTAAAATTCTTGCATTTCCTGATCCTGGGTCGCCTCCCCTTTCGAACGAAGATTTTGCATTTCTGGCCATTTTTGCTACCCGGGGGTCGTGGAAATTTTCAATTTTCCTGGAGATTCTGAAGGTCTCCGAGGCAGTGAACAGTCTCCTCGGCATTCAATGCGGAGATAAATAAACATTCTTGGTATTTCGAGTCGTTCCTTTCATAGATAATTTTATCAGATACAACAAAATTCGTAATTAAAACCTTCTCCTTTCACTTATGGATTTAAAAATAAGGATGCACGGGAGGACTAAAAGGAATCCACCATAGACCGTATCTTTTCTGCTTTTTTGGTTTAGGAATTTTTTATAGATTCAAATTAACAAAGTTTTTCCATTGAGAATGCTCAACACGCTGCTGTGTTCACCAGTCATGTGAAAATTCAGAAAAGCTACTTTTCGATACATATCTTATATACGAACCAAACTCTGTATCTTAGATACATTTTCCGAGCGAACTTGTTATCTGAAAGTTTGAGATGGAGAGCTTCGCAGCGAAAAGCTGTAAGGAATGAAATGATTTTAATTAACCTTTGGTGCCCTTCTGGCTGCAAATGCACATATTGTTTCCACTAAGTAAAAAGCGAATTATTTTGTGTCTTCTTTGAATCGAGGACTGATAATATAATGGATTTTGAATATTAGTGTCAGTAGGTTGATGTGAACTTCAACTTCAATGAATATATGTATTTATGCTATCGCTTCCAATGGGAGAGGCCTACGCAAGAGTTATAAATGGAATTCCCGGAAAGAATTTCCCATTTGGGGAAAGAAAGATACTAGTCTCGGTGCTCGATTTGATTGGTATATTCAGTTAATAATGTGCAGGTTTCACAAGAAGGGAGGGTAAAGAAGGTGATCCCCGCCCTTATAAATTTTTTTTTTGCAGCCCAGAAATAGAGAAAAATACCAGCGAATTTGCACCCTCTTATTTGCCCGTGAAATTTAAAGTTAATAATAACTTGTAGTGCCTGTGACTTCATTCTTTCGCTTTTGTCCTGCGACCGGACTTACTTCCAGGCACAATTTTCCCTTTATTATTTATTTATATTAATCAGTAAATGGTCATTTTAAGTGACTTATCTACAAAATCCCTCCTCCCGAAATCCTAAAACTTATTTAAATATTTTGAATCCCAATTTCGACATTTTCCAATAACGAAAAATGATCATTGATCTTTTTTGTTGTTGTTTTCTCCATGCATTGCCAGACTCGCTGTGGCCAGATAACTCAGTGGTTAGAACACTAGTCTGTTGTGCGGAAGGCCGCGGTTCAAATCTCACTGGTGGTAGTGGGATTTGCATCGTGACTTGATGCCAGTTCAGTTGTAAATCAGTACTCGTGTCAACATCAGGGGAATAACCTCGGACGAGCGCGTTGCTGACCACATTGCCTCGTAAAGGATACTGTAATCCTGTACGATCTTGAATGCAGTGCTCTAAGACACTTCAAGGCCCTGATCCAATCGGACTGTTGTGCCAACGATTATTGTTATTACTACCACACTGTGTATTAGCGTTTGTCTCGGACAATTACAGTAAGTCGATGTATGCGAGTATTGCTGCGAAAACCGTTGATAATGCGGAGTTTTTGTTGCACACACAGTAGCCAGTTCGATAAAAGTACAGCTGATTTTTTATGCTTGGTTCTTTCTTCGGGAAGTTTAGAAGCTTTTGTTCATTCTCTAGTTAGGGTTCTTTGTTAGCTTATTAAAGTCGATCCGATGTCTCTCTGTCCGTCTGTCTATTCTTTTTTTTTGACGTTGGAAGGCTGGCTTTTACTATGCGGGTATGTGAGACTTATGCTCACTGAAACCACTTCCTTCGCCTTCGCTTACCCCGCGGGACTGCCATTTCGTTATTACGTCCAAAGGCAGAATCAGTTATGGACGTATGAATGGATCGCATCGGTTCCGCATCCTTCGGAATCATCTCGCATGTCGGTCAATATGGGGAGTCATCGCGCCCGAAGTCATAATGATGCACAGTACACTCCGTGTCTGCTTAGGAATTGAGTTAGGTCGTAGCTAGCTTCACCGTGCCTTCGTTTGATACATTGAAACAATCATTACTTAATAAAAATTTCCTTAAGCAGGGAGCAGAGGCAAACCGAATGTCTCATTATATTGTTGTGGATTGTCGGTGATGTCGGAAGAGGAGGCATCTAGAAGAAACCCAAAAGCACCAGTGTTTGATGGACAAAATTTACAAGTTCGAGATAGCTGCGATAAACAATGGGTGGAGTTAGTAAGAAAGGCCCAATGTATTAATTTTGGTACTATGGAGATATTGCAGGCCACCACTGCTGGACCTTCGATATGGGAGTCTTCCAAGTCACGAAAAGCGGGAAGATTCTACAAAAACCTGTCCAGAACATCGGATGGTTGACTTTGCCCTTTCTAACAATGGGTCAGGAAAATAGCAATGATGCTGCTGTGGATGTGTTCAACTAGGCTCTGATTGATGAAACGGACTGACAAGAAACCTTTAAAGGAAGCTTTCGTATAGTGTCTCCAATTTCAGGCCTTTTTTTGACTTCAAATTGGCCTCATTAACGACCCACTGTAGAGCGTGAGAACTAATGGACGAATGTAAATACCGAAGAATGACTCCTTCCGGATGGACGAAGAAACAAGGAGTCGATTTATGCGTTATTGGAATTGCGAATAGATTGGGCATCTGAGAGGCGACTGCAGCAATCTAAGAAGAAATCGTTACCCAGTATGTGAAGAAAAACGTGTGATACGTCGAGGTGAGGAATGGATCTCCTTGCTATACATGACTGCACATTGGATTTAGTTTTACGGAAGCTAATATGGCGAAACATCGAAATCCCTATTAAGGTAATCTCCAATCCAACCCATGCCAAACTGAGAGTTGTGCTCTGCGATGACGTTGATATGAATAACGTTCCGCCCATGCCTTGTGGCTCACAGTTAGATGTGCTGGCTCCGGTTTAGTGCCGATGGGTGCGTCCAATGCGATACGATTCGCACATTTGATGTGCTTACTGTGGTACATGTGTCGCCACATTACCCCGCCCCCATCTGAAACTATGCATTTGGCGAAATGAACGCCTTGTGTTGCCGGTTCTACCTGTTGCCCCATAAAAAGCTTGAGTCTCAATAGGGAGACCCACTTGGGGCCGCCCCGGACATATAAATGCGTGTGTGCTTCACTCCAGGACTTTGAAGGGGCCCTCGTATGGTGCTTGCAGCGGCCTCCGAGCAGCATCCACTCTGATGAGGACCTCGAAGCACGTCTGGAGATCCCTGGAGGTGCTGACTTTGGTAGTCCAGTGCCGCGTCACTAAGCAGGCGCAGCACACCAGTGTCGCTTATACTCGAGCTCGTGTCGAGCACAGGGTTGGCAGGCAGTCTCAATTTTCACGGAGCTGTTCGCGAATTCCTCTCACTAGGCTGTTGAGTAGGACGAAAGGCAAGGCCAGCGATGAAGACAAATCGTCGCGAGCTATTAAAGTGGCCTTCAGCGTGCAGCGGCATCGTTCTAACATCCCATTGGACTGCGGGCGGTATGCAGTTGTCCCATGGCGTTTGAAACCAAGGAGCTTGCCTAACTTCGAGAAAAGAGCAAACTCGAACTGCATTCCTGGTCTGTTAAACTTACGGCTGATACACTAAAGTGCGGGATCCACTCTCGAGAAAGGGTCTCAGCACATGATTGTCCAAAAATATCAGTCAGACATATTGCTCCAGGCCACCGCGTAAACCTGTCGATTATTGTGAGGCCAATGATGTCGATGCAAATGGTGTGAAAACGTTTGGTCGACCGAGGGAATATGCCTACTTCTTTCCTTACATGCTTGGTGACCTTGCATTTCTGACACGCGATGCACTGTCTGACCCAAGAACTGATGTCCTTGTTCATGGTGGGCCAGACGTACTTTCCTGTTACTAACCGGTTCGATGTTCGGATGTCTGGTTGCGCGAGATCGTGCACAGCGTGATATACCTCCTTGCGTAAAGCGGCCGAAATAAGTGACCTTGGTCCTTTTTTCAAGTTCACGCAGAATAGGGAATTTGAGCCGAATATATGGAATTCTTTGAATCTATACTTGAAATCTGTCCTGAAATTCTGCGTCTTTTTTCTATGCCTCGGCGATTGGCGTGAAATCCGCCGTGGCGGGGACCGTAACCCCGGAAACACATGACAAAGCATCTGCAACCACGTTGTCCTTACCAGGCACGTGTTGAATATCAGAGCGAGGGATGCTTTGTTGGGCTTGTGTTTGAGAGTGAACGTGAGGGGTTGTGCCCTGGGAACAGTGTGAGCGAATGCCCCGAGGGAAAAACGTCAGGTACGCGGCCAGTAACTCACGACCGTAGCGCTGTAGTTCCGCACGAGCTGGTTTCAATTGCTTAGAGAAGAAGCTCAACGGTTGCCAGGTGCTCGCTGGTGAAGAACAGCGCCTACCACTGTGTCTGAGAGGTATCAACAAACATGGCTAGGGGCGCATCTGATTGAGGAAATGGCGAAAGGGCGGCGCTAACCAGCTGTTCTTTGACGTTTTGAAACGCTTGGATGGCCTTTCCAGACCACACAATCACGCGGTAGTCTTTTGTTTTAGGCCCAGACAAGTAAGCGTTGAAGGTCGCTTGATGTTGAGTGGCTCTGGGCAAGAAACGACGACCGAAGTTTAACATGCCAAGAAACCTTCGTAGATCCTTTAGGGTTTTGGGGAGCGGGAAACTTGAAATGGCTTCTAGCTTGTCTTGGTCTGGGTGGATTCCATGAAGGGTAATAGAGTGGCCGAGGAATTTGACTTGCTTTCTTAGAAACTTACACTTATCAACGTTCAGAGCAAGTCTGGCCTCAAGGGGACGTTGAAAAATGCATTTGAGATGATCCAATAGCTCAGATGCTGAGAAAGAAGCGACCAAAACATCATCCATGTAGACGAAATAGAGGTTTCAGTTTCGCAGAACCGAGTGGATGAACCCCTGAAAAGTATGCGCAGTATGGTACAAGCCGAAAATCAAAGGTGAACTCGAAGCATCCGAAAGGTGTGCAAATAGCCGTTTTCGGAATTTCTTCAAGAGCTATAGACATTTCATGGTACGCCTTGGCTAGATCTAAGGTCGAGAAAATATGGCAGCACGAGAAAGTTCCACGCAAACCCAGACTCATGTCCAACTGCCTATAACCGTAAGTGTATATTGGGGAGACATTCACGGCAGCCAACTTAAAGTTCCGGGGAATCAATTTATTTGGGCGCGTAATTGGGTGGACCGAAACCTCCGCCCCAGTGTGAATCAGCATCAGCATCTACTTAAGGGGTCATAAATTGAAAGGCTATTCGGTACTGCGCATCGGGTAGCCGCCACCGAGGCTCCTCGCTAAGCTAGTTTTTTTAGCTGAAAAAGTGCAAGGCATCCACAAATGAGCCGTGGCACCAGCAAATATTCGAATATTTTGAGGGCTCGGTGTGCGTCTACCCGATCGCTCTTTCCGGGAGGTTGGCCTTGATGGTATCGGGATCTACCTTTCCCACCAGCTTCGAATTTGCGATTGAGTTTCGGAATTCCGCCAATTGTTCCGCGGTTGTTCGCCGTGACAACTGAGTCAACACGGGTCACGCGTGTACCTCATGAATCTTATCGGCGGTAGCGGGCAGCATCGATCTCGAGTCCGCGTAAGTTAAAATAGCGCAGATGCTCCCCGGGCGGCGCTGCAGCCAGAGGCAGTTTAGCAGATCCGTTCCAACTTTATGCCTTATTTCTCGAAGCAGCTGGGGTAAGCTCCGTCAGCAAGTGATTTAGCTTAGCTTCTCACTCATTCTCATCTTAGTCACCTAGTATCTGCCGGAGGTGTCAAAACGGGTCCGAACCCCAAGAAAATTTTTATTGTGGATACCGATGGAATCAATGTTGGAATCGGTGCAGTAAGACCAAATGGACAAGAGAGGATGGCGTCGTATTACAGCAGGATCCTTTCAAAGCCGAGCGAGTTATTGTGTAACTCGCAGGGACGCAGCTAAGCATTTTCACAAATACCTCTAAAGCCAAAAGTTTATTCTAAGAACGGATCATGTATCGCCGCAACCTCGAGATTATCTATCATCGAAAAGGAAAAATTTACGGAAATGCGTATGCCCTATCCCGGAAACCATGTTCCTAGAACGGTGGTTACTATATTCGTCTACAGAAGAGGCTGTAGAGTTTATTACATTACCATACTCCTGAATATCCCTGAAACTCAGTATCACAACCTACACTAGAATCCTTCCTAAAAATATAAACAAACGCACCACGTGTTTAGCTCCCTCCTTCCACCATCCTTACTTCCGGAGATTGGATGTACGAACGACTCTTATCATAAGCAAACAACAAAAAAAATCGTCAATTGCAGGACATGCGTATTGATCCTCGATAAAGCTCAGTGAACCATACGGTGAGGGCGGAGCTTTGCAGAAAAGCACATTCGGAAACAACCCTTAAAGTGCTTGAACTTAGTACAGTAAACCTTCATCTTAAGATTTTATTGTTATCATTTGGTGTTATTGATATGTTAACAGGTCGTGGTTGGTTGATGATTTCCGTAGGAAATTGTTATATCTTCGGGAAAAAAAGGAGTTTTTCTCTTGTTGGGGGGATAAGTTTGATTGCACGAATGGTGGAAAGCGGAGCGGGTGGAAAGGAATTTGAAGCTTGGGAAATAGGATTGGGATGAAAGGATGATTAGAGATTTTCGATCACGTGGTGGTTTGTTTGTGGTTGTTGGATGGTAAACAATGCAGACTTGGATACAGAAGGAAACTCGATTTGACACTTTCATGGAAAAAAGGTGACGAAGTTTATTCAAAATATGTTCTTTATTTATTTAATTTAACAATTTAAAAATGATAGGAAGTGACAATGACAATTGTTTCAAAATGAACAAATTTTGCCCTGAAAGATTTTGAAGGAATTATTTTTTAGGTCATTCAGGCGATTCAGGCTCTATTCCTTTATTATTTTTTTCTTTTTAGAAGAAAAGTTGACAAGTTTCTAAAATTGTTAGCACTATAATAAGGGCTATTTTCTAAAGTTGGTATTACCAGGTTATTCCTTACCATTTTCGTAATGTTTTTACTCATTATTCCTTCTATGGGCTCCCTGTTGAACCCGGGATAACAGACCCGGCTTTCCCTCGTGTCAGAGGTTTACCAAAAATATACAAATTAGGTAATGATGAAATCATTGTGGCGACAAAACGGAAAACGAGCTGTAAGGAACAGGGAAGAACTCATTGAAAAACTTCGAAACACAAAAACACTTTCGGATGAGGAAGGTATGGTTCCACTTGACATCAAAGCCCTCTCACCTAGTATACCAGTAAAGGAAGGATTGGCATACTTAGAAGAAGAACTTATTAACATCGACGAACCGTGGTGGAGAAGGAAGGTACGACGATGTGAAGTTAGCAACCCTTTGCATGAGTGAAAGCTACTTCAAAACCATAGGGGGCGTCAACATAGCTAATCCGCTATTACCACTTATCGGCGACATCTTTATGGAGCGACTAGGGGAACGTATAAAACAACTTGGTGTTTTGCCAAGATTCTGGGTCAGATATGTGGACGACATTTTTGCGACACTCAACAAATAAATGAATACGGTCCAAAAGACCATTACATTCATCGTGGAAGTTGAATACAACCACCAACTACCCTTCGTGGACTTACTGATCATCAACAACAGAGCAAAAATTGAATTTAACGTTTACCAAAAACCAACATCCACACAGAGAGCCATCACAGGAACATCAAAACTTTTCTTCTCACAAAAAATGGCACCATACAACCATGCCTTCATCAAAGGAACGTTTAAACAATGAGAAACGTCACATTATTGAAACTGCGGAAAAGAATGGGCTCAGCAGGAAGACCATAGAAGGAATAATCAGTAAAAATATGAGGAAAATGGAAAGGAATAATCTAACGCCATTTTTTACACAAGCGGGACTATCTTGAAAAACGGGAGGTGAAGAACACTCCAACGAAACGCGACATCGAAGTGATATCTACCAGCAGATCACATCAACTGAAGACACGATTAGGAAGCGTCAAGGTCCCCAAGGAAGACAGAGCGAAAAGCGGAATCTATCAGATAACTTGCACTGATTGTGAAAAATCCTATTTAGGGCAAACTAGAAGATTAATAACAACGAGGTTCAACGAACATATGAGAGAAGCAAATCTGGTGAAAGCAAAAAGCAGACCAACACATGCCCTCAAATCATTGGTAGCCAGACACATCATCAAAAAGAAGCATGCAATAACGGAGGAGGATAACCTAAGGGTAAATAAGGACCCTAATGACTTCCGCAAATTTGCAGGCTTTAGCGAATCTGAGAACATTCTCCAGAGGCAGAGAGTGTGCAGATTCTTCATTGAAGAAAACCTTACCAAGGTGTCTTCGTCTGAGATCTAATGAGGCCTGACAGCTGCATAAAATGTGCAGGGCCATCTCCTCCTCCTCTTCACATTGGCTGCACATAGCCGAACCCACCACCCCAGTCTCTTCCATATGGTAATTTAAGGAGAAGTGTCCCGTTAAAAGCCCTATTAGGATTTTCATGTCCCACTTTTTAAGGGACAACAAAAATGCCGCTCTGGTGACCCCAGGTTCTTTCACAAGGATTTTCGCCTGCCGGCAAGTGTTCAAATTTCTCCACTAGGTTGCTCGAATCCTTGCAATTTGAAAAGCTGATTCTGGCCCCACCATTTTGGATCCAGACCCTCGGCCAGCCAGTCTGTCAGCCTCCTCATTACCAGCGATGTTTGAGTGCCCGGCACCTACATCAGGAATGTTTCTTTCAGTCGGTCAAGTTTCAGCAGCAACTGATGACAACTCCACATTAACAGGCCTTATATGCCGTTGGTGTCTAATGCTGATATTGCCGTCTGACTGTCGGAACAGATTTCCAGTCAACCCGTTGGGGAGTACCGTCCCCACGTACTCGAGGAGGGCGATCATACCCGAGTCTGCAAGGGACTCATCTGAAGTAGCTTTGGCACGAAGCCTCATTGGAGGTTATCTGGTACCATGGGAACCGGGACGGCCCTCTGAGAGCATATGCTCCAGGTGAATTCCTGGGGGATGTGTTCACGGCCCGGTTATTTGCGGCTGGCCCCCTAGTGGGAGTTTCATGGTTGTGGTTATGCCTACATCGCGGGCAGAGCTCCTTGGAGCTCAAGCGTGGAGTTGCGCTATACAACTCGGGTGCCGTAGCTGCCGCAGAGGTGTTAGATAGGCCTTGCATCCACTGGTATGAATGCTGAGCCTGCACTCAGTATAAACCAGTACCGCTGTGTCAGTCATGGCGGGGCTCTGATTGGGGTTCCACAATCAATCCCTATCCAAAGAGGACCATGGAAATCTGCCTACACGGCAGGTACTTACCTAAAATCCCCGGAATTTCATGTCGGAACAGATTCGAATGGTGCGACCCCTCCATTTATGTCACAGACATTCTTCTGCTGCTAATGAAATTGAATATATATCCTGGAATATGGTCGTCATTTTTCCGAGGGGTCGCGCGAGATCATCTCTGCGCCCGATTCGCCCTCCATAACTGACCCCTCGATGAAGATTATTAAGTACGTAATCTGAAAAGACTCATGGTCGCTTGTCGGCCATTCTTCTCTTTCGCTGATTACAACAGTGTATGTCTTTTCAAAGACGAATCTGGAAATCATATGATTGGGGGCATCAGAGCTACCGGATGTTTGTCAAGGAATTTCCAGATAGATGCATGACCGGATGATTGGCCACCAATGGTATCGAGTTTATATGCGTCATTGACTGCTTTCCGTTTCACCTCCAAGTTAATGGGAGTAGATTTAGGATAGCTTCAAGTGTCGCAGTCGGCGTAGTATCCATTGCTCTAGTAATATTTTACCAACCAAGCCTTTGAATCTGCCTTAGCAACTTCCTGCTGTTAGCAAAGTTCAGTCTCGGCCACCAGACGATGCATGCATACCTCAGAATGGGTTTTATTATGGATGTATACATCCAGTCCACTCTAGCATGTGAAAGATCCAACTGATTAGCAGCGGTTCGATTCCATGCTGTCATGCCACATCAGAAATTGCCGCGTATGAAGCATAACTGAAGGCATCTTCGATGTCCATGAATGAGCGCGCCTAAGGGGAATTATTTTTCATGGAGTGCTATCTCCGTGGATTTGAGTAGATAACCCAACTTCTGGCTACATTCTTTAACTAGAATCCAATTCAGCTGTGCCTCTTTATAGCGATTCCAGCTAGCGACTGAATCATACTTCAAAGTACGATTGAGGAGCATCCTTGCCGTTCTCCTATGTTTTTCGAGTTCTACCATGGTGTCTTACCCTTTTTTGGCATCTTGTCTCATGCTAGTTGTGATCATCTGGGTTGTCTTCTCAATTCCAGCAATGGATTTGATTCGTTCCCTCGGGAAACGTGACTCAGGCGCTCAATTCTATTTTATACATCCCCTAATCTGCCTTCCGCGGATTCTAAAATGAAATGGGTGGAGGTGGATCCATCCCATTACGAAATTAATGCATCTGTGATCCGAGAGTGTGATATCGTTTGATACTCTCCACTCTACGACCAGAGCCGCAAGGTTAGGAGATGCCCACGTGATGTCGATGACCTCTCGCCTGTCCACGTTGAAGAAAGTGGGCTCATTACCCAAATTAAGGATCTGCGAATCGGTTCCCACTATGTATTCCAGTAGTCTCGATCCTCTTGCTTTGACGTTGGAACTTCCCCAGCATATGTGGTGAACGTTGACATCGCATCCTGCTATTATCCCCATGTCTTTACTTTTGGCTTATTGGATAGTTCTGATGAATGTTCCACTGGGAACTTCTTCTGCGTTACAGGGGAAATATACAGAGCACCATAGAATATCTTTATTTCCCTGTTGACTTTTTATGGTTAGGTCGTTAACCAAATTAGTCTGGAAGTCTTTTGAGACTACCATACAGGAGAGGGGTCGATCAGTTCCATTGGCATGCAACAGGTCAACATCTTGGAAGTTTAGGCCCCTGACTACTCCACCAACAACCCACGGTTCTTGTATGAGGTATATAAAGCTTTTGCAGCTATTGATCCCACGCCTGATAAGTGCAGTCGCCGCTTTACATGCTGCAAATTTATTTGATAGATGTGGCGCTTCATCTACGCTTCAGATGACGATACCGAGGGCTGCACGCCCCTTTCAATGGTCTTAAGAGCTGACACTTGCAACGTGACGGTCCCTTCTTACCATCGGGTTCGTGAACCCCTTTCAGGGTTAGTCGCGCACCTTCCCATATGTCGTTGAGAGAAGAGCGGTACTGCCTGAGCCACTCGTTCGTGTCTTCGTCGGAAAAGTTTACCCGTAACATTTTACGGTATACACCTACGGACTCAAAGCGAAGGTTAATGCCTTGCGAGGATGCAATCTTTACAGCTAGGAGGAGTTTCCTCTTAATGATCTTTTCCGCTCACCCTTGGCACAGCCCGTCAGCTGTGATTTGCCCGAAGGCGGCTTGCCCGGAGGCGGTTTGCCCGAAGGCGGTTTGCCTGAAGACTGCTTCCTGTCCGTGGATAGGTGCTTACCCCTGGACAAGACTTTAGCCACAGCAGGTGACGCCGATTGGAGCCTGGGGTCGGGAATGCTGACAGAAAGGGCCTGCTTCGGTTTGCCTGTTAACGACTGGGTCCCAATTAGATTGGTCCCCACCTGAGTAAGTGGAGGATCTGAGTCTAGATTCAGGTTCTCCATCGATGAGCTTAGGGTTGTCCCTTCGCTCGGGGTTTGATTGTCACTATCGAGGTTTAATTGTAGTTTTTTATAGGGTTTTTGTTTTTGCTTTTTTAATTTCTCATAATTGGCTGCGATGGCCTCAGTTTTATTGGGGAAAGTAAGTTGATCTCGGCAGAGCACCTTTGTGCCGAGACAAGGCTAGTTGAAACTGGGGGTCGCCTGGTACCCAGAGTTCATCGTTTACGGCCACATATTAACCCCTGTGACCATTCAGTCCTCGGCACGGTAGTCACACCTTGGCTTGAGATTTTGATTACCGCTTGGTTTCAGGTGTCACCTCTCTTTTCCTGGAGGGTCTTCCTTACTCAGCTCCCTCACCAAGACAAAGTAGGTAATCGTCGAGGGAGAATGTAATTATTTAGTAATTAATAGTAAGTAATATTTGAGGTCTAGATTTAAATATTTGAGGACAAGCTGGACCATAAGCAGTTCAGACAAAAACTCACTGAGGAAGAGGACAACTGGTCCTCGAAATACCGGTATATGTGGAATTAAAAACTATTTGGCAGTTAAAAAATAAAATTTGTCATTTTTCTACAAAATTAAAGATGTCAATTTTCAATCAACAAATTGGCAAATTTTTGTTGAATTACTAGTAAATTCCGTTTGTCCATTCTTCGATATAAGTTTGCTCATCTTGCGATACTCAGTTGATCACGCCTAAAAAATCTGAACCTCTCGATCTTGCTCCCCAAAAAATAGGTGCAGTAATTGAAGACACATTTTGACGTCGTCATTGTTTAAACATATCTATCTCTTCCTGCTTTTTGAAGAACCAACACGTCTTCGTGCTGATATGCTCTGAATCATCACCATTAGAAGAGATTTTTCCATTGTACTCCTCCCAGTCTTCACGGCTACATCACACTCGTATTTTCACCTGTTCATATTCACTCTCTTATCATCGGACCCATGTCAACCTCACCTCCTCCGTTGAGGTGTTAGGCTAAGTGATAAGAAATCGTAAAGGTAACAACGTGCCTGCATTTGTATGAACATTATCAGTACCATCAGTAAAGGCCGTTGGCACCTGAAGGCGGAAGAGACCTCATTTCTCCAAGCGCCACACTCTACAAAAAGTATAAGTGATTGAAGATAGGCTTGGCAGTGTGAAGAGATACGGTGCAGGCTTTGTGCACCTGAACTGCATTAGCCGAGTGCATCTCCATTACGCACTAACTGTTAGTAGAGTAAAAGTACGCTACGGTGGTTGGTTAGAGAGTAAAAATCTTAACTGCGTAAAGGTGATAAGATTTGTGGTTGACGGTTGGACATTTGATGCGAAGATTGTAGGTTTTTTTCAAGACAGGTTTGGGAAGGTATTGAGAACTGTGGTTGGTTGTTTTTGATGTAACAGTATAAAAAATCTGTGCAACCTAATAAATAAAAGGTTCCCTTCAACACCAAGAAATGATAACTCTATCCCCGTAGTTCAATAGAACAAAGATTAAATCTATATTCTCTTAATATAATTAGATATATTTTATTTGATCAAAAAGATAAGGCCGACGAGCAAAATATCATACTCGCATTTCTGCACAATTTTGACTGCCTTATTTGGGGTAATGCCGAGAAATAGGTAATGACAAATCACCAGGTATCGTGCAGAAAATTGGGCTTCATTGGCGGCCTCTAACACGGTTTTTGCTATCGCTGTTCTCTAAGAAGAAGGAACAATAATTCAAACCAAGGCCCACATTGTGAAAAAGGTCAAGAAAGTAGTCCTTTTATGACTTCCACAGAAAGTAAAGGTACTAACAGAGATACAAAACTGACAGGTCCTTTGACAGAGCTCGCCGCTCAAGGCCCGATCTTGCTAGGCTCGTATGTTTTATTCAAATTTTTCCAAGAAGGTCTAAAGGTTCTATGCAACTAGTTCTTTGAAGATACCAAAATTGCATGGATTTTCTCAGGTCCAAGAGATACTGCTGTTTGTCCCTGCACTTCAGCCCAAGTTTCTTGAAAGGAACTGAAATTTAACCTAGAGGAATTTCATTGCGATATGCCTATCTATCTTTGAGTGTGAAAATCTTGGGAAAAGTCTATTCGGAATTCCACTGTCAAGAGAAGGATGTTATTCTAACCTATTAATCATCATACTGGCACTACAGCCCGACGTCGGGGCCTGGCCGCCTGGATCGTTGTGATCAAATCATCTTGGTCATGTGACCACGTCTTTCAATCTTGGAAGGCGACTAGTTGCTTCTAGCTGATCGTGCAGTTCTTACAACTTATGGTTATACTGGATGCGCCATTCATCACGGTCACGAACTGATCCGAAAAGGACTTTCCTTTCGAATGTATTTAGCAAGTTTTCAAAGGCTAAAGTACATGTTTCGCACTGGTCGTATGATGGTTTTGCATATCCTTTGTCCACGAATTCAATGTTGGGGACCCTTACGCCATCAGCTCCAATGAGCTGGCGTCCGACTTCTTGACTGCATCATTATTTTCGTTTTATCCTCATTGATGCGTAGTCCGCAGAAGTTCCTCTGCATTGGTCAGTATTCAGGACATGATGAATCGGGCTGAAACCGCCTTAGTTCTCGCCAGTGAGTCATTCAGCGTATGGTCTTATTTTATTCTCCAGAAATTTCGTCAGTATTTTATAGGACGAACAGACTAGTACAATGCCTCTCTAGTTTTCACAACGCATCCCCTATCTTCCTTTTTGTGGACGGGATATATGGACCAGTCGTCTAGAGTCGCTCCTCGTCCTCCCAGATCCAGAGCAGTAGATGGTGTACTGCATCTAGTAGACCCGTTTCACCAGATTTTAACAGCTCGGGTGGAATCTCGTCGTTGCCTGGCGCTTTGCTTGATTTCGGTGACCGAATGGCGAAATAAATTTCCTCTGCTGCCGGAGGATATGTAGTGGGCCAGGATCACCAATTCCCCCATCGATTTGGACTACTTGTATGTCGGCAGGTGTCGAATTCAGAAGCTCTCCAAAATAAGATGCCCAACGTTTGTTGATAATATCAACATCGCTGATGATGTTGCAGAAACTAGTCCTGGGTTGTCTTTTACCAATAAGGACCTGATCAATTGGATTGGCAGTATATGTGCCTTGTAATTTCCAGATCCGTTTGTTAATGCGCCGGTGCGTGAAACATGGGGAGCTTTTGATAAGATTTCTACCGCTGGCGAAATCAATTAATCATTGACCGTTATGATTGCATTCCTCGTGGAGGCTGTGCCCTCCAGTGGTTTCCCGATGCCAGCTTTCGTTTCCGATTTGCACATTAAAATTCCCAAACAGAATTTTGACATCGTTTGTTGAAAGAGTGTCAAACAGTGTCTCCAGGCGTGCATAAAACTCGTCTTTCACTGCAGAGGTTGAAATTATGAGTCCTGATGCGAATCGCACACAACCTTTCGTTGATAGGTTTGAATTCGATAATATGCGGCTAGGGCTTGGGCTAGGGTCGATGACATGCTAACCATGCCCCCCCTCCCCCACGAGTGTCCAGTTGTTCATAAAGATCTTTGTAGTTTATAGCCAATTTAACCGCGTTCTCGTTTTATACCACAGCTTTCGGCATCACATTATCTAGTTTCTTGTTGAGCGGAGATATCCCTTCATCAGCTTGTTTACAATGCCTCCCCAAAGGGTCGGAGGTCTAACTACAAACTATGATCTGGCCAGTTTCCGCCTACTCTTCGAAAAATGGGGTCATAAGCAACCGCTAGAAGCCTTCGAGAAGAAGATCTTCCGAAGAATTTAGTGAGGATGAACAATTCCGATGAATTTATAATAACGAAATTAGTGAACTATATTGTGGCTATACAGTCACGGAAAAAAATGTGATCACACTGTGGTAGTCGGGTTAATTATCCTAACAAGTGCTGAACATTCTAGAACAGTCTAGAAGAGCCTGTGGTGCCTTCAGGGACGCGGAAGCGGATGGCAGGACTCTAAGGATTGCTTTTGGAACCAATGAACTGAAAAACCTTGGGCCCAGGCCAGGGCCGAAAGCTCCAGATTTTCAACTGCTTTGTCTCAACCGGGTGCCGGTTTTTAATAGGGTTCTTGTCTGTACAACTCAAGAAATTTCTATTCTGAAGGATATTTATGGGCTGTCATGAAGGTTGCACTTGCATTTTTATCCGATTCTCCTTAGACTTCTTAATGCCCTGGATCTTCCGTTTGTCATGCTATTAATATTTACGGAGATGACTTCCAGATATATATGATTGCTGTTTACCCCTTGGTGGTGTAAGGCCCGCCAACCACAACTGTACGCCATCTTGCCCGGTTACTTGAAATACACTACAGCTCCCCCACAATTTCCTGAAACGAATACGCTCCTCTACTACTGTACTGCGCCAAGTGCGCTTGGACGACCCACCTGCCATCCATCTTGGAAGAGTGGATTCAACTGCATGGTGTAACCAGCAATGCAATTGCGTGACCTATCCACTACCACTTCCGTTCACAGCACGTACGAGTGGTTGGTCTGTTCACGACCAAGTTCTTCGTTTGAGATAGTGCCTAAGCCAGTAGACTCCCTAAGACGCAGACAGGTGTTCCCGAAGGCTTGGAGCTTTTGAGTAATAGAAGAGTTTACTTTCCATGGGCTGCTCCTATATAGCAACACAGAAAGGACATTGGCACAGGACAGCTTGATCTTGCTGTTGAGGACATTGCATTTCCAGACTTTAGACAGGGCAGTGAAAGCGGATTTGGCACTATTAATGTGTCAGGCAACATCCAACTTGGTGCCACAGCGGGCGAAAACCAAGCTTCCTAGATATACAAATTGATCAACGACTTCGATGGTCTGCCCATTAATGCAGATAGGGAAATGCGATGATCCATTATACTGAGAACCTTGGTTTTGTTGGTGTTCATTTTCAAACCAACTCTACTTGCCTCTCTTTCCAAATCATTTGAGTCATTTGGCCAAGATCCATGACCCGGTGAGGGAGCAATTAGATGTCATCAATGTGGTCGAGATGTTTGAAGAAAGATGTCATAGTCCATTGAATTCCTCCACATCCTCCGAACAGGGTAGCATGAAGAACGTCACCAATAACAAAAAAAAATGTAGTATCGGTGACGGGATGCAATCCTGGCGAACTCCGCGTTGGATCTAATTCCGCCGATATTTTACCACAGCGCAGTATGTGACATTTTGCGCAATCATATGTCACTCTGATAATAGCCATTAGTTCATCTCGCTTCTTCGTAGGGCACTCCATATACACTTCCTGTTCACGCTTTCGAAAGCTTTTTCGAAATCTATGAAGAGCAGATGCAGCGAAGATTTAACCTTCGGGCACTGTTTAAAGAAAATAATAATAATAATCGTTGGCGCAACAATCCATGTTGGATTAGGGCCTTGAAGTGTGTTAGAGCACTTCATTCAAGACCGTAACGGTACACTGGAGGCAATGTGGTCAGCATTGCGCTCGCTTAATGCGTAAGATATTGATGTGGTCAATGCAGGAGGATCCAGAAACCAGCATGTCGATCAAGCTTCCGTGATGATCTTTCACGCACTCCAGATTATTTTAGCAATTATCTTTTCGACGGTAGGGAGCACACAGATACCCCTCCAAATGTCACATTTAAAACGGATGCCCTTCTTGGGAATTTCAGCGGTCATCCTCTTCTACCACTATCTGGGGAAGGCCTCGGATTCACAAGATTTCCGTACGAGTGGAAGTAGCAGATCTATAGTAACTGCAAGCGCAGCGATAAATAATCACATGTTACGATGATTGAGCCACTTCATCCACAAGAGGAGGAACTTCGCTGGATGTGAGATGGTTAAGAACCGTGGTGAAGTGTTCTTTCCACTTCTTCAATTGTTTGTCATCGTGGTTGAGAAAACGCACGTTACCATCGTCTACAGGACCATTGGGAGATGTGCGACCAAATGTAAGCTCTTTCCTCCTGAAATCATTGTATTCTATGGCATCTTCCGCTTCCTTGCCCGGTGGAATAGAAAATTCTCTCTTTTCACGGCATACACTATGTTGAAGTTCTCAGGATTTTATCTGGTATCGGAGTTTGAGCGCGCCATGTTCACCATCGCTCGCATTAGTCAATAGAGCCTTAAATCCCTTCCCTTCATCGATCCGCTTCCACGATTCCGCAGTCTGGAGGACCATATGGCGCGCATTCGAGACGTGAGCGACCTAATACTGATCGATTTTCTCTGGCGGGGTACTCAGTACTGCTGTCGCCCGATCATGCAAGCGCTCGATTTTGAACTTGTGGGGTCGCTGGTCTTCAAACCTACGAAAAGTGGCGGACGCAACACGCATGCGAACGTAAGTGACACAGATGGTGATCCCTTTTTTGAGGCCAATGTCGACGCTTCTTTGGTTGGTTAGGGACATTCAAAAGACAACTCTTAAATCCGCTGCTGGTCGCGAAATAGTCGATCTAATTGCTCGTTATCTGTCAGTTGAAACCCAATTTACCTTCTGGCAGGTGCTCAAGGTGACGGGAGGAAGGCGGGACAGCAACTCTGTCGGCTGAGCCAATATTAAAAAGGCCAAAGCCAATACCAAAGGCCAGAGGTGACACCGGGAAACGCTGTATCACTATGGTTTGCTGGCCTTGATCTAGTGAGCAAATGCTCTAAGGCTTGGCATGTCGGCTGACAGCAACCTGGTATAATAATAATAATAATCGTTGGCGCAACAATCCATGTTGGATCAGGGCCTTGAAGTGTGTTAGAGCACTTCATTCAAGACCGTAACGGTACACTAGGAGGCAATGTGGTCAGCATTGCGCTCGCCCGAGATTATTACCCTGATTTGACTCAGGTACTCATTCACAGCTGAGTCGACTGGTGGCCGACGTCAAATCACGATACAAATTCCACTGCCACCAATGAGATTTGAACCGCGACCTTCCGTACGACAGCCTTGCGCTCTAACCACTCAGCTATCCGAACACTGGTATAATGCTGTTGATAATGTCGTCAAGTGCTAGATTAATTAAGTTTTCCGAGTAACATGTTGGGTTTTCTAACACACTTCAAAGCCCTAATCCAATATGGGTTGTAGTGCCATCGATTATTATTATTATGTTGGGTTCATTTAGTTCTGTGAACACAATGGAGTGTTGGTGCGAACATGCTAGACCAATAGCGTGATTAAAATAAGGGTTTTTGAAGGATCTGAGGGAGTAAGGTGAGTTTCGACAAGTCTTCGGTATCGTAGTGTATCCCACCAACCCATGTGATGTCCGGCCAGACCTACTGCTCGGCGCATTCAACGCTTGCCTGAAGGGGGGCATTTTCCCTGCTCGTTGGAAAGTTGCGAGGCTTGCGCTGATCCCTAAAGGGAAAGGCGACCCCGAATTGCCGTCTTCATACCGCCCACTATGTATGCTTGACACTGCTGGGAAAGTGCTCGAAAAGCTCATCAGAAGTAGACTCGCTGAAACGATACGCGCTGCCGGAGATTTATCTCCCCGGCAGTTTGGTTTTAGTGCAGGGAGATCGACAATTGATGCTGTCATGCAAGTCGTGGAGGCCGTTCGACGAGCAAAGGCACATAGCCGCCGAACTCGACGGGTGGTGCTCCTCGTAACGCTTGACGTCAGAAACGCCTTCAATTCAGTAAGATGGAAAGACATTCTGGGCACACTAGACAATACCATCAACGTGCCGAACTATCTCTTACGGATATTGAGGGACTATCTGAGGAACCGCTCCCTGCTCTATGAAACACTAGAGGGTCAAAGGTGGATGGAGGTCACGTCGGGGGTAGCACGTGGATCCATCCTAGGGCCGGACATCTGGAACGCTACCTATGACAGTCTGCTTAAACTCGACATGCCAGAGGAGTCGCGCCTGGTCGGCTACGCAGATGACGTCGCAGCGCTTGTTGCTGGACGCACTGTCGAACAGGCGCAAAGCAGACTCGGCATATTGATGCGACGGGTAAGCGGATGGATGACTACTCATGGTTTCAACCTTGCACTGGAAAAAACCGAAGTAGTCATCCTGACTAAAAAGAGAATTCCGACCCTGCGTCCCATATCGTTCGGCGAGTCGATCATCGAGTCAAAATCAGCGGTAAAGTACCTCGGGTTGACTATTGACTCAAAGATGAGCTTTTCTGAGCAAATCCAAGCAGCAGCGAACAAGGCTGCGGCTGGAGTTTCGGCGTCAAGTAGGCTAATGGCAAACATTGGGGGTCCTACGTCTAGTAGGCGACGTCTCCTGATGAGCTCAACGCAGTCTGCCCTGCTCTACGGCGCAGAGGTATGGGCTGGCGCTCTTAACAAGGAGGTATGTCGTAAACGCCTCGCGCAAATACAGAGACGGGGAGCTTTACGGGTGGCGTCTGCGTACCGCACTGTCTCTGAACCGGCCGTGATGGTGATCGCGGGAGTTATCCCCGTTGCCCTTCTTGCTAGGGAGCGTCAGGCCATATACAAGCGCAAGGGAGATGAGCCAAGGGACGTGGTTGTTCGCGAAGAACGGCAACACACTCTAGATGAGTGGTAGATCTCTTGGCAAAATGAAACTAGAGGCAGATGGACTGCGCGGCTCATCGGCAACTTAGGTGCGTGGCTGAATCGGAAGCATGGTGAGACTGACTATTTCCTTACCCAATTTTCAAGTGGGCATGGAGGTTTTCAGTCTTACCTGCACAAGATTGAAAAGGCGCGTTCCCCGGATTGTGTGTTTTGCAATGGAGTTGTGGACGACGCCCACCACACTTTTTTTTTCTTGTGGAAGGTGGGATGGGCTCTATTTTCGTCAGCAGCTCTATTTAAACAGAGGGGATCTCTCTCCAGACAGCATTGTCGAAGAGATGCTGAGGACTGCTGACAGGTAGAACCGTGTTGCCCATTACGTTCGGGCCCTTCTCGTTGCTAAGAAGATAGAACTCGACCGGTGGAGGAACCGGATGGCAGGGGGTTCCTTGAACTGACAGTTCCCTTCCTCCTCTCCCCTCCCGTTGGTGAAAGGAATTCCCTGATTTCAAGGCTCCGTAAAGCGGGAGAGTTCGGGGACTAGCCTGAAGTAATGTGACAAACGGTTCCAGGCTAGCTCTCTGACGATGGGAAGGTGTTTAGTTGGTAATCCGACAACGTACCGAATCGGGAGTCCAACACTGTGTGCGTAAATGCATTCACCTACCCTACCCCCAAAAAAAAACCCATGTGATGTAATCAAGCATGCCACAACGACCTCCAATTTATTGAAGGGCGGTTCCCCGGTTTAGCAGTTGGCTGGTTTACCGTGGGATGGCATAAGCTCTTGGAGCTTGGAGTGCGTTCCAAATCCAGCAGATTTGTAAAGGGATTGAACAGACGATTGCATTGGCTTAGGGGGAATCTTTAAAAAACGGATGCTTCGGAGTTGAGCAATGATCCAGCCATGCTTCGTATGCCCTCAACAGTGGGGTTGGACTCGAGCTGGCTGTGGTGTTACAATAGGTCAAACTGTAAGAGTTTCCCTCCCCCTCCCGGTGAGGGTCTCGTAAGGCGCACCCTTCGAGAAGTCTTCCATCTAGCTTCGCCAGAAAAACGCCCTCTCTTCGGAGGCGAAGTTTGACCGAAAGTCCTTGGCAGGCGAGTGCGGTAGATACAGGTTCCGTGACCTTATGGCAGGTTCTGTACTCGAACAATGTGTCACCAATGATGATGGGTGGTGGAAGTTGAAGAAATCTATGAATCTGCCCTGTGTTGCATCACTTATCCAAGCAAGGTGTTGTCAGAGCCCACTTTGGCATGCAGATCACCTATCACGATCACAATGTCACCTTTGGGACTCCTTCCCTGAACTGCGCCTAATTACTTGCAGAAAGTATCCTTCTCCACTATATAGGAAGTTTCGGGCAGTGCACAACATCGTACAATTGTGATGGTCCTTAAGCTGGATCGGAATTTTGCAGTTTGAAGGCTGCCAGAGATTGGCTTCTAAGACACCAGATTTGCGTTTGCTCAGAGGAGTATTCTCCCGAGTTCCAGCATATTACTTCGCTTAGGTCCAGGATGTCTAGCTTGTATTGTGGAAATTCCCGCTCAAGTTGGAGAAACCGAGCATTTTGAGGACCCTCGTTCCTAGTTGTCGCGTACGCACATTCTAGAAGCCAATCACAGTCCGATTTCGATAGCCAAAGGACGTAGCCGTGTAGTCAGTCCCTATCCGAGGTGCTGCTGACATTTCGGTAGTAATAAAGTTTCATATTTTGAAGGTTGCGAGTCCACTAAATTTCTATCTTTTTTAGTCGCTCCTTAAGACGAGCAGGGAAGACTTTGGGTGTATTCTTAAGCCCTAACTCACAAAGGTGATTCCTAACTCATAAGGTCAATCTATTTTAGTTAAATTGATACCATTTATTGCTCAGAAATGAGTCATTCCCACTATACCCATTGCCTAGAAATTTCCCACAATTTGGGGCTGAATTTTTTGGCCACAAATATGATGACAAGATTGAGTGGTTATTTAATCATATTTAAACGAAATCGCCTTAACAGTGTCTGAATGTCTCAATTAATGATTCATGTCAGTCATATTTCGGTTTTTAATAAAAATCACTTAACCAAAATTTTCACAAGACTCAGATGGAGTCTCAGTTTAAGTATCTTTCTTGGAATCGGTCCATAGAGAATATCTTTTTAAATGAAATATAAAAGACGCAAAATGCTTCTGAATTCCCCTAGAATCGAAGAACTGAGGGTCCATCATGAGCTAAGTATGGCTCGATTATTTATTTAGATTGTTATCAGATGTAAAGTCTTCAGATGGACTAGAATGGCTAGAGATGAGGCTCTCTTGAAATCTTTTGTTTAGGATGGCAGATGTATGGAATGTCCTCTTCGTGGTGCGAAAACCAGATATCTGCACAAATATTTTTCGTCCCCCCCACACTAAGTCCCTAACTAAGTACCATTGAGGATGCGAGCGAAGTCTGAGAAGTGTGAAAAGTAATTAGATGATGATATCTGCATCTGAGCATTACTCGGCCTAGCCCATGGCGAAAAGTCTGTAGTTTTCTATGTTCCCATGAGTCATGAATGCTCATGCACCCACAATTAAGGAACATTTTCAAGTATCTAATTTTCATGCTGACTATATTACATTCGCTCGGCTGCACACACATTGAGCTATGCATGTATCTTTTATCTTTTCGGATTGTTTTAAAGAAAAACGCATGTAAGAATTGTCTCGTCCCATTGTAAGCCTTCAACACTATCTAATTGGAAGGAAGGTGACTGCTGTGTGGCAAACACCGAGTCGTGGACGACCACGACGGCGACGAGTGTGGTGTAGAAAAGCTCTCACTCGCGCATACTTCTTTCGTGCTTCTTGCATCTAAGGCTGGCCGGCTATCTGTACGCTAGCATGCTACATATGGTGCTCATGTAGACTGTTCAGCCGAAGGTAAAAAGCCGACGAAAATTGTATGATTGAGAAGAATATCTTGGGTCTGTTGGCTGACTTTAGAGTGAAGCTCGAGATACTCCATTCAGTTGTGCGCCGTCAACTGGTACGGGCACAATAGTAATCGCGTTTTTCATTCAATCTCGCTCGCGTACAGATATAGATAGATTCGCGCGCGTTTCTACTCCTTCATATCCTTGCAGAAAAAAAGTAAAATATTGAAGACATCCTCCTACCCCTTGGGCATATAGCGGGCTGTACATAAGAAGACGACACTCTGGAAAGAGAGTCGAGTTGAAAAGCCAAAAAATTAAGCCGAGTTAAATCTGAACATGCGATAAGATACTATATTACACTATTCGTATATACGTACTATGGACGCACTCGACAGTCAAGAGAGTCGGGTGATACCTAAAAACAGATTCAGTCTTGGTTGTTCGCGGATCGGTTCAGTTCAGATTTAGTTCAGTTCTTGGACTTATTCCTTCTCGGAGAGTTATCGCTTGCAGACCGGTTCGCTATTTTGCATATTGGTCTTTGGTGGAGTTTTGAGAAGGAAACCAAGTCCAAGCGGAAACCTAAGAGTATCTTCACGGAGGTACTTTCCAGTTTTCCCTGCCCAACATCTAGCTATAGATACAGTTGTCCACCCGCCGACCACTAAGCCCACCAGCATAGTATCGGTTGCTTGCTACTTACTTCCTTGTTGCTAACATATATAGTCCATAGAGTAGAGTCGTGAGCCGCGGTATCTTTGATCGTTCAGTACCCTCGAGTGTATCTAATTAATCGCAATCGACTCGCAAACGCGACTATCCTTGAAGGGCGTTTTAGTGATTCTTTGAGTGTCTTAAATGTGTTTCTAGTTTTCGATTAACTTCTTTTCCGTAGAAAGGATTACTTGAGTGCATCGACTCGGTGCATTCCGTCCCCGCAGCCTAGATTGGATTTACAATAGAGTTTGGAAAAATGGGGTCCCGGCCCCATCTTGTAGTGTCGAGAAGGACAAACGGTAGTGCAAGTGGTATTAATATGTGGCGTATCCTGGCCTTATGTTTGGCTGTAACAGTCATCTCGAGTCATGCATCAACGATAAAGGTAAGTGTGGTAGGCTTAGGTTCGAGTGGGCTCCGCTGGCACTAGTCCAATCCGGTGCGATGATAATGCCCTCTTGAAGGTGAACGGGATGAGTTCGTCTTGAATCGAGGCTCCTCTTTTCATCAGGTTCTGTTCTGATTAATCTTTTATGAACGGTTGGTCCACGGTGCGATCTCTGTCTGAGCTAGACGAGACTAGACCAGGTTAAGTGTATTCTATGAATGATTTCTGTGTCTTTGGAACTATGCGAACCAGATGCATTTTAATTGAATAATATGCTGTACATCCGTTTTCAAGTTCATCTGCATATGAGACGTACCAGCCGTGGACCATGTTACATAGAGCAAACGAGCATCAAGGTGATCTTTATGTGGTTGCATGGCGTGCATTTGCGCGTACATAGGCTTGAAGTAATTCAGTGGGTGCACAAATAGCAACCCCAATCAGCTGGTTGGGTAGTTGGGCAAGCCTCCTGCGGAATGATGATTCCACTTACTTTACTTCTGGCCGAGAAGATACTTCTTCTAGATCCAATTCGCTCGAAATTATTTGTGAAAACTAGTTTAGCCAGGAAATTGGTTGACCTAAATTTTCCTGAAGTAGAATTTCTTCAATTTTTGACAGGGTTTTGACGCGGATTTGACCGCCCTTTCTGGTAAAAATCTCAATATTTCAGTTCTGTACTTATGTCCTTAGAAGGGAAGCTGTAAAGTTGGGGGCTGAAACTTGAAGGAATCAGATGGATACCTCATGAGTTCTTCAAGACTTGATGCATTGCAAACCTGGTAACCTTAAAAATTCATGCTCTCCGAAATAGCCTTGGTTTCCTCCAGCCTGGTATGTGAAAAGCCTAAGTCCCCTTCAGAAAGGACCTCCACTTTACATTACTATACATGGCCCTTGTGATGGTCGAGATGACTGAAATAATTAGGTGTTGGGCTTTCAGTCTCGTTGCCCCGAATTCGAATTTCAGTTCGTCAAGGATGTTTGTGTTCGTCATTGTGCTTGTCCCCTGAATGTGGGCGTATAACTATTAGGCTGTTGCAAATGAAATGGCCATTTTTGTACAAAAATTTGAAACGACTGTAAAGCTTACAAAAATTTATTTATTTAATTAAAATAGGTGCCAGTCAATTCAAAACACTTCTCCCAGCGAGCTTCAAGACCATTTATACCAGTTTCGTAGAAGTCCAATTTTCAGGGGTTGATAAACTCATTCAAGGCAATTTTGATGACCTCTTCTTTCCTCAATTGTTATTCCGCCAAAAAATGATCCAAATGCTTAAAAAAGTGATAGTCAGTTGGCGCAAGGTCCGATGAATATGGTGGATGAGGCAGAGTCTCATATTGCAATTCGTTCAACTTTTGAACAGTCGTTCTGGAAACATGAGGTCGTCCATTGTCTTGAAGGAGTGTCACACCATCTCTGTTGACCAATCTCGACCGTTAAATACTCGATTTTTGGTGCATTTCCTCGAGTTGGGCACAGTATATCTGTGCATTTATCGTTTCTCCAGGTGCCAAAAAAGGATAGTGGATAGCTCCAGCTGTAGACTACCAAACAGTCTCCATTACCTTCTTCGGATGGAGGCTCGGTTTCGGTATGTGCTTCAGTGGCTCATCAGCATCTAGCCATTGTGCTGATCGGCGACGATTGTCGTATAATATACACTTTTTGTCACATGTCACTATTCTGTGCCGAAAGGGATCACTTCTGTTGCGGGAGAGTAAAGAACTGCAAATTTCCATTCGAAGCGCCATGTTTTGCTCCGTAAGGGCATATGGAACCTATTTATCGAGCTTTTCACCTTTCCAAGTTGTTGCAAGTGCCGGGAAACTGCGGAATAGTGTACGCCCAGTTGCTCCGCAATGTCTCTCACAGACTGACGTGTGTCGGATTCGACTAGCAAACGCAACTCGTCCTCGTCAATCGATGGTCCTGGATGTCCACGTGGCCCACTTTGAAGGTTTACGTCCCCTGACCGGAATTTTTCGAACCACCGCCGTGTGGTTCGTTCGGTTACCGTATTAGCTCCAAATGCGCTGTTAATGTTTTTGGTCGCCTCCGCCGCTTTATGACCGAGTTTGGACTCATACAGAAAAAGTATACGTTCTTGGCTCTTTTCCATCCTTTTTTTCCTTTCTATTCGCTGTTATCCCAACGATGGTCAAAACTGAAATGACCCCTGGATTAAATGTAGGAGTATTTATACACCTATATACCTATTCCTTCAGAATAGACCTTAGTTCCCATCTTCTTTTTCCTTAGCTTCTGCTTCTTCTGGCAGTCAGCTCGGCTCGTCTGGGTCCAAACTCTCTTCTTCTTTTCATCTCAAGCTTGATCCTGCGAGAGAGAAAAGGTTTTTAAATCCTCATTAAGCATGATAGGATATCAGCGTTCAGACAGAAATCGAGTCGTTTTTCATCGATTTAGATACCCTAAGAGAAGACCAGGACTCGAATATGACTAGCCACACTATGTATCACATTTTGAAGACATCAAACGTAGTTACTTCTAGGATAATGCTTAGTTTTTAAGGATCATCTTAGAGCAATTTAAACTCCCCCATGACTGGCGAGAGAACATGTTCAGAAAAAGATTTTTTCTCCAGCTACCCTCTGGTTAGGTCTTTAAAGCGCCCACCTCCCCCTTCACTTTAAAAATAGTTGAACATTTTTTCCGGAATATTGGTATTCCCAGATCGGTTTTGTCGAACAAATAGAAGTTCTTCATGAGTACCTACCCCACATATCCCATAGTTGACCACTAAAATCAAATCCATCAGGGCTCAATTGATATTCGGTCAGAAATTTTATTTTTCATTTCACCGTATGGAACCAGCTATATTTCTAGAAAATGCAAGGATACCTCCTAAAAAGAAACGCTTGCTCTTCCATTCTGGTTCCTTTGAACCACGGTAAAACCACTGAATCCCTGCGCCAAGTATAGCTCTAAGCTACCAAGTCAACAAATCTTTCCATCGTTTTCGAAGGATGCCTTGGATTATCTTAGTTACTGTTGACCAATTTTTCTTTGAATTAAGAACCTCCCTCGGAAATTTTGGCGACAGAACAGTATATGCCCAGGGTCCTTGAGTGTATCGCTACCTTGGGGGAACTCGAGGAGGCATCAAGTGGGGACCTGTGTAAAAGCACAGCCTGAGCTCTGCCCATAATCAGTTCAATCAAGCTGCACTCCCATATGGTCTTTCAGTTCCTTCTTTGATGATATAGGGAAGGAGTTTTTAGGTTCAATATCTCTTTTGTTAGTCCAACTTCCTCTGCTACGACCTTTTTGAGATTTCATTGCCTTTTGGTTTTTAGGTAAACTGTCCCTCCAGGCTTCATGCTACTTGCTACGCGTTTTCCTAGTGGAAAATCGATTGGGATCGTACTTCTTAGAGAGACCTCTTTTTTGATGTGGTTCTGGAGATAGCTCTTGTTGTTTGCTTCCGAGTCGAGTCATTTTTCATCGATTTAGGTGCCCTAAGAGAAGATGATATAAGCGGGGTCGAACATGGGTCACTCCTTTCAACCAGGACTTGAATATGGCTAGACGCTATATGCATTGGACTCTGAAGTCACAAAACAGGGTAACTACCTTTTGTTCTCGAGTACAACGCTTAGCTTTTAAGGATCGTCTTAGCGCAATTTAGACTATCCCCTGAAGGACGTGGGGGTATATTCAGATAAAAACTTTTTGCTCATCTACGCGCTGCTTAGGGTTTTCAAGCGTCTACCTCCACTTTAAAAAGTTAATAAAAATTTTCATCGGAATATTGCGGGGGGGGGGGGGGGTCAATTGGAAGTTTTTCATCAGTTCCTAACCCACGTATCCGATTAAATCCAAAGGGGCCCGATTGATATTCAGTCGAAAGTTTAACTTTTTCGCGACCATATGGAGCCAGCTATATTTTCAGAAAATGCAAGGCTTTTTCCTCACAAGAAACCCTTACTCTTCCTTTCTGGCGCCTTTGAACCAAGGGAAAACCGCTAAATCCCCGCACCAAGTTTGGCTCTAAGCTACCACGTCAGCAGATCTTTCGGCCCTTCTCGTAGCCTTTCTTGGATTATCTTAATTAATGTCTGCCAATTTTCTTCGAATTAAGCATCTTCCTCTTTAAGCTGCTCGGAGCGCCCAGACCCCTCGGAAATGCAGGCCACTGAACAGTGTATGCTCTGTGTCCCTAGGTGCATTGCTGCCTTGGTGCAACTCCAGGGAACATCAAGTGGAGAACTTTGTAAGTATCGTTGATGACATTTGCTGAGTCCTGTCCGGAATTGGTCCATGATGTTGCCTTCCCATATCATTTTTTAGGCACTTTTTCGATAATATAGAGAATGAGTTTTTGGGTTCATTAAGTCTTTTGTTACTCCAAATTCCACTGTTACCACCTTTTCGAGATTTGTTCCTTCATTGCCTATTATTTTTCAGGTAAATTGTCCTTCTGGGCCTCATGCTACTTGCTATGCGTTTTCTTAGTTGAAGATCAATTGGGATCCTTCTTTTTACCGAACAGACACCTCTCTTGGACGCAGTTCTAGAGTTGGCCCTTGCTGCATGCTTCCATGTCTAATTTCTCTGCTCAAGCTGACATTTCATGAGGCAATATGGGACCTGCCATAATGGGTATGACCAGTCTGTGATCGTGTCCTGGTGTTCCCTTGCCAGGCATCATTCTTGCAGGGGATTTACCACTGTTTCCACCAGATCTAGCTCGAATCTCATCAGTGTTATTTTATTATGTTGTCGATTTTCCTTGCTGATACTTTTGCGTGCTCGTAGTATTCGCACTTCTGATCAAGGTGTGATCATTGACAAACTCCAAAGTCCCCTATATTGACCTCCTTCACAACTGGTAGGTTAAGTATATATTTGCCCAATACGGGTGTGATCACTAACAAACCCCAATGTACTGACCTTCAGGAGACTAAATATATACACGATATTCCACAAGAAGTGTTCTAGCACGGAGCCCTATGGTATTTTTACTATGATTACGCATTAGTGCAGAAGTAATATGGAATCCAGTAACATGGAAATTGAAATCGTCGTCGTCGTCGTGTCTCTACAGCCTATTTGGGGCCTTGGTCTTCAGAATGCCTTTCTTCCAATTATCTCGACTCATCGATCGCGTCATTTAAAATTCGCGCAGTGATGCGCTGTCTCCGTCAACAAAATCTACCCAATAGTGTCCTTGTGGGGACCTTCATATGGTGGCTGCAGTGTTCTTCGAGTGGCATCACTTCTGACCAGAACGTGGTGGCAGACGTCAAGCACCCTATGGGTAGGAACGACTGTGTTTCAGGAGATGGTAGAGGTGGCTTCAACGGCCTCCATAGAAGCCGCAATAATCCGGCTTTTCCAGGCCCGTCCTTCTTTTCGAGGACCACGTTGCCGGGTAATCGTAGGTTATTCGCTGCCGTGTGAATCTTAGAAGCTATCCGCACTTTGAGAAAAGAGTGGATTCGAATTGTCTTCCTGGATCTTCTTAGTGTCTATAAATCTGTCACTGAAAGTTCCGCCAAAAAGCTGACCTCTTATTATTGTCTCTCGGATTTTCTCTACACTGACTTTGGAATTCAATTGCCCAGGGGCTTTTCGAACTCTGAGAAAAGAGTGGGTTCGCATTGTTTTCCGTGGTCTTCTCAGTATCTATAAATAAATCTATATCTATAAAAGTTCCGCCAAAAGCTGACCTCTCACGGATTTTCCCTACAGTAACCTTCGAATCCATGGCCAACGCGACTCGTAGTTGCAAAGGTTCTCTCCGCCACAATCATTTGAAAATTGTCTAATTCTCATGATGATTACAACCAACAATGGTCGATTCATACCAATTCCTGGAAGAATTCTGTTATCCCCGCAAAGGATAACGAATGCATCTGGCACAGCTTTGGCAGAATAGGAAGCAGGGTATGGAAAAACGGACTATGATATTAAATTCCCTCCAAAATACCGAAATGATCGTCATCACCGATGACGCGATGGCCCAAATTAAGTTTGGCCTGGAATAGGAGTCGACTCCCGTGGCTTCGGTCTAACAACGGTGTTTGGATCTTGAATTTCAACAGTTACTTTTCATCCATTTCCATCGAGTCCTCCTATCTTCTATGATTTTTTTCTGTAGAGACACCTTTTTCCTGGACCTTCCATAGTGGGGATTTGGTCATCTGTCATTCGCTTCGCAAGCCAGCCAATAGCAGTTTCTGCTCCTTGAGTGGGGTCAACACAGTTGGTTCACTATACATTTTGAATAATTCAACTTCTTCGATGGTGCTACAGCCCAAATCGAGCCATGGCCTCCTGGATGCATCGCCTTCAACCTTCTCGATCTAAGGAGTACATGCTCCAGTTAGAAAATCTAAGAATTGATCAGCAATCTGCGTCCTCTGAGTCCTTCCAACGTTTGCTTGGGTTGCCTTTTAATCGGCTACCAGTTGCACAGTTTATTGCGCCTCTATACTTTTTTGGATCTCATTATGGGTGGTCCTCCCCATAAAATCTTTTGTGAGCAGTAGTAATCCGACTTCATTTTCGTCCTTCGAGATTAGGGCTCTTAGGTAGATGAATTGGTCCACTTCCTCGAAATTATGTTCGACTATTGCAATGTTCTGCGCCTTTCGAGTTTGGCTCAAGTATTTCGTTTTGGATTCATTGAACCTAAGCCACTTTCCTCGCTGCTGGCTTAAACTGCTTGAACAATATCCATGTCCGTCTGCGTGCGCCACCATTTGCGCGGTTTCACTAGTAACGTACCTCTGGTATAAATTGAGATCACTTTCCTGACGACATATTCAAGCACCAAGTTAAAGAGGGTGGGGGCCAGACCATCCCCTTGTTTAAGTCTTGGCACTGTAGGAAAGCTTTGTGTCAGATAAATTTGGATTTTTACCTGGCTCTTTTTATTTATCATTGGGGCTTTAACTAGCCGGACTAGCTTCGCGGGATTTTTAGCTCCATTATTGTTTTGTACACATTTACACTATCGTACGCCGACATAAGTCAAAGTATCCCTGCTTAACTGTGAATATCTGGTCCTTTGTCAATCGTCCGGATCTGAAACCACGTTGGTATTATCCGATGATGTTGTCTGTATACTCTCTCAGTCTCTCCCTCTTTTTTCCTCCAGACGTCAGGTATTTGTTCGGTTGTCTACATTCTGCTGAATAGTTTCTAATCAAAGCTGCCTCTACTTCGTACAAACAATAGGGTATGGGGTCTTGTTCTCCCTTTGGTTCATCCGGAATGTTAAAGGGATGGAAGTGTGTCGTCCTTAGGTTCAAGAGGTGTTCAAAACATTAAACAGCACTTGATTGTACTTAATTTCTCTACCTTTAATGACCCTAATATGCATCACAGTATGCTACGTTCGAAGGAAATGGTAGCTGGTTTGCTGTTTTACGGTGGGGTTACATCCGTATATGTGCTAAATTCGGATTAAGATTTCATATAAACTAAGCTATTAATTTCTGAGCGCTCTGTGTACCTAAAAGAAGAAATGTTGTCAGAATTGGACTCGCCCGTGATTAATACCCTGATTCGATTCAGGTTCTCATTGACAGCTAAGTCGACTGGTACCATTGGGTTTTAAGCGACCTTCCGTTTCGACAGTACAAATTTCTAACCACTGGGCCATCTGCCCATCCGGTATTTTATGTGGGCTCTATGCTTCTTTTGATAGGATCGTTGAAGCGGAAAAAAACACTTTTTATGTAACCCCGATCGGACATGGACCAGCTGTCTCATCACAAGGAGTATCTCCATAATCAATGTCCGTAGATGCAGAGACATCAAGGAGGCATCTTAGGATCTAGTGGCGTCCCAACGCACTGTTTTTTTTGTTAAGCTTCCGAAAAACACCATACGGATTCTGAGTTTGCCGAGCACAGAGACTTGCTAGCGGGACAGGTCAGTACACTTCTTTTTAGTTGCTGGCTTTTGCCCTTTCTCTGTTATTGGAATACGTTTGCCCTTGTGATTCCCCTGGCCAATTCGGATGGTCGCTCTGGCCATCTCATACTCACGTATTCATTACAATTTTCACTCCCGAGAAAGGGTCTACTTTTGAGCATGTGTTCTCGTAATTTTAGGCTAGGTAGGCTTCGACTAAGGCTCTGTCCAGCATTTGACTTACTTTTAGTCCAGGCAAGTAGATCCCAGCCTGGTACCCGTATGTATTCTGTTTGGAAGGCGAAAGTGACAGTGGATAGTTCACACATTAACGAGGGGTGATAATTGCATTGCTGACAATGTTATGCAGAATCCACTCCCCTAAGATGGCTGACAAGTAGGTCGCCCCAGTGACATTTGGCGCAGAACACTAGAGAAGGAGTTCAAGCATCTTAGAAAATCGTGAAGGAAGCTTAAACGCATTTCAGGTAACCGCATAGGTGTGGTTGAAGCGCTATACCGGCCCAAGGCTTGAATTGCAACCATATAATAATATGGGCCAAAGCAGGAAACAATATGCTGAAGCGTCATTAAAGCACATGCTACCAAAAACTGAATACTCTGAAACTACTGGGTAACTTGATTCCTCGTGCTGTGGTAAGCCAATAATATTCATGCCGATACATGGATTAATGAAATTCCCATTATCGGAACCAGACGGGATAGTCTGACCATGGGAGATGAAAACAGGGGCTTTCCTAGGCCAAGGTCTGAAACGCGACTACAGGCTGAAATAAAAAAGCATTAAATCTTTGCTGTTGGAAAATCCAAAGCTAAAGACCAGGCTATGTACCTATCTACCCGGGACGATAAGAACATACTGGAATACGACCCCTATCTAGAGCTCGACTATTCCACAGAAAACTGCTTACTCGTCCACATTTCCCCTGAATCTCTGACCTTATCTGTCAGATACAATTCCATTTACGAGTGTCCTATACCTCATCAGCAGCATATTATCGCCTAACCGTAACCTGACGCCCTATACCCCAGATTCACAGCACAGATACAAAACAATACCTCATCTGGTCATGAAGAAGTTCTTTTTTATTCGCAAAGCAATAAAATTTTGTGATTTTTATGCAATAGAAAACCGGAAGCTCTTGAAATTTAGATTTGATAAGCAGATTTTTTTTAATATTAGATTTTCATTTTTTTTTTTTTTTGGTGTGTTATGGTTGGGTTCGTCACAGAAGGTTGTATCTATCTTTGTTGATGCCCGTGCACTATAAAAGTGATTGAACCGAAACCGATTTGAAATTTAAACTTGTTAGCTTTTGTGGTGGTGATTTTTTTTTCTGGGTTGCGGAAAGGCGGGGATGAAAAAATTAATTCAGATTTCATTACGATGACATCGTTGATAAAGAGTTATCAGAAAATTTTTGACTTTTTTGAGGCAACTGTGCTGGTTGAGAGATAGATTCTATTTTTGTGATTTCTGGGTGAGGGTTAACTTACGTCAAACATTTTTGGGGATACAATTTGAGAGCTAGTTAGTCACTAAGCGGTTCTTGGCCGCCGAATTTTGCTGCTCCTTCAAAAGACCTTGAACAAAGTGGATGCTGCTACTTTGAACTCAGGGCGTCATTGTCCTTAAACTCATCATTTCTTCAACAACATCTAATTCTTGCATTCCATCCTTCAGAACGCTTATCTTCAACGGGGAATCAGTACGATCTCTATACCTACGAGACATTGTTTGGCTCTCAAAGGTCAGTGAGCGATACAGACAGAAGGTTTGCACTTCTGAGATATACGGTTGCCATCATCTCCTAAATGGTGCATAACGTTTTAACCACACATATAAGCTGCTCTCTTCCGGTCTTCTCGATCAACATGTTTCTAGGACAACCCACTCGTCGTCCATTGTGGGATAATGGATTCGACTGAATGGTATAGTCAGCATCAGCGCAATAACTCTCCTTCTTAAAATATGGTCCACCTCCTAATCAACACCTTTAGATCCTCCGGAAAAAACATTATCGCCGCCATCTTCGACGCTGCGGTTTTTCCATGCATGTTAATGCACAAAACACACCTCCTAATATATTTTTTGACCTTCTGCTGTAGGCCGGGAATATAACACTTCTCCCAGAGAATAGTCACATAGTTAGGTCAATTCGGCAATGTTGATTTACTGATTTGCTCAATTATTAAGTCGACCAAATGTGACTTGACTGATATTACTGGATGTTTTTGTTCGAAAGGAATGAGCGCCTGCCCCAGTCTTCCACCCACAAGTAGAGGTTTCCTGTATGAACGGGTCAAGTGTTGACAGCCAATGCTACTTTTCTGTTGCTTTCCCTCGTTGAATTCTCTCCATATGCGCCCCTAAAAACTTGCCTCTGCTGAAGTTTAACTACTGCATATTGAGCTTGCTGTAACTCTTGGACTGAGTAGGGATCTGCAGTCCTAATCCTCCACCGAAGGAATCTTGCAATTGGTGTCACTAACGTAGTGAGACTAGAAAACCGGCACTGAAACCGAAGTAACGAATGGCGAAAGGGGAAGATCGTGCTGCAGGAACTGTGGTCCGTTGAACCATGGCTCGTGAGCAATACGCCCCTGCGGGGTCAGACCTCTAGAAGCGCAATCCACAGAATTGCACCTCGATTTTGCATGATCAAGGTCCACAGCTGAAAAATATTTATGGATGATAGCGACCCTTCGCTGTACTAATTTGTTCTCAATATTCTTTTGATTGCTAATCTAACCTACCTCGAAGTTGGTATATTCTGTCAATCTAATAGGAACCGTCTCTAAGCTATTCCGTACGTCTCCAATTCTTCAAGAGATACCACGCTCTAAATCCTAGTTTTGGAATGGTATATGAGCTGGAACTCATTTTCACTTGGGTTTTGAATGGGGTAACGCGGCTCCGAGGGGCAATTAACCGAACGTGTTTTAATGATGTCAGGACGTTTTCTAATTTATTCTTGGATGGTTCATTAATCTCATGTGTAGCTCAAAAAATTCTTCCCCTACATTCTCCAGTACAATTATCAGTATTAAGTCCTCACAAAAAATAACTCTATCAGAGTAGGATTTTCTAAGATGTTAATATCTATTAGGAAAACCTCCATTCAGGCGCCCAAGGAGACTCGCATCACCTTGGAAATACAAGGGGTAGGTTTCAATATCGGCCACTGGATTACTGCATAAGCATATCTGCTTGTATACGGAGAGACAATCCTCGGGTTTTAGATGCATTGTATTTTTACGGGTGGAAATTTAAATCGGCTGCGCCAGTTTGCAGTTTCTCACCCCCTAAAACCACCCCCACTTCTCCGGCTATATTGGTTTACACGAGTGCAACTAAGTCACGCGTCCATAGCGCTTTTCGGGCTACACCCAGTTCCTGCAGCTTTTCGTGTATCGAGTTGTTGCTGTGATTATCGCACTCCAATTTGCCTCTGACTTAAGCATCTCCTTCACGAAATTATGGGGTTCGATAACTGCGTTGAGGGCGTCGTCTAACCTATCTCTTTCAATTGCGAATCTCCGACAGTGGAATATAACATGGTCTGGGTACTCGAGTTCAGCGGCGCATTCTGGATAGTCTGGGGACTTAGCCAATCCGAAGCAATGCAAGTACTTCCTGTATCCATCGTGCCTCGTACGAAACTGTGTTAGGCAGTAATTCAATTCTCCATGTTTTGTATGGGTCCAGCGGCCTCTTTTGCGATTATCCCACCGTTGCTGCCAGCTGCTTCTTAGTGGGTTTTTGGAAGCTCGTATTGACTTCGGCTGGATTGATCCTCTTCCCCAATAGAGACAGTGTGCCTCATTCGCTAGAAGATCCAAAGGAATCATCCCCGCGATGACACACACTGCCTCACCAGATACTGTCCTATATGCACTGCACACCTTCAGCGCAATTAGCCGGTATGCCGAACTTACTCTTCCATGGTTCACTGTCCTATCAAGTGTACACGCCCAGACAGGAGCCGCGTGTAGCAGGGTGGATTTTACTACGCCTGCAATAAGCAGTCAGCGACTAGATTTTTGTCCTGCAATATAAAGCAACAACCTTGCTGGAGATAATCTAGTCTATGCTGCCTTTTCGCGTGCATAGTCCAGGTGCCCCTTGAAGCACAATTTGCCATCGATCATTACCCCAAGTATTTTGAAACGACCTTGTGATTACCAACTCCGATCTTGATAGTGTTGTTTTTCCTGCGGTTGGTAACAAGGACCGCCTCAGTCTAATCTCCGCCAGGCTGAATTTCACTATTTCGAGCCATGCTTTGATAGTATGAATGGTTTCACTTGCATACAGTTCTACGTCCTACTGGTGTTTCGGAATTTTGCAGACGATGCACTGCCACGTCGTCTATGAAACCAATCAACGTTGCCTCCTTTGGCACGCAAAAGCCGAGCACGCCTCATTATGTTCCACAGCAGGACAAGTCACAATATATTCCTTCGGCCGGTCGTCCGACTCGTACCAAATAACTCACTTCGAGAGATAACTCTCGATTAACCGAGTTAAGTAACCGGAGACACCAACACGTGTACCCATAATCCTACCCCAGTTGGTTGATTAAAAGGCATTCCGACATCCAGCGTTACCACGGCGCATCACTTACCAGCGGTCGATGCCTCCTGGGCCAGGTCTACGATCGCTGCAGTGGCATGGACCGTGGACTGCGCTCAGCGAAAACAACACTGACTTTCCGATGGACCACCCACTTGCTCGGCGAATGGTACCAGTCTATTATGGATCACCCTCTCCAACATCTTCCCCATAGTGTCTAAAGTGTCGGCGATATGAAGAGACTGCGACAGACGGTTTTTGGGACTTCAGTAGCAGAACCAACCTGTGCTTTTTCCACTGGGTGGAAAACACTCCTTCCACCTCGCATGATTAAACGTACTTACGATCCATGCGAGACCGATTTTAGCTACCAACTTCAAGGATTTCTTCGGAATTCAGTTAAATCCCGGAACCTTATTTCCCCCAATTCGTCCCAAGATTTCCCGTAGTTTCTCCTTACTCACTGCAAGAATTGAGAAGACGTCATGCTGAACCATTGGATGAAGTCAACTTTTTTCCTGTTATGGGAAAAAGATTGCGATTATTATGAACAAGAGTCGCGGGCACGTCACTTGAAGTGTTTTCTGTCCACGAATCTTGTAAGCAGCGCCTCACGGGTTCGTATTTGCATCTAGGCACAACTGCTTTCAGGAATTCCGCTTACTTTTCCGTATACCCATGTTAAGGCTACTTTGAAGATCGCGATATTCTTTCTCCGACCGCCGATGTTTTGTCTTCCCTCTGGCCCTTTGGTAAAGCCTCCTCACTCGCAGGCACGATGATCTCAACAACTCGATTTCTTGATTCCTACTGTGACGAAACTTGCGTCGCGGCGTTGTACTCGTTTACATAACTGCATATAGCTGCATGTAGCTAGAAACGTCTCCTCCCCGAAAGCTCCAATGGACAACTCAGCTATCATGGGTTTTTCTCTTCTGTTGCTACCTGACTGTTGCCCCCCCCCCCCCCCATTGCTGTTGTCGAGAAAGATGGCATAATGGTCGCTGTGGCTGTAGTATTCACTCACCAGTCATATCATCCCTCTCGCCAACAAGGTACTGAGGTAGGTTAGATCGACGATCGAACCTAACCCTCTGTCTCGGAAAGTGGCACGCATTCAATGTTACCTAGTACGGGGTCCAGTTTCGCGAAGGTTTCAAGCAGGATTTGGTTCCTGGTGTTCGTCATTCAACTTCCCCAGTTTCCGCTCCTATCGTTGAAATTGTCGGCAATGATTTTGGGACTGTGGTCTCTAGCGTCCAACACCAAACTGTTTAGCGTCCCTCCATATGTTCGCTAGGAGGAGCGTAACAGCTATAATTATGGACACCGTTGACTTTTGCCCATTCAAAGCCGCCTCTTGGGGACACCAATGTTTTTTGAATGGGTTGCTGTGCACATATTGCCGCGTTTCCTGATGAGTTTCTCACCCAGGTAGCTTTAACGTAGTTTCAGTAAGGTTCAGGTTGAGGTTGATTTATACCTTCATATCTTCGAACTTCATTTAACCCTACGATTCAGCTCCCTCATATATGTCGGGTACCTACCACCGTTTGCAACGGTCGTCCGCTCCCTTTTTCAGTTTACACATCTGGGTTTCCAGTACAGTCCTTGATAAGATGGACCTTTTCTCCACACTTCCAGCACCTTCTGGACTTATTGTGCTCACTAGTACATGTTGTACATGCTGCAAAGTGATAGAAATCGAGTCGACTTAAGCATTTCTTGAGAGATATTTGCTCCCTAAGTCGGCACACGACCCAGCGAATCCTTACTTTGCCCACATTAATCACTTTAATCCCTGATTCAATCAGCAAATTAATAATAAGGGTATGTGTGCCTCCATATGCTTTCTCCATTATTTTGATCGCACTTTCTTCTATTTCGCTAAGGTTGAATTGTCCCCTTAGCGCAGCACAGGTATCCTCTCGTGATGCGACTTCTTCTAGGTCTTTGCACTCGATAAGTATCTGTTGCCTTCGAGTTTTCACGTCTGCTTGCTGACCTAGCACATTTTCCACCTGACCGCGAAAACTATCCATGGTTTTTCCGCAGGATTTGTTTGGCTCCAGCACTAGATCCACATTTTGCGTACGCCTGATACGGCTCACACTGCCACCCAGGTCTGTCAATTCCGGATCGGTTTTGGCTTTCCAGACGATATCGGCTTGGGACATACCTCCTTTCTTGGAAATGATGATTATTTCCTGACGAACCTTCTTTTTCCCCTTCTGCCACTTTTTGTCGCCCACCATTGTTAGATGCATTGTACAAGAGCTGAAAATGGTCTATTTTCTTAACATAAGCTAGGAGCTACCAACATTCCTTGATATCATCGGAAACTAGCTCTTCTGCTGAGTAGATAGTTGCATACTGCCTAGTTCTTTTGGTCCAGAATTCCATCCTCAGACATCTCTAATTTGTGATAAGCCACATGCAACTATTAAACGAAATTATCTCAGCAATAAACTATGTGTCTCTGTTGGAATCAAAACAAGCAAGCCGCGTCGATAAAGCTAAAGTTTCATCTTTTAATTTTAGCATTCATATCTAGAGCACGCTCTCAGCTTGTTCAAATATGTTACATGCAAAATTGCACTAATGCATCAGTGCATCATATGTATGGGACCGTTCATCACGCTTGCTCGAGATGCAACAATTCTGCGTCTCGCACGCTTTCCTCCTGATCTGGCGCAGCTAGACATACATTTCCGTACATTACCATATACCTAAGGCGTTTAGATACTCTATAAATATATTAAAATCATTTACGCTATTTGCATACAGTGCAATTGCACAAATGCAAATGTTGCAAATGCCACTCTGAACGGGGTATCCAAGTCAGTTTGAGGTGCAGGGCGACAGCCGTGTTGCACTATTGAATGGATGGGTGTCGTGGTGACGGCATTCATGCACCAGGCTCAGGAGAATTCGCGGAAGATGACTCTTAGCTGAGACCAACAAACAACTAAATAACATTAATAAAACTGCACGTAACACACGTAAGTGCCGGGGGCCTCAAGACGATCAAGCATCCAACATATAAATTACAGGTTTCGCACTTAAGATGCGTGCGCACGTAGGAACGATGGGAGATACTCTATGGGATCTGAATACGTTGTTGGAAGCGGGGCCGACTGGGAAATAATGCAAATCAAGAGAATATGTTTTGTTAAGGGGGGTCTTAAGGTGGAGGTGGAGAAATTAGAAACCAAGTTTTGGAAGTTAGTCTTGGAGATACTGAAGATCCTTACTCTAGTAACCAGGAAAAATGCGTAGTTCATCCCTGGTAGTGCATAGGGTTTTCCTCTGAGCCTCTGAGACTAGGCACTTGCTGCTGCCTGCAATGTGCGGATGGTTCCCTTTGCACAGTAGGCAATTTGGGTCTGCTCCACAGCCCTTACTGACGTGGCCCTCTGTTCCACATCTCCGACATTGCTTCGACCTGTAATTGACACTGGAACATGCCTTCGCAATGTGACCGAGGCCAACCCATCTTATTTTTACTCTCCCTGCTGCCAACAGTTTGAGTGCTGCTTCCACTGGTAAACTGATGATGACAGTTTGTGTTCCACCTTAGGCTTTCCGTAGTGTCTTTACCGCTGACTCTTGAAGTCCAATGAGATCAAACTCCTTTTCCAAAGTCTCCTTCATTTCGGCGTCCTGTCCCAAGGACTTTTTAATTTGACTGAAAAATTTATCGGCCGTTATATCCTTGGAGTTCTTAAGCATAAGGTCTCCTTTCTGAGACCGTCTGATGCAGCTAACATTATCTCCGCTCTACCTTCTTATGGTAAGTTGCGGGTCTGCCTTCACTTACTTGGAGGTAATGAAATCCCCGGTCGAATCCTCCTCCAATCTCTTTTTTTCCGAGGAGCCACCTTTCTCCAAACTTCCACATCCTCCTTGGGGGGTTCATACCCTCTCCCCGAAATGGCTACATGAGATTCACCAGCAGCTTAAGCAGCCCACCTTACTTGCTCTACTTTTTTGGGAGTTGGGCCCTATTTCTCTTAGGGGTTTGCTGGCCAGTTGACCCGTACGACCTTTAGAGCAGCCTCTTCCCCGGTTTCTCCTCTCCTGAGATTTGAGCGCGCGTCACTTACCTGACTTACTTTTTTACCCGATGCCTCTATCCCCCTTTCATCCTAGACCTTGACGTGCGCCAATCTAATGTCTCCAATCATTGCCCTTATGTTTTGATGGATATTCCGGGGTTCTTTGACGAATTCGCAAAGCTCTAGGATTTGATTACCTAGCGCGGTGAACGCAGCTCCTGATTTGCCGCTGCAACTTCTCTCGCTCAAGTAAATATCCGGCATTGTCCCCATTAGGTGTAGCATTTTCATTCGCGAGGCTTGTACCTGTAAGGGTGGGGATCTAATCGAGCTTCTTCTGAACGGGTCCGTCACTGAAACCAGTTCTACTCCATCCATCGCGGTTGATGCCACAGTAGTCAAGATTCCCACTACTGCGGCCGTTGGATATCGACGACCGGGAGCTCGATTGCCCATTCCCAAAAAAGGCTAGTACTGGTTTTCCCTGCACCGTAACTTTCCCTCTATTTTTCTCCTCCATGTTTGGTTTTGTTTTTGGGTATCCCTCCCGTAGCCAATTTCAATCCACGCGTGGCCGTTTTTATTCCCACCTACCCGGCCTGCGTTGCAGTCAGCAGCAGATGCTAATATTTAAGACTGATGACATCAGGGACTAATGTGGATAAAATCCGGCTCAATAGGTTACGGTGAGCGGGTCACTTAATCCGTGTGGATGAGGATGATCCAGCCCGGAAAGTCTACGAGAGCAATATCTATGGTAGAAAAAGAAGACGAGGCAGACCCTCGCTGAAATGGAGCGATGGTGTAGGTCAGGACGCCAGACAGCTTTTAGGGATATCGAATTGGTGGACCTCGGCGCAAAACCGGGAGTGTCTGGAGTTCCTTACTATGGTAGCCCTAGACTGTTTATGGTGATGATGATGACACCTATCTTTTGCTCGAGGTTTTAGCGGAGCTAGGCTTGCTGCTTGCCAACACCAGAAATGTGACTACTTTTTCAGAGACAAACTCAGGCTCAATTATCGATCCGACATATGTCAGTACCACATTGGGGAGGAGGATGGTCTGGTTTTTCAGTGAGTGAAGTACTCTTATCTACCGCCAGGCAATTTTCCTCCAGATCGAAAATGGGTCAGCAATGTGTGCTCCCGCAGAGCTAAAAATCAGGGCTGGTCCATGAAAATGTTTGAAAGGGTTGCAGTCATATGGATGCTATTGTGAAGCCATAACCCCAATGGTCTGGGTTCAGAAAAGGTAGCACAAATGATAAGGTCCATGCCATGCTATGCCGAGGCGTCGAATCCTTGCCAATCAAATCGGTCAAACTATTGATGTAACGAAGAAATTGCGGAGTAGTGGGCTGCATGCTTCCAAGGAAGAAGAATCTGCCTCCGATTTGGATGAGGACTAGACTTTGACTTGAAATGGGAAATATACGCGAACCTTCGAGGCAGGCTTAAGTAAGCTATACTGGACAGTTAGGAGACTGTTTCAAGTAACTTTGCGCGGAAGCAGACCAAAGCTGGGGGGGGGGGGGGGAGGGAAACAAGGTACAGGGTTGCTATGAAGAAAATAGGAGGGTAAAACCCACTAGTGACTTGCTCGTATCTTTTTCCTGTTATTTATTTATTTATTAAGGCACAATCAACAAAGTAAACTCAAGTTACTTCTGGCCCTCAGGAGAAGCAGAAAGCAAGAACCTTAACCTATGATTAAAAGTACTTAAAGAAGAGAAGTTTGAAGGACCAAGCTGTTGTGCGTTATAACTTCGAAAAAGTATAGGAATCCGGGAATGGAAGTAGAGTTGGACCTTCGTGAAGAGCGCGATGAAAATATCTCCGTTGCCTATATTATAAGACGCTAGACCAAAAATTACTCTGGAAGACACATGTCGGAAACACTTGTCTGAAAGCCACGAGGGCTCTGATGATTTTCAGACCTATAGCAGGAAAAAAATGGGGTTGCAGCCCTAAGATACTACTTTGGATATATACTGCAGTAGTAAGGCCAATGATTACCAATGGAGGGGAAATCTGGGCAGAAAGAACCGAACTCAGTTTGCGTGTGTATCAGTTGGGCAATGAGGGCATGCCCAACGGCATCCCTGAAGGTCCTTCTGGGATTAACCCCTTTCCATCTGCACATACAGATGCAGGCAAAGAGGGCAATATTCAGGATGGCCGGTAGTATGAGTGAGGCGGGAAGCTACCTAAATCGAAGGAAAATTGATATTCTTTTTAGGCGGTATCCCGAATTACTGATACCAAGGGATAACATGACAACGAGGTTTCACTTCGACGGTATCCGGAATTACTGATACCAAGGGATAACATATTGAAACACGTTGGAGTAACAAAGCAAACTGGAAGAGGGTGGCTGGGACATACGGCTTAAACCAGCAACTGATTACTTGAAACACTGACGGATCCCTCACAGCAGAGGGAGGGGTCCAAGGAAAATGTACTTTGAGCCAATGGGCAGGTACACTAGCAGATTCCAGGCGGAAATATACCGCATGGACAAATGTGCCTCCTTTAATCTGCAAAGGAACTATAGGGGGCAGAACATAGATATTCTCACCGATAGCCAAGCAGCGATCAAGGCACTTAGGTCCAACCAGGTGAACTCTAAACTAGTATGGGAATGCCTTGAGGGACTGAATACACTTGGCTCGTCCAACAACGTCCGGATACTTTGGGTTCCAGGTCATGCTGGGTTGGAAGGCAACGAGGCAGCGGACGAACTAGCCAAGAAGAGAGCAGGGATACCTATATACGGGCCAGAACCCTTCTATGGAATCGGAAACGGTTTCATGGCTATGCATCTATGAAATGAAGAGGAACGGTTGAGGGAACTATACTGGGCCGGCCTACCAGAGATGGAGCAGTCCAGGGTGCTTATTGAGGGATACGAACCCACACGCACAAAGGACTGCTTAAACCTCACAAAAAAGAACCTCCGAATCATAGTGGGAATTCTCACTGGTCATTGTCGGCTGAACTATCACCTAGGGAAGCTAGGGATATCTACAGACACTGCCTGCAGGTTTTGTGAGGAGGATGATGAAACCTCTATACACGTCCTGGGTTATAGGCCTGCTTGAGATACTATGATTAATAGGTACACTATAACGAGTAAAAGGGGCACGATAGTTCTTCAAGGACGCGGTGCGACTTTCCCTTAACAGAATTATAAGACGCACGACGGCAGGTGATGTCGTTAGAGACGGAATAGTCCATCAGACCCGCATATGCATAAATCCAGATAGGTTCTACACTGATGTAACAAGGGGCGTTTCAGAAACTCAGTGCGGGAGGTATAGTCCACATCAGAGAAGCTTTTCTTGACGAAGGGGAAGAGAGCGACTTTACGTTTCACCTTTTGAATGGCAAGACAATCATAGTTACGGGAAGGTGACCAGATCACGTAGGAGTACTCGAGGGTACTCTTTACAAAGGAATTGACGGCGAGAATTGGATGAAGTCAAAATCAGTGGAGGAACAAAGTATAAAGCCAGACAATTTTGCTGCTTGGTTGGTGACTTTCATGCAGTGCTCTTTCCTCAGCGTTAAGGGGAATGCCAGAAATATAAGAAAGGGTTCAAAAATCTTCCACGTACCTGCAGCAACTGAGAAGGAATTTACGGAGATTTTCCGGAGATTCGGTGATAATAAAGCTCCCGGTTTGTGTGATGAGCCAAATAAAGCCCTTAAACTCGCTGTTAACACCACACCCAGACTAATTTATGAGCATGTTTGACGGGCGCATAGTAGAAGGGCTCTTTCCAAAAATTTCAAAGTTCCCATCAGATGTAGATGTTGGCACTCTGCTCCCATCCTTTGTCCATCTGGATCTTTCAAGATTCAAAAATGATCTCAGCACTCTCAAGGCATACCCTTAAACAAAGAACGCTCCAAGCACCCCTCAAAAAGGCAACGATATTGACGCCACTACTTTGGTTTGTAATAGCGGATATTGCACCCATTGTCATCGATGACGCGATTCTTCTATGTTAAATCCAAAAAAGAACATGCCGGTCAGTCGCAGATTTCTCGATGATTTCATAACATCCGGCGGCGCTTGAAAGACGCCGAAAACTTGTAGTTGCAGTTGTTACAAATATGGTTGATATGCTTGATTCGGTTTTCCTTTCTTTCAGACCACGCACTTAAGTGTTCTCCGAATTGTATAACATGCGCTAAAAAGATGGAAAAAAAAAGATATAAATCTATGGGAGCATCTCAATGGATGAATTTCCATTCAATCTTGTCTTTTAAAATAGGCATGATGTCACCATAATGACCACATTAAACAAATTGATAGTGATTACACTCCAGATGTACTCAGCCCTGGTCTAATCACTTCTTGTGGTCTCGTTGTGAATGGGGAATAACACAAAAAAACTAGGCCAGAGGTGGCCTAGGGATCATCGTTGTGACAAAGGCTCCGATGACAAGAATGATGAGGCAGTCGTCCCAGAGCCCTATCGAATGCTGAGGAGTGTTGTAATTGTCAACAAGAAAACATGCATTTGTCATATGTGGCTTATTATACAGAAGTATCTTTATCGCCGCAGTAAAACTATTTTAAAAAAAATTAATGTACAAATAGTGAATAATTGCATTTTCATTGAACGGTAACGGCTACATATCAGTCATAATCATGGAAAGTAGGACAGTCATCGAGATGGGTCTTATTTTTTTCTGATGATGAATCTGACACTTCCGCCTTCTTCGTCAATGTTGACTAGATCATGATATGTCGGAGATGTTTGTTTGGTGATAATAGATTCTGGGGGTGCCCTTGGACTATATCAAGTTTTTTTTCGTTTTTAGATGGCTCGAGCTAGCCTAATTTTAGCCTTGTATGATTATTGACGGAAGAGTTACTATAGGTCGAACTGTGGAGAACTGGGGCTCAAAAAAGTTATTCAGGATTTGTAAGATTGAAACGTTCTTTGGGAATGAAGTTCCGTCATCTAAGATAGAGTCTCCCACAAAGTAAGGTAGAATTCTTCCTATCATATTCTGGAGATCTTTGACTCCTTACTTTTAAATAATTTTAGAATTCTACGAGGGCCCTTTTACCTTTTGAGGTAAGTTGAGGTTGGTCGAAGGAAGGAAGGATCCGTCAAGCAATAGTCCTACACCTTGGTCTTAGCTTTAAGGCCGAGAAACATCTCGCCTGCTTGCCGTAAGAGGCGACTAAAAGCGACAGAGATTTATGGGCCAGCAACTCGAAAATTTTGAAACTTTATTGGTACCGAAGTGTCAACAACGCCTTAGATAGGGACCAACATCACAGCTAGGAACTTTGACCATCAAAAACAGGCTACGATTGTTTTCTGGAATGTGCGCATGCTCCCCGACAACGGTAGCGAGGGTCCCCATAATGCTCGCTTTCTCCAACTCAAGCGGCAAGTTCAACAATATAAGCTGGACATTCAGGGCCCAGCTAAATAAGATGGTGAATCTCTGGGGAATACCCTTTTCCCTCCTGCGACACTAATTGCAATGTGCTTTTGTACTGTAAGAAGCGAAATTAGTAGCAGACGTGAATCCGGGGTCGAGTTGTTTCTGACGGCTACAGCAAGGTGCAATCCCTTGACCCGAGAAGTTCAGCGTAATGTACGCCGTGCAAAAGCAAATTTACTATTGCGCTTGTCAGGGTAGCAGAAGACGCCACTAACACGAAAGAGCTTCCATTTAGTCGCAAATCTTTCGCCGGTCCTGTCAAAGACGTTAACAGTCGACATCTCATCTACGATACTTTTCGAAAGCTTGATCGACAGGAACCAGGCTGGTTTCCGTTCTAGATCCTCTTGCATTGACCACATCAATACGCTATGGATCATCCCGGAACAGCGTGCGAAGTTTAGGTCTCTCCGCTTCACCTGCTTTTCATCGATTTTGAGAAAGCTTCCGGGGAGTGAGTGCATCTGGTGTGCTCAAGGCGGGAGGGAGAGGAGGTAAGGTATTCCGGAAAAATAAATAGCTATTACCAGAGCGACAAAGATAGCCCAAAATGTCACGTGCTGCATCGAGGTAAAATCTCAGAGGATTTTGGGATCCAAAGCGGAGTCAGCTAGGGTTTCATCTTGTGACTGAGGTCATTTTTTTTTGTTATCGGTGACGTTCCCCATGCTGCCTTGCTCGGAGGACATTGAGAAATGCAATGGACTGTTGTTTGCTCTCACATAAGGTCATGGACCTTTGCCAAATAGCTTCGGATTCAGAAAAACAGACAAGTAGGTTTGGACTGAAGACCCAACAAAGCCAAGGTTCTCAATTTGACAGATCATCGCACTGTCCTTATCTAAATTAATGTACCGAGCATCGAAGGCGTCGATCGCAATTGTGGTCCCTCCTCATTTACCGCAGATGGAGTGAAGACTTCCAAAAATATCTAACGCTGTGCGGAAGAGAAGCTTCTCATTCAGAGCGAAACAAGTTGTTCCAGTATTTAAAGAAGAAGTAAATCCAACGAAAACTCCAGGGTATGACCTAATCACGGGAAAGATATTGAAGGGGTTCGCAATCACTCACGTGACCCAGATATTCGACGCAATTCTACGTCTCGCTTTTTTCCCAAAGTTTGTAAGTTTTCAGAAACTATGATGATTCCTAAATGAGGGAAAGACCAAACGTAGGTTGCATCCTACATACCCATAAGTCTGTCACCTATCGAAATAATAAATCTCACCACGTCTAACGGAAAACAAAGTGATTCCTTAACACCAGACTTGACTTTGACTTTCGAGAGAAACATGGCACAAACGAACAGGGTCAAAGGATCATCTCTGAGATAAGAAATGCACCGGAGGATAAAAGTGTGGGATGAAGGACCGATTTTTAAAGTGAAGAAGCTGCTTTCAGTACAGTTTCATAGAATTTTGGAATCTTGCCTCTTGGAAATTAAATTCAGGGAGAAATAGAAAACCTTCAGATCTCGCGAGTACAACATTGAAGCTGGAGTCCCCGGACCGACACCGACACTCTAATTCATCTGAATCTCGGATCTATCAATTGATCCTAACCTCATAACCTCAATTTTTGCAGATGATACAGCCATTTTAAGTATTCACACCGATCCTCAGGTTGCATAAAAAAACTTGCGAATCTACCTAAGCCGAAGTGAAAAGTGGCTTACAACATGGAAAATCCACATGAGCGAAACCAAGTCTTGTCACGTCAGTTTCACCCTGAGCCGACCAAACTGCTCAAAAGTCTTTATCAATGGTGTAACAATACCTCAGCATAAGGAGGTGAAATATCTCGGTTTGAACCTGGAAAGGCATTTAAGACAGAGAAAACCTATTGAGACAAAAGAATTGCAAAATATAGGCTTCAAAATAAAAACTGCCAGCTGCGGCTCGAGTACAAACGCAGGTTCTACAAAGCCCTCATAATTCTAGAGTTCATCGGGGAGGATTCAGCCTGCATATCCAACATTGAGCTGCTGCAGAGAACCTAGGCCAGGATACTACGGAGGGAAAGAAGATTCTATCCTAACCTCTTAGCCGGGAGACTGGTACAACAGTATAGTGTCACTCGATTAAAAAAATCGTCTTTCTAAAATGTAGTATGTAACCACGCTTGCTTTTTTTAATAATGTATTCTGTATCTGAAGTTTAGTTCCAAGATTTGAAAACTTATTGTCTATTTTAGAAAGGACCAATCAAACAAATATGTCGTTAAAAAAAGGATTCCAAAGTGAGGGATCCTGAGTTGAAGTTCTTTAAGAAGTTGTATGCTTGATCATCATCAACGGCGGTCCAGGCCTGCCTTAATAAGGAACTGCAGACATCCCGGTTTTGCGCCGAGGTTCACCAATTCGATATCCCTAAAAGCTGTCTGGCGTCCTGACCTACGCCATCGCTCCATCTTAGGCAGGGTCTGCCTCGTCTTCTTTTCCTACCATAGATATTGCCTTTATAGACTTTCCGGGTGGGATCATCTTCATCCATACGGATTAAGTGACCCGCCCACCGTAACCTATTGAACCGGATTTTATCCACAACCGGACGGTCATGGTATCGCTCACAGATTTCGCCATTGTGTAGGCTATGGAATCGTCCATCCTCATGTAGGGGGCCAAAAATTCTTCGGAGGATTCTTCTCTCGAACACGCCGAGGAATGCATGATCATAGTCTTGTACAGTAAGAGCTTTGACCCTATGGTGAGACGTTTCGAGCGGAACAGTCTTTGTAAGCTGAAATAGGCTCTGTTGGCTGCCAATAACCGTGCGCGGATTTCATCATCGTAGCTGTTATCGGTTGTGATTTTCGACCCTAGATAGGAGAAATTGTCAACGGGCTCAAAGTTGTATTCTCCTATCCTTATTCTTCTTCGTGTTTGACCAGTGCGGTTTGATGTTGTTGGTTGATTCGTCCTCGGTGCCGACGTTGCCATCATATATTTTGTCTTGCCTTCATTGATGTGCAGCCCAAGATCTCGCCCCAATCACCGCCTGCTCGATCTGGATGATGTCGATATCGTCAGCATAGGCCAGTAGTTGGATGGACTTAAGGAGGATCGCACCTCTTGCATTTACCTCAGCATCACGGATTACTTTCTCGAGGGCCAGGTTTCGAGAAGACGCATGATAGCGCATCCCCTTGTCGTAGACCTTTGTTGATGTCGAACGGTCTTGAGAGTGATCCTGCTGCTTTTATCTGGCCTCGCACATTGGTCAGGGTCAGCCTAGTCAGTCTTATTAATTTCGTCGGGATACCGAATTCTTTCATGGCCGTGTACAGTTCTACCTTGGCTATGCTATCATAGGCCCCGTACCCTACCCGAAAAAAAAATGCTATCATAGGTGGCTTTAAAGTCGATGAACAGATAGTGCAACTGTTGTCCATATTCCAACAGTTTTTCCATCGCTTGCCGCAGAGAGAAAATCTGATCTATTGCCGATTTGCCTGGAGTGAAGCCTCTTTGGTATGGGTCAATGATGTTCTGGGCGTATGGGGCTATCCGGCCCAGCAAGATAAAGGAGACTATCTGATAGATGGTACTCAGCAACGTGATACCTCTATAATTGCTGCACAGTGTGATATCTCCCTTTTTATGTATGAGACAGATAATGCCTCGTTGCCAATCGTCAGGCATTGATTCGCTGTCCCACACCTTGAGCACAAATTGATGAACCACTTGGTGTAACTGGTCGCCTCCATATTTAACCAATTCGGCTGTACTTCCATCGGCTCCTGGCGTCTGATGATTTTTTAGCCGATGAATTGCACGGACTGTTTCTCCTAAACTTGGTGGTGGCAGCATTTGTCCATCGTCTTCAGTTGGCAGGACCTCCCACTCGCCGATATTCTGGTTGTTCAGTAGCTCATCAAAGTACTCAACCCATCGCTCCAAAATGATCATTCTGTCGAAAATCAGATTTCCCTCTTTGTCTCGGCAGGATGGGCATCGAGGTGTATAAGGCTTCATCCTGCTGACTTGTTGGTAAAACTTGCGTGCCTGGTGCGGTTGCTCCCTGTATACTTAGTCCAAAGGAATTGGCCCGTGGGCCAAAAAAAAGTGAGAGAAAATTTCTCTTTAGCTGTTCTCATCTGTTATCAAGAGGACACAGCCTCTCAATCCGTAAAGAAAAAGCTTGATCGCGGTTACAAATTATTCAACCATACAACCAGAACGTGCTGCTCGAAAAATTCATCTTTCGACGCTGGATACCTTGCAGTAAATGAACTTTCTACCAAAAAAAAATTCACGTGACCTCATTTTCTAAATGCTGCACTTTCTATTCGGATCGGAAGACTGTCTATTCCTGTGGCATGGCATGAAATAATTTCTTCCACAACACTTCCTTAAATCAGCTGGAAAAACATTATTGCCATCCTTCAACTGATAATGTGGCTACCTCGGTGCAGAAGAATATTATCTTTTATTTATGTATTTAAGAACCTTCTAAATTCAATCCCCTTACTCGCAAATACTTGCCTCTTTTTTCCTATCTGCAGTTGCCAGCTCCAAAAATATCTTTCGATCTAGTGAATTTACAGAATATATCAGCTTCGCTTGAATAACTTGATGTGATAAATATTTTTTTGTAATACCTCAAGAACTCTTCGTCATTCAGTCTAAATCAATAGATGTTCGTCAGCCTCCTGCTGTCGGTAAAAATATTCATTTTTGGCACCAATGACTTTTTTGTTCATCAGCCGCATAAAGCACCTTTTTAAACCTTTATCGGCTAGCATCCCCTCCTAGATCGCCACTAACAATCCGGTAGTCAATGCTAGATAGGCTCACTTAGTTTATCATATTGCCAGCAATATCACAATAACAATGCGAGTAAAATAGAATATGGGCATACATATAATAGGTTTGAAGAGACGTAACAGATAGCATTGGCAGAAAAGTCGTAAGGTTGCTATGGCTCCAACTTATACAGCGCAATCTTAATGTTATCTAACACGGTCACCAAATGTAATGGGAAATTGCTGGGTAAGTTTAGGCAAATAATATTAGCAACTTCTAGGAAAGCCATTACGTTTCCAAACTACCCCAGCATTGAGGAATTACTGTAACGAATTTTTTGGCAGTTGTTGGGCAGGTATGGTAGCCATTGCCTGGGTGGTTGCAATGGACCCTGATGATTCTTTTATTGAATGCTACGAGCCGTCAATATATTCGTGGTATTCCCCTTAAGTTGCAAGGCGTGGTCTTGATAAGATCAACACCCAAAAAATTGACGAGGATAGTTGGAAAGACCGATTCGAATTGGCATCTCGGTTTGTCGTGACATGGTGAGGTATAATGAATCGAGCTGTCCAGTGGTTATGAAGTAATTTTCCATATTTACTATTAGGTCAGCTCTTCCCTAACGTGCGGATCTATTAACCAAAGCGACATAGAGTTGTTTTGACTTGAAGGCATTTAGTGGCATGTTTGTATCTCCAAACCTTGGACCGTTGAGAAGTTATATAAACTGACTATTTCCTGGTATTCCAATTTATATTAGCTCAGAAGTGTCGCTCTGTTATCAGCTTCCTGCAGGAGCCTGTAACTAAAATGGTTGGTTTGATTAAAGGTGTCAATTCTTTATTTGAATAATATATTTGGTCGATGTTTTGAAGAAGTTCTGCTTAAGATGGTTCAACCAGTCCTGGAGATGTCTAGCTAGTGGAAATTTAGGGATGGAAATATTCGTATAAGAAAGTATGCGAATATGTCCTTTTTATGCTAGACGATTCTTGGTTTTCCCTCCATAAACATAATGCAATTTCGAAGCTGATTGATGGGACCACACCTCCTCATCGTATTCCAGGTACGAATCTTGGTCGCATCATGGAGGCTTTGCTTGTTTTTGTGTTTTTTTACGAGATGATCATAACAAAACTGAAGCCCAGCCTTATTTAAAATGAACTTGGCGAGAAAAGAGCACCTTGTAACCGTTATGCTCCGTGAAAAAAGAGAAAAAAATCCCAGTCATCAGGAGTCAAATATATTTCGAATAAAATTGCTGATGTGGGCGAGGTATATGCCTAAATCCATTTTGTGCGTGAATGAAGAAAACTCAGGCATGTAAACTTCCCCAACTAACCCTTATACAGGGTGCGGCAGCATAACTTCCTTTTTTCAAAACTCAATAAAAACTATTGTATGAATCGGAAAATATTTATTTATTTTTTATAATGTAGGTACATGTCTAAAGTTTTTATTTACATTCTTTTGAAGATCAAATCTGTTAGGTGACGTCCCCCATTTTCCATACATTGCGTAAACCGATTTCTGGCGTTTGTCATGACTCTTGTTAGCATAGCAGGTGTTATGTTGGCAATTTCTTCTTGGATGTTGGTCTTCAACCTTGTTAACCGACCCACACAAATGAAAATGGGCTTCATCGCTAAAAAAACAATAGCACCCTCGGGAACGACATCAAGAAGAAGCTCACACGCGTTCATCCGAGAATTGAAGTCACGTTCTGAAAGTTCCTGCACTATCGCCATCTTATAGGGATCAAAATGAAGATCATCACGAAGAATTCTTCTCACAGAACGATTGGATAGTCCAAGGGCAGATGCTTGTTTGCGCGCAGAACACCGTGGCGATCGTAACATTGACGCTCTCACTGCTTCAACGTTCTCAGGTCATCTAATGGGCCGAGGGACTCCAGTTCTTCCTTTTGTCGCACTTGCAGTTTGTCTGAATGTAGTGACCCATGTAACAATTTATTTGCAGTCTGGGACGAGAGCCAACGGGGCTAAATTAAAGCGATTCCGAAATGCACGCTGTGTTGCAATAACCGAACATACGCTTGAAAAGTAAACCTCAACGGCAAGGCACGCTCCTCAATATTCCAACGCATGATGGCGACTGAACCATGTCGGGACAAAACTTTACAGTATCCCCTCTTGAAGGAGACCACTAGCGCTCCGCTATGACATCAACTAACTAAGTGGCGCGCATTTTAAAAAAGGAAGTTATGCTGCCGCACCCTGTATATGCCTAAATCCATTTTGTGCGTGAATGAAGGAAACTCAGATTTAGTAGGCATGTAAACTTCCCCAACTAACCCTTATGTATTACGCATTAAAAGGTCTATTTTGAATTCAAAGGTTTTAAGCGTCTGCACAGTTTTCCCAGTTTTATTTTTGTACTTGCTATCTAGAGGCTGGAAAACATTCATTATCACCTCAAACTAAATCTCCACGAGACGATTTCAGAGGTCCATTAAAGCATTCAAGAATCTTACATCCAAGTACTTTTCATATTCCTATAAAAATCTGCATAATTGCAAAATAAATAGTTATTTTCAAGATTCTAAGCCAAGAAAAGCCTCAATCAACACCGGCCCTCTGAATACTTCTGTTTTGAGCACTGAATCTAGACAACTCTAGCTCCGAATGAAGGTCAATGTCAATAATATTTTCGTGAATTTTTCTATTCTGAATTTGAGAATATCTAACACTTGCATGTATTCTATATAAAGTAAAAGCTTTATTTATCTTTCTAGAGATAAAAATGGCACAATGACATAATAGAATTTTCAGGCGACACTACTAAACTATAAAGTGAGTGCGAAAGTGTCGAAAAAAAAATTTATGTGTTTCTGGAACATCGATAAGAGGCTCGGTTACGTTGAAATGAGATAATTATTTTATGAATATTATGTAACTGAGTTTTAACACAGATAATTTAGCGACAGTTATACCAAATTTAGCATATTGTACATATGTTATCTCAGCAGTAAATGTTTGAATTGATATAAATTTTAGGAGAAAAGAATTTGGAAAATTTGAAATTTCCGAGGATAGTGAAAGTTATTTATCTCAAAAACTGGAAAAAGTCAGAAGATTCCTATCATAAATTTAAGAACAACTAAATGACTTGGAACTCCATTTGGTATTCCACATGACTGTCAGAAAGGTTTAGCAGTTGCCCTTCGTGGGAAGATAGAACAGCCCTTGCCCCATCCATTAGGAGCTAACTACAGATGAAAAAGAGCCATGCATCCCTAAATGTCTTCAGATACGGATAGTACCATGTGTGGTCTAAGAATAAAGATTGCAAGCGCTGACAATACAGCTAACCTGAAAGGAGCTAGATTAATTATCGTTCTGCGGTGGTAATGATAGCTAATTTGATATTTACAAGATGGAGTAGATGAATTTGTTAGTTTGGATGATCTCTGCAGGCAGCAGTGCCAGTTCTGTGTCTAAACCCAACTTGTAATAAATAGAAAGCGATAACAACAGAAGAGCAAGAAGACTACACACAGGAGATTTACCTCTCGCGCATTGCTTGAAATTGTATGGTAGAAAAAAACCATTACACATATTCAACTTTCTTGACGAAAATTTCGCACATTTACTCTAGTGTTAATGCCTGGTATGCAAGGCAGTGCGCTGATGTGCGGCAGCGTAGTAGCGAATACATGGCTGCGGGCATAGCTATTTGTATCTTGTCACATGGGATGGAGAAACACACACAAAAACAGGCGAAAGGCCGACATATAGATATCTGACTCCAATTGAAGCCTAAGTCCGGGTATCTTTTGAAGGCTCTAGTTACAATCGAGGTTCACCTTCAGATTAATGAGCAGAATGAAAAGTTCTTCCACATATAGCGCATAGAAGGTCACCTTGTGCTATCTCACTGCCAACAGGGGCTCATTTGTTGCTGTTATTTCTATCTTCCTGTGTTAAAATTTAATAAAAAGTCCTTTCTTGTGTATGAGGTCCTCCATTCTTCTCTAGCCCCTCGGTGTCGGGTAAATAGTCTTAATTTCTTTGGAATATTTTTTAATATATCGACCAAAAGATGTCGAAGAGAGGAGGACTTGTTAGCACTAATGAAGGGAACAAGTGGTTCCCGAAATATCGGTTTGTGTAAGATCAATAAATATTTCAAAGATAGGGAGAAGGTCCACAGGTCACACCGCTGTCGAATCTTCATTGTTGCATTATTTTCAGTTTTCGTCCACATGGTAATGACGAGGTCTGTATAATTTTCAATCTAGGCCTGTTTTTTTCATATTTTTCGTCCCGGGCTCCTAATTTCTCCCTACGATCACCCGAACAGACGGGAATAATGTCATGGTTCGATAAAGTCTGCTTTACGCATGCGGAATAAATTGCTATGATTAATTGCTGTAGCCGGTATGCCCTTCGTCCTGGATAGATTATGACTAACCATAGAGGACAGTTTAAGTTTGACGGCAAAATGGTCGGGAATGTCTGGTAGCCTTTTATAAAAGATATCAGTGGAGCTTGGCGCAAAACTGTGATGTATGGAGTTCCTTATTAAGGCAAGTCTAGACCGGATCGCTCTATGCGACCCAATGGCATCGGTAGTGGTAAAACTACGAAAATTGCAGTGAGCGCTTCACTTAGAATGGATGAACGACAAGTGACTACATGACAGAGTCATACCCGAAGGACGCCGTCCTGTGGAAAGGCCACGCAAACGGTGCAAGGGCTCAATAGACGAGGTCAGTAAAAGGACGTTTCCACTAAAGCTTACTGGAACCTTGTAATAGAGGGCCTTGACTGTCTTCTAGAAAAAGAAAAGCAGAAATCCATGAAGGTACGCATAATTTCACCAACTGTATTGTATTTCCAAAAACTGACAATCGAAGCTTCTACATTATGCCCGATAAGCCTATGATTGCTTCCCAGGAGCATAGCATCAGACATTTTGAGGAAAGTATATGAGAGTTCTAGTTAGAAGATTCCTTAATTCGTGAACGTTTGTCCAACAGCGAACTCATAAACCTAAACATTAGGAAAGAATTGCGCTTGGGCAAGGACTGTTACAAGCTTGAGTAAACAACATAACTCGCAATAGGCCAAGAGAAGGTAAATTCCACGTCTCCACGTCTGCTAATCCCAGAACCTTCTATTATAGGTAGCTCACACATTAGAAAAATTGTTAGAAATTCTATTTCCAAGCTGGACTCTTCTGATAGTTATAGCTAACAAGATGTGGATGCCATACAGACGAACCCGCCATTCCATCAGTAGTTTGGTTTTCTACGGCGGAATGAACACCTCCTAGGCATGGACGCGTCAGATGCCTTGGCAATGCATTGGGGCACATGGACGGCTGTTTCCGTAGAGGCGCCTCCTTTATCAGGTTGATCTAACCACACCTCTATGAAGTTCTGCTCGTTCAAAGCTTTTGCAGATCAGCCTGAAATCTTCTCGGTTTCGGGCGTGAAGGGCCTTTACCCTTTAGCTCGACACATACCTCAAAGAAAATTGCCTGGTGATCGCTGTGGGTGTAGCGTTTGCTGACGCACCGGGGCCTACCCCGCTCCAGCGCAGGGCTGACAAATTTCAGGTCTACAGCCGAACATGATTTCCCTTTCTGAAAAGTGTTTACAGCACGTTCGTTAGCCAGAACTATGTCATCACCAGAAATCACCTTTTGACTTCGTCCCCTTGCCTTGCGAACAAGATTATCAAGCATTTCCTCGAATTCAGACAGTGTCAAACTTGGTGGGGCGTAGCAGCTGTATACATATACAGTACCTATTTTTGCACACACAAAGCCACTGGTTGCCTGACTTGCAGTACATTGTACGGCCTGTTGACCGCAAGCTCATATCGCCAGCTCCACCAATCGAATCTGTAACCCATATGCCACCGTGATGGATCCTTTTCGGTTTATTTATGATGGAAATTCAGAGTCGAACGTGGTCTGCTCAAGTAAATCCTGAGCGACCCTAAAATGATTGAGGTTTATTTGAATCATATTTTTAGGCACGCACTGCGGCATTTTCCCCAACTAAGTTTTGACTTGACTGCGAAAGTCATCAGATTTGCCTACACTGGATTTTTTCAGTTGGAACATGAGATCCTCTTTCTGGGTTCTTCAGATTCGGTTCACTTTTCCGGTCAGATCTTTTAGGTCGGGATCAGCTTTGACTTTTCTAAGTATCTCCATGTAGGACAGATTGCCCTTACTGGAGATAACAATTGCAACTGGACGAGTTCACACTTTTGCTTTTCCTTTCACTTTTTTGCTGGTAACTTTGGTCCATCCATTGTTTTCGTTCATTTGGGCTTCGCAACGTTGGCCGACTTTTTTACAGTCGTTGCATGCTTTCTCCTTCAGAAGTATTCATGCTGGTTTTCAGAATTGCCTGTCCGCCTTTTTTTCTTTTAGGCGCCTGCTGAGTATTTATAGGATCCCCCTCTTATTCGCGTACTCGTCCATTTCTCCATGATTCGACGGCAGTACGATTAGGCGTCACTTGGGTCGCTCGTGGTTCGCCGTATCCTTAGTATTCTTTTCCTTCATCGGTGATCGATTATAAAGGACTCTAATAGTGATCACCATATTCTTTATAGCTTGGAGCACGTTGTGCTTGTCCTTGATAAACTCGGACAGCTCAACTATTTTTGCCCCAAGCTGGTTGAAGGGTAATTCCTCCGTTATTGACCTTGCCTGTATCTTATCGTTTACCGTGTTTGCCATTGGTGGAGGTCTCACAGTTAACGATCTCTTTTGAATGGATCCTTTTCTTGGCCCTGGAGTACCTCCTGCTGCCGCGCATATTGAACATATGCGGTGGTTGTTATCACAGTTTTAGTCGTCCAGCGGTCTGTCTTCAGTTCATCTTTGTTTGGTCTTGTTACCGGTGTTCTCTGTAAGGTCGTACCTCGCTTAAACACCTGCTTCTCCAGATCCAACGTACTTGTAGCATTATATGCCAAGATGGCCAAGTTGTTCACCACCGAGGCACTACGGTCGAGGTATATCGACGACCGGGAGCTTGCTTATTTAAGCCACTGGTACTGGAGTTCCGAGCCCCTGTACCGTAAGTTTCCTCCTTCTCTCGTCTTCCATGGTGGCTTTATGTTCTGGGTATCCTTCACATAGCCATTTTGGTCCGCGCACCAGATATGAGCAAACACTAGCCCATGCACAGTAAGAAAAGTGCATGAACATATATTTACACATCAAAAGCCCCTATCCGACAACTGGAGTCGCGTCTGATGGGAGATCTGGCAACTCCTCACAGGTTTGTCTGTCTGTCACTCGCATTTTCCTCGGAAAAGGGTATAGCGATTGACATAAACTTTGGTGAAAAGATGGGAACTGTGAACGCTCACACATATAGAGATTTACATCATTCTATGTCGAGGAGGTCCCTATACATGCAAGGGGGTGGGGGGGGTGTACAGTTTTTTTTCACTAAATATAATCTTGTGGGGTATCAAATGAAAGGTCTCGATCAGTACTTCCCGATGCCGCTGCTTAGTTTTGGCAATTGTTGGAAAGTTGGGGAGTGCGGAGGTTGAAAGTTATGATTACGTTCACGGACCCATTCTCAGAAACTACCCAATCCAAAACTCGGAAAAAATCAGGGGGGTTGACACTATGTGCTAGGCTCCGGAATACCCCCCATATCGATGTCTGTTCAAATAAAGTTACTAATAGTATATTACTATAATTTTTAGCTATAGTATACCAAGTTTGGTGGAAAATGTTCAGATAAAAGAAATACACAAAACCTTTCAAGACTGAAGGGTCCAGCTTCCGATTTCCCGACTTATTTCTTTTATGTAGGTAAAGACGGAATAGACGGAAAAAAGAAGATTTTTTTGACAGAACTTGGCGGAGAATATGTAGAATATGTGGTACAGATGGGTTTCCTTCAAGCAGATGCATAGAATTGAGGATCACAAGGCTCCTGATTAGCACGGCACATCCATGAAAAGCCTCATATGTCGCGGTAAAGTTTAAGTCAGGAATGTTTGCTGAGTGGTTCGATTTGAGAATAAAATTCATGGAAGAGTTGTACCATCAAATATCCTCTGGTGTTACCCAAATGTTGCACATAATTCAGCGAATAAGGATATCTTAGAGATTCCTAACGACGATTGGCATTCTAAGCTGTATTGCTATTATTGTCGACAGCTGCTCGGCGGGATGAAGACTCTTTCAGGAAACTGCATACGGGCATAAGGGGTAGTTGTATCCCTCGCGTGTCCAATCTAACTTTATACTGGATCATTTAATACGTTGTAAAATAGTATAGTTAATGCTAGGTTGTTGTTTAGGATCTGCGGGATCCTAAGTCCACATCCATGTGATGGTGGACCGGACTAAATGATGAGCAACTTACTCCCACGTTTTTCTAGTCCATGGATCCCTAGTTTGGAGTGTAGCACCCCAAGCACTAAAAATCGAAAAAATCAAAATTTGACTGACGGTTTCATCCAGGGCAGAGGCAACTCATTAGACGCTGCCTCACCTCTGCCCTGGGAGCAGCGTGACCGAAAGTGCCACAGGTGGAAAGACGCTCCTTGTCGTGTTTTTGTGCTGATAAAAGGGAGCGTCTTTCCACCTGTTGGCACTTTCGGTCACGCTGCTCCCAGGGCAGAGGTGAGGCAGCGTCTGATGAGTTGCCTCTGCCCTAGACGAAACCGTCAGTCAAATTTTGATTTTTTCGAGTATAGTTAATGCTGAATGCAGAAGACCAGTGGTATATTTGTATGTTCATTATAACCCGGGGGTGGACTCCATGTTGTGCTAAGTAGTGCCAATGTGTAATGCACAAAAAGTTAAAGCTCCTTCGAGCTCTTTGGAGCTGGCATTACATTTGAAAAACAGCAAGGCCGACAGGCAGGTGGCATCAGCGAGTGGAATGCCAAAAAACCGGATATACCATATGCACTCATGCTTCAGTAATAAGTGCAGGATTGCACCAAACTTACTTCAAATCTCTGAAGTAGTCTGCCCGGCCGGTTAATCCACAAAAGAATAAAGTGTGAAGAATGTGAAAAATGCTGGAAAAACCGGCTCAAAATTGTGCATTAACTCGATAAAATGAATATGCTAAACACAGGTACAAGGTTGACAAAATTCAGATATAAATGGCAACCAGGTTACCAAAATAGCTCTGAAAAGCTTTGAATAGAATTAAATATAACCCATTCAACTCGACACTCAATCTGCCTTTGGCGGTAATTAATCAAAAAAATTTCAAAAGACTCAAACCTCATTGTACCACAAAAGACCGGAAACATCAGATACACACCAAACCGTTTAAGGTTACAGTCGTTAATTATTTTAAGAGCCGAAAAAATGACGTGATAGCGCCAGTCATTAGACCACATGCCTGGAACCTCAATGGTTGCCTGGAAGCACCTACACCATAGCAACGATCTCATTAACTATCCGCTGACAGATTGCAGGCTACCTCAGGTCCATCATGAACTACTGGGACAATATGTGAAGTACCTCAACCTTTTGATGACTTCCTACCCAAAATGTCTTCATCATCGCTACCAAATCAATTCAATGGCCCAAAACGTCATTTGAATACGTAATTCTGGTGAATATTGAAAAAGTGGCTGCTGATTGAAGGCAATTTACATTCATATCTTTCTCTCTGAAATGCTAGTTAATGTGGGCGAATCTTAACTATTTTTCTATTTCTATATCAGATTTCAGATAGAAAAAGTTAGGAACCATGAATTAGATTTGTTCTCTTCAGATTTTTTTTTCAAGTGCTCGGTGTTTATTCGGTGAGGTTTTATGATGATGGTGGACTTGTCTTTACTACATTTGGAGACTGTGGGTCTCTAACTCCAGAAGAATGCCAGTAAGCAAACTAATAGACCAGTAAGCAAACTCACAGATATAGTCGTTATTGGATTTTTACAACAAGACCAGATACATAAGTATGTACTTGTACAGTTCGGTGGCATTTTCGGTTAGATGCAGATATTTAATCTATTAATTGGGAGGAGTGTTGAAAAAGCGGAGAATATGCGGGTAGATTCGGTGGGTGGTCAGTGGAATTTCTCAATGAAATTGATACGATTCGTGAATGAAGATGAAGATGCAGATGGGAATAGAGGAAGAGGTGTTTGACTACCCACATCAGTAGATTTGAAAGTATCTATTCCGAATTCAATAGAAGAATATTGGCTGCAAGTTCTGAGTTTTTGGACAAGACAGTAGCATGACGTAATATATGAATATCTCTATGGACATTGTTTCCTGCTAATGAGGCTACAGTTAGTTCAGAAAAAGATGGTTTAATAGAAAATTAAATAAACTCTTGTAAATAGGAGGAAACCCGGACAAACTGGTGTTCCAACTCCTCGTTCCTTTCAACACTGTACGTAGTATATTCTACGTCGATTCATTAACCACACAGACAAGAAAAGAAAGACCCTTCAGTTTGCCAGATTGCACTAGCGAAGTTCCAGGTGATGACAGGTAACATTTTAAATTCGTAGGGATTTTCAGAACTTTGAACGGGACCTCTGATATTAATAGCCAATGAAACCTCACTCACGACCCTTCGAAAACCCACCATCCAAGAAGATTAAATGCAGTCTTCATATAGGAAATGATGGCAAGGTACTCACCATTACGCACTTATAAGCTATTCTGCTGTTGGGGAACGTGGGCTTTTCGGTAGACCCAAACTTTGGCGAGGATAAACCTGAAAAAAGTCGCTTACATCCCCAAAATGAGGGATTCTGCTCGGTTCGGTTCGTGGTTTGCGCATGCCAACCTGAGGTGTGTGTGTGGTGGGGGAGAAGCTACAGTTTCTGAGCACTCAGGCCATGTTGGCCTATTGTACTCGCCACCCCCGTCTAAAGGAATATTCCGGATTTGTTAAGGTATTGCAGGATTTCCGTTAGTGGATGTGATGCTACCTGTCGCAACTGGAGAACATCGGCACCAGAGATCTGATGCCTGATGCATCCATAGACGGGGCATTCACATGGGAAATGCTCCGTGAATTCACTTTCTCATTACAGAAGGGGCACGTACCGTCTTGAGTACTTCCTATTCTGAACATATGCCCAGCTAGTGAATTATGGGCCTGTCAGAATGCCCACAATACTTCAGTAAGTCCTCCTACTTTTCGACAAGATAAACTTTGCGGTACGCATGTTCGGTTCTGGTAGGAAAAGCTTGGAGTGTCGAGCAGCATTTAGGCTCTGTCACCTGTCATTGCAGGAAGCTTGTTCCCAGTTTTTCAAGACAGACTTAGTCAATGCTACTGATACTCCAATTGCTGGTTCTGGTCCCGGCATAGGGGAGATTGACCCCTCTTTCGCTAAAGCAGACGAGATTTCGTTTCCCTCTACGCCACAGTGACCAGGTACCCAGATTAGTTCCACCGTATTGAATCTAGAGATAGAGTTCAAACGATTTCTGCATTTCTGAACGATTTTCAAGGTGATCAAAGTACTACTCAACGCCCTCAATGCAGCTTGGCTATCACTGCAGATTGCGATGCGCCTGCCCTTCAACTCAATCACCCAGTTTGCCGCCCTTAGGGTCGCATAATCTTCGGCTTGAAAAACCGTTGCATATTGTCCCAAAGGAAAAGCCCACTTCTCGTTTTTATTCGAGAGGTAGACTCCGGCTCCAGAACCCTCTTCTGTTTTTGAGCCATCGGTGTAGAAGACTTCCGTATATCCCGCCACGCATTCCTCTGGGTTTTCCCAGTCCTCTCTACACTTCAGGGTAACTTCATATCTTCTACCAAACAGATGTATGGGGACACGAGAATCGGAAGGCATTGTAAGAACTGGATTCAGTCCTCTCAGTAACTCTTCCAATGCTCTGTGCCCCCCATATCCGTTGTTTTCCCATAGATCTAATCGAATTAGCCTATGAGCTGCTCTCATTGCAGCGCTTTGAATAAATATTTAGAGCTGCACCGGATGTCGGGCTGATGGCACCAATGATACCCAGACACACAGTTCTTTGCAGTATGACTAGTTTACGGTGAAAACCTTTTTGCCTCACCTTAACCCACCACACTACGGATGCATATACAAACATCGGCCTAATGACGGGAACGTATATCCACATTACCACATGAGGCCTGGGTCCCCATGTCGAGGCAAAGGTCCGTCTGCACAGCCCATAAGCTATGAGAGCTAGTTTCATTTCTACCTCTTCATGTTTCTTCCAAAGATGTTTTTTATCTAGAGTGATTCCCAGATACTTCACTTCTTCGGAGAGTTGCAGGATAGTACCCCTCATTTTAGGGAAGCAAAGTCCATCCAGTTTTCTCCTTTTTGTGAGTAATACCATTGTGGTTTTATTTGGATTAACTGAAAGACCATGTCTAATGAAAGGCCAGGTCTATGAAATCAACGGACCGTTGTATATTCCTACACACCGTTCCAAGATCACGATCAACAGCAAGCACAGCCACGTCATCAGCATAAGCTTGAGCGTGTATTGGCAAATTTTGCAGTTCGCATAGAAGAAGTGGCGAAAGCACACCTACTTGGGGGTAACCCTTCGTTGCTTCTGCAGTCAGATACCGATCAACACCCACCTCAGCGCACAACAACCTCTGCGTTAGCATAGCATGTGATACACTTAATTAAAGCATCATCAACACCATGCTCTCCGGTGGCATCACAAAGTTTTTGAAAAGGCGCACATATAGGAAGTTATGACAAGATACTCGCCATTATGCACTTATATACTCTTCTTCTGTTGGGGAGGTGAACTTTTCGGTAGACCTAAACTTAGGCGCGGACAAACCTGAAAAAAGTCGCTAACATCCCCAGAATGAGGTTCGTGGTTTGCGCATGCCAACCTGAGGAAGTTGCATTATAACCCGCAAGAAACCATTGTTATCTTAAATGGCACCCAACCCAGCGGGGAAATTTGATAGAGACCAAGGAACCAAAGGAGAATGTCACCGGAATTAAACCTCGGTCCAACCAACCAATTCCTCCAGAAGTGATAAACCAAAGGTTAAACATTTAGCTCTTCGGTGAGGATATTCTGTAGAAAAGACTTAAAGGATCAACAGCACTTGGGGAAACGTGCATGGAAGCGCTGACTACTTTAAAAATGGGTGCGGTGTTATAAAAGTACCTGCACGCGGGATAAAGTAAATTGGTTAAAACGAATATTCTGCCTCAGGTATGGGTCCTTCACTAACAGGCTTAGTTCACTATTAGCTTTCCCGACAGGTGTGCCCTGATTATACTCTCTGGCTTAAAGATTGAGTGGAGGCGTCGATTCGGCTTGTCACCCCTTTGGATGGTGCTATCTTGGGAATTAACCAGGCAGAGCGAGTAGGCAGAACTAACAAGATTGTTGTCTGGACCCCCAACACAGATACATTGGTTGATATTGGTTCAAAACAGAAACTCACTTAAGGCTCAAACTTTAGACCTTAAAAGCGAGGAGTGGAAGACAATTGGGCAAGGTGACCTTTGTGCTACAAACCAATGATAAAATTCCAAAGGCGATGGAGGACAGGCAATATAAGCGTAAGATCGACAAATGCCGAAGTATCGGAATTGGCAGCAATAAGTTACTTAACTGGACTTGTCGATAGCTACTTAGCAGGTAGAAAGCTCTGGTATGATACAGACAATGAACCCAGAGAATACATTGTCTGCGCGGTTGTTACACAAGGCTCTGATCTGGGGCCGCTAATGTGGAACATCATGCATAATGACGTACTTAACATCCCAGCTGCTAGTAAGGCCACAATAGTGGGTTACGCTGATGATATAGCAGTCATTGTTGTTGCAAAACGTCTCCCGGGTATGGAGTTATATTCATTCCAAACGATCACTGCTACAAAAAAAGGCCGAAAGATGCAGATCTTGTATTAAAACTGAGGCGGTGTATATCACGAAGCGGCGAAAGAAAACCACTGCTCCAATCGAAACATGCTCCTTCAAAACCAGTAACTATGGGCTGATTTACGCTGAATATAATTCGCACTCTGGTTGTGTTTTAGGAATAATAAAAAGGAGCGTATAACACCTGCGAGCCGCTTCGGTCACGCTGCTCCCAGGGCAGAGGTGGAGCAGCGTCTAATGAGTTGCCTTTGCGCTGGTACGAAAACGACAGCTCAACCAATTGTCCCAACTATGGGTGCCCTAAGGTGCTGAAGAGGCAGATGGCCAAGGGAAACCTGCACGAAGTGGCACCGGGAAACGCACAATGGTTTACTGGCTGTGATATAGTAGGCGAATGTCCTGAGGGCTGGCATGTCGCAGCATCCTGGTACAGTTCTGTGAACACAATCGAGTATTGGTATGATAACATTCTGGACCAATAACGCAATCAAACTGAGAAAAGGTCGGGGAGAAAGGTGAGTTTTGACAGGAGTTGGGTATCCTAGTGTGTCCCACCAACACATATGTGGATATCCAAGCATGCCACAATGACCTCCAATTTATTGGTGAACAGTTCCCTGGTTTACGGTTCACCCGTTTACCGAGGGATGGCATAAGCTGTTGGAGCTTGGAGTGCGTTACAAATTCGGCAGATCTCTGAAGAGATCGAACTTTACCGAATCTTTATAGAACCCATTCGTCGGGGTTGCGCAATGCTCAAGATATGCTTCCTATGCGCTCAACGGTGGAGTTGGACTCGAGGTGGCTGTGGTCTTACAATAAATCAACCTGCTAGAGTTGCATCCCCAGTAAGGGTCTCGTAAAGGCACACCCTCCGAGGATCTTCTAACTGACATCGGCAGAGAAATCCCGTGTCTTCAGAAGGGAAGTTTGGCCGAAAGGCTTTGGCATTCTCAAGGCGAATAGAATACACACAGGTTCCCTGCCCCAACTACGGGTGCTTTAAGCTGGCGAGGAGAGAGACAGAGAAGCAACCCTGTCTGCTGAGTCAACGCCAAAATGGCCAAAAGGAAACATCCACAGAGAGACGCCGGGAAACGCTGTCTTCACTGTGGGATGTTGGCCGTGATGCAGGAGACGGATATCCTGCATATCGGCTAACAGCAGCCCGTCACAAGGATGTTGGCGAAGTCGTTAACTGCTAGATTAATGTAGTATTACGCTTAACATATTGTGTTCATTTAGTTCTGTGAACAATCAAGCATTGGTATGAACACTCTGGACCAATAGCGCGATTTAATTGGGGGATATATAAAGGTTTGAAGGAGAAACGTGAATTTTGGCAAGTTTTGACAAGGATGCTGCAACGACCTCCAAGTTATTGGTGGACGGTTCAATGTTTTACTGGGGGACGGCATAAGCTGCTTCAGGCATGCTTCGTATGCGCTCAACGATGAAGTTGGACTCGAGGTGGCTGTAGTATTAAACAAGTCACCCTGCTAGAGTTGCAACATGGTTGAGGGTCTCGTAAGGATGCACCCTTCCAAAAATCTTTCATCTGGCTTGCCAGAAAAACGCGGTCTTTTCGAAGGGGAAGTTTGGTTGAAAGACTTAGGCATTCCCATGGCACGTGTACATAAGGTACTTGTCCCAACTTCGACGGTATTCCCAAGGACACTGAGCATGTTTTCTTCCATTGTCTTTGATTGTTGGAGGAAAGGAGTAGTTTAGAGGAATCATTGGGTGGAGCAGTAGCACCGGAAAATATAATTGGGTAAATGCTTGCGTTAGAGGAGAAATGGATGGTCCGCCGGACTCAGTGCAGGTTGAGAGAGGCATGGGAGGCGAGAAAGGCGCGTTTAGGAATGCAATCGATAGGCAAAAGGAGAGGCTAGAGTCATGTCCACCCCGTGGGAGAGACGACATTATTAAGGGGTTCTTTTACTGGATAAAAAGCCCACACGCTGGCACATGTGTACCAGTGTTTTTGGAAGATTTTCGATCTGCATATGCTGGGTAATTGGTAAACCTAGTAAATTAGGTAACTTGAACTTTTTTTGTAGATGACGCTTTCGTCTAGCCTAGATACGATGAGAGCTGCCAAACTAAAAATTCGCCTGGTAGATCTTCAAAGGAATCAATGAGCACAGATAGGGGTGCATACCTTTCTTTTCAAGGCGCCAAATGTTAAAAGCAGCACCATTATCAGTTGAAAAAAACCAGGCGTGGTTTCTAGATGTCGAAATTCACTGGATTTCCCAAAGTGATTTTTGGTATAGGACGGACAAGGATGTAGTGAACAAAACCACTGGCTCTTCTCAAATGTTGTGTTCTAGATAAATGTTTTGTTGCCACTAAACCGAGATACAATTTGTATGATACAAAATACTCGCACATGTGTTCATCTTGCGAGCACAATAGGTAAATATTGTAGCATTTACAAAAGAGCCCACTCTATTCAAAAGACTGGGTTAGTGAGACACATACCACATGTAAGATATTGTGCAAGATAAATTGTATGAAAAGCATTAATGAGATGCAGCCATCAAATGCAGCAAACACTCAACATGAAGCGACAAAATTACAGAAAGGGAAAATCTAACAAAGAAAGAAAAGTAAAAACAGTTCTGATGCAGTCAATCCTATGGTTGACCTCAACGCTAATTCCTCCACCATATGAATGTGTTGCTGTGGAAGGCGCCTTGTTATGGTGTTTAGACGTTGGGAGAGTCTTATCACAGGCGTTGTGACTAACCTTTCTGAACAGGGACACCAGCATTATTATATTATGTGAACGTGACTTGGGGCTGAAATTCTTTTAGGCTCTTTTGCTTTTCGTGAGATGGTCTGGGTATCCGATACTTTCAATGCCTAGCCATTTGCCGCACACGAACTTCCTCCTTCCTCCAACCATTTCGGAAGTTTTCCACATTATTTTTGATAGATTCTAAATATTGTTCACGGAATCATTATCTTTCGCATTAATGACGGAGATCTGAGGATTTTCCGGGGCTCAATTCTCATTCATAATGCATGCACGTCCGTGAATCATATGTGTGTACCTTAGTTTGCACATTTCTACTCGAATGAATCCGATAAGAATACAAACGAAAGAAATCAAATCTGAATTGCCAATATTTGATAAAATTGTAATCCGATCTATTATCCCATATGAGAGTTCAATAGACGGGACGTCTAGCACACACGTATGTGCAATGGAATTTAGTGTTGTTGTATTGCGAATGTGGTTCTCAATTTACCAACGCCAGTCAACTGAGTTGATACAGTTGATATAGTACTCGCACTGTAAATATTTGCTGAAAGATAAAGTTGCGAAGATACCCGCATTGTGTAACGTAAATTTTCGAGCTCCAAAGGTGGATAGTGGGTGCTTGACTGAATCAAGCATAACCCGGTGGGGGCGGATGAATCACGCGATGGCGTTATGTTTTGTAGTCAGTTTCCTAGTCTTCTCGGCGTGGAAGCACCTAAGACCCACGAGTGAATAGACTCACATCTAACTGAGCATCTAAGTTGTCTTGAAACGGAATAAGCGCTAAGTCCTCGAATTCGCTGATTATTTCCAGAACATAAATTTCTTAACAAATTTGGGTCCCAACATCACAGTCTCAGCCATTAACTGATATTCCCAGTGAGGAGTGACCATCAAATCATTAGCTAGCAATCGTTTGGATTCTGGATCAGAGTGCAAATTCATCATCATCAACGGCGCAACAACCGGTATCCGATCTAGGCATGCCTTAATAAGGAACTCCATACATCCCGGTTTTGCGCCGAGGTCTACTAATTCGATATCCCTAAAAGCTGTCTGGCGTCCTGACCTACGTCATCGCTCCATCTTAGGCAGGGTTTGCCTCGTCTTCTTTTTCTACCATAGATATTGCCCTTATAGACTTTCCGGGTGGGATCATCCTCATCCATAGGGACTAAGTGACCCGCCCACCGTAGCCTATTGAGCCGGATTTTATCCACAACCGGACGGTGATGGTATCGCTCATAGATTTCGTCGAAATATAGGCTACGAAATCGTCCGTTCTAATGTAGAGGGCCAAAAATTCTTCGGAGGATTCTTCTCTCGAACGCGGCCAAGAGTTCGCAATTTTTCTTGCTAAGAACCCAAGTTTCCGAGGAATACATGAGGACTGGCAAAATCATTGTCTTGTACAGTAAGAGCTTTGACTCTATGGTGAGACGTTTCGAATGGAACAGCTTTGTAAGCTGAAATAGGCTCTGTTGGCTGACAACAACCGTGCGCGGATTTCATCAACGTAGCCGTTATCGGTTATGATTTTCAATTTGATGTTGTTGGTTGGGTGGTTTTTGGTGCTGACGTTGCCATCATATATTTTAACTGGCCCTCATTGATGTGCAGCCCAAGATCTCGCCCCAATCGCCGCCTACTCGATCTGGATGAAGGCAGTTTGTAAGTCGTGGGTTGTGCCTTCCCGGATATGGTCAACATAGGCCAGTAGGTGGATGGACTTAAAGAGGATCGCTTTACCTCAGCATCACGGATCACTTTCTCGAGGGCCAGATTAATGAGGACGCATGATAGGGCATCCCCTTGTCGTAGACCGTTGTTGATGTCGAATGGTCTTGAGAGTGATCCTCCTGCTTTTATCTGGCCCCGCGCACTGGTTAGGGTCAGCCTAGTCAGTCTTATCGATTTCGTCGAGATACCGAATTCTCTCACAGAGATATCCGCGATCGTTATGGGGTTGCACCGATCGTGGAAAAGTTGCGAGAGAGGCGTCTTCGATGGTATGGTTACGCAATTCGTGCAAACGAGAATTAACTTGCAAAGATTGGTCTGAAATCGAAGTCGATGGTAAACGACCAAAAGGCAGACCTAAGCAACGGTGGCTTGATACGCTGGATGGGGATTTGAAAGCCTCGAGATTGCACCCAGATCAGGCATTCGATAGAGCCAAATGGCGAAGCCGATCACGACGAGCCGACCCCGCTTGTGAACGGGACAAAGGCTGAAGAAAAAGAAGAAGAAGACCGAATTCTCTCATAGCCGTGTACAGGTTTACTCCGGCTATGCTATCATAGGCGGCTTTAAAGTCGATGAATAGATGGTGCAACTGTTGTCCATATTCCAACAGTTTTTCCATCGCTTGCCGCACAGAGAAAATCTGATCTGTTGCTGATTTGCCTGGAGTGAAGCCTCTTTGGCATGGGCCAATGATGTTCTGGGCGTATGGGGCTATCCGGCCTAGCAAGATAGTGGAGAATATCTTATAGATGGTACTCAGCAAACGTGATACCTCTAAATTGCTGCGCTACGTGGTAGCTCCTTTTTTGTGTATGAGACATGAAAGTCCTAGGGGTTTAACGTGAGTACCTGCCGTGTAGGCATAATCCCACGGTCCTCTTCGGACACGGATTGCTTTTGGGACCACAATCAGGGCCCCGCCATGAGTGGCACAGCGGTACTGGTTTATACTGAGTGCAGGCTCAGCATTCATACCAGTGGATGCGAGGCCTACCTAACACCTCAGCCGCAGCTAAGGGGTACAGTACCCGAGTATGTATGAGACAGATAACACCTCTTTGCCAGTCGTCAGGCATTGATTCGCTGTCCCTCACCTTGAGCACAAGTTAATGAACCACTTGGCGGCCACCTCTATTTTTAACCAATTCGGCCGTAATTTCATCGGCTTCTGGTTACTTATGAGTTTTAAGCCGATGAGTTGCACGGACTGTTTCTTCCATACTTGGTGGTGGCAGTATTTGTCCGTCGTCTTCAGTTGGCGGGACCTCCCACTCGCCGATATTCTGGTTGTTCAGTAGCTCATCAAAGTACTCAACCCATCGCTCCAAAATGATCATTCTGTCGCAAATCAGATTTCCTTTTTTGTCTCGGCAGGATGAACATCGATGTGTATAAGGCTTCATCCTGCTGACTTGTTGGTAAAACTTGCGTGCCTGGTGCAGTTGTTCCTTGTACTTTTCGAGTTCACAGACCTATTGATTCTCCCAGGTTTCCTTTTTCCGGCTGTGAAGTCGCTTCTCCGCTCGACGGAGTTCGTGATAAGTCTTTGCGCGTGCCCGCGTTCTTTGAGAATGCAACATTACTCGGTATGCGGCATTCTTCCGTTCAGCAACGGAACTGAAGCTTACATTCATCGTCAAACCAGCCGTTTCGACTCTTTTTGCGGCTGAGACCAATTATGTTTGTGGCCGTATTTATGATAGCTTTCTTCACGTACTTATGAAGATCATTTGTTGATGCTTCATCTCCAGGATCTCTGTTGACTGCGGTTATTGCGGCATTCATTTCCCTCTTATAGGTGTTGCGGAGGGCTGTGTTTTGGATGGCTTCATTGTTAACTCTCGCCTGATTGTTAGAGGGTATTCTGGGTGGTATTGTTATTCGAGTTCGGAGCACCGTGTCAACGAGATAGTGATCCGAGTCTATATTGGCCCCCCTATACTCGTATGTTCTCACATTCATCAAGGCTGAGAGGTGGCGGCGTTCAATCAACACGTGGTCAATTTGGTTGAAAGTGGTCCCGTCTGGAGAGGCCCACGTATATTTGTGGACCTCTTCTCGCGCAAACCAGGTACTTCCAACAACCATTTCGTGTGACCCTTCTAATTGAATAATCCGCAGTTCGTTATTATTTGTATTTTGATGTAAGTTATGGGAGCCAACGTATGGCCTGAATACGGGCTCCTTACCTATTTGACTGTTAAAATCCCCAAGTTTGATTTCGACATCATATCTGGGACAGGCTTCGAGGGTTCGTTCTACTGCCTCGTAGAAGGTATCCTTCTCCGACTCTGCAGTCTCCTCTGTAGGGGCGTGAACGTTAATGAGGCTTATATTTCTAAATTTGTTCTCGCAACCCCAGAGTACATAGACTTTCCCTTATATTTTCAAAGCCGATAACAGCAGGTTTCATTTTTTGGCTGACTAAGAACCTACTCCGTGCACATTTTTTTTTTTTTTTGTGCTTACACGGAGGTAGAAAATCTTAGAAAGACACGTCCGCCGCAGCTCCGCCCCCCGAACGGCGGAACTACAGCGGGCGCGTGTGGGATTCACACCCGCTAAAAACCACCCCCGGTCTCTCCAGCCCCAGCCCCGCGGGACCACCATTGAGGTATTACTTCGCGGGGTAGGTTTGCTCTTAGGCACTCATCCTTCTCCTATTTGCAGTTTTCCTCCTTCTTTGTTCCTTCAGCAACTCTTCCGGCATTTGGATGATGGCGGAGCCAACCGAAACCCACTTCTCCTCGGACTCCAGCATCTCAGTAACCAAGCTCTTCGGGGTCCAGCTCCTGCCCAGCACCTGGTTTAAGCTCCTTCTCTCCATCGCAAATCGTGGGCAGTGAAAAATCATATGCTCTGGATCCTCCGGTATGCCATCGCCCAGTTCGGAAAATCATCCAACCCAAAGCGTTGCAGGTACTGCCTGTAGCAACCACCGTGTCCCGTGAGGAACTGGGTAATGTGGTAGTTGGTCTCCCCATGTTTTCGCTCAAGCCACACCCTAATGTTAGGAATGAGCCTGTGCGTCCACCGACCTTTCGTAGACTCGTCCCATCTGCGTTGCCAGAGATCAAGCGCATTTCTACGTTGTGCATGCCCCTCCATATGTCTTGCATTGTACAGGACACTCATTTCTTTGGCCAGAATGTCAACCGGGATCATGCCTGCCACCACCAATACTGCCTCATCTAATGTGGTTCTAAAAGCACTGCAAACCCTCAAAGTCATCCGCCGGTAAACCGAGTTCATCTGCTTCCGTCTCTGAGAGTTTGCAAGCGTCTCTGCCCATACAGGCGACGAGTAGAGCAGGATGGAGTGCACCACTCCGGCTAGCACCAATCTCCGGCAATGTTTCGGTCCACCAATATTTGGCAACATTTTTGCAAGTGCTGTGGTGGCACTGGCTGCCTTTTGGCATTGCATACTCTAGGTGTTCCCTAAAACTCAATTTGATGTCAATTATTACCCCCAGGTATTTGATAGCCGGCTTTGATACGACCGTATGTCCCCCGACCTCCACTTTTACAGTGTTATTTTTCCTGCGTTTCGTTATTAAGACCGCTTCCGTTTTCGCGTCCGCCAAGGTCAGCACGGCCTTTTCTAGCCAGGACTTTATCGCTCTCACTGTTTCCGTTGCGTAAACCTCCACATCTTCTGGGTGTTTTGCTGCAACAATCACAGCTAGGTCATCTGCAAAGCCGACAATCGTAGTCCCCTCTGGGACGGGAAGAGCAAGCACCCCATTATACATGATATTCCACAACAGGAGACCAAGTACCCATCCCTGTGGTACTCCGACTGTGACAATGTACTCTTTGGGGCCCCCATCCGTCCCGTACCAGAGAGTCCTCTCTAAGAGGTAGTTTTCCACCAAATTCGCTAAGTATACGGGGACACCTATGTCAGCCAACGCCCCTTTAATTCTATTCCAGTTGGCCGAGTTGAATGCGTTTTTGACATCCAACGCCACCACGGCACAGCAGCCGCCAGAAATCAGTGCACCTTTTGCCAGGTTTACCACCATGCCAATTGCGTCACCGGAGAGTGGGCGCGTCGGAAACCAAACTGGCGTTCCGACAAACCATTGCTGGCTTCGACGATGGGCAGGAGTCTGTTGTAGATGACTCTCTCCATCATCTTCCCCATTGTATCCAACAGGCAGATAGGACGATACCACGCTGGGTTTCCAGGTGGCTTGCCAAGGTTCGGAAGCAACACCAACTTTTACTTTTTCCACTGGGCACTCCGAGCACATGATTTACGCTGTAATATATGGTGTAGCGACTCTTCTCCAGGAAACCGGTCCCTGTCCAAAGCATCTCCTGTAACGCTGTTACCTCATCCCTATATAGAGACAGGGTATCGGCTAGCTGCTTGACAGCTCCATCTCTGTACAGGGAGTGCACGTTCCATGAGAAAATGCGCAAATCGTGATTCCTTTGTCGTTACCGGATTCGTCGTTGTGTTATTCGTCCAGTTCGAGGTTCCTGTTGTGGCTTCGTAACTTTGGTTTTCCGTGTAGATTTGTCAGTCCTACCCAACTCTCACCCTGGAGGACAAGTTGGTTCAATTTGTCTCGTTTTTAGGCGCGGGAGATTCGCCTTTATCCTTCTCCGTCTGCAAGTTTTCGTTAAGAAAGAGTTCCCAGCGGTCATCACGTGGAGGTGGAGATAGGGTTTGGAGGTGGAGTAGGACTATTGGTGTAGGTTCATCAGGCGTTTCCCAGGTTTCATGCTCCATCATGGGTACCAATCCACGTTTCGCACTTGGATGAATCACGTGATGGTGTTACGTTTTGTAGTCAGTTTCCTATTCTTCCCGGCGTGGAAGCACCTAAGACCCTCGAGTGAACAGACTCATATCTGAGTATCTAAGTTGCCTTGAAATAGAATAATCGCTAAGTCTTAGAATTCGCTGATTATTTCCAGAGTATAAATTACTTAACACCACATTCTCAGCCATTAACCGATTTTCCCAGCGAAAAGTGACCATCAAATCATTAGCCAGCAATCGTTCGGATTCTGGATCAGAGTGTGAATTGCAAACCATCAAATCCCTGGTCATAAAACACCCCATCGCATGTCACTCGGTACATGCTCATATGTTGGATTGCGCTGGATGACATCATATCGACGATGAATTAATGTCGTATGCCTGTTGCTCCTCACATTTCGATTCACTTTTAACTCATTCGCTGCCAGACCATGTTCACCCTCCTCAGCCACACTTGCTTGACTCCGAGACACTAAGCCAAGTTGTGACTCAGTTCGGCTTGAACCATTGCAACCAAAGACCATGGTCTGGATCTGGACAACCCATAAAAAATTCGTTGGCTCGTTATTCATGCTTTATGGCTACGCTCTCTTTGTGGCGTCAAATAAATTTGCGTATAACCAAACGATTTTCAAAATGTCTTCTTTAAATACGAAACAATTCGCCGGCCATATGGACCCAGACACTGAATTAAAGCCTGTCGTCAGCGGAATCCACGGATACCATCAGCTCCAGCTCCAAGACTCTGAAATTTGCCCTTTCTTAAGTACTTGTTAAGTAGTTTTTATTAGCGTCGAGTGCTAATATTTTTTTATTCTTGATTTTCATTTCACAACCCAGAATAAAACCGAAAAAATCCCCCATGACCAACCCAGAGCAGTGTCTGCTCAGGCGAGATTCAAGAAAATTGGTTTGCCCAACAACCCAATTAAGATTGGAACTCAATTCGATGGTATCTTACAGCTTACATTTTAGACACTTAATTGACTTCAATTAGACGAAGGAAAATAAAACCCGGACAGAAGTTATTGTGAAAAATTGTTACCCTTGAAGGGGCTTCATCACAGTCAGCCCCAAATAGTTTATCGCTCCCAAAAAAGATATGATTTGGTAAGGCCAGCTATTAGTTGACCTAATCAAAATCGAATTTGTTCAGACAATGTTCGAATTTGACTGCTGTTGTCATAAATATCTATTATTGGCAGACGTCAATGCTCGGAAGATACATGTTCTGTCCGGCGGATCCCTATATCACTTCGATCTAAAATCCATTCAAAATGGGGCTAAGACATGCCAAAAAAAAGCCACCAAACATAAATTCAAACATATTTGCGGCTCCGGCGTCCACTGCAACACAACCGCGGATGGAGTCGCTCCATTTGGGCAGTTGCCGCAATAAAAGATAAATATATAGAAAGGCAGACATGTATCCAGTGAATTCGGGCATTCCATCATGCCCGGTTTCCAAGAAAGTGCTTCGGTAGTCACGCATCTTACAGCCTTTTCCAAGCTTCTTTGTAAGATGGCAACAGTTTGCAAAAATCAAAGCAAAAGAACTTAACACTTTGACGATGGATAGAATGCAAATTATTCACTGGACAAATTGAGTGGCTTAATCTGACAGATTTTAAGTTTAGGACGGGTCTATGAAGGAAAGATACTCGAATTAAGGTTTCTGTGGAACACAGATCGAGATTAGGGTCTACCTTGGTCGGAACTATCAACATGTCGGATGAGCTTAAGCAGCTCATTGCATTAAAGATAAGAAATGCTTCGAGGGCAGGAATATTGTCTTCTAAAAGATACATACATAAATGCAATTTAAAAATATCTGAGGTTGCTAATAGCCCCTGAAGGCTATACCATGCACTCGTGTCAAAATTCGAGGTAACCACTATGTTCTTCATTATTTTTGTGGTGAGGGGAGGTGAACTTGACTAATAAGTGTGACGTTTATAATTCCCTTAGATCTCCAAAATATGTTTTTGGTTTTTTTAGTAACTGTCAAATTTGAACTGATGGGTCTTTTTCTTAAATTCTCTTTTCGGCCCTTTTAAGTCGTAGAGTTAAACGTTTGCGAAATCGAGAAAAGGTCATTGATCTCCTCATTTGTAATTTCCAACTTCAAAGCGATACTTTCCTGAGAATTCAATAACAAAAAAAACCAACGTGAAGATTGGTCATCACAAACCCAGTGGAGGCCCAGCAGCTGAAGTGTTAGAAGGCATTCATAAAAGGACGGCAAGAGGTGGCAAGGATGTTGAGATGGATACCACAAAAGTGATATCACCGTCAAATGAAATATTACATTACCATCATCGAGCACCATCCAAACATTACCAAACATTACAACATTACCTAATATCACTTTATTATTATAATATCACCGCATTACCAAATATTACCGCATTACAAAAGTGGCGGCGGTAATTGCCGGGTGACAAGCCGATGTAAATGCCGCAATCGGTATCTATTGTTATGAGCTGGATTTGGGATGGTGTTGGTCTGGAAATGTAGTTCGGGTGCATTCGAATGTGGCCATGCAAATTTTTAGATTTAAATGATTGATTTGTAATATCATTTTTTCACCAAGTGATATAATATCAAATTACTTACTAAGGTGATGTTTCGCGCATCTCTTTAATAATCCTCAAGAAGGAGCCTGAAACAGCACTCAATAGTTATCGACACCAACATCAGCATCAACCGTGAATTGTGTTGTAGCGTGCACACCCTTAGTATTTTCGAGGTGCCTCTTGGGGTACTACTTTTACTTTTATTCTCCTGCAACCTAAGTCGCCTATAATCGTTTGGAGCTTGGTCGTTTGGCTTCATTCTTTACCTCATTTAAAAATAAGGTTCCGGCTGAATTGTAAATTAGGTTTGTACGTGTATTGGAATATGTCATTGGAATTCCTTTCGTTTACTATTTATTTAAAATAAAATCAAAAATAAACCTCAACAGCAGCAAAAGTTTCGGACAGGGACAGATCAATTAGAGATATCAGCAGTCGAAGATATGTGCCTGAAAGTTGAACTTGAAAGGGATGAAGGAGGTAATGAGGTCCCTTTCAACTTTGCATTCAGGTATGAGCATAAAAAACAAGGCTCCTCCCACTCCCTTCCCCCTGGTCTAAACAACCCAACAACTGAAAACCTAAATCGGGCATGACTGATCCAATCTCGGTGTACCAAATAAATGAGGTCCCTATTCTGGAATGAGAACTTTAACGAAAAAGGGATTGAGAGCAACAATTAAAAGCGCTAGGCCAGGCAAAACCCTAATATTCGCTGAGTCTTGCGAGGATCATGAGAAAATTTTCACTTTCATGGAAGAACAAGGCTTAAGGCCTTGTACCTCTCCTATAATAAAAACCTGTACCTCTCATATACAAAGACCGCAATTGCTTATAATTATAAGACAGAACCTCTCCATATCTGCCAAAAAAGGCGAAGATCACAAACGATTTCGTCTAGTGCGAAACAACTTATAAAATGCTGGCTCACCTCTGCCCTATGGGAAGGAGTAACGTTACGGTGCAAGGGCTCGGAATCCCAGTACCCGCGGTTTCATTCAATTAATCAATCAATATCCCTCGACGGCAGTAACTCGGTGGTAGACAACTTGGCCACCGTTGCATGAAAGACTACAAGCGATTTAGATTTGCAGAAAGAGATGTTCAAACGAAGCAAGATCTGCCAGGAACACCAACGACCAAGGCGAAAAATGATGTGCTGAAAGGAAATCGCCTGCCTACGAACCCGTTTTTGACACCCGCCACATCTACCCAAGATGGAGTACCACAGGATATACTCCAAAATTAAGGGCCTCATTCAGAAGGAGCTCTTCAATTCTCCTATCTTCACCAATGCCAAAGACGGCAAAAAGTCTGGAAAGCCCCGTAAATGTGAAGAGTGGCGGAGTGTTTAAAAAGGGTGATCCAGGCAGGGCTCGTAGAGGACGGAGTAGTGACATGGAGGAACTATCCTTCATCCAGCTTGGAGCAAAAATCTTTCAGCTTTCCTAGTTCATAAAGGACAAGATCAACGTGCACCAAGCTATTAGAAACATGGTGAGAGTCATTAGGGTTCTCTATAATAGGTCGCAGGAAGAGGAAGGAGCACTCAAGCAAAAGCTAAAACAGGCCGTTCAAACAGTGTCACAGGCGAACCATGTGACACCTAACCGTAGTGCCATCGACCTGCCAGCAAATAGAAGAGTGCGGAAGAAAAATGGCGATCCTCTGGAAAACCAGCAGGTGTCTAACTGCAAAAAAGGCGCACTAGCGATTCTCAAGAATCGAGCTAAAAGTATGGAAAGGAAAAAGTTTGAGTTCTTAGCGCAATCATCAGCAACCGGGGCGGAACCTAAGGGAACCGAATATGGTGGATGAACCAAGGTCATTCTCAAAAATGCTTAGAAGAAATCGAAAGTGTGGATTCATCCAGGAGCAACAGGGGAGATAACACAGCAAGGGCAATCTGTCGTACACGGAGATACTAAAGAAAGTCAAAGTTGACAGGGATCTAAAGGATCTAGGCATAGCTGTCAGCAAATTCCGAACGACACAGGCGATCTCCTATTTGAATTGAAAAAATCCAGCTTGGGAAAAACTGATGGTTCTTGTAATTAAATTAAGAACTCTCTTAGGAGAAAATATCACGGTACGGACCCAAAAACATGAGATCTATATATAGTATATCGATCCGATCGATGCAGAAGGTGCGGTGAAAAAGGCCATATTACCGGGGAGTTCAATAGGGACCCCAAATGACTATTGTGCGAAGAAAAGAAGGATCAGGATAACTGGCTAGGAATTCAGGAAGACATTGACTAACATGGAAGGTGCTATCGTAAGTAACCATACAGGAACCTTCATGGGGCGTATGGGTCACAGACCCGACTGGTGTAGTGGGCATATGGTGCGGTCGATAAGCTATAGAACGTACCATGAGTCATTTGGCTTTGTGAGGGCAAAAATAAGCCACGTGTATATGTATAACTGCTACCCCCCGCCCAGTCTCACATTGCCTGAGTTTGAGGACATGTTGAAGAACCTTGTTCACGATGCAAGGGAACGAAGTCCGCAGGTGATTGAAGATGATTTTAATGCGTAGACCTTGGAATGGGGAAGCGGAGAAAATAGCGCAAGGGTCTGAAGTCAATTAGAGGCTTTTGCCCAATTAGATATTATTCCACCAAAGAAGGTATCGTAAGTACCTTCCGGAAAGGAGTGTCTATTTCAATCGTAAACCTGACCTCCGTTAGCCCTGCGTTGATGTGCTGTATGTCCTGCCACGTTAGCGAGGACGACACCCACAGCGATCATGAGGCGGTTATCTTCGAACAAAGGAGACAGCCACACGGTTGGCAAAAAACTTATGCAAAGTGGAGAAGAACATCAGGCTGGTCGGCAAAAACATCGGATGAACAGAACTTCATGGAAGTGTGGTTGGACCAACCTACTAAGGCTGGCGGCTCCATGGAAACAATTCTCTGTGTTACAAAATGCATCTCTAAGGCATGTGACACGTCCATACTGATGTAGTTCCAATAGAAAACACAACTACTGGTGGAATAGTAAACTGACTAGCCTTCGATCCACCAAGTCAGACGCACGGCTCAGAGGGCGGTAAGTAGGATCGATCAAGTGCAAGAGCATGCATACAAGCGAGCTCGCAGAAATCCCAGGCTGACTACCCAGCAAAGCTGGAGCTCTGCTCCATAAGATATAAATCCATGGAGGAGCGTAGGGACGATTCAGGGGCCGGTTATCTCCGCAGATCATGTATCCTACTCTATTGTTGATAAACACCCAGGGGTTATTCCTCCAGCAAGAGAGGGGCGCTGGCTCCATTCAGAGAATTCTGGATGTAACGGCGATTCTGGCTGTAACCACAGACAAGCTAAATTAATTGTTTAGGATAAGTGAGGGATCCTAAGTCCACAACCACTTGTTGTTGGACCGGACCAAATGGAGAGCAACTTACTCCCACGTTTCTTTGGTCCGCGGATCCCTCGTTTGAGGCATGGCACCCAAGCATTAAAAATTATAGGACAACAGACAAGCTGTTGGAGAACTGCAGCAGAATAGGTGACAACAAAGCTCCGAGTCCGGACGGAATGCCAAATAGGGCCCTTAAGCTCGCCGTGAAGTCCAGACCGAACATGTTCCCCGAGTTGTTTGAAGCGTGCATATCCGAGAGGATATTTCTTACAGCTTGGAAGCGGCAGAAGTTGGTACTGTTGCCCAAGGATGGATCCTCCTATAGACTGGTATGCCTTCTAGAAACTATAAGAATAGTACTGGAATAGGTAATCTGTAATAGATTGCTCCCGGTCGTTGAGAACCAAAGAGGCTCCTTAGATTGACAGTATCATCATCAATGGTGCAATGACCGGTATCCGGTCAAGGTTTTGCGCCGAAGTCCATCAATTCGATATCCCTAAAATCTGTTTAGCGTCCTCACCTACGCCATTGCTCCATCTCAGCAGGATCTGCCTCGTCTTCTTTTTCTACTATAAATATTGCCCTTATGGACTTTTCGAGCTGGATCATTCTCATCCTTAGATCGAAAGTATGGGTTCCGTAAAGCCAGATCAACCATTGATGCCACCGAATTAGTTACTGGCTCCACTGAAAATGCAATTCACGGAAAGGACCAGCAAATATTACGTGGTAGTAACCCTGGACGTGAAAATTGTATTCAATTCAGCCAGTTGGAGTCATATATAGAAGTCCCTGGCGACGATTGGTGATCCCACCTATTTCGCTGCCATTGTGGACAGCTACTTGCGAGAACGGACGCTCTGATATAACATCGGTAATGGACCCTAGGCGCACGTTGCAAAGCTTAGTTTTAAGCAGCACAGGGAGTATATTTGCGAGAAGGCATCCACCGCCAGTATGGCTCTGGCAAGAATGGTGCCAAATGTGAGAGGTCCGTGGCATACTTGCAGACTGCTTGTGGCGAGAGTGGGGTGTTCCTTCTTGTTGTATGCAGTCCCAGTTTGGGGATCGGTGCTGCATATCTTATCTAGCGTATATAAACTGAGTGCGGTCTACGGGAAAACAGCCCTAAGGGTGTTTTCTGCCTTCCAGACTGTCTTAGATGATACGGCGTTCGTCATCTCTGGAATGGTGCAGGTTGACATCTTGGCAGATGAGATGACGAACCTATATATAGTATCAAGTCCATCTCTCCTTTATTGCAAGTGATAAAATCAAAAGGGAGAGATCTATAATTAAATGGTAACAGCGATGGGACTACTCAAACAAAGGCCGTAGGACACACAGGTTCATTCCCAGCATCAGGGAGTTTAGGTAATCAATTATAATGACACCCGGCCATGGTGGATACCTACAATACCTGTATAGGTTTGAATTGGACATCTCACCTAATTGTCCAAGCTGCGGTAAGGTCTCGTAGGACCTAGCGTACGTATTCTTCCATTACCCGAGGTTCGTGGAGGAAAGGAGGAAACTAGAGGAAACTCTCGGTGGAATGCTATCACCGGAAAATTTTGTTTAGAAAATGGTGGCTTGCTAGGAGGATTGGGATGGCATCAACTCCATTAAAGTAAACTCCAAAAAACGGGAGAGTAGAGGAAGGCACGGTTATGATTGCTACGAATAGACGGAAGGACCCTAGCTAAATTAAGCTAACTTAGCCCCGTGATGTAATACCTGAAGGTGGTTCCACAGGGTAGGGGGCAGTCGGGGGTAGTTCTAGTGGGTAAAAATCTGACACACTGGCGTGTCTAGGTCAGGGTCTTTTGGAGATTTTCACCGCCTCAAAAGCAAAAAAAGAGGTGGTAGTCACTCCTTTTTATGTAATCACAGCCAAGACGTGGGGGCTCGATCACGCTGCTCTCAGGGCAGAGGTGAGGCTGCATCTGATGAGTTGCTTCTGCCTTGGACTGACTTAGTCATTTTCGTCTTTTTTGAATACTTGGGTCCTAATCCCCAAAAAGAGGGTTCCGTGGACCAAAAAAGGGAGAGTAAGCTGCTCTCGATTTAGGAGGATCCTTCATTTTTCGAAGAAGGAAATTTCAAAAGTTGACAGATGTCACAATTATGACGACCCTTAAGCTTTTCAGGAACAGTCAATTTCATAGCGAAGCCATCCAAAGTGCTGGGGTTGATCATGAGGGCTTTCCCTTATAAATGCAAATGAGAAATATGGAAAGAAGGAGCTGGATAGGAAAAATCCAGTCGTAGCTTGGCAAGGGGAGGTTTTAGTGGGTAAAAATAATACACTGTCAGGGCATGTTAACCCTGAGGTTAGTCTTTTGAACATGGAAATGGTTCAAGAAGATGACAGCGACCTATCTAATATTTTAATCGGATAGAAAGTGGGAGGTTGGGTTGGGTTGGGTTGGGTTGTTTTTTTCCAGGGTTGGTATTTAGGATTGGACATTGGATATTTTCATTTTCCTAGGTTTATTGGAATATTTAGCTGGATTACAGTCTTTACTTGTGCAACATCTTTTCTTTCATCTTCGGAATTTATGAAGAAAGAATAAATTCCTTTTGGTGATGCAACTGTGCCTAAAAATCAAATTTTAAAGCTAATATTTTATCAAAGAATCTAATAAAATTCTGAATATCTTTTTTAATGTTTTCCTTTCTTTTTAATTTCAGGTAAGGCCATAAAAATCGAGAATATCTTTGAGTTTAATATCGTTTTGCAGGTGAGATTTCGAACTTTCGCCATAACTAATTGCCATGGACGCATTTCTCTGTAAATAAACATAGCAACAAAGTCTATAATTTTAAAATAAACATTGAAGTTTAAGCTACAGATTCAGATATGTAATATTTCAAAAGTTGGGTAACACGCTCCTGTTTAAAATTCTTTGATGGTTGTTCATAATTTGATCTGTCCATCAAGCTGAATCCATCTTTACTTCTATCGGAATTGATGAGTTCATTTCCGTGATTTTACCCCCAAAAACTAATCTGACCATTTGGATTTAATGGTTCATAGATGAAGGAACTTATTCCATCTTCATTACATAAACAAATCCAACAATTCCATCTTTAAGATCATTAACCTGAATATTTTGCCGATACTCAACAATTTCCTTGGAAGTTGAACATGTTGCGAACACCTTCCCAGCAACATTATCTTCAAATCTTAAATACAAGTAAAATCCAATAATTTATTGAAATAAATAAATAAAATCCCAAAAAGAACATCAGATCATTAACCTAGGCGTGCGTGAAAAGTCAGAATTTCCCATGAAAAAGGCGAAATTATAATCAATCCTAATTTAAACATTTCGAGTCCCGCAGATTTGCTTAAATAAACAAAATGTTGCTCATCAAACAATGATTATCTGTAATGGATTGGTGAATGTGATCATCATCAGATTCCGGATGAGCTGATGAAAATTGCTTTTGAGATTCATTTTCCGGGTGAAAATTTTATGCATTTATTTGTGAAGGGGGGGGCGGGTTTATGGAGCGGTTTGTGTTGAGAGGGCGGGACGCATTGACGAGTTGTTCGGGGTGTGTTGCATTCTAGGAAAATGAAAGTATCTGTTGCGTCGATTCATGGCCAATAAATTTATTTTTGGATTGGGAAAATTGCAAGTTAAGCCGCTAGCGCCGAAAGAATGCAGGATTCAACAAAAAAAAAGTTTGGGAATAATTGGCTTAGTGAGTTAATGTGGGCGTGGTGGGTTGAGTAAGTTTCAGAAGGATCCAGTTTTGAATCTTTTCTTGGAGATTCTTCTGAGTGACTAATCCAAGGAAGTCGTCCATCAGTCAATGTTGTTCGTCTGCATTTCTTTCCAACTTTATTTATTTTTCATGTCCTCGAATGTCTGTGGAACACATCCCAGTGCATTATTCATGAAACGTGGTTCATTTCGACTCAGTCTTGGGGCCGAAGTGCTCTTAAAGTGTCTATGAATCACGTCGACATAGATCTGTCAGCTCCTGGGGGATGTGCTCCCAATCCCAGGATCTGGTGCGCTGATGGAGTAGTTTGGATCCAAGAAATCAGCTGTACAGGTTACCGACCTAATCAGCATCATCAGCAATTTTTCACCAATCATTGATTTGTATATATTCATGTGGAACGTGTGTTTAATTTCATGGGAAAGGTGAAGGCGGCTGGCGTCACGCATTTTTCGATTGCATAAATAAATGAGTTTTTTGCACTAATAAACTTTCATTGAATGAATTTATAATAGAATTAAATTGATATGCGTTTTATAATTATAGATTTTGCCCGAACCCATGTGGGGCTTCTTTTTTTGAAGATAAATTCAAATGAAACCCACGTTTGGTGGATATTCATAGCTTTTTTGAAGATTATGGTAATTTATTCGCCTTGGCTCCATGATATTTTTAATTCACCGATAGCCTTTGAATAATTCATAAACTATAACAACTTATTTTTAAAAAATTTCCAGTTTTGACAGACGAGATCAAACTTTTTGACACAACAAAATACATTCGATTTCGCATAGTAGATGGGTTTTTCCTTATTATAATTTTCATTCAATGATTTTTTCTCGCCTTTTCTTAATTTATTAATATTAAAAACCAATAAAGTAACAAATTAGATAATTTTAATAATAAAATAATTTGCAATTTTATTCAAAAATGATTTTTAACATTTTTTTCTGGTTCAAAAATGTGAAATATAAAAAGTAAAATGAAATTCGGTCCTCATTGATGATTTTGACAATATGGGCCCAGGCCTCATATAGGTTCAGAGAATTTATGTCCTTCCTTTCGTTCGGTCACAAAATGACGGAATTCGACCACAAAAAACACCGAATTTTGGCATCCCCTTTCCCCGACATCGTCCATCTTAACTCTTGAATAGTTTTCTTCCCACATGACTCCAAAGAGTTTATTTAACTTTTTTGTTTTCCCAACAAACTATTGTAAACAAATGAATCTTTCGAAATTTCGACTATTCCAGACATCCATAGACCTTCGTCTCGAAAGAGTATAAACAAATCAGGGAGTAAAAAGTTTGCACTATTTCCCTCTTGTGGTTTGATAAGTTCATCGCCAATTGGAAGCATCCACTTTCATTATTTTTTTTTATTTCAATTTTATGATGAAGGATGTGGATGAGGAAAATAGTGAGTAACTTTGTGCTTTTTGGTGTTGGTTCTTATGTACACGCATTTAATCCGGCAAATTATGAGCGATTGAAGATGACTGGACTTGGTGGGCGAGTGGGAATGAAGTCATCTCCCGGATTTAGCCCATCAATAAGGAAGCCAATGTGTTGCGTGTTTTACTGATTGGTCAATAGATTTTTATGAGGTTTCATAAAACTATTTCTTAGAATGATTACTTCAGCTATGGGATGTGGATCACTTGGATTTTAAGTGCTATGAGGAACTAAATAAGTGAATCATTAATGAGGAGTTGAATGCAATGCATGGCACGATTCCCTCATAAATGACAAAAGATAATTGATCCCTGAAATCGGCAGTAAATTTCCAAAGCTTCCTCTAAAATATACATATATCATAATTATATAATGGACCGATTTGTTAACCAGTATTCAAAAACCAGAGAGTTCTCCTTCATTGAATACAATATTTTCTGAAATAATAAAAACTTGTTTTTCCTCTTCGCTACTGTTAACTTATTGGTCTTGCAAATACCGATATTTCGGGAACCACTTGTTACCTTCATCAGTGGTAACAAGTCCTCACCGATATTTCGGGAACCACTTGTTCCCTTCATCAGTGCTAACAAGTCCTCACCGATATTTCGGGAACTACTTGTTCCCATCATCAGCGCCAACAAGTGAGGACGTACCGCACATACCGTATTTCGGGAACCATTTTTCCCTTCGTCAGTGTGAATAAGTCAAGAGAGAGCACCGGGAAATTTCGTAAAAGGGAAAGATAACGAAATTACGGAATGAAAGTTAAGGCTAAAATACAAAATTGGCCTAGTCCTTGGCTTATCAGACATGGATCCCATTTTACTGTTTGCGTTGACACGAGCGAGCTTTGCTTTTCCACAATACTAGTTTTTCCCAATCGAAATGAAGAGAAACCTGTCGTTGCTGCATTTGCAACTTAAACATCCTTTTTAGCCTGTCAACCTTGAGATTCGCTGCGGAATAGAATCTGAATCCTTGAACGAATGAATCCCCCTGACTGAAGAGTTGTAACCAATATTTATGATACCTTTTAGAGGCTGCTCTTTCTACTACAATCCCAAATGATACGGGACTTAAATGTTTTTTTGACCAAGGGTTCATTCGAACTGCATCTTTTTCAAAAATTTCCTTTGGGTCCATTTATATATAGCTCGGAACTTCAATGAGGTCCTTTGTGAAAATTTCGTGCTGTCAGTGGTGGATACTTCGCACTGTTCGAGGAGAGCTCCTCGAGCGCGGATTGTTATTCTTTTCTTCTTATGGTTACTCAAAGTGTGCTTTAAATCTATCGACACGACTATCAACTGTGCGATGAAAACAGGCTCCTTCAGTAAATCCAAATAAAACCACAATGGTATTATTTACAAAAAAAGAGGAAACTGAATGGTTTTTGTCTTTCAGAGGTGGCGGGTACAACTCTTCAATTCTCCGAAGAAATATATATAAATATACCCGGCCCGCCACAACTTCCAATTTGTTCATATCATCCCTCTCTCCCTTTGTTCACTTTCATGAACACTCTTGCTCTTCAGTTCAACCGTACCACGAACCACCTAAAGCGCACTCTCGATCTAGTCTTCTCCACCATCCCATATCGGCGCCCTTCTCAATCTTCTCTTGCTCTTCTATGTTGCTTCTGATGCCATTATCTTACTCTTCAGTTCGAGGTACAATTGCCATGCCTCAACTCCCACACTAGGCGCAAGCCTTCTAAGCTTAACTTTTGTAAGGGCAATTTTGAGCGTTTGAACTTAGCTCTGGGGTCAATCAACTGGGCTCCCATTCTCTCACCATTAAACTGTGACCAGGCCCTCTTCTCCATTTTTTCCATTCTGTCTGACCTCCTTCCTAGTTGCGTTCCTTCCTACCTCAAGTCCCCAATTATAGTTTACCACTGAAATCCATAAAGTACTTCGTCTCAGCGCTCTGCGATCTTCAGTTCATTCGCTAATAGTTAAGTCTAGGAACGATTATCTGGCCAGTGTTGAAGTCGAATTGGCGTGCGGTAACTTGAAGCCTTTCTGGTCTCACATCCGTAATGCTCGCAATACCTTCCAGTCCGCTCCCACTTTCATCAAATTCTCTGGCTCCACTGGTGCCTCTCCACAGCTATCCTGTGATTTACTTTGCAGTTACTTCTCCTCATTGTAAAACTCCTCTCCCTCTTCTTCCTCTCCCCCCCCTTCTGAGCACAGCTACATCCGAACCTCCCGCCATTTCCCTCCATACTCCCTCTTTGGTGGAGCAGCTCATTGACAATCTTGACTGCAATATCGGATCCGGCCCCGCTGGTCTTCTCAACCTCTTCCCGATTAAATCCTCTAAATTCATTTTCCTTCCTCACTGCATTATTTTCAATAAGAGCCCCAAAGAGTGTCATTTTCCCAGCCTGTGGAAAGAAGCCCTTATTTTTTCCATACACAAAGACGGTGACCATACTCGTGCTGAAAATTACCGCCCTATTTCGCTCCTCTCATCCTGCTCCAAGATCCTTGAGAGGTACGACAATGACTTGCCATCCACTTTAGCCACTTTATAGCTAGTCCTTCGTCATATGTTCGAACTCAAGGTATTTAAAGTACTTTTTTAAAGCAATTGGCTTTCGTAGCCTGGTGCGACCTATCCAAAACAGATTTTGTCTGCAGAAAGTGCTTTTATAGCTGACTCCACAGATATGGTTCGCGTCGCTGTCGACGTTCCGCTGTAAACTCTCCTTAGGCTCTTGATATCCGGTTCCTGCTCGTCTTCCGGTTTCAACTGGTCTTTGAGCGCTATGCAAATTTCCTCTTTGGTGGTGCCCTCTTCAAGATCTTTGCACTCTATCACAGCCAATAACTGACTTGGAGGGTCGCTTGCTTGCTGAGCGAAGCATCGATTTTTTTTATATCTCGCCGTGACCCTCAATAGTTCGAAAAGTAGTCTTCCTTTTTGTGTTCTCCTAATTCGCGTAATACTGCCGCTCCCTTAATGTGAGATCCACCCTAAACCTGCGTAGAATGTTAGCATGCCCTCTTTTGTTGCTATTACTTCGTACTTCGTCAGCTTCGTGGCGGTTTCCTTTCTGAGTAATTCTTTTGGCTTAACCTTGATCCAATCTTGTTTTAACCTTGGTTTGGATCCCTTTGGCTCTCGGCAAGTTTTACCCTATCGTTGACGAATGGCTTGGCGTCTTCCTTTTCCTTTGGTCCTTGCTGATGTAAAGCTAGATCATCAACGCATCTTCTGACATAATTTTATGTTTTTTGTCTTGGCTGTGAAGTGACTTACTGAAGGCGGGTCTCGATCAGATCCCTTCTGTGGGGCAGCGTTAGGGATAATCAAGTTGCTCTCTCCGCCGTCGCAGCCTTTGACAGTCTTAGGCAACCCTTGCCAAGCTCCTCGCGGGCTTTCTTAAGGGAGGGTCTGATGACCCGGATCTGGTTTTTGATGACGTGGTGCAAATTATTCATTGGGTTGACGAATTCCATCAGCTGGATAATTAGCTAACCCAGCCTCGTTAGCTACTCCATTTCCAAAAAAGTTGACAAACGGTTTCGTCCAGGGCAGAGGCAATTCATCAGGCGCTGCCTCACCTCTGCCTTGAGAGCGACTGATGAGTTGCTTCTGTTCGCTGTTCACGCCGTTCGGATGAACAAACTTCCACATGCTTAGTTGGGCTTTCACTGACCGACACTGAACATTTAATTGAATCGACCCCATCGCGGTCACCAGTAGATCTAAGTGACTAGCTGTCTTTTGAATGAGCGTAATAAAAGAAAGGGGCATCATTTGATGGTCGCTCATACGCACTACTGCATCTAGGAGAACTGAGCACCCAAATCAATCCGCCTTGTATCCGGGATTCGGCTGTCGATTAGTAATGGGTAAAATTTTTTACTGAGTAAACGATTTTTGAACAACACACTCGAGTACATTGATGAACACTGGATGCTATCAGGATTTACCTTTGGTGCAGGTCGAGTGGTCAGCCATGTCTCTAAAGGACGCTGAACATATGCGGCTGACAGCTCTATTGATGGCAAATAGCAAATGAAGGTACGTAGGTAGGGGGTAAGGGGTAAGGGGTAAGGGGAGGAAAATGCTGCCGAATCAGATCTTCAAAACCAGAGTTGGAGCCATGTCTCAAAAGGACGCTGAGCATATGCGGCTGAGAGCTCTGTTGATGGCAAATAGCAAATGAAAGTACGAAGGTAGGGGGTAAGGGGAGGAGAATGTTGCCGAATTAGATCTTCAAAACCAATTCGTAGTATATATGATGGATTGCAGTTCCTCAATCCTGAAAACAGAGATATCTTTGAAATCTTCAAAGAATTGTTTACCTAGTGTCGGTATTCTGGCTCTACTTAAAGCCGGGCAGTCGTCGCCACTCCCATGCAAACTGACGTAATCCTGTACGCATTCGCATGAGTTTAAAAGACCAAAGGCTTTCGCGATGGGGTCTTGTTGTAGGAGGGCCAAATCCTTCTTGCTTTGGCACACTTTGTGGGCTTTCATCTTTTGCAGTCAGAGGTTGTTAATTTCTGCAAGTAGATTCCATCCTTCCCAGTCTTTAGCGGAACGTCGCTTGGGTCCACCGAGGGGATATATAGGATAGAAGAAATGCCCTGTCATAAGTTTGCAACACCTTACCGGTCTTCCACTCTGCCCTGATTGGCAAGCTCATAAAGAAATTCCTCTTAAAGCTCAGGTCGGGTGTGACATACTCCGCTGGGAATGCTCAAAGTTCCAGAGGTTGTTTTCCTCAGACGTTACTATGGCAGGAGAGCTTCGTTATCTGACATCTGGCAAATCTGCAAAACCTACTAAACGCCTGCGTTTTGAAAAATTTACTTTTGGAGGATCTATTTTCCGTCCAAGCATGGGTTGTCTTACCCCATTACTGCGAGAGGAGATGGAGGTTGAATGGAGGTCTAAGGACAAATAGAAAATCGTGATTGCTTGATGCCCTTTTAAGTCATCCTGCTCCGCTCCTCCTCTTTATATTTTTAACGATGACTTCTTGCTGAATGAAGTGAATTTGTGTTTGGTTTTCATTCTTAAAATGTCTAGGTTCACGCTTGACTAGCAGACAGACAATGTAGTCAAAGGAGAAAATAGGTAATCGGACATCCCACATTGGGCGCCGTTTTCAATAATCCGAAACGGGAACTCTATATGGCTCACATACCTCTAAATGTGTTATTTAGGTCCATCTGAAACTTGAAGTTTAATTCGAAGATATGAAACCACTTACAGAAAGAGCAAAAAAGGCAATCAAAGAGCAGTTTCGACCGTATCAAGAGCAAATGGGTCGACTGTGCTTTAATCTATTTACACTAAATGAAGAGCCTCTTCCCCAAATCCTTCACATTCCTCCCTCCAATGAAAGATACTCATCAATTAATCAACTCTCCAACTGTTTACCAATTGCCCACCCATTTTTGAAATTTCATTCCACACTTAACAATTCATCAGCTTCCTTAGCGCCCTCCTAAAAATACATAAATTGAAAATCATTAAATTTTATCAATCCTAGGTCATCCATGCATAAACTCTGCTCTTCAATAAATTATGTATGTATCTTGAGATCAGCAAGCATCCAATATCAAAGTAGATCGCCTTCTCTTCCTATTTTCACATAAGTACCCAGTCTCTACCCGCTATATTTACTTTATTCGCTTCCAGCCAGCCTTTTATGCCCAATAAATTGATTCGATGATTCACGCTGTGATCTTTCTTTGGCGCCATAAATCAATATAAAATTCGGAATAATTTATCCAAACAGTTCCCTTGGTTGTCAGAGAAAATAAGATACCATAAATAGAAAACAAGATAAATATAGGACACCAAGTCCAAAGGGCCGAAAAAAAAAATTACAAAGTACGATTACATCGATCGGTTTGCGCAATGTTGGTTGATAAAAAATTAGGGCCCTAAGACGGTCCCTTGCGGTATTCCAATGGTATCTTATTGCTGTTACGCTATGAAAAGATAATATTTGTGTAGTATCTATTTTCAAGCTTTCTGTGGAGTGTTGGTGGCTCAAGTAGTTGGATTAGCGGTGGATCATCATTGTCGTCATCGTTCACGTTCATAAGTACAAGAAAGAAACTTGATTGAGTGGCGAACGAAGAGGGTCACCATCGGATGTTGATAGGGAATGCCTTGTACTTGAAGAAGTTGGCTTAAGGTTTGCGCATCGAGTGAAGGGAACTTACCATCAGATGACCTTAAAACCAGTTTTAAGTCGAGGGCAAGATGTGTTTCGGTGATGATGCTGGAAGGTTTAGTCTCAGATTTATTAATATTTCAGACGGTAAAGTTTTTGGTTTGTCTCCTTTGTCTCTTTTGGGTGCAAAATGGTTGGGATTGTATTAATCGTTTTGTGGGCTTACAGATGGTCCAAAGTGAGCTTGTATATAACCTTCGCCAACCTCCCGTTTTCACCTCCATGATGCTATCTTCTTAAAATCTGTCTTTATTTACAGACGTGATGTATGATGTCATTTGCAGTGTATGGTCCCCGAGCAGTTATGGGGGCAACTTCTTTGGGTTAAAGGACTCCCCCTAATTTTGCACTGTAAAGGCATCTCTAAGCTTTTCAACAATGTAATAAATAGTAAATATTAAAATAATTTCCGCTATTAATGGAAAAAAAAGTACCGACGGTCTTATGGTCAGAACTGGGTTCTATTATCAGTCATGACCCAATTTTTGCCCGTCATTTATTGCATTCACTATTATTACTTTGTCAACAATCCAGCGAGTCTGTATACTCAATTCATAATAACTGATATCAATCGGAATAGCTGGTTTGATAATCAGTTAAAAATAGTTTACTATAGGAGCTATTGTTACGCCCGTTGAGTGGCTAATGCCTGTGAAGTGATTGTTGAACTTAGTTCCAGTGAAAGTGGAAGATTGATGAGCTGATCGCTATTAGATATATTAACAGTTTAATTCCAAGTAAGGCATCTGAAAATAAACCGGATTACCTCTTGAATTAGCAAGAAAATGCTATTGTGCATGATGAGTTGGCATCTGCACTCCATTCGGGACTTATGTCCCATATTCTGACTGCGGTCATAAAGCCATAAACGGGTGTTTACATACAACTTTCGGATCACTGCAAACGTGGAGGGGGGTACTTATTTTTTGGGGTGGGAAGGCGAATGCACTTACGCACAGAGTGTTGGACTCCCGGTTCGGTACCTTGTCGAATTACCAACTAAACACCTCCCCATCGCCAGAGAGCTAGCCTGAACCCGTTTGTCACATTACTTCGGGCTAGTTTCCGAACTCTTCAACCTTGCGGAGCCTTCAAATCAAGGAATTCCTTCCACCAACGGGAGGGGAGAGGAGGAAGCGAATTGTCAGTTCAAAGAACCCCTTGCCATCCGACTCCTCCACCGCTCGAGCTCCATCTTCTTCGAGCTACTCCTTAGCATCTCCTCGATAATTTTGTCTGGAGAGAGATCCACTGTGTTTAGATAGAGCTGCTGACAAATCCACCTTCTACAAGAAAAAAAAGTATAATGGGCGCCGTTCACAACTCCATTACAAAACACACAATCTGGAGATCGTGCATTTCCAATGCTGTGAAGGTAAGACTGAAAATCTCTATGCCCCCTTAAAAGTGCTTCCGATTCAGCCACGCACTTAAGTTGCCGATGAGCTGTGCAGTCCATCTGCCTCTAGTTTCACTTTGCCAACAGAGCTGCTACTCATCTTGAGTGCGTTTCCCTTCTTCACGAGCAACCACCTCCCTTTCACCATCTCCCTTGCGCTTGTATATGGCTTGACGCTCCTTAGCAAAAACTCCCGTGATCACTATCAGGGCCGATTCAGAGAGAGTGCGGTACGCAGACGCCACCCGCAAAGCTCCCTGTCTCTACACTTGCGGGGGACGCTTACGATATACCCCCTTGCCAAGAACGTCAGTCCATATCTCTATACCGCAGAGCAGGACAGACTGCGTAGAACTCATCAGGAGACAACGTAGGATCCCCAATAATTGCGATTAACCTACTTAACTCCGAAACTCCAACTGCAGCCTTGTTCGCTGCTGCTTTAATTTGCCCCAAAAAGATCATCTTTGAATCAAGAGTCATCCCGAGGTACTCTATCGACTCGCCGAACGATATGGGACGCAGCGTCGGAATTCTCTTTCTAGTCAGGATGACTACTTCGGTTTTTTCCAGTGCAAGGTTGAAACGATGAGTAGTCATTCATTCCCTTACCTGTCGCTTCAATATGCCGAGTCTGCTTTGCGCCTGTTCAACAGTGCGTCCAGAAACATGCGCCGCGACATCATCTGCATAGCCGACTAGGCGCAACTCTTCTGGTATGTGAAGTTTAAGTAGACTATCATAGGTACCGTTTCAGAGGTCCGGCCCTAGGATGGATCCCTGTGCTACCCCCGGCGTGACCTCATTCTGATGAGCTTTTCGAGCACTTTTCCAGCAGTGTCAATCATACATATTGGACGGTATGAAGACAGCAATTCAGGGTCGCCCTCCCTTTGCTAATTAGCGCATGCTTCGCCATCTTCCAACGAGAAGGGAAAATGCCCTATTTCTGGTAAGCGTTGAATACGCTGAGCAGTAGATCTGGCCGGTGTTGGAAAACCAGTTTGTATACCTCTGCTGGAATACCATCGAGTCCTGGGTCCTTCTTGCTTTTCATAGAGAAGACTGCCTGTTCTATGGAGAAAAGTGGATAGTCCTCCGCGCTCTCCGGCCCGATGTCTTCATCCCGTGCGGGGTGCGCAGGTAATAGTGCCCTTACAATATGATCCATCTGCTCGGCTTTAAGTAAACAGAGTTTCCGAAGAGCCCCGATTTTGCAGGTTACCAGTTTATAACCGCCAGCAGCGAGCTTTGCTCTTGTTTATTGCGCTGCAGAGTCTCCTTTGTATTCCGTCATTATGGTATATGCCTCCTTCCGGTCGCTTAGACGTTGTGTTAAAAAGCGGAGCCTGTGACACTCCTTCCGGAGCTCTGCGATTTCCACTGTCCACCAATACATGTAAGATTTGCAATATCTCGGTTCGTAATTGAATTTACGACAGTGTCCGCGGCAGCGCCACCACCCTCAGGAGTACCATCCAGTGCGGCCCCACCTGCTCCAAGAGTTTCGAGAAACCTCCTGGTGTCCACTTTCGCAAAATTCCATGCACAGAAAGAGCGCCGGGGTGGCGTACACCGAGAGTTTGTGTTCACTTCGAAGGCCATGTATTGATGGTCGTTTGCCGAGACGCCTTCAAGAATTCGCCACCCGTTCACCAGCGACACCAATGATTCCGACAGAAGGTTACGACGGGAATGCTTCTCCCGCAGCTCGGGCGTCGGAATTTTGGGGTGGATCCGGTGTTTGGAACTACCAGGTCTGTTCTCGCCGCCATTTCCAGAATTAGTTTCCCTCTGGAGTCTATGTGAGACATGCCCCATTGAAATGCCCTTTAAGGGGGGTACCGCCCCGAATCCAGATGGCGAACTACGCTAGGAACTAGTGAGCGGTTGCACCCTGGTGGATATTGATTTGTAGGATGCGAATCATATTGACCACGTCCTAGCTATTTCTAATTCTCCTCCGAACACTGGGCACCGCCCCGAGCCCGCAGTGTGCGCAACATTCTCATCAGTCGCGCCATGGTCCCTGCATAAGACGCAGCTTTCCTTTTCATTACAGGTGTTCGCTTTATGGCCTGGCTGACGGCATGTTGCCCTTCTGTCAGGTCCCCGACAGGTTGCTGATGTGTGTCCATAATCCCAGCATCTGTAACATGTGGTTGGGGCTGCCCGGATTCGTATCCTAGACACTATCCAACCAATTCAGATTTTCCCGCTGTGTAGAAGCTTCCTCGTGTATTGCTGGACAACTTCCACCACACCGAATTTTTAGCGTCGGGAGTTCGCAGAGGTGATACCAATCGGGTCATTGGTTACCTTCGGATATTCGCGTTTGATGTCCTTTTCTACCTCATTCTTTTCTGTGAGGCAGTCAAGGTCTCGGTTTCCATAAAACACTTGGGTTCCAGGCTGCAAACCAAAGCTTTCTCTCCCAGAAGCCCCTTGACTACTTCACAGAACGTAAATTTATTTATTGTCCTCGGGCCTAGCCCGACTAGGACTCCACCACCCTTCGTTTTACGAATGGAGGACACTTCTGTTCCATTATCTTCGGGTTTGATCTAGTAACAGATTTCACTGAGGACTTTCGCAAAAGTCTTGCTTTCCTTCGGCTTAATAAACTGAGTTGCTGGTCTAGTCCTCCTCCGTCTCCCCACCTTTTCTTTTGGTGCTCCGTCTTTCTTGTCCGCCTTAATTTTAGGCAGAGGTTTTCTGATAGCGCGATGTGTTGTTGTCTCTTGTTCCTCTTTGGCTTCTTCTTTTGAGTCATGGGGAGTACCTCAGTAAAGTTTCTTTCGGATGTCCCTTCCTCCTTTCGTTTTTTCCCCAGTTCGCTCTGCTCTGTTTGATAATCGTAGTGTTCTCGTCGGGAGGAGCGGTTGTTTCTGCTTCCCGCGGATTTTCTCTTACTATCCATGTCCGCCTATTTTATGAAACCCTGTCCTGGAGCTCCTCCAGTTCCATTAGTCCGTTCTTCACCCCTTTGCTGACGTTTTTCTGGAGGTACGTCGCAGATGACATGCGCTTCACAATTGGCGCGGATTTTTTAATAAGTCTTTCCTCTTCAGCTTGCCCCAGAGTAGTGGACAGTCCTCCTACTCGGCTTATATTCGAAACCATTTGGTTAGTTTCGGCAGTTTCCACTCTGCCTCTTTCCGCAATTATAGCACTGCGTGGTAAGGTATGGGTTAGTGTCTCTGTTGCAGGTCCCGCATCACTTTGCGAGTTCTTCTCTCAGTCTGCGCGTCCCGATGACTCGTCGGGTATTTCAGCCCTTGTTACGACCCCTGAGAGGCGGAGGGCGGGGGTTGAATGATTCAACTATGTCCACCGAATACGCTAGGATTTCAGGGTCCAGTTCGCTAACTACCTTATCGAACCTGAGTTCGTCCTTTGTGACTTTATAAGTTTGGAATTGGCCTTCCAGTTGTGCAGAAAGTAATACCGGACTATTCTTTGAAAATGCCGATATTTCAAAGGATACGAGTGAACTAACTTCGCTGAATTTTCCGTCGAGCAGGTTGACGCCGTATCAACCAATTTGTCGTCCTTCGCCATAATGAGTGGTAGGAGATACCATCCCAGAAATTTCAAACTCAATAGCAACCGTTGAGATGAACTACGAGGAAGTTGAAACACCCAGTGGATCCGCATGTGCTCCTACGAATTAGCGTGTTTGGGAATACAATGTCGAACTAGATAATGGAGGTGTTGATGATAGTAGCGAACCTACGGCATTTTTTGTAGGATACGCCGGCTTCAACTTCTCAATGGAAATAGTGGTATGCTTGGTATCCATGAAAATGGTGTAGATTAAGGACGACAATCGATCTATGATAAGACATTGACCCGTGTCGGATTGCGTTGGTTGATGGTATATCGAGATCCTCCTTGAAAGGATATCGTAGCTGACCTGACAGATCAGCGGAAAGAATACCGACCCATTTAAGGTTGTCCTTGTGGCACATGTTTGTCGACTTCAGAGTGCGGTTTCAGCGTTCAATGAAACCTTTCAAAGCCAGATGGTATGGTATAGTACGGGTTCACTTGGAGCTGAGTAGTTTGCTCAGTGAGTTGAACAAATCTGTCTCGAACTACCTACTTTGGTCAGTAACGGTACACTGTACCGCGACACCCAATTCATTTGGAAGACCTGATTGACTTCCTCGGTTTCTTAATCCGAAATAGAGATGACTTCTGGACAATGAGAGAACCGATCGAGGATGGTCAAATTTTACCTGAAGCCTTGGTTTTGGAAACGTTGATTAGGCATCCCAAAGGGCTGTAAGTCGTTTTGAGCACACCTTCTGGCTGGTCGACCTTGATCATACCACATACCTAAAACACTTTTGGGTAATATCTCGGAAACTAATGGTCTGACTACTGCCATAGGTGGGTCGCAGCAGATTGAATGATTATGAAGCATCACTGACGACAACTGCAGAATTCTTTGGAATAAATCTGTGATCATACATTCTCATTATAAAAGCCTCAGTCGGGATCACAGTCTCCCCAACAGTCTCAAAATACTAATCAGATCCAAATCCAAATCAATCATATTACATAATCCCGTCCAAAGATGATATCATAAAATAAGAACCAATTCTGAATTGTCCACACAATATAACAATTCCTATTCACTAACCACCTCCCCCATTTCGTGATATTAAGAACCAATTTGGGCACGGACTTGGAGCCAGTCGAAATCAATTTACACTTTAGTGGCACACTCTATTGCGATACTTAGGTTTGCAGGCATTTCAGGCATGACTGAACAATGAGCAAATAAAAATTAGTCTGCGTTACGGGCCAGGCATTCAAACAACCCAAGAAACCCCACTGGAAGATCATAATCAATCAGTAATCTCCAAAAAGCCACACTAATTCCACGCACGCATCTTAATTAGCGAACCATTTAAGATTAGGTCCCGCCAAGCCTAACCTAGACATTGATTTGATTCCACGCGCTATGCGTATCAATCACGCATGAACGTCGGAATTATAATCACGTTCGCAAACCAATTGATCAATTAAAATCATAGATATTTACACTTAGATATGTTCTGGTTATGTAGATGAGGCTGGGACCATGTTGCTAATCGCTTTGAAGTGGCTAAATATATTCACTATGGTGGAATGAACAAAGGTTTGGTTACTCAATATCCGTAAGCCAATAATCCTCAACGAACGTGCTATTAATAGCTAGAGGCATTGCTAACTAAGGGATCCTGATCAGCCCTGAAAAAAAGGAGAGGCAGACCCTGCCTCAGACGGAGCGATAGCGTAGATCAAGACGCCAGACAACTTCTAGGGATATCTTGGTATCTTGCATATGTTGGTGGACCTCGGTGCAAAACCGCGGTGCCTGGAGTTCCTTAATAAGGCAGGCCTAGATCGGATACCGGTTGTTGCACCGTTGATTATTATGATCACCGCTGACTATGCCCCTGCAAACGGGGTTTCACTTTCTATTCAAAGGGATAAGCCAATGCAAGTGTCAGCATCTAGAGGATTCCGCAATAGAGGCCTGAGGAAAAAGGTGCAGAAGGGGTCAAGTTTTCTTAACGGGCCGGGATAAAAACTTTCATAAAAATACCCTCCATACCTGATAGTTTAGAGATGGGTGCATTCTAGCAATGGGCCCGGAACTTTTTTGCACAGTTTAGCTCACGTAGGAGTACATCGTGAAAGCATTCAAATCCATCTTGATGGGTCCTTTCGATGCAGAAAACATGGGGATCGGAGACATAGTCCCAAGAACGTGTGAGGGGTCTCGAAATCCATGTGGTATAGAGCAAAGGAGGGGTAACCTAATAGCCATTACAACGAGAGCCAAATATCTGGCCATGGATAACAGGTACCACGCTATCTGATGGAATTCAACTGCTGCATGAACACATAACAACTTTAGCGTCTATTCAACATGCAATCACCATCTAATCTGCCCCGTCAAGCTGCTGCTTCATCGGGCGCCATTTTACCCTCGGCTTCTGAAACCTGAAACTACCGGTGACTGCGGCCAACAATACTGGCGCTATACCTAAGTCGCCCTAGTCGAGTACTACGTCCAGAAAAGATAATACCAGCCCGACGACGTCCGTAACCCAACTTAACAAACGCCCTCCATCAGAGGGACTTGTTCCCTACTCAACTTCGGCTGCGTTACGTACTTTTGACGATTGTCCTACTGTCGCTGAATTAACACCAACTTCCTCCTGCGCATCGTTGACGCCACCGCTGAACCGTAGGCCACACCTGAACATCGCCTCACTACCGAAACAACTGTTCATGTCGAGCCTAGCGTACTCTACAATTTCCGACGAAATTTCGGCCAATATCAGAAGCAAGGTCAACTCAACTTTTTCACCTCTCTCATGTATGAAGTTCACCAAAAATAGTTCTCTTGACCGAGTGATAGCTTCTTTCAAATTGACGTATCCCCACGACTTAGATGCTATCGTCCAATTTTCCTTTTAGCTACAGGAAGGCTTTGTCAAGCCTTGTCAGGGGACTAAGCTTATAGAAAATTTCGGGCCTGCCCTACTGTCTCTCCGAACTTAAACGATTTTCACAACTTTACACTGTTTTATCGAAAAGCGAGGGATCTAAGGACCAAGCTGTTTGGTTTCAAACTTTCTGCCTTATCACTCCAACATCACGTCATCTGCATTTCTGAAACCTGATTGGACGACAGGATGTTAGATTCCGAGCTCCTCGAAGGTTACTGTGTGTTTCGTTGTTACAGAGATTCCGCTGCGCTTGGTAAGACAACTGACGGAGGTGCCCTAATAGCTGTTAAGTCCCCTTTACGTGCCAAAATATTTTTTTCCTCCACCTCCTCCACCAACGATTCTGTCACCATATGAGTCATTCCGCCAAACGAATGCTTTTTTATCATATCCTGTGTATATTTTTCCTTTGCTTCAACCTCCCTTCTCTCTACGAAGATTTATTCGACAGGTTATCAGAAGTCTTCATGGTTTCGCTCCTTTCACTTCCTTACATCCTGTGTGGCGACTTTAATCATGTCCTGCTGGCCTACTACTCTCGGCCTTCTCTCCTTCCCAAGCAACCCCACCCACTTTTCCCTTCTTTTATCCATTTTCATGGACACCTATGTCGCCTTCTAGTTTCACCTTTCTAAAAACCGTTTAGATCGCACTCTCGATCTTATCCTCTCTAGCCTTCCTGTGCATTGCCTTTCCCAATCTTCTCATGCCCCCTCATACGTTGCCCCTAAAGCTCATCATCGTGCTCCCAAGTTTGATACAACAATATGCTGACTCCACTCCCCTGTCGCGCCCAAGCCTACCAAGTTTAACTTTCGTCACAGATTAGACCGGTGAGACTTCAAATGCTGGTGTCAGTCCAAATGGCAAATGAAGCTCGGTGCCAGTCTCCCAGAATTGCATTTTCTGACCACTTCCGACGTGAAGCCTACTATAGCCTTTGTAATGAGACGAGCATCGCAGATTAGACAGATGTGCAACATAAGCGTGCTTTGGGCAAATCATACGAGATTTCATGGTGAAGCCCTTTGCCAAGGCGGTGTAGGTAAAACACCGCTACGCTCCCTCAATTCTTACTTTGATAAGTTCGACGGCATGGCGTGGCAACCTACCTTCCTACGTCCAAGAGATTGCTGAGGATAATGAGGATTATCCCCACAGCGACCATTAGACGATATAGAAAACTTGCAAATACAAAAAAAGTGTCAAGTTGGTCAGCGAAACCGATGAGGTATCAAACTTTGGAAGAGGTGTGGTTAAGTTAGGTACATGCATAGAGAGTGAGAGGGGGTGAAAGTTTTCCAAAAGACTAAAAGTGTTGATGCCGAGAGAGGGGAAGGGGGGGGGGGAGGCCGAAAGTGTTTCTTAAACCACTGGGACTTTGTTTCTCACCTGATGCCGCAGAAAAAGTTACGGTTAACACTGACCCTGTATCTAAATTGCACGAGCGCCAAATTTTCCGTCTTTGCACGCTCCATAGGAGCCCGGCGACACTTAAAAATCTAGTGTTTTTTGATGATTTTTCCTTCATTAATGTGACACAGCCCACTTTTGGCACAGAGAGCATCCCTGATCATCTTGTTGAGGTCAAAATGACTCCAGGCCGCTTGCCTCCCCCCCTCTATATTTTTCGCCATTCATCAAGGCTGAGGGCGTTCAATCAGCACTTGGTCGATTTGGTTGAAAGTGGTCCCGTCTGGAGAGGCCTACATACGTTTGTTTGTGGACCGCTTTTCGCGCAAACCAGGTACTTCTAACAATCATTTCGTGCGATACTGCCAACTGAATAATCCGCAGTCCGTTATCATTGGTATCCCTTTGTAAGCTATGGGACCCGACGTATCATCTTAATACGGGCTCAGTCCCTACTTGACTGTTGGAATCTCCAAGTATGATTTTGATATCATACCTGGGACGGGTTTCGAGGATCCGCTCAACTGCTGGTACCATTCTTCGTCTCTGCAGTCTCCTGTGTAGGAACGTGAACGTTTATGAGGCTTTCTAAGTTTGCCTGGCAAACGCAGAGGTCATAGCCGTTCGCTTATATTTTTAAAGCCGATAACAGCAGGTTTCATTTTTTGACTGACTGAGAAACCTACTCCGAGCACATCGTTTACTGGTTGGTCACTGTAATATATCTCCAGGCAACCGGTCCCTGTCAAGTGCATCTTTTGTAACGCTGTTACATCAGCTTTATATTGGAGCAGAGTATCGGCTAGCTGCTCAGTAGTATTCGGTCTGTACGGGGAGCTCACGTTCTATGAGAAAATGCACAAATCGTTATTCCTTTGTTAGGCGCAGGAGACTCGCTTTCATCCTTCTCTATCTGCAGCTTTTCGTCAAGAAAGAGCTCCCAGCGGTCACTACGTGGAAGTGGAGATAGGGTTTGGTAGTAGAGCTGTTGGTGTTGGTTTAGCAGGCATTTCCCAGGTTTTATGCTTCATCGTGGGTACCAATCCACGTTTCGCCCTGGGACATATACTACGCTTTGACCACCTCTATCTTGGTTGGTGACTATCTTGGCTCCTGCAATCCATTAGCTTATATTCCACTGATATTGAGCACAACGTTCTCCCTTGTCGTGATATTCAACTGATTTTAATGTTAGATCTATTTTGGTCCTAAGAGTCCTTTGGTCGGAAGGTCTGCTCTAGGACAAGCTCTCCACTCTCCTAAGAGAATGATGTTGAATTCCATTGTGCTTGTTTCACTCACAAAATTCGAGGAACCTTTTTACTGTGCTTTGATTATTGAAGAGTCGTTTCATCAAGGTTAGGTCCTTCGTGGTATGACAGGCGGCTATATAAGGATATAAGGACAGACCTAAAATTATCTGGTCAGTCGTCCGTGTCTTCATATATATGATGAACTCAGCATCTGTATAGGCAAACGGGATTGCAATCTTTCCGTTTGGGAAATAAGGGTCCTTCGATGTTATACCTTTCTTTCCAGTAGGAGTTGAGGCAAGGCTGGTTTGGTTTGCACTATATATGGGTTCAACTGTGTTACTATTTAAAGGAACCTGATGAGCTGATGATAGGGCATGTTCAGTGCTTTTCTGCTTCCCTCCATCTGCATTTGGAAGTTGAGGTCTTTGTGTGGTTTGCCATCTCTACCGTCATCTTTAGGTTCTCTAGCGCAGGAAGATCAATAAGCAATCATTGAATTCTCTGGTCATTCCGTTCGGTATGCTTTCTTGGTTGCGTTGATTAGCTTCTCCTGTAGCAAGCAGTCGACCCTGATCGGATGCAGCCCAAGTTTGTTCAGTGCATTCATGAAGGTGATTCCAATATATTGACGAAGGTTTAAGAACGTATGAGCTATGATAGCTATGTTGTTTCCCTTTCATGCTGGCGTATATAACTGTTCATTCAGGCCACCGTAGAGAGCCTTTATGCCGAATTTTCCTGATGCAGGTTCACCAAGGCTGGATATTGCGTTAAAGACTATATTTGTGATCTACCTAAAATTGATAACGAGTATCCCTCTTTAGACTGAACGTCAATTTGTAGTCTGTAACTTATTGCTCGATGGGGGCGGAATCAGGATGTGGATTACAGATTTATCGTCTTGTGTTTCTTGGAATGGGTAAATCAATTCCTGCCCTTGTATCCCGTACAGATGATGATGTCCAGCCTCCCTTTGTTTTGCTTCCGAAACTAAAATCGCTAGCCTTGGATTACGCTGCCGTAATTAACAAAGGACTCTTTTTTGTTTTCTGCCATAAATTAGACAGAAGAGCAGAGTCTCCTTAAAAAAAAATCTTCAAGAGAGAGTAAGATGTTCGGAATGTTTGTTGAACAAGTCCGGATGAAATGACTAAGGTGTAAAACTAAGCATAGAGAATCGCCCTGATAGCCCTGTAATGAAAGGGGGAGGAAAACGAATATTTTGTTATAAAGACTGCCGTTGAAAGTTGGAGAAGGGGTGGGTTGTTACACTCCATCCTTACAATTGAATAAATTTGATTGGGTCACTGAATGTCCCTATTTCGGGCATTTCACGCACTATGGGTCGTAATTCACAAATACCATTTCATTGACTGGTAAAGTGAGCTTCCGCCTCAAAAGTGATTCCGAAAATAATACCATTTACTCCCAAACACAAGTTAGAGAACCTGAAGGCAGAAACTGGTTGTATCTCGCGCAAATCCCTGATGTCGACCCACAACTTTTCTGTGGAGAGAAATTAGGGTGTACCGGGAAGACAGAGATTGGTTGCGTCTGGTGCAAACCCCTTATTCGGCTGACTCCTTTTCTGTGAAGAGAAATGAGGGTGCACCACGAAGAATCAGAGTTGGTTCCGTCCCTCACTTGTCATCATCAATGGCGAAACAAGCGTGCCCAGTCTCTAGGTCTTATTTAGTAGAGATTGGCAAATTATCTTGGTTTTCAAGGAGGTTCACCAATTCGATACCCCAAACAGCTGTTTAACATTCTAGCCATCTCTTTTTCTGCCTTGTATTCAGCCGCCTTTGACTTTTCGAATTTCGCCAGTCTGATTTATATGGATGAGTTGATCCACCCATTATTGCCTGTTTAGCCAGATATTATCCACAACTAAAAAATCGTGGTAGCACTTAAAGATGTTTTTTGTATACAGGTTACGAAATTGTCCTTTCTCCTGCAGGGGCAGACAAATTTGTCGGTGAATCCTGCTTTCATGAAGGTTCCCAATTTTCGACCTATGATCGTCTAAAGCTCTGATTATTTACCGACTCCTGCTCACTTGGTTGTGAGTATAGATTACAGTCTTAGGTTTCACTTAGATTCTGCTACAGTTTCATTATCCTTTTCTTTTTCTTTATCGTTTGTCCCGCTGACAAGCTAGGTCGGCTTATAGTGATCGATTGTGTCGTTTTGTTCTGCCATTTGCCTGATATGGATGCAGTTGCGAAGCTTTTAAATCACCATCCAGGGTATCAAACCACCGTTGTATCGTTTCAGTTTCATTTTCATCACACTTAATAATAGTCAATATTTTTTGCTTTCATCAGATAATGGTGGAAGTAGTGTAGTTTCCATCTTGTGCGGCCATCTTGAACACACTTGTCAGATGACACAATCTTTCAATTTGACAAATGAAGTGGCGCAAAATTTTGAATTTAAATTTTCTTCGTTCATATAATCAGATATGTATTCCTGCTATTTATATGAAAAGATTGGTTGAATGAAAATTCAACTCATTTTTCAACCCCTAAAATGCTTTTTAACAAGACATGTCCCATCTAATTTAATTTTTCATGCAGTTATTTCTCACGTTCATTAGAAATTAAATGGGAAAGTGTAATGAGAATGCAAAATGGCACGTTCTTATAATAGTTGGGGACTTTCTAATGCACAAGACATAAGGAATTTTTGGCATTCATTTTGCTAACCAGATGATGAATTTGTTGGCAATTATTTCGGTCTCCTTGGATGGTATATCTTCGATATAAATATGATGTTCTATCATTGAATTTCATGTGATAATTCCTAGTGGAAGATTGGTGATGGTGATTTTGGGCTTCTACTGGAAACAATATTTGCAGAGAAAGTCCTTGATGTTTCTATTGATCTGTGGCAGCAGCTGTTTGAAACGCCTCTGCCTACATGCCCTTCTAGGAGAGCATCATTTCATCCCCTAGTACATCAACCACGAAAAGCCTTGTAATTCTTCTATCGACATCCTTGCTCCTCTATTTTTCACTTTTTCCGTTTCCGCGAAAAATGATGACTCCCATCATAATCCTCCACACGTTAGTCAGACGAGCAAGGAGGCAGGCAAGGAATTCACCAAAAAGACAAAGACCAGATGTCAAGTGCCGCTTAAAGACTTAGCAATTTGTGCATCCCCCAGACTCCAACGCACATATGGGGGTGAATACAAGTGCAGCGGGACTTTCACTATATCATGGCCTGATTTTCTACTTTCATTTATATCCAAGCGAGATATTTGAGGTGTGAATTTGGTTTCTCCTTACCTCTGAAGCGGGGTTTCCCTTGCTTCAACCACTTGAAGTTCATGTAATATTTTCGGCAAACAATACTACGTCTGATTAGTTCGAAAATAATCAGGTGGGAAAGGTAGATTGTAGGCAGATTGAGTGGAGGACGAATAGAAAGGACTTCAAAGATTGACTGATTCTATGAGGCAGATACTCATCCCTTTCACCTGGAATAGTCCGTTGATGGTATTTTGAGTGGGTGGTTGCATTATCTCTACTCGATTCAGATAGTTCTCTTGCATTCAGGATATCTGAATGGTGGAAAAAGTTGCATTTTATGTACGGCGAGACTTGGAAACAGTCACACGTCCCAGCTAATAGTGTTTGAAAAGCACATCGCGGAAGTAGTGGAGCAATAAAATTCCATTCTGAAGAGGGTTTGATAGTATTGACTGAAATGAAACCGACGGAAATTACCCTTTGATAGACAATCCGAAAGGTATAGACGTTCCTAATATTCCACTCAAAGTGTCAAGCTGGTTCTAGGGAGCGATCTAATGGATTTGTAAGGCCATTGCACTGTTGATGGTTACCTATGTGCTTCCAGTGATGAATTTCATATTGGACCCCAGGTCAACACTCTGTAAATTGTTTTCTATGTGCTCCTTGTGCTAGAATGTATACAGTTTTCCGGGGATACAGCTAAAGATAGTTTTTGAAAACCAATTATACAAGAGAGAACTCACTGGGGAGGCGCTGAGGGGGCATCTCGCAAAATGTTGCATTTAATTCCTTCAAATGAAATAAACAACTGGGAAGCTTGGTAGTATCTAAATGGCGAGGGGATGATCGCTAAATCTAAATAAAACTCTGGTCGAAAAAATATTAAAATGCAATGATTCCATACATAAAATCTAAAATACACATCCTCCCATCTTTCACTTCTAATTAGACGATTAGTGAGAGGATCTCCAAGCTTCGCCAATACAAAGAACCCCGACGTCCCTGGGAGATACCATCTGCACCCCATACTGAAGACACTCAATCCAAATCTCCAGGAAAATTTCGCATAGTTTTTCCCAGCCTCTATGTTACTGCAATACATAAGGCGAATCCCTATTTTTAGATACCAAGAATGGACGCAGGTTATGTACACATGTTCTAAAGGTGAATTTTTCTAAACAATTTTCCTAAGATTTTCGCTGGATTTTGCATATGTTTTTCCTTAGAAATAACTAGGCCAAATGGAATGGAGGAAGTTGAATGGCTTGATAGCTGGAAAGAACGCATGTGTGCTGGGGATAAATAAACAATTTGCGTTTGTATATATTCAGTTAAGAAGATTTTTAGGGTATTTCAAGTCTTTTTTTTTTTTTGATTAGGTGTTTGAGTGATTTTTTCAGAGGCAGGTTAAATTTAGATTTGTGATTTCAGGAATTCTGTTGAAGATGTGCCGCTTGCACAGAGGAGAAAAAAATGATTCATAATTAGGCACGGTTTGAAAACCACACATACATTGTATGAACAATCCCTGACGCATTCAAGGAAGCTGCAATCTTTGGCGGAGTTTCTGGCGTTTTTAGAAAACCCAGAAGGCCATCTACAGCAAGATCATTAACATCAGTTGTACCTGACAGGTCGAGCTGCATAACTTGCGATGCCAGACATTCAGTTTTCTTCTGCAAATGCTTCCTCAAGCTGGCACCAAGAAATTGACTGAAACTGACTGACTGAACTGCCTTCAGGCTGGTCATACCGCTAAGACCTGTCAAAGGGGGGCTTACAAACTCTGTACCAAAAAACACAATAACTTGTTGCAACTGCCGAAGAGCCACGATGCCTCTCCATCGTAGTCTCCTCATGACTGAAAACCTGAGTCGTCAATACCAAGCACTACGCCGGGGAATGACACCAGTATCCAGAAGGGAAACCAAGCAATTGCCTTGGCAACAAGAACCCTGCGATCTCAGGCCAAGTAGCAATATGTCAATTCAAGATATTGGAGATGGACGCCAATCCACTGCAACCAGAGCCAACTTCCATTTGAATTCAGAATATTCTCAACCACAGTAGAGTCTTTTGTACTTCCCCGCATAATTTCTCCGCAACCCTGAAGGGATTCCTCACATTCCAAAAAAACATTTAATTTTCAGACCCACACTTCTACAAGCCTAATCGAATGGACTTCTTTCTCGGTGTAGCATTTTATTACCAGTTTCTATCAATCGAACCAATTAAGCTGGGACCCAACCTCCCCATCCTTCAAAACATCCTGTTAGGTTGGATTGTGGCAGGCGCAATCGGTGGCACAACCAGCAATAATGCAACGAGTGGAATTGAGGAAAAGAATCTTTCCGAACAAGTGGATCGTTTTTGGAGTCTAGACAGACAAACAGCACTTCTCGCCAAATGAAAAACAATGCGAGACACATTTCGGCCAATGGACCAAGCGAACTACCGCGGGACGATACCCTTCAAAACCGATCCAGGCACGCTAGGCGAATCCAAGGACATGGCTCTTCGAAGTTCCCATGCGCTTGAACGCAAGCTAACACGTCAATCTGAGCTAAGACAAGAGTACATCAAATTCATGGATGAATATCTGAAACTGGGCCACATGCAGGAGGCTACAGACATTCCCCAACCACATTACTACCTACCACATCATTGGGTCGTTAAGCCTGACAGTACCTCAACAAAGGTCAGAGTCGTTTTCTATGCGTCGGATAAAACCACGTCCAACGTCGCACCCAATGGCTGGTAACACCATTTAGGAGGAAGTCTTTGCCATTCCACTTCGGTTCAGACAGCCTGGATACGTGATCATGGCGGACATTGAGAAAAAGTACCGTCAGATCGAACTCTTCCAACAAATAGGAAATTCTAACTGGTGCTCTGGAGACGCAGCCCCGAAGAACCCATAAGGCAGTACCATATTTCGCAACCAAATGTTTCGAGACTTTGTCCAGGAAGGCACAGATCAGTCATCCCTACGCAGCACAAGTAATCTTACAGAATTGCTATGTCGACGACATCATGACCGGATCTCACAGCCTCTCGGAATTATTGAGAAATCAAGCAGAGCTCAAACCGCCATTTTCCCAAGGAGTATTTAACCTGACAAAAAAAAAATGGTTAGCGAACGAGAAACGTCTCTTAAAGCAAATAGCGCCACAAAATATTCAGTTGTGCCATGACTTCAGCGGAAATGAGGATGACTACATCAAAACTTTAGGCCTGTCCTGGAGACCAAGGACTGATGAGTTTAAAATCAACGCAACTTCAACTGAGACCACTAGAATCACGAAACGAACCATTAGCTCGGCATCTTCGACCCACTAGGGCTGGTTGCCCCAATTGTATCAACAGCGAAAATGTTCCTGCAAGACGTGTGGAAACCAAAACTGAATTGGAACGCCGCACTGCCGATGGAAGTGCATATCAGATGGATGAAGTCATCGTAAGGCAGATCCCAACACCAAGGTTAATCCAAACCAGTTCACATACTGACACAAAATGAGAGACAGCAGACCTTACGATGCATTATCAGAGCCATCCAACAAGAAGACTTCAAAAAATGTGCCATTTGCAAAGGCATGAACAGCTCCATACCTCCAACTCATTAAGCCTCCAGCTTATTAAGAGTAGGTGGAAGACTCGAAGCAGCAAACTTATCCTTCAGCACTGAACACCCAATGTTACTCCCAGCTTCAGACCACATAACCAGGATGATTATGGAAAACATACCAAAGAATCATTCCCATGTTGGTCCCCAAGGCTTTTTAGCCTTAGCAAGGCAGACTTTCTGCGACTTTCTTCCATTGAAAGACAAGACATTAGCACGATCCATCGTCCACAAGGGTCCCAATTGCACCGGCGCTAATCCGAAACTGCTCAGCCAAATGATGGGTAACCTACCAAGGGTATAGTCAGCGCGACCATTTATTGACTCTGGTGTTTATTTTTACGGTCCAATATACTACTATTTGCAAGCCAGGGGAAACGACCACAGAAGACATATATTGCGGTATTCTGTTGCTTCGCTTAGAAGGCAGTGCACTTGGAATTAGCCTCCGATTTGTCAACAGAGACTTTTCTAGGAGCACTTTGAAAATTCTTTGATCGACGCAAAGGTCCAAGTTCCTGTCCCCGGGCACAATCGTACCGTCATTGTCCCCATCAATAGGTGGGCATTCCTCCCGATATCCCTGACCAAACTTCTCTTGGAATTCCTCCTAATTTTTTTTTAAGGGTCAAACTGCGGACGTCGCTCTCCATCGACAGAAGGCGGACTTTTCGTTCATCAAAAAGAACCTTCACTAGAACCTCCACGCTATCGTAAGGGAGAGTCTGCAGTTTACGTTGAGGATTCTTAAAAAAGAAGTTTAAGCGCGCGTCAGCAATGCACAAAACTAGGACTATCTTACCCACAAAGTTTCAATTTCTACTCTATCTGGTATTGCTCTATTCAAGATTTGAGAAGTATCCCTCTTAGGTTGTTTGTGGCTTTTTGAATTTGACTCGATTGCTTCCCACTACATAGACTGAGAGAATGTATAAATTTCGTCCCCTAGGCAGCGAGAACAAAACACAGGAGACCTCCAACCATTCAAACGTTTCAAACTCGGACCTGTTGATGGGTCTGAAACGATACTGCCGACCCATGAGAATCCCGGTACCAGCTCCTCCCTCACAATTTCACCTATCGTTTCTCACGAATTAAAAATCTTTGAACGTTAAAGAATGCCTCGGATTGAGATGGTTTTCTGAGATTGCTTTCCTGTTGGACCACCTCCTGTAAAGGGGACTTCATGGCACAATTGGAATTGGAGGGAGTGCTAGCTCTTAGCACCGCCGATGCGGTCGACTTTTAGGCTAAGCTTGGAATCTGCTATCTCATGTTCTTTACCCTGCGATGTGCAGGTCACTGTAAAACATCATTCTTCTGCAGATGCTCGAAACGTACAGTCTGGCAGTTCAGGTACTTGATGCCGAACAAATCGCTGCCTGACTGTCCGTACAAAGAACTGTAAAAGAACCGGCTTCACCACCGCAGACCTCCTCGTGCTAAACCTCGGCACTTAGAACGAAAGAGCTGACTGACGGTTTCGTCCAGAGCGACACTGAGACAAACTTGATCTCTGGAGTTTTGGCCCGAAGCAATCTAATCAATTCGAACACCTCGCTGGGCTCCTCCTCTACGTCTAAATCCTGTAGGTAGAAGGTTTGAAGTACGATGAAGTACGGAGCCTCTACCTTGTCCAGGATCTCCCGCGCTTGGTGATAGTCCTCCGCTTTTTCACATTTTGTTCGGGCTTTTTCAGTCCCAATTCTTTTTATTGCGAAGCCGGAAAGACCAGCTATCTCGTTCAATATTTTACCCAGGTCGCACTCGCCTAGCCCGAAGATATTTATGAGAGACACTTTTTCTCCCTTTTTCTTCCCCAAGATGCTACTTTCGGGCCCAGTCAGCCGGTGCAACACGCAGTTTCTTCGCAGTCGACTGAGGGGACAGTAACCTTGCCTCTCCCACTTTCAGTTTCTCCGTTAACTCTATATTATCGATTACTAATTTTTCGATATTCATCTGGAACTATTCTAAGGTTTTGTTAAGTTCTTCATTTTTTCTTTCCAAATTCGCAATGCGTGTTTTTGCTCTTCTTTGTTCGGCTTCAGCGCTTCTCGAGCCCTAAGGGTCATAGGCACATGGGCAATCCTCGTGCCTCTCTGTCTTAATGTGGAGGGCCGGTCCAACCTCTACCCGTCGGAGCTTGCCGCTCATCGGCTCTGGAGTCAATCAACCAGAAAGATTTTTTATTGTGTATCTTTCCATTTGTCAAAAATTCAAAAATTTTTAATCATTTCGTTCCAATGAAGACTGTCACTTAGAGGAGGAAGCTCATCTCCACATCTTGGAGCTGGACTCAAAGAGACGAAGGATCCTCGATTCTCCAAGGCGATCCTAAGAATCCAGATATATTACAGCTGCAAATGCAAAGATCGAATTAATTACACTTCATACGGATTAGTCAAGTTTGATAGGAATAGTTCTGAAGTCGATTCAAGCCTCTTGGTGGTATGTGAATTGGGGGAGGTCTCTATGTGCGCGGTGCCTTCCTAGTTTGATTAGATTGAACGATTGTTGGCAAATTTCTTCTTCAATGGTCTCCGCACCTTAAACCACTGAATTGTTCTGTATCAAAGTTCGCTCCCAAGATCCCCATCAATTGATCGCTGAATGAGTCAGCGAATCCACAACAAAACCATGGTATGACCCTAAAATTAGAACTGCAACAAAAATTCCCTGAAAGTAAAACAGCACAAAATCAATGCACCCCACAACGTACCCAATTGAAGAATTACAATTGCAGCGGAAACTGATTCTTCCAAGATTATTTTTAGAGGCAAGGCTCTCCCTTCCTTCTGTCGATACCTTTCTCCCAAGATTATCTAGAAGGTTCCGCAGTAAAACCAGCCCAATTCATGTTTACATCAGCCATCGACCGCGTCAACAAAGCCACATCAATAGATCTAATTTAAAAAACAACCAAAAACGATTTGTTCCCAATTAAAAACACAATCTTTCCAAATTTTCTGAGGGTCATACAGACAGGGCCTGAGTGATGGCATCTAGGTCGCAAAATTTCTTTGGGATCTATAAATAAAACCTCGAGGAAAAGGGCAATGGGAAAGCATCCAGTGGAACGATCGGAGGTGGTTGCTCTCGTAAATGGGGATTTGTTTGCTTTTCAATGTTTGTGGGACTAATTGTTTTTAATTGGTATTAATAGTCCGCCTGCATTAAGCCAGCTGACTAATCTGGGGATTAGCCCTGAGTCTATGCGGTTGAAGCTCAGATTTATCTTATGTTGAAGTTTTGTAGTGGATGGCTCTTTCGTGATTAGATTTCAACAACAAATTGACTTTGGGCTAATTTGAACATGTGTCTTTCTGATGACCTTAGGGATGAATTTGAATCTTAAGACTATTATAGAAGAGTATCTTAGATAAATGGATTCGACAATGAAGGCATAGTTCATAATTGAAACGAATGGTGGACAGAATTTTGTTGTCTGCACACAAATTCCTTCTAAACGGTTGATATTTCATCTACCTACATAAAAAATTTAAAGACCAGCAGAGGTTAGGTATGCAACGAGTGCATGGTTTTCCTCCTCAGCAACTAAAAAATTGTATATGTATACAGGAAATTCAACTTCGAGAGTGCATTCTTTGAAAGTTTATAGGCAGAAAAATTATTGCGGATCTTTGACGGCGACGGGAATTGCGCGAGAAAAATTCCGCGCATAAGGTCTGGTATTAGTAATAAGTATGTGATGTAGTGCATTGTTATGTACCCCCGCGGTTGCGGGCATATGCCATTGCACGGCTCTTTATGGGGAAACACCCACAAGAAAACCATCTAAGAGCTATCGACACACCATTAACCACATGGGGCACGACCTGGATAGGTACCTCGTCCCAACCCCACATATACGTAATGTGAATATTGAACGGCCAGCATTGGAAGAAATAAAGTCAGAAATCAAATGCCAAAAAAAAAGAACATGGCGCCGGGCATGAATGACATCCCCACTGAACTATAATTTGGTTCTCTCCATTTGGACCACGAACAAATCCCACAAGAGTGGTTAAAAAGTGTGATATCCCCCCATGTGAGAATTATAGAGCTATCTCACTACTTTGTATGTTCTATAAAATCCTTATAAACGTTCTAATAAAAGAATTAGACTGCACGTCGACAAGACGACTGATAACCAAGGAAGTTTTCGGATTGGAAGATCAACCAATGCCCAGCTACTTACGGTCCAACAGGTGCTAGAAAAATGCTGGGGAGTCAACGAATTTGTTGGTCCGCAAGCAGGCATATGGCAGCATTTACCGAAGTGTTCTCTACAAAATAATGCTTGACTTGGGAATTCCAGGGAAACTGGTAAGCCTTACCAGAATGGCAATGTTCTACATAGCAGTGCAGGTCAGTGTCAGTAACAGGCCGCTGATGTGTCAGTTTAAAACAAGGAGATGGGCCGGCACCTCTTTCAATCTGTCAATGGAGCAGGTTATAGGAAAGTTGCCTGTGTCACGCCGCTATGTGCCCTGCCAAATTGTCGCATATACAGACGATGTAAACATTATGGAGCGATCTTTCACATCAGCAAAGGAGATATTTATAAACCTCGATAAAACAGCAAACGAAGTTGATTTGCGAATTAACGAAAACAAGACGTCACAATGCAAACGAGAAAAATGTTGCTCATTAGGCAAAATATAACGATTGACAAGTATAACTTGGAAACTTACTTACTTAGGCGTATAACTGACGAAAAATTAAACTGGCTTAACAAAATAAAACGAAGACTTCCACTCGCAAACAAGGCCTTCTCGGTCGTGCCGATTTTAAAAGCCAGCTGCTAGCATAGGAAAGCAAAACTTCAAGTACACAAAACGATAATGAGACCTGTCCTATGCTCCGAATGTCAAACATGGGCCCTAACACAACCTTCCTAAAAAAGGTCAATACCTTGGAGAGAAGAGTCCTGAGAAGAATACCAGGAGCCCAACAAGAGGACGACCAATGGGGAATCAGATATAACCAGGAGTTGTACAAAATATTTGGCGACCCCGAGGTCTTTAAATAATAATAATTAAATGTCGGAAATTGCAATGGGCTGGCCACGATACACCTAACCGAATATTTGAAGGTAGGGGGGGAGCAGAAAGACTTAGACCGGTAAGAAAACTCATGTAGGAAAGTCTCGGTAGGAAAACCTCGACGAAGACAGCGTCTCTCTCGAATTTCCAAAATTAGAGAACGCGGTGGATTGATCGGGATGGTTGAAAAAAGCCATTATGAAGGCAAGGCCGAAATGGGCTGTGGGCCTCGACGACAACGATGCTGTTTGTCTGTCTTTTATTTTGTGTTTTTTTTTTGTACCAGATTTGTGTTGTATATTGAATTTACAGCCACCTAAATTACATCAACTTTCTCTTTCCGTGCCCAAATCTTGGCTATTACTAAGATATGTGTTTCATCCAATCACCATGTTCCTTTAGAAAATGTATCAAATTGTAGTTCAGATCGCAATATCGTCGCTGATTCTGTTCTCCAGCGTCCATTTTGAGAATCCTCCATTCGTCCTTGCCACGTTTTCAGTAAATCTGCCTTTACCAATCCTCGCTATTCTGCATCCTATTCAGGTAGATTCAGTATCATCTTCTCATGTAGACCAAGCCCTTCTTATACCGGAAGAACCAATGAGCAGCAAAACAAATGATTGCAATTATTATGAAGACAGCTTAGCCCTCAATATGTCAAGGAAAGGCAAACACCATGGTAGAACTCTGATTTGGCAAAATAAAAGGGAAGTGAATTACCTGCTGTGAATCGAAGGTGATATCCATTTTCAAACCAGGATGACCAACCTACACGGACTCAAAGAGCTTCCGACCGATTAGCCCAACTTTCTTGGAAACGCTAGTAAATCGATTTATATTGGACGCATACCTTCCTAAGTGGCCACTTCACTATAAGAAACATGCATACCAGAAAGGGAAATCTGTGGAGATAGAACTGCATAAGCTTCCGGCAAAAATTGAGGAGACGATATCCAAGAACGGTTACGTCTTAGGTGCATCTACTTACATCGATAATGCTTTCAGTTGAAGCAAGATGTCACAGGGGCTGCTCCCAAGAAAGGGTTCTCTCCCTTCTGTTATGGCTGCTGGTAATTATTATTATTCTGTTAAGGGAAAGCCGCACCGCGTCCTTGAAGAACTGGCTCCTGGTAATGGGAAACTTACTATTTCTGCTATAGAACACAATGTTCTCTGTGCCAGCGTTTGCATCTGTCATCAAAAGACGGGTCGGACCCAGGATTTTTTTCGAAAACCCAGAAGACCTCATAAGGGGAGATGTATGCCACTTTATTGGCAGCAGAAAAGTTTTGGTGGGAAAATGACAGGTTCTCACTACTTGAATTTTTACTAAGAGTAGGACATCGTCATTAGCACTAAATAGCATCAGCATCTTGAGTCAGTTGGTGCTGAGTGGTTACCAAGTCCTTCTGAAACTTGGTCGACTGAACGAAATATTCCTGATATGGCTGCTAGGGCACTTAAACTTTGCTAGTGACTAGGAGGTTGAGAGGTTGGAGCGCCAAGTCTCTGGATCAACAATGGTAGAACCAGAGCCAATATTTGGCATCCTGATGTCACTACTAAATCTCTTTTGAAAGTTGAAATTGCAAGTATTTACGCATTCGAATGGGAAAACCTGAATTCCAGCCGGCAGACGAAAATCTTTGTGGAAGGACGAGGACCACTAGAGCGGTATTTTTATTGTTCCTTTCGAAATAAGATATGAAAATATTGCTCCTTAAACTATTACCTTGAAAAAAAAATGGTCTCGGCTATATGTAGCCAATTGGAGGAAGAGAAGATGGTCCTGACTTCATATGCAGCTGCCCGGCTTCCTCAGACCTCAGACGAAGATACGTCGGTAGGGCTTTGTTCAACGAACAATCTGCACACCCATTGTCTCTGGGAAATGTTCTCAAATTTGCAGAGACCTGCGAATACCACATCCAAGAGGTGATTCTAGGGGATAATGGAATGGCCCTAACAAAATGTCTGAATGTTTGAAGTTGCGATTCCCTCCTCCTAAGCTGAAGCGATACACTAGTTTTTACTGCTTTCTCGTAGGTATATTTCAACCGTCCCTGGAAATTGAATTTATCACCGCCAGGTACTAGATAGCCAGCTTTGTAGAGATAGTGTCGCTACCAATCCAAACTATTTTCGTATTCCTTTTACTACATTTGATAACCAAAGCCTTTATTTTTCTTTCAGGTTAGTGATCATCTCCCTGTACGTTTTCATGTCTTCCCAGTAGCGCACATTTCGACGTCCTTAGGTTGTTCTATAATGACAACTTCAGCCTTAGCGGATACTTTCCGTCGAAGCTTGCACTCATGCCATAAAAGGTTGTTCACCAAGAGTATAGCAAAGGATTTAAGTGAGTAATATATCGACTGACATTTGGTGACATTTAGTGTCAGCATATTCACCGATCAGTAGACAAGTAATTTTAGCTCATCTGCGATCACTGGAGGGGGACAAAAGGGAAGCTCATTAACGAAAAGTAGAAATACATTAGGCATCCTAGTATACATCCTTGGAAAACGTAGTTTTCAAGATGCTCATTGATTTAAGCCTCCAAACCTAGATATAGATAAGATTTTATTTGCAAGGTAGCGCCTATTAGCTGCATTAGGTGCTAGTACACCTAAATGGTCAACTTTCGCCAGTTAGATTCTTGCATAGCACTATCATTGTGGTTGACCATAGTTAACCCGGATGGTATCGAGATGCATCTCAACAAGACGTGTGCACTCGGAGAGAAAAGTCCAAACTTGATACTTCCAACAAGGTCTCAGAGACCTCTAATGACAAACAGCCCCCTCTGACGTACAGGCAACCAAAGGAGAAAAGAGAAAGAGAGTTTCAATAAAAAAATACTTCTTGCCAATTCCGATAAACTTAGAAGGGTCGACAAACAGTAAGCGGACTGAACTCTGTATTATGAAATATTGCATAATCCTAGTCAACCAGCAAGCAGTTTACCACGGCGGACAAGTCTTGCCCGCGGCGGACTGCGGACACCTTCTGAAAAATTACAGAAAATGATGTGCAACTCGATCATCGTACAATCAAGCAAATGTTGTTAAGGTCCTTATGCTCCCCTTCACTGAAAAACTCCCCCTTCAATGCCTCGCTCGACAAGCCTCTATGTAGGGCAAACATTGTTAAGGATATATGGTTTCTTCGCTATAACAGAAATGATGTTAATTGACATCATGGTTCACGAAAAATTAGATGCTCTAGCTGAGAAGCCTCCTCAGACTCGCCACAGGTAGGCCTACTTCCTTATATTAAGGTGCTGTCACAGAGCATGAGGAGCTTGATTGGATGTGGACGAAACCATGCAGCTCAGCTCAGGTTTGAATGGGAGAGTCCACTATTTCCGCTCTGATGGTGAATCCCGTTGAGGTGTTCTTTCACTCTTCGATAGTTAGGAACGAGCGGTAGAACTTCGGGAAGACCAGCTACAACGAGGTTACTGAGCATTCCGTCAATTTCGTAGTGAAGGTCAGGAATAAATAAGGGTAGCTTGTTCCGCTCTGTGGCACAACACCTTTAGAAAGTTTCAGAGCCAAGGGGAGGCGGTAGTTATATATTTTATTCCTCTTATCTTTGATGCCGCGATTTCCTTACTCAGATTGGTTAACTAGAACTGGAAGTCCCTTATGTGCTGCTAAGTATACGCATGAATAGCCTATGCGGTGCTATAATGTATCGTCCAGAATCTGTCTTCAGGATTTCCAACTCCCAGCAGTGTAACAAATGCTGAAAGATTACAAAAGTTTTGAGAAATATCTCAGGATTTCGCACTTTATGTATCTTAGGTTGTTGTTGTAGTTTCAACGTGGCATCTTCATCACCAAGTCTCTTCAGCTCAGTCAAAGCACGGCAACGAACACCAGGTATCAGCAGTCAGACGCTTTTCTACGTTCCTGTGCTGTCGAAGACAGAACTCCTCTATGGAACCGTTGTGGGGAAAAATTTTCACTAAGCAGCCTTCATCAATGTAACCTAACATTCCAATCTGAAACCCAGACAAGAACCGTTAAAGCACATGAAAATCCTGATTGATTCTTGGATAGCAGAGGTGAAATCTGTTGTACATGATGCAAAGATGAGTCCCAGTGGCCTTTTATAAATCCAATCCTCCTTGTTACAGTCCGCAAAAAATGTCTCTTTTTACAGTATTTACTCAGAAATCTCCCAGAAAAAAGTGCGCCTGTCGCTTCGTATTTGCGGAGAGTTTCCGCAGCCTTGTCCAACCCATTAGGCCAGTGACAGCTTCGAGACATATCTCAGAGAACTCCTGGTTTTTTATTTTAAAAATTTATGCACGTGAACATACGCATTTAAAAGGGTCGAGGCCATCAGGACTGTAATTTGCCCGAAGGTGACTCGTTCCGAGGCGTATCTACGTTGATATTGAGATTTTCGAAAAGAGGACCTTAATTCGTGATGACTTATATAGAGGAGAATTAGACCTTTAAAATGGTATACAGGAATCTTTTAAAAACCTTTAACGTTTGTCAGGTGGCACTGACTGGAGCCCGGAGTTAGGCGTGGGGACAAAAGGGGCTCGTCTGTTATGGGTTAGATCCCAATTGGATTGACCTCTAATTGAATGGTTGGCGAATTTGAGTTTAGATTCAGGTTCTCCATTTATGAGCTCGGCATTGCCCCCCCCCCCCCTCAGTGTTGGATCGTGACGGTTTCCGTCCGTTTGATTTTGTATGTTATTCAATTTTAATATCGTTTTATGTGGTTGTCTTTGTTTTCCCATAGGAAAATAAGTCAATCTCGGCAGAGCTGCTGTTTTCTGAGTCAAAGCTAGTTGACAAGAGGGTCCCTGGTACCCAGAGTTCACCGTTGACAACCCATTCTTACCCCTATGACCATTCAGCCCTCGGGACAGTAGTTATACTTTGGGCTGCAGTTTTCATTAAAACTTAGCTTCAAGTTACACCTCGGTTTCCCAGAGGACCTGCCTTCCTAAACTTCCTCATCACGACAAGCTAGGCAATGACCGACTTAAGGACTGACTGATGAAGATGAGTTTCGTTTTTTCTGTTCGCCCCTTGACATACAGACAACAATCAAAAGGGTTGACAGAAGAAGGACACCAACCAGCAAGTGCCTAAAAGACAAAGTGGATACCACCAATTAAAGTAAAAGGAACTAATGGTGTCTGAAAGAAAAACGTTAATTGTCTTGGTCTCATGAATCCACCAGGAGTTCAAGGGGTCAGATATAACCTAACCAGTTAGAATTAGTCTTCAATGGCACGGCAAACCCAATCAGTCCTTGGTATCCACGGTATACCTTAAACTTCTTTAATATCATTTTTAAACTATTCCAAAGTGTGAAAGCCGGAGATAAGTATCTTTAACGTTATAGCCAATGTCAAATTGTGCTCTTTTCTTGAACACGCTGTATTCATCATAATTTCCCATGATCGTGGTCAAGAAACATGTCTTGTTGCTATTTATACCATCGCGGCATCAACCCAAACTACCAAAATAGCTTTTTCTCACTTCTTAGTCGATGACAATGCCGACATATTCGAGGAATCTCTTATAGTTGGCAACCATCCTTTCATTCAGATGCATAAATGCAGAAAATATGCAAATAATGAGGTCATTTTGCAATCATACTTAGTGCCTACAGTTTCTTGTGTATCTACAGCATTGTCTCCTCGTGGCACACACAAATCGGTCATTATCATCCCCAAAAGGAGCAAAGGATACGAACTGAAACCATGGACTGAAAAATCTTTCCAACAAGAAAGCTACCGGAAAACTATCTTTGAATCCTGTTGAGAGGAAATCTAAAAGTATTAGCAGAATCCACTTTAATGGTACCCCAATAGCGTGGTAAACTTGTAATTTGTTTAAAGTCTCACCCCCGAACTGGGACTTTACTAAATTCCTTAAACTTTAGTTGTTAACTTAAGAACCTGCTTCATCCCCGTCATGACAAAATGTGACCAACGGAAACTATCGTCTGCAACCCCAATCCACTATGATCATGTCCCAAATTATTTAGCAGAAAAAATCCGGGGAAAATCTTAGCGAACTTTCTTTTCCAGGATGGGATTTTTTCTGGCTTGGGGTGAGAAATTGATGTTTCGTGCTTGAAATGCCGAAATAATGGTGAGACACTGCCCAGGGGATGATATCCAGAGATTTTTGATACATTTACATACGTAAATATGTTCTGATATGCATTGTGCATGTGAAGTTGAGCAGACGGAAGAGTTGGGTGTCGAGGATTTGGTGGAAGAGTCAAGGACAAGGTTACGTGGAGATTAACTGTCATCACCCGATTGTTCCTGATATGGGGATATACGTTATGAGGTCTCCGGGTTGAATTTAAAGTTAGCAGATTGAAGTTGTTTTGAAATGACAATCTCTGAGGAGATTGCTAACCAGGACATTTCCATTGGTTTAAGTTTGTTCACAGTCCTGCTGGTCCCACTGTTGGCATTGTGTTGAACCGCTACATCAACCCCTCCGAGTGAGGATGCGACTGATTTATTGGTGATGAAATTCTCTGCATGTGTTCCAAGCAATGTCCTGGTTGCGGTTCAATCTGGTGAGAGAATTTCGGAGCCGACTGGAGAACCGGTACCACTGCAGGCTTGGAACCGATGGGCATCGGCTCTACCTAACGATTCGTATCATCCCCACTTGCATTGATGTCTGGTGGGCTGGTAACCTTGGGTTGGTGATGCCGGTTGGGTAACTTCAACGAAGGTTGGTTTGAAGCGCTCGGTGGACACGTTGATGTGCTTTCCGTTGACTTCGATTGTGTTAACGAGGTTTGACATTCTTCGAACCACACGGTGAGCGCCGGTATACGGTTGCATAAGCACCCGACATACTGCATTGACCCGCAAAAATACATGGGAGCACGACTGGAAGCTCTTGCTGACGAATATTGTTCGCTTGGGATGTTTGGAGGAGTTGATTGAGCGTAAGTTCCTCAACCCTTCTTGATAGGATGGGTGATGAACTCGTTAACGTCTTCCTGATGGTTGTCTGGCATGAAGAATTCCGACTACTGATGCGTCGACATCTTCCTGGTTGCTTCCGGGCAATCCCAACAAGCCTGTGAGAAGGGAGTCTACCCAAGCAGGGGTTTTCTCTTCGCACATAAAGGCGGCCTTTAACGACCGGTGCCACTGTTTCACCAGGCCACTCGAGGTTGGTTGATTCTGAGTAGTCCTGGTCCTTTCACAGCCCAACAAGGGTGCGAATACACAAAAGCCTGATTGGAATTGAATCTCTTGGTCCGTAGTAATCACCTGAGGTGAGCCAAAATACGAAATCCAGTGATTATAAAGCGTTTTAGCGATCGATTGAGCCAATTAGTCTCGCAAAAGGATAGCGTCCGGCCACCTAGGGAACCTGCCTAACTTACTTGTATCCCTGTCATTCGATTAGGGGTCCCACTTTATCTATATGAACGAGTTTAAATCTCGTTCGGGAACCAAGATACCATGGATTAGGGTTTTGTTATGACGGCCGACCTTCAAACGCTGGCCCGGGATGAAGATACATGCCTACTAATGAATATCTTTGCTCATTCTAATCCCCACTGACTTTTTTTGCAATTGCCTTGTATGTTGGCGGTTATTCGGCATAGTAAAAGCTTTGATATCCTTGCGCTGCAAGAAGCCTACACTACTAACCATTCTCACCTCTCTAAATTCATCTCTGCATTTAACCTTATTTCTAAATTTAGGGAGAACAGCTATGGTGATGTCATTTTGGCTTTCCGTAAATCTTCGCAAAGCCAGCTATGTTTCCGTCTATGACATCGTTATAGCGTTCTCATTAGGGGGGTCTCAATGCCAGATCCATCAACCTTGGTGGTTACCTCACCAAGGCTGCAGTCCTCAGTTTCTCATTTATCTTCCTTAATAATGGTATGCCCACTTTTTACAACCTGCCGGTCAAACCAATTGGGCTGGGTTCTTGACAGTGCTCTTGTAAATTCTGCCAGTCAATATTGGCAGTGGAATTCCATTACGGACCAAAAATATCTAATAGTCACCACACTCCCATCTGCATCTCCACGCAGGTGCTCAATGTCTCTCCCAAATTCAAGATTGATTCGATTAGGATAAAGACTCCGGTCAGCAACTTAACACCCCAAGAGGATAACCCTTTGAAAGGAAAAAGACAAATTGCAAATAGGCGTTTTGGGACTAACTCCAACATTACAAATTTTTTCGTTTTTAAGGAAGCCCAACAACTGTGGGGGATGGTGGTTGCGAACGTTAAGCGGAAGCGTTGGTATCAAATTTAGTCTGATTTATCTAAGACAAAAGATGTTATGTCCTTCTGGAAATCCATGAGGGAATTTCGTCGCTGTCTTAGGGACAACCCCCTACCTTGGGATCCTAGAAAGAATGTTGACTACCTCGACTATCTAGCTGGCCAATACAGCACACGAAGGCGCCTGGGGATGACCGGGACCACTCCCTTATACCAGATTTTCCCTTATTGAAGGAGCTGCCGCTCCGTTTCAGGAGACTACCCTTGCCAGCCAAATAACTTCTGAAGCTAAAGGAAAGGAATCCTAAAACCTATAATTTGATAGTACAAAACCCGGATGCCGACAATAGTCTGTCCTCAATCTATAGGTTTTTCCGGATCCTGTTTGACACTGTAGTTCCTGATGAAGTTTCCGTGATTTCAAGGTTCAGGTCATCTTGTCTTATGATTTGGAAGGAACCTGTGGCTGGGTCTACGTGGCGGATAATTGTGGTAGGTAGACCGATGGCCTTAAATCTAGTGGTTTTTTGGTCTTGGCATTGGATGCCACCTTCAGGCGCGGGGTTTCGGGCAGTGCGGGGGTTGGTCCCGACTGGACCCAGATCTTACGCTTTTCCATGAATGTAAGTTCGGTGCGGTGAAACTGCTGCAAGACACCACTGACTGCGGTGTCTGATGCATTCAAGATTAAACTTAGGCAGTGCAGGCTTGAAATGGACCAGAAGTGTGGCGTCTCCGAGAGAATCTTTGCATGTCTGGAAAGCTCTTCAAATCCGGATTACAGAAGACTTGGGTTTTGTTGCCTTTTTTCGAGTTCTGTACGTAATGGGTGAATGGTGCTTGCAGTTGAGCCACGTCCTTTAAAAACCCTAAGTAGAAGTATATTGCTCCTCCGCAAGTCCTTGACGGTTTTGGGTTTTTGAAATTTTTGTACTGCATCAACCCGATGTTGGAGACGTGAGAAACCGTTCTGTGAGATTGCACGGCCTAAATATTCTATTTCGAGGACTCCAAATACGCATTTCTAAACCTTGATGATGATTGAGTATTCTGACAGGCGTTGCAGTACCATCCTCAAGGCGATCGTTGACAGGGGTGCCAGTGGTTATTATATGGTACCTAACACCGTGGCTAATGTTTTGCTTGTAAAATGCCGGTTTCGGGACCCTTGGAAATTCTTTTAACATAGCGTGGCACCTGGCCGCGACAATAGATATCGATTGAAATTGTAATTTTTTCACTTGGCCCTTCGAGCCCGATTCGGTTGCTGGATCTAACAGGCGGCCATTTCCTAGGTCGGCCAGAGGGCCGTAATGTCGAATTAGGTCGTGATAGTATCAGTCGCGGCACCTTGGCGACTACCCCACTCAAACGTTCGTCTAAGTTCAAGACTAATCTTATGCCGCTTTCTAACAAAAGTTGGTTGATTGACACGTTGGCGCCGGTGTCGATCAGAAAACCAAAATTAGTTCAATCATCAAAAATGCTTCCTTTTCAAGCAATCGCTGACCAACGTCTGAGCAATCAGTGATCGAGCTCGTTTCCTGCCCACTGGAAAAAAACATGCATGCCGGCACGCATCGTTTCGCATCTGTGCCAAAACGACGGTGGAACCCACACATCGACTTCTTATTGGTCTATTCTTCTAGCTACGGACCAGAAACCCCCTGATGGCATTGTGTTGAACCGCCAGATAAATATCCACTTTAGATAATCACAAAGATCCGCGACCTTGGCCCGGATTCGAACCCAGGGCACGAGGTCGAGATCGAGAGGCGCACATTCCAACCACCTTGGCCATCGCACTGTCTAGATGAACCCACTTGTATTCGGGGCAACCTTGTCAGATAATGTATCACTTCTTCATCTTGGGAGCTTTGTGCCGAATTTTTAGTCAAAATTTTTTGTCAAAGTAGTTGCTGGAGGTAGGAAGGGTCATGTCTCATTTTGAATGGTTGTTAACAGTGGACTGGGGGTACATCGACTTTACTTACGGGGACCGCTCTAGTAGATACAGATACCTTAGAAAGAAATTGGAGATCAGGACTTCTAAACGTAAGATCCCTAGGATAACTCCCTACTAAAACTGTCCTACCCCCTATCTATCCATCATTACCACAATATCTCAACAAATCCACGTGGACTATCAATCAAACCCGCCAACGTCCATCAGATCCACCAACTTCAATGACCATAAAACCACATAAAAACAGTAGCCAATTGAGATCTCAACAAGAAGCCGTTGTCGTGCATTCAATATAGAAAAAGATTGCTTCCATACGAGAGCAATGTGGGCGGTCTAAGACAAATTGTACCGCTCAATTAAATTTAATATGTGACATCACACATTGAAAATAATGGACGAGTTTACACTATGCAGGCCACCACTATCGCGTTCATATCAAATTGTCGCATCAATCAAATTGACGACAATTTCTCGGTCATGTCCAAATGCAATTACGGTCATCACAGATTCCTGACCGAGTGCTGAGTGATTTTGCGAGACAAAAGTGCAATGTATGGCTGGCAACGGTGTTGCACTTGGACTAGAATTTTATGCCCATGCACTTTACTGTGAGGGATGCGCGGAGTTCATGGCTAGCGGAGAGGGGGGTGGGATTTCAATGAGGTGTGTTGTTTTGAAGTGGTTTTTTCCTGTACTAGTTTCAATGGGAAGGTGTTTTTCTAGCATGGGGCAATGGGGCTTCCTATATATGGTAATTTCCCAATTATGACTTGGGATATCGTTTGATTTTGGAAGTATCTGTAAAGAATTTTTGTGGAATAGTTGGGAGTGAAGAAAACCTGGAAGTATGTTTTTGATTTCAATTTTTCAAACGAGACTCGAGTTCAGGCTAAATTCCAAGAATAGAGGAGCACTGCTGCGCTAGTTCGCTATTTTCGGCCCCGACTTGTACCGAACCACCCTAAAACGTTACCCTGGAAGGAGGGCTCTGGTTTAGACCAGCTGGTCCACATTAATAGCCCCAGACTCACCTGTACCGCGGATCAATTTACCGGGTTCATCATCGTGATATTCCTTATCCTTCTCCTTTGCCGAGGTCCCGGTGTATCGAAGATTGGAGGGAGGAGAGGGGGGGGGGAACTCGTCCTACCTAACCTAATGCGATGCGCATTCTTTTATAAACTTTGACTACCATATCCGATATCTGGAGGTACCTGAATTACCCATGCTTCCAACCAAACCACCTCGTAATATACAGGATCAGTCCATGACCGTGGCTACATTTGCAGAGCTGTCCCACTGTTGGTACTGTCTTTGGTACAATTTCTTCCTAGCTCACTGCCACTTCGGACATCTTCATCTTCTAGCTGGACTGTACGACCCTTAATTTTTTTTTGAAAATGAGAAGCCTCTCCGCAGTTAGTCCCAATGCTGGACGACTTCTATGGTTCCCGGTGCTGACCAATGCTTCTGTCTATACAGCAGCCTCATATAGCAATGCCATTCGAAACTCAGTATGGTATCGATCGTTGCTCCCAGATTTTTGATGATGGATGCCATAGCCACTAACATAGGGTGCTGTTTCTCCTACGGTTGGTATTAATAACAGTTTTATCCTTTCTTCGGCAACCTCTTCCTATCGCATTGACTATAGAACGAAAGCCATATTGCTGCTTGAGTCAACACGTCCAAAAAAAATTGAGATGATATGATGGTACACATGGGGGGGGGGGGGGAACTCCTCTCTTTCTCTGCCATTTGCGGTCCGAAAGTGCTAGTGAATCATAAGAGCCTGGACTTGCCAGTTGATTTGAGAAATCTGTTTAGAATTTCATCTAATTTCGAACCCTTGTTGTCCCCAATATATCCGCAGATTTCCGTAAAAACGCAGGAATCAAGCAAGCTTCCTGTTAAATATAAAACTTGGGTCCTTTCTCTTCTTGACGTAAAAAGGACGATATTTGTCACTTGGGTCAATTTGTCAGCCAACAAAACAATATAGGAAAAAAAAATAAGGTTAAATTGGAGACACCAGTATGATTGCTCAAGCCACTGACGAACTCTCCAACTTACAAGCTTCCTGGTTTCATTAGTATTTTGGTCTCCTACTTAAGACAAAACGCCTTTTCAGCATTGTGGCTTTACATGTCTAGGCTACGTGTTGAGGCATTTATTCTGCTTTCCATATTGTGTTCGTTTCAGCCCATTACCCCCTTCTAAAGCCACTAGAATTGTATTCTTCCAAAAAGTTTCTATTAACCAGTGACGCCCTGTGGTTGTGTTTCGTTGTTGACCGCCTTCTGCTTCTGCTTTCTCCGTCTCAAATGTCGAGTAAAATGGCCTGGTGGTCACTACAGATATAGCATTCATTCACCTACCAGACCATCCCTTCCCCGCAAACCAACTTTTCCCAGCACTTCCTCTCCTATAACCGATATCCTGTTCTATGCATCTTGAAAACTCTGTTTCATGGATGCTGTTCAACTGTTCAAGTATTTTTTCTTTGATCTCCTCTATTGTCTGAAAGCGCTGTCCTGTCATTGGGTACTTGAGTTTCGGGAACAGCCACAAGTGACTTGGAACCAGGTCAGGAGAATAGGGGGGATGGGGAAGGGTTGTTATCGAGTTTTTCGCAAAAAACTCACGAATGACGAGCCCAGTATGACAAGGAGCGTTGTCGTGGTGGAAAAATCACTCACCTATGGCCCACAATTCTGCGCTCTTCCGACGAATCTTTTGGTGTTAAGTCCTCAGGGTTTGGAGGTATCGATAACGATTGATTATTTCACCTTTTGGGAGGAATTCATGATGGATGACACCCTTTGAATCAAAGGGAACAATGAGCATCACTTTAACGGTTGGTCTCACCTGGTGAGCCTTTTTCGGTCTTGATGATTTTTTTCACTTCCACTTTGACGACTGTAACCAAAGATTCGTCACATTGCCATTTCTAAGAGCTACTGACAAACCTTCAGGCGATGCGCTTTTTGATCCTCTGTCATCAGTCTTGGAATCCAATCTCCAATTTTTGGGTCAAAACCTTCTCTTCTCTGCTATCTCTCGAATCGTCAAACAACGATTGGAAGGCACAAGGGCACAAGTCGACTTGTTAGCACTGGTGAAGGGAACTAATTAATCGCTGGAAACACCGCATAATTAAACTCAGACACATATTGGCAGATATCCTCACTAACCTACCCTTGCTTTCTCGCCTGGAAATTGGGGTTAGCTTAACATTGCGATTTTGGTTTTGGGAAGAAGGAAGTGCTTAATCGCCATCCACTTGACAGCAAACCGGACCAGTTTGGGAGAAACTTTCTGCAACTGTTTTTGGTTCATGAACTCCTTTGTTTTGGATTAGTGGTCGATTTTTCAAAAACAGACGACTTGCATTTTCGTCCAAAGCAGAGACAGAAGTAAAGTCGCCCTTGCTCGCGGTAACTTGAAACCGTACTTACTCCTTGAAGCACTGCACCCTCTTCGTCTCTTCTAGTTGCGGACTGCTCTCTCCCTCCGCCTTCTTTAGTTGAGTTCTTCATTGGTATTCTTAACACCAATGTTGGTCCTGGTCCCGATAGGCACATCTTCCTTGTTAACTGTAAACAATACATTTCTTTTCCTCTGTTCATTATCTTTAACAAAATTTTCGAAGATTGTCACTTTCCGTATCTTTGGAAAGAGGCCTTTATCATCTCTCCGTTCCGTGTCTCTTCTCTCGGTTTACTCCAAAATCCTGGAGAGGTACGTCTACGACTGGGTGACCGCGTAGTTCGGTGACCCCATTGTGAGGGAACAGCATGATTTCATGAACCACTGCATCAAAACTTTTAGTCTTTATTAATTCGCCAAAGCCTTTAATGTTGTTGACCACACTATTCTCCTTTTTGAACACTCTGTACTCAACTTCCCCCTCAATTATCTTATCGCTTTCCTCCTACCTCTCATACTACTGCAGAATTTCTCTTCATGGATACTCATCCCATTCCTTCTCTGCTTCTTCTGGTGTTCCCCAAGGCTCTATACTTGGGCCCCTACTATTCCCGTTTTTTATCAATGACCCCTCTCCATCCCCACCTGGCCGTGTTTGCTGCACACATGTACATATGATACGTAAATTTGATCACACTTCAAATATTAAACGGCCTTGTCGTTCTACTCCCCATACTCTCAGAGTGTCTGCTACTTAAACATACCCACAAAGCTGCTCCCTGATATATAATATTTCATATGCATAGTTACTCGCTGCATCCATTATCACCTGCCCACTGCGGCCCTTCAGCACATAAATGGAAAACATGTTCCTTTTCTCTGCAGCTTCTCATCTTTTCTCCAGCCTTAATCGCTAGTACAAACCGGTACAAAGTGACTGAATTGGAGAAGCTGTTCAAATACTTCCACCTCGAGCTTGCAGTTGACCTAGCTTGGTGTGCCTTAATTAAGCTCCCTAATATTTTTAACACCACTTTCGAGTCCATTTTCGGCGGAAGTGTAGTACAAGTCACCTTATCGTAGGTGTCATTACCTCCCCGCTATTAGCCACTGTCTCCCTGATTTGACAAATAGAATGACCATCCTTTTTGACTATCCACAGTGCTGGAAAATATATGGTCTAAAAAAGGCAAATTCTACTTGTGATGCAGCGTTCAATTTGATTTATTCTCCCCCCTCCCTTCCTCTCCACCTCCTTAAAGCATGAATATGCAGTAAAACGAACTTCAACCGTACTTCCCCTAGAATATCCTGTATGAACATTAAGTAAGGCGACATTCCTCTAAAGGACTTAGTCTCGTTAAATTTGACATTAATAGCTATCGACTGAATTTATTCCCAATATACAAACACTCCTCGAAGAAATATCGAGGCTAATCCAGAATTGAGGGATCACATCCATTTGGTGTGAGATCCTTTCTAGTTCCGACTAAGTTTGGTCTGAAGTATGGGTGGTGTTTCGTTCAATATAATTCGCACTCCAAGCGTTTGATACATGTGAACCACAAACCGGGTCTGATGAGTTGTCTCTCTCCTGGTACGAAACCCTACGCTGTCCCTGCTTCGTTTTTAGGGTGTCATCTTGCATGGATAACTGCTAGAGTTTGTAATGAACGTGGGTTGGCAAGGTCCATCATAAATGGTGATAATTACGTCTCTATGGGTTTAACGTGAGCACCTGTCCAGTGGTCTTAATCCCACCCTTAAGACATGGATTGCTTTTGTGACCACAATCAGAGCCCCCGCTGAGACAAGCACAACGGTACCAGTGTATACTGAGTGCGCGGCGTAGTTTATTCATGCTGGCGGATGCAAGACCTACCTAAACCTCTACCTAACTTTGGAGCACGGCACCCGTGTTGAACCACAACACCACGTTTGAGGCCCGAAGGTTTCTTGTTCGCTTGTCCGCAAACAACCGAGCGGAATTCACATGCTCCAGAATTTCTTCTGAAACATGTTACCAGTATACCTCAGGTAAGGTTTCGTGACCAAAGCCTCTTCAGCTGAGTGCCCATCCAAACTTGGGTTTGATCGCTCTAATTAGGCCATGGAGTATTCGCTTGATGCATCCCGAGCAGCAAACCAAAGTGAATACCATCACGAGAAGGGTTTCCTCAGCCACTTCGTTTTGGTTTGGCCGACTGAGTTGTTGATGTCCAAACTGAAAATGAAAGAAAAGGAGGTGGTTTATAATTTGGCAAACTTCTTCTGGACGTCAAACGGAAATTAGACTTCTGTTTCATTCAATAAGTTCCAGATATAGTTTGCACTATACATTTTGAAATTTGAAATTAATTCTCATTCCCGAAAAAAAACCCCTTACTTCCTAGACAAACTGCCCCATTTCACCCTACAAACTAAGATGCTCCAACCGTTCAAACTCCTCCGCGTACCAGTCACTCATCTCAAAACTAGACTTCAATCCGTTCCATCATCTGAAGTGCGTGTGTCGCGAGGTGATTAAATACGCGCCCGCAAAGCTATCTTTGTATCTATTCTAAGTCAATTGAAAAATTAGATGGTTATTTTCCTGGTATGCGGGGGATTGTCAATAAGATCTGTACCAGGCAAGCATTGTTTTAGAGCCACTAAAATAGTTTCGTTACTTCTAGTGCTCTATAAAATGTAGCCTTGAAAACATGTTCAAGTTTTATTTATGCATGTTGCAAATATCTTGCATCCGCTAATTTTCAAAGAATTCAGTCAACACGATTAAACTTCTTTTTGTTTTGGATGAGTGTTGCGAGTTCATCTCTATATTGGAATAGTCACGTGAAATAGCTATTTATATTGGTGAAACCGCGGGGTAGTGGTCTATGCTATCATTAAATCGGGCGTGTGACACCTAATAAATCTATGTCACGAAAACCCAGAGTCAATGTCTGACCCTTGCTTTCTTTTTTGGTCCCATTTTTAGCAACTAAGTTAGGTCTTTGACATTTATCGGGTGGTCAGCTGCCTACATTGAATGTGGACTTCAGCCATCATCGTTGATGCATTTTGGTTCCTGAAGTGCATTAGACTTCCAAACAAGGATTTCTCGTTCTTACCTCAATCGGCTTTAGCTTCAAGTTAGAAGTTACTTTCATATCGAACGGCGAAGCTGCACAGCTTTCACTCGGCCTAGGTGTCGTGGAGTAATGAACCAACCTTCAAAATTTAGCCCGGATCCTATCAGTGGATACATAGTACACCTCAGCTCGGTAGTTGAGTTTTCACTTCAGCCGATTAGGAGTTATGATAAACCGGAGTTGACCTAAGTTAGCAAAGGGCTACGACAGGAGTGCAGGGCTGCAGTTCACAATAGGTGAAAAAATAGGTGAAGCCAGCACCAAGAGCGGAACAACAGAAGTGAAGTGGCAAAAATCCATCCATAGTTATTGTTTGCCGACCAAGAGGGTGCGACAATAGTTCACATGGGAACAGCCACATCAGCCTGCGTCATGTGCAGCACTGAAGAATTAATCGTTGACCCCCGTTTGCATACTATGCGACGCTGTTTGGCAAGGTGGGGGAGGAGACTTTTCTGAGTTCTACATTAACCTCATGTGCAATGTCAGTTGTAGCTCTACTTTCGTGATTGACCAAAGCCAATGTTCAGTGTTGTTTGTATCCTGGAAAACTTACCATATCCTAAGATTAAAAATCCTAGATTTGGCCCTCAAGTAGCTTTCAATTATAAGGATGAAGCACGACCTCAATTCGGTTTCGTAAAAGTGTCCGCAGTTACCCACTTACATACCTTTATGACAGCAATTTTAAGAAGGGATCACTCGGAATGTTAGTTTGGATAAGCACCACAAGAGTGGGCCTTACAGCATTAAACGGAGGAGCGACTTATACGAACACTTGCTTTGTCATAGGTGATACTCATATATCAAAGGAATGGCCCATAATGGCATAAGATGTGAAGGGGAAGGTGTGCGGGAGCTAGGGTCCAGAGTCGTGGCAAGTTTGGTGGACATGCTGCCGTTATTAGCATCACTGCACCCTAAGATTGAACGAATGATTCTATCAATCGAAATATCTTCCCTCGCTAGTGCCACATCTCTCTGATTTTTCTTGCAATTTACTTCTATCCTCACGATAGAACGACTGCGGTTTCACAACGATCCTGTCATCCACCCATTTTCCTTCACCGCTTTCGCATGCAATTGCTGGATGTTCTGGTTCAAATGCTCCAATTCTTGTTTGTAACGATCAGCAGTGACTGCTCCGTTTGGTTTCAGAAGGTCATAATACACGACCCCTTCCTGGTATCACCAAATATAGAGGACAATCTTGTGCCCATTAATGTTGCGCTTCGGTGTCGAAGGGACAGATTTGTCTTTTTATAACTTTATTAATAATAGTGCGGTTTGCACCAAAATTGATAGATTCTGCTCTGTTTTGTAGCCTACATTGCTGCAAAATTTTCCGATTCCGGGTAAAACGATGACAATTTTCAACTCCCTGCACTCCCCACCATTCCCATAAATGTCAAAACTAAAACCGGCTTTTGAAAGTAACAATCGAGACTTCTCTTTTGATACCCTACATAAACATCATAATGAACAAAAAGGGATACAATGAGCCAATCATGAAGGAGCTGAACGAAGGCAAGTTCTTCGAAGTAAGGATTCTCCAACAAAATCCATCAAAAGAGTCGGAAATGACCTCAACGAAGCAAAACGATTATTGGAAAAATCTTGACCCTCAGAGTGCATAATTCTGGCCTGCCCAGGATGAAGGACCTCAAAAAAATACAGAGCAGGTCAGCAGAAGGCTAAGTAAAAGGAATTAAGGGTGATGAAAAAATGGCCTCATTCGGCCTAAAAGCCCTGTTCCCGAGCATCCCAAAAAGGAAAGCACTAACCTAGCTGCAGGAATCGCTCAATACTCACGAGGACAGTGAGTTTCACAGTGTGTCCAGTCCAACCTGCCATTGGCCGTCCTGAGATATTGGCCTTCATATTCATAGCATAGCACACACTGAGATATCGCTTTTCTTTAATGGGTAGCATATCGACTGCTGCTCTCTTATCTATGACCCATATGCCAACCAGCTTCTTCGTTTTAAGGTCAATCGGTTCATAGTATCTCGATGACATGAGGGAAACAGGTTTTGATGGATTCGCTGCCACTAATTTCAGCTGTTGAGAGAAGAGCTTCTTTGGTCTGGAGACGAGGAGAGCCTATGACAACCCGGGACTCTGGTCTTCGGTAAGAGAGACGGGCTTGGAGAGACTGGATTCTTTCGCTTGCTACGGAAAACCGTTTCCAATTTGAAGTCGCATTCGCCATCTCGTCACGCACATTCAGCAACCCACGGCCATCATATTAGGGTCCCTATAAGGTCCGCGAGCATGGCGAACATGAGTTCAGTTTGAGTGTCGGTAGCAAGCCCACGCAGATTTCCTTGGTGAGGCTGAAGGCTTTCTTCCAGAAGGCACATGCGAAGGCGACCCCGATTCAGCCAAATCAAAAATTTTATCGCTACAACGTTGCGTAGGCCAGATATTACGCAAAACCCACCCTTGGGAGACCCTCAGAAATTCAAAGAAGGTTGAAAAAATGGCCAGAAATGCAAAATCGTCGGATTTCGGCGGGCGATACCTCGTTCAAAATGGGAATTTCAAAAATTTTAGTGCTACGATGTCAGGGAGGCCTGGTAGCATGCAAAGTTCAAGAAAAACTGAAAACCTCTACGACCGCCAGTCCAATCCAAAACTGTTAACGCTATGACATCGAGGAGGTCAGATATCACGCAAAGTTCACCCGTGGGAGGTCTTCAGAAACTCAAGGAAAATTGGAAATTTTCAAGACCCCCGGGTAGGAAAAATGGCCAAAAATGCAAAATTTTCGGATTTTGGGCGGGCGATACCTTGTTCGAAAGCGGAGGCGACCTAGATTTAGGAAATGCAAAAATGTTAGCGCTACGAAGTCGGGGAGGCCAGATATCACCCAAATATCACCGCCTGCGAGGCCTTCAGAAACTCAAGGAAAATTAAAAATTTCCACCACCCCGGAACCAAAAATTGACTAAAAATGGAAAATCCTAAGATTTCCGCGAGCGTTCGAAAGCGAACGCGACCCAAATTAAAGAAATGCCAAAATTTCAATGCTACGAAGTTGGGGAGGCTAGTTAAGTCCTTGAGGGTTTTACGCGAGCACTTGTCTGGAAGACTTAATCCCCCGGTCTTCTTAAGACACGGATTGATTTTATGACCACAATCAGCGCCCCGCTGTGACAAGCAACAACGGTAGCAGTCTAATACAAATCTCTACCGAACTAAGGAGCACGGCACCCGTGTTGAAACGCAACACCACGCCGAGGCCCGAAGGTCTCTTCTCGCTTGAGCATAACCAACAACCCCTATGAAACTCCCACTAGGGGGCCAACCGCAAATAACTGAGCTGTACTCACATACAACGGGAGTTCACCCGAAGTATGAAAGTCCAGGGGCTATTTCGGTTCCCATGGTACCAGTATACCCCTGGTGAGGTTTCGTGAGCAATTTGCCACTTCAGAAGAGTCCCCGTGCAAACTCGGGTCTGATCGCCCCGATTAGGCCTTTGGGGTATTCGCATACTGCATCATGGCCGGCAAACCAAAGTAAGTACAGCGTCTCCCGGTGCCACCACTTGGTTTTGGTTTCCCCCCCCCCCCCCGCCCCGTCGCGTCTTCCTCACCGTCACCTCTGAGCACCGTTAGGAAGGCCAGATATCACGCAAAGTTCACGCCTGGGAGGCTCCCAGAAACTCAAGGAAAATTGAAAATTTCTGCGATCACCGGGTAGGAAAAATGGCCGAAAATGCAAAATCGTCGGATATTTTTGACTGATGCTTTGTTCGAAAGCAGAGTCGAGCCAGATTTAGGAAATGCAAAATTTTTAACGCTACGACGTTTGGGACGTCAGATATCACGCCAAGGTCACGCCTGATAGGCTCCCAGAAACTCGAAGAAAATTGAAAATTTCCAAGACCCCCGTGGTCGGGAAAATGGCCAAAAATGCAAAATCTTTGGATTTCGGCGGGCGATGCTTCGTTGGAAAGCGGAGGCGAACCAGATTCAGGAAAAGCAATTTCATAGCTACGACGTCAAGGAGGCTAGATATCATCGAAAGCTTAGCGCTTGGAAGGCTCCCAAAAACTCAGGAAAATTGAAAATTTCAACGGCCCCGGATCGGAAAAATGGCCAAAAATTAAAAATCGTCGGACTTCGACGGGTGATGCCTCATTCGAAGGCAGAGGCGACCCAGATTCAGGAAAAGCAAAGATTTTATCGCTACAACGTCGGGAAGGCCAGATATCAAGCAAAGTCCACCCTTGGAAGGCTCACAAAAACTCGAGGCAAATTGAAAATTTCCACGGTCCCGGGTCGGGAAAATGGCCAAAAATTAAAAATCATCGGACTTCGACGGGCGATGCCTCATTCGAAGGCGGAGTCGACCCAGATTCAGGAAATTCGAAAATGTTAACGCTACGACGTCGGGGAGGCCAGATATCACGCACACCTGGGAGGCTCCCAGAAACTCGAGGAAAATTGAAAATTTCCACAACCCCCGGGACGGAAAAATGGCCAAAAATGCAAAATCGACGGATTTTGGCGGGTGATACCTCGTTCGAAAGTGGGGGCGACCCAGATTCAATTCAAAAACTCAAAAATGTTAATGATACGACTTCAGGAAGGCCAGATATCACGCAAAGTTCATCCCTGGGAGGCCTTCAGAAACTCGAGAAAAATTGAAAATTCCACAACCCGTGGGTAGGAAAAATGGCCGAAAATATAAAATCGTCATATTTTGGCGACCGATGCCTCATTCGAAAGCGGAGGTAACCCAGATTTAGGAAATGCCAGAATTTTATCGTTACGACGTCGGGGAGGCCAGATATCACGTAAAGTTCACGCTTGGGAGGTTCCCAGAAACTCGAGGGTCTTCCTCCCGGGTCGGAAAAATGCCCAAAAATGCAAAATCTTCGGATTTCGGCGGGTGATACCTCGTTCGAAAAGGGAGGCAACCCAGATTCGGGAAATTCAAAAATGTTATCGCTACGATGTCGGGAAGGCCAAATATCATGCAAAGTTCACGCCTGGGAAGTTCCCAGAAACTCCAAGAAAATTGGTCGGAAAAATGGCGAAAAAAGCAAAATCGTCGGATCGTCGGGTGGTGCCTCGTTCGAAGGCGGAGAGGACCCAGATTCAGTAAATGCAAAAATTTTACCTCTACGTCGTTGGGGAGGCCAGATATCATGCAAAGCCCACCCTTAGGATGCTCTCAGATAGTCGAGGAGGAAGTCAGGAAATTCAAAAATGTTATCTCTACGACGTCGGGGAGACCAGATATCACGCAATGATCACCGCCTGGGGGTCCTTCAGAAACCCAGGAAAATTGAAAATATTCACGACCTTTGGGTCGGAAAAATGGCCAAAAGTAACAAATCGTAGGATTCCAAGAAGAAAGCGTTGGAAGTATATCGATAAAAGGTTTTTTCAGAGACTTCCTTTTGTATCACAGTTTAGTGTCCTTTTAAACTTTCAACAGTTTACCGCAGTTTAAAAAGCTTTTTATATCCTCAGACTAGGTTGCTTTGTTACAGGGATAGCAGGAGCTTCTCTCGTTAAGGACACTTGAGGTAAGACGAATCAGAACCGTAACACTGCGGACGGAGATGGGGTCGAAATCATAAGTAAATTTACCGATTCATAAGCCGTCCTTTTCCAAGATGGCTATGTTTAAATTTTGTATATGGAAAGCTGGAAATTCCTTAAGGACACAACAATTCTTATGCATCACACTCTCGTCACCACTATTTCACGGATGAGGCTTCACACTCATCGTTTGTACCATAACCAAACCGTCCCAACTGCGTGCTTTTTCCTGACAACATCAAGGACTCTCTCTCTTGCCTCTTTAGGATGCCGTTTGCAACGTGCCGTTTTATTAAATAGGGTCATAGGAGACTACATAAGTTATCTTGTGTTGTATTTTCTCATGAGTTGCTTCTTGTAAGGATGCCAGGACGACACTTGTCCGGATGACATTCTCATCTCGGGTGTTGTTCTTTGACTTGACTCTAAAGTCCATATCTAGTTGGGATGGCATCTAAATACATTTTTGAGGGCTTACTAAAAGGATTTACGGCGATGTCAAGCGATTGTTATGGAGGGAGGATTTGTGGTTGTTGGGGATGGGAATAAGGGATATGAGGCGGCTTATTAGCTGATGAATAAGAATGAATTGAACTTGAAATCTTTTATTTATGGAGTTGAAACAAATATAAATAGGACAACAATGAGTGGCTTGTGGAGCTTTCTGCTGGTTGGAGGCTCATTTGGTATGGATTGGGTATTTGTTTGGCGGACGTGACTGTAATATTTGAGCTTGATAGGTCGGCAATGGTTTGAAGTTTGAGGAATCGGGACCACTCCTTTGAAAAGAGAATGGCATTAGATTTTTAACCTTTCGGAAATAAGAGAGTCCGCTGTGGAGTTGGCATGGAGATGGTACCTCGACAATAGGTTCGAAGCATGTTGGGGTTTACTCGAACCAAATTCCAAAGAATTGCAATAACTCTAAAAATTCCTGGCTTATCAGTATTCACTTCGCGCTCCATAACTACCCACAAGTCATGCTAATTTTTCTAGACAAAATCATGAAATCCAATCTGATTCGTAATAGACCTAAGTCCGCACTACATGCATAAATTCTCATCACTACCAAGGTATCCCTGGCTTTGTGCATAAATGAGTGGCGAAAAAAGATACAATAAAATTCCATAAGTTTGCGAAAACGAATTGTAGCCACAACTTGCTTGAGAAGAAAATAAGATACAATGTCTAGAACGCGGTGCTGATAAAAAAAGATAAAAGACAAGAAAGCTGCAAAGCTGAGAAGAAAGGCAATTACTCATTGCTGTGGAGGGATTGAATGCAACCACTTGGAAGTAAGCGCGAACAGCGCATCTTAGATATGCGATAAGGATTGTGACTAAGTTTTTAAATAAACAAATTAAAAACAGAATAAAGTGAATGCATTTTTGAGCAAATATCTTCGTTTGCGTTTTAAATTTGAGGCTTACTCTCGGTTTTACGTTCTCCATGGAACTGAAAGGTCAGCAAGGGGATCGTATTTCTAGCACACAATTCATTTTAAATTGAAAAGGTGTAGAAGACCATGTTTTTTTTTAAAAAAAAAAGAGAATATTTTATTTGCTCTCAACAGATTTTCAGCCCCATCTCTAACAGCACATTTTGCTAATCTCCCTCAAACTTTTCATCACCAAACCACCATGTAATTAGGCTGAATAAGCATAAATTTAATTAATTCTAAGTCTGTGTCTATTGCTAAATCAGCAAAGACCACGAACCATACTTAAACCTCAAAGATATTAGCTTAAGATACAAGATATCTTCAAGTGATCTTCACCGGCAATCACGCGAAACATCTACAGCGATTTAGCCAATCTACCGACAAAAATTGACAGAAAAAAAAATCCCACCGAACTTTGTATTGTACAAATATTTAACATTAAACAAAACATTTGCCATTATGGAATATGTTAAATAAGATTTAAGATTTCTTCCTACTTTAGAAAGATTCCCGTGAAAAAATCTAATTGGTACGATCCAATCTTTAGAACGACAAAGACCAGTTTGCCTTGGACTTCGGGCAATGTGGAATTGTCGTTAATGGCATACTATTACCGCACATTACCTCGTCTCACCAAAGTATCTAAATTATTTTTTAAGCGGGTTCAAAAGCATGAAAATGGAGACCATATGGATGTAGGTGTTTGGCGGTGTTTCGCTGTAATTTCATATATGCACGTGTGGATGTTGAGAACTTTGCAGACTAAGCGGTAACGCACTTGACGTGGATTGTCTAATCACGATTAAGGCGTGTTGTTCGCACAAGTTACTTTGATGTACAGGAAATCTGAGCGTAAAAAGATACTGTATATCTTATTCTAGCGACCCATCCAAGGTACTAAGTTACTCGCAATCGTACTGAAGATATGAAGATGGCTTCCTTTCTTGCAGTGAGCAATTTAGCAGGTCGGCCCTTTATCTTGAAAAGGGTTAGTTATAGATCGCACCAACTATTTTGTCACAAGCTCCAAATTTCCAGCGAAAGGAGAAGCAATATCGAAATCACGAACTTCATTAGATAGTTGCCATAAATCACATTGTGGTCACTGCGAATCAACCACACTTACGCCCCATCGCTGCCGATTCCAAACGCCTGATTTTCCGAGAAGCTTGCACTCTTCCTCAATTTTTTTACGCCACAAAGTTCTAGGAAGACCCATCTGTCGGCCAGCCTGGGATAGTGGGTTCCATTCAAACTCTGTCTTCCTCGGTCAAATCCGTAATACGTAAGTTCAAAAATGAATATCCGACCTGTGTTGAAAACTCACTCACAAACCATTCTGATCCCACATTGGCAACTCACGCTATCCTGTCCAGATATCCGCTCCGTCCATTAAATTTTTTAGGTCCTCGGCTAACTCCCCAGAACTATCTTGTGATTTACTCTGCCGCCACTTTTTCTCAGTCTATGTTCTCTCTTCTTCCCTCCCACTAGTGCATATAGCCTGAGCAGCATAGCCTACCATTCCCCTCCTTACCCCTCTCCTTGCCGAATACCTCATTGACAAACTTCATGCCAATATCGGCTTGGACAACGATGGTCTTCCAAACCTCTTTTCGCTTAAAACTGGTAAACTCGTCTCCTTTCCCCTATCTTTAACTTCTAGTACGCAGAGCAGTAGTTAGCTGGTGAAAGGTTCCATTGCGGTTCTCCGCTTCGGGCTGACTACACGACAGGTACTCACGTTAAACCCCCAGGACTTTCATATCCCTAACTTCCACAAAAGCCTCGAAAAGAATCATTTTCCCGGCTTGTGGAAAGAGGCTCTCATCATCCCCACTCACAAAAGTGGCGATCGTATACTTGCCGAGAATAACAATCCCCCCCCCCCCCCCCACTTCTTCTCCTCCTGTTCCAAAATCTTGGAAAGATATGTCAACGATTGGTTGTCCGCCTATTTTAGCCATCGCATAGTGAAAGAGCAACACAGCTTTATTAAGCGTAGGTCCATTGCCTTAATCTTGCTCGACTTTACCAACTTTGTCGGTAAATGTTTAGATTCACCGCAGGAAGTGCATACTTTCTACCCTGAATTTCACGAAATATTTCTATCCAAATTCTCGCTCCTTCCTCTCCTCCTCTGGCATCTGACAGGTATCTACTCTGGATCCCTTACTATTTCGTTTTTTTATCAACGACCTTCCCCTCTCCTTACTTGTCCCTTGTTTCTTAATGCCGATGACCTTAAACCCTTGAATCTAACCTAGACACTTTGGTTCTTTGGTGCTCTGCTAATTACTTTAGCGCAAAACGCCAGAAAGTGTCACTCCAACCAATTCTACCGCGTCTCCTTTCATAGCTCCATATCTCGCCTCCTTCTCCTCTTCTTCTGGCGTCCCACAGGTATCTATTCGGGGTCCTTTATTACTTTTATTGTTTATCAACAACTTTCCCCTGTCCTTACTTGTCCATGATTGCTCAATGTCGACAACCTTAGACCTTTCAATCTAACTTAGACACTCTGATTCGTTGGTGCGCTACTAATTCGTTTAGCGCGAAACGTCAGAAAGTCTCACTCCAACCGATCCTAGCGCGTGTCCTTTGATGGCTGCCCATCTCAGTCTTTCTGCTCTTCCTCTATTCTTTTATTGCTTTTATTTTTATCAATGACCCCCCCCCCTATGTGTCCTTCATGCCGATGATATTTAACCCTTCAATCTAACCGAGACACCCTAGTTCCCTGCTGCTCGTTAATAGGTTAGCGCTAAATGTCAGGAAGTATCACAGTACTATATGTGCTACTCGCTTAAATCTTCATCCACTTCCTCCTACTCTCTTAATACTCTCTTAACATTCCTTATAATCCCTAAATTCCGCTCAGGATGTCAGAGTCACTTTCGATAATAAGCTCTACTTCGACCCCCATTGCCTTGAAGGCACCAATCGATCAGCAAAATTGTCAAGCTTTATACTTCGCTCCTCCCCTGAATTTGACTCCATCCAATCCTCTTTAGCTCTCTTCAATTCTCTTATGAGGATTACCCTCGAGTACTGCTTCCATGGTCTGGTCATCTTCCCATAAATGTGTTTGTCTTGTCCTTGGAAATGTGCAACTTAAATTCAGCCCTTCTCTCTTCTTTAAGAAAAACCTCATCGTGTGGACTATCCCTCCCGCCTTCGCTGTCTGTCCCTGTCCCCCCTTCCCCCGTTCTTACAACAGCGTAGACCCTATCTAGATTTATGCACATCTTTTGAACTTTCCTCGGGTCTGATGGACTTCTCCGCCTCACCTGCTATCCTGCGTCTTATAATACACGTAACTTAGACTTTTCAGCGTGCTCTTCGCGGAGCCTACTTCCTTTCCCCAATTCCTAGACTTTGCCGAAGTTACAAAGCACAATAGGTTGCTCCTTTCAACTTATCTTCTTTAAGAAGCTTTAAGCATAGGTTAAGGCTATTGCATTCCCCTCCTCCTGAGGGCAATAAGTAATTGGAGTTTACTCTGTTTGTTATCCGTCAAAAGAACTAATAAATAAATTTTATGGCATATTCAGGAATGGAGCTATCGTCCTTTGTTAAGATGTGACCTATCAACTGCAAATTTTGCCTTCTCATCAACACGCCCATGGGTATCTGACAAGTACAACAACGAAGTGCTTAATTAGTTATTGTCTCAGCCCAAAATATCCCGATAACATGACAGAGCAATGAATTAATGAAAGTTTGGATCTTTTTAGTAACACTGGAGGCCACTGTCCTTGTACAGAAGGATGCGGTGACCTGTCAGACCGTGAACTTTGGTTGCCCCTTCCTACCTTCTTGTCAAACCCCAGAGCTATTTGGCTAAGGTGTATGACTCGACGAGAGAGCAAGCAGAGATTATCAGCGTATTCAAAGGGTTTGGCTACACATCATCAAGCCAAAGCACAAAGTGGAACACCGCCGATAACAAGAAGGCAGCATCGGTGAGAAAATGCAGCCCAATTCAAGTTCTTCTGACATTTACCACGATGTAGCACATGACTTCGAAATAATAGCGATTAGTTGCCCTGGAATGCCCCTCTTAGATAGAGTTGCGGATCTAGTCCCTGTCCACGCTGTCGGAAACTTTCTCAAAATCTATGAAGAACGAAGCATTGCACAATGGTTTTATCTCTTCTCTCTGCGACAGCAGGAAGTATGTAAATACCTCTCCAGACACTGCACTAAACGCGGATGTTCTTCTTCGGAATCTTAATCGTCATCCATTCTTCCATTCATTGGAAAGACCCCACGGATCCCCAGAAAGGGGAACGTCAACGGATGTTATCAGAGTCAGAGTCGACATGAAGCGCTTCTTCCACTTCTTCAGCTGTTCATCATCGCTGATGAGAAACCTACAGTTAACGACCTTTCTGGGATTATCGAAAGGCTTACCATCACCAACAAGCTGTTTCATGATACAGTATCGATATTTCTGCTTCCTTCACTAAGGTAATGATGGAGCTCCATTTGTCAGGGGGCTACGGAGCATTTCTCGTACGTTTTTGCAGTAACCGAGCTCTGGAGAGTCAGCAGACCTCTCAGCTCCTTATCCTCATCGACCTGTCTTCGTAGTGTGACAGTCGGAGGATTTCATTAGGCACGTATACGTTATCTGACATGAAAGTATGAGCAAATGCACTTTTGACAGTTTTGAAAACGCTCATTTTTTATTCCAATAAGGCGGAAGAGGAGGGCAGGTTTAACAATATTCTCTAATTCGAAGAAAATTTCTACTGAAAGTCATTTGGCTGATGATAGGTGCTTTTACCTAGCATTGACTCAGCAAACGAGGAAGACACTTTGAAGCAAAAGGTCCTTCCTGCGCAATTGTTTTTTGCTGGGCATGTAGTCTTCCTTAATTATCCCTAGGTTGGGTGCTTATTTTTCTTCAACCTCTGTTCCATTCACAAGCGCGGTCAGAGATCGGATGGGTCATTTTGTTTTATCAAAAGCCTGGTAGGGATGCAATCGCGAGGCTTTCAAATACCCATCCACCGTTCGTTGCTTTGACCGGCCTTTAGCTCGCTTACCATCGACTTCGATGTTCAGACCAATCTTAGCAAATGAATCCTCGTTAGCGCGAATTATGTGACCATAACATCGAAGACTCCTATATCGCAATTTTTCCACGATCGGTGCAACCCCATATCGATATCGGATATCCTCATTTCGGATGTGATCAAGGCAGGATCACGCCACTAGTCCAACACAACATCCTCATCTCCATTACCGCACTATGACGAACTTACTTTTCTCTATTTCACCGCTTTGTCCAGGGCTCCCGCCCAAACAGGAGCCGTGTATAGGAGAATAGACTTCACCAGCCTTGTGATAAGCCGGTGATGGTGATATTTGGTAATGGTAATATTAGGTATCATCCTTGTTAAAGATGAACTAGCCTTTGCTTCTCAACTTGACGTCGATCATTAATTCCAGGTATCTAAAGATCGATTTTTAAATGACCTCGTGGTTAACAAACGGGATTTTGGGTAGTCCAATTTACCCATTCGTTACCATACTTTGATGGCATGAATGGTTACCACTTCTGGGTGTTTACTGTTTCGACTGCCATGTGTACTGGGATTTGCTAGTATGCGTTTATGACTTTGCGTACTTCGCAAATCAAAGCATATCTTAGTGCTTCTTCCGGCAACGATTGAAGGTTTTCCGTTCTGGTCTTCCATTCAGCGATACAGCAACTGCATATCAGGATCAAAGACTCGTTGAAGCAATGTCAGTGTCAGTCTTTTAGTAATAAACATTGCCACATAGGTTCGCTTCCTTTCAAAGACCTGCCAGGTTAGTTTCAACACTCAAATTTTAAGTAGGGCCGATGTACTATTACTTTTAGGTAGTGACAAATAGTCATACCTGGGGTTCATGCACCATCCACAGTTTTACAAGTCCTAGTCGCCATGGCTGTGTGAGCTCATTTTTTCTAATATTGCCACGCGGTCGGCCAGTTGAACCCTAAGTGCCAATGAAGATGCTGCCCAAAAAAAGTGGCCCAGCCCTCCTTGCCTCCATACCTACTCGTGTCAAATAGCAGTCTGTTTTTGACTTGTTATGACTCAAGTGTTTTGTCAATAAATTTTACAGGACAGGAAAGGATTCTGCTTACATTTCCTTATATTTAAGGTGGAGGTTTATTGTGTCGAATTTTGCAGCTTGGATGAATCTTGCACTAAGTATCTCTTTTCTGTCAGAAAGAAACTGAACTTTGGAGTTTCTAGCTCACTTTTTTCACAGTCGTTTCTTCAAAGTGCCGAACATCTCATTGTTTCAGCGTTCAATCCTTTGAACCGCATGTGGCACCATAAATCTATCCCCTTTTGTGACTCTCTACCATGCATCCAAGACCGTAGCCTGGATTTAAATGCAGGCATAACGTCAAGATCGAGAATTTGGTGCGGAAACCATGTCAATCATTGTAAAGCTGTCTCAATGATCGCAGTCTTGTTTGCTTCAGCTGGTACTCCCGTAGAATGGGTGCTTCATTTTTCTAGAAAAATTATTTTCATTGCAGCTACAGTATTTGCCTTTCCCACTGAGTCAGGAAGGTGCCCTCTTCCAAGCAGGAATTAAAAGTGGAAATGAACCACTCCGGTCTTGCTTTTATCGCCGCCTTCAAAGCCACGTTTGGTATTCCGTCCAGCTCGGGTGCCTTTTTAGCCCGTACCTTTTTGCAGGCAACAGCAAGCTCATCCTTTGTGGGATGCTCTCTTTCGAACGCAATAGTATATTTGCTTTGCTGTTGAAATCGAGTAGTCACTATTCTTCGCAACAAAACTGGGGGGGCTGCTCCTTTCAAGTTAGCCATTACCGCTCCACAAGCTCCTCCCCACGGGTTGAAGTAGACCTCTTGACAGAGTTCTTTAAAGGAATTCCATTTACTTTCACGGATCGCCTTCCACCGCTCTCTTCGACTAGTTTGCCTTTGCCTTGCCTTTCTCTGTGCATCATTTGCGCGTTGGTAATTGTATGCAGGTATATGCCACGCAGTCGTCTGATTTCGTCTTTCCACCACGGGTTCGGTAGTCTGTGAGCGTTATTTCTACACCTTGGCAAAGAGGCACCATAGGCCGCGACCGATGTTTCTGACAATTTGCCCAGATTTTTCACGCGCTATATCTGGTGGTGTGGAACTATTCTTAAATATATCAGTGAACATTTCCGCGCCAAACATCTTTGAGCTCCACTGCTTCATCGGGCATGACTTTATGTCCTTCGGATACTCCATTCTCCTGTCCTCCATTAAACTAAACAGTATAGCTTGATAGTTGCTATGCGTGTAGTGTTCAGTAACTCGCCAGGCTTGGTCAACACACTGCTCACGACGGTAACATCTACCACTGAACGTACCCTTCCTTTCCGGAAGGTATACGTACTTCCAATATTAGCAAGAACAAGGTCCAGCGAAGAAAAAGCATCCAGCATCATATTGTTAGAAACCTTACTTCCCCAATCAGTAGACCATGCGTTAAAGTCTTCCGCAATAACAATGGGGGGATCGTATACTTGCGTCTAACGCCAGTTCATGTAACATTCGCATTTGGCGAAGCGTACCAACTATAGAACGGGTATCGTCCTGTCATCCGAATTGCTCACTTTCCACTTTTGTCGGTGGCCCATACCGCGTTATCTTTTCCTCTGTATGATTCGCTAATAACCGCCACGTCCACATCGAGCACTTGGACTGACTGGCTCAAAAGATCGTGTGTGGCCTGACAATGGTTGAGACTTATCTGAATAAATCTCATTTACTCTTTCCTTTTTGTTCCCTCCAAGACAACACCCATTTTCCTCTTCCTAAGACGTGGCCCTTATCGTCAAAACCTGCACCTTTACACAACATGCCTTCAGGGTCTTTCTCACAATTTCGTGCCAGGCGTCCTTTTTCGCTACTCCGCCTGCACCAGTGAGACCTATCGTGATCTGACTATGTGACCGTACTACAGACATGCAATGTACATAGCAGGAGATATCTCCCGAACAGACAACCCATCTGGTCCTGACTTTGCCAGCTTCCAGCAACTTATTCCGCCAAACAGCTGACAAGCTGATGATTGCGGTTTGCGTGCCACTGTATGCTTTTCGCCAATTCTTTATTGCGTCGACATTGCCGTCTGGAATTTGAAATTGTTGCACCAGTTGTCTCCATATGTCCTCCTTCGTTATCTTGTGTTCTGGTAATTGAGCGTCCTTTTGCCCGGTGTCTTCCGAAGTCCCAGGAGTAGTTCTCGCTTCTGCGGTCTTCTGATCCGTATAGTATTGTCTCCCATGCCGCCTAGCGTCGAATTTACCTTGATCTTCCGCAGAATCTCAGGGTATGAGAGGTAACCTCTGCTTTCAATAACAGCTGTATCCGGATGGGGCTTCCTCCTTTTTAGCTGCTTCCTTGGCTTCACAGTTGTCTAAACATTTGCTCCCATTTTCTGGGATTTCAATTGTGGAACCGATTTGAGATCCAAACGTTGCAGTCCCTCCTCTAGTGGTACTCTGAGCCCTCGGTTTTTCTTTGGTGTTGGAAGCTTTACAGCAATATCCTCCATTCTTCCTCTGCTCCTCTCTACGCCCTCCACAACTTTCCACTTTGGGCTTGTTTGAGTGGCTCGTTCCATCTTTTTGGTAGCAATAGATACCTGCCGCAATGGGGTCGCGGTAGGAGTTTGTTATTGTCTTGTATTTGCTGTGCATTAGTTCGTCGAACCTAACTCACCCATGGCCTTTTCGCAGGTCTCTTGAAAGTTTCGAACAACCACCTTAATATGTTCCGCCACGACGAATTCATAGAACATGTTCAGTACATTACCCTTCAGGCAATTTTCTACCCTGAGTACTTTTGCTAGCACTGCCTCAATTCTCTCTCATCGTTGGCATGCGCCGCTTCTTCTTTGCTGGGGCCTTTCCCCTCTTTGAAATGCTCCCCTACCAAACAGTACACAGCCGCCAAAAGTTGCGTACGCTTTCAGTAATAGTCCCCCCTGCACATCTCTTGAGTTAGTTGGAGTAACTCAGGTTTTTTCCCCTAGTCCCCCTGGGACGCAGTTACTGCCAACTAGTAGTCACACACCAGCGACTTTTGGTTTTCTGTTCTGGGTATCCTTCCCGTAGTCATTTTTGTCCGCGGGTGGGCGTTTTCCCTCACCTACCCCCCATACATGTACATGTTCGTACAACATCGGGAAGTCCCTTATCCGCACGAAGGAACGCGCCTGATGGGAGATCTAACAACTTCTCACAGGAGGGGTTATACGTGATTACAAAGGAATGATGGGATTCTAATAAGGCTGTCGCTAATGAGCTCATAATTATGAGGCCCCCACTTATATGTGACTTACTATAATAAAAACGTTTCTACGGGGGATAGGAAGTATTTATAATTCAGAACTAATGGTGGTTGGAAACAGCCCTGAATTTTACTGGTTTTGCCAGACTAGACCCATGTAAAATCAAATTAATCTATACGTCAAAAGATTGCGTATTGAAATTCTGTACCATCTAGATAGTCTTCATTCATACCAATCCTACCCCACTAAGTCTGGGTGGGATTCCTGGAATACCATTCATCCCTTATCGTCAAAATATTTATATTATTTCCAAATATCAACATTGGATTGCCAAGTGACGTGAGCCAGATTATCTATAATCGCACCCATATCTGGTGAAATACTTCACTAGATTGGATATCGTTCATGGGCAACATACTGATCTACGAGCGCTTATCAAAAAAATATTCGGCTCAATTTCGAAGGCACTAACCAAAAAAAATGCGGCCACAAGCTGAAATAGTTAAATGACCCAATTATCTACTCTACTCGCATATCATTCAATGATAAGATATTTTTCGACGGAATCATCCGTTATCAGATTTATTGTGGTATTCTCGATAATTTCTTTAACATAGATTAGTGAATGTTTGTCGGGGGAGAAACTTATGTCAGGTGCTATCTGACAAAATGTTTTTTTGGGGTTTTCTGGCCACCGAGGCTTCACCCAGTTCACACAGTTTTTGGGTTGCATATATTTATCGGAACCGAACTGAATTGCGCAAGGACTTATGCAAATCAGTCCACATTTTTAAAAGTAGGTCCAAAACATGGTATGAACCGATGACAGCCAACTGACCGAGGTGCGAAGCCACACTACAGATAATCAATGCTGGCCCAAGCAAGCCTTAAATTGACACCCCACTAAAGTGCACAACGTTCAACAGTTTCGCCAAAGAGACATTACCTATCCTCTTGAGAAATGATCGATCACATCTCAACCACAGGACATATTCCTTTTCTTCATCATTATTAGATACATTTGATGCTATTATACGACCCATTATCGAAATTCTTTCCGCCATCGGAACAAAAAATCACAGCAACAAGGACTAAGTCCATCAGTTCCTTCCTCTTCATAGTTTGCAGAAATCTCTGTGTTTATTATTCATATCACGTCCCCCAAAAATATGTATTCTCCTAGCTCATTGTTAAACTGTTCTTCCTCCCTCATATACATGGCGTGTGAGCAAAGGGTCCTTACTGAGAAGCTGATTCTTCGGAATGTCCTGCATGCATGATATGCATATATCATATATGTAAGGAGAGACAGTAAAAGGAAAAACTAACGACCGTCGATGGTTGGCTCCTCTCACAACTATTATAACATCTTAAAAGTTTTCCAGGACGATAATTGTCTGATGACAGGATATTCAGCCATAATATATACATATCGAACGTTGGTGTAATTTTTTTGTCCTTGTGGTTTATTTCAGGCCTCGAATTTCCTATGTTGCAGAAAAGCAAGGACCATTCTCTCTTAGTTTGGTCCTTCCTTAGTCTCGGCCTAGGTATGCCAGGTGAGAAAGGACTTCCAGGTGAATAGGTGTTCCACGTTCAGTATGTCATCCTGAAACACAGACACGCACAGCATCCTTATCACCGCCGTGCTGGCAATATATCATAATATCGAAGCGCTAATATGCCATAGATGGTATTATGCTCGTAACATGTTAATCCTGCCTTCATGTCCTTCTTGCCCCCGCTAATAAAATTTGATGTAGCACAATTGTGTGGTATTTAAGAGTGACAAATTGCAATGTCTTAAGAAGCTCCTTAAAACTTCCTCCTTGTAAGGGTACATTGCCTTGTGAGATGGTGTAGTGACCATTTATCTTTGAGATGATAGTCGCTAGTGGAAAGGATTTGTTAAGTCCTTTGATGGACGTGAAATGTGGCTAAAAGAGCAAAAATTGTATTGTTCATTTGGAAATGGAAGTGTGTTGATTGCTTTTGGTGCGCTAATGTTATCCTCGAAGTATTGATGAAGTAACGACTTGGGGATGTCTGTGAGAAAGAGGTTTTGAAGGATATTCGGGTATTTCAGAAGCGCCTTTGATATTCGACTATTTGTTTGCGAAAATATATCCCTTTGCACTTCTAGGACCCCCAGGACATTTCAAATTATAATTTATTTATAAAAGTGATCAACTGTCTAATGTTTACTTTTTTTCTATTTTTCAGGTGGGTGTCAATGTCAGATTAAGGACTATATTTTACTTTTTCGTTAGACGCAGTAAGTATCCTTAAGGATAGCGAGATTTCTGGAACTGCAAAAGAATCTTCAGAAACAGCAAATGTCCTGAGAGAGCAATGGGAATGTGAACCTTTCAAACAAAAATTGAGTTGAAATCAAGGCAGAGGCAGTCCGTTATTAAGTGACGCAAATCCTGATGAGGTCATAACTTCAAGAGTGCGTATTATGCGTCGGAACTTTGGCCCCTTTTTCATGTCCAAATTAGCTGAATTTTACTAAATCCTTTAAATCGTGGAGTTTTAGTGATGCCTTTCCGACGCGGTCCTAATTTAGTTGGATCTAGTTCGTAAGGTGTTGTTGGATAGTGACATTGGTTCCATCTAAGAAAGGCTTCACACCCGACTAAAAGCAAGCTTTAAGTTTCACCCGACCGCGGAGTAGGTCAAACTAGAAGGAAAAAAAAGATCAAGGAATTTAAGGGCACACATGACAAACTCAATTCCAGCAAAGCGGACTTTAGTAAGATTTTGTCAAGATTTGGAAGTACCATCCCAGACTTCTACCTTGGTATATTCAAAAGGAGGTCGTACAATTTCCGGATAAGGCAGACATCTAGGGACGAGCTGAGTGTAGTGCTTGTGTTTGCCAGTTGGAATCCTTTCGTCTCCATGCACTGTCAATAGAAGGAAGTCGTAGTCACTATAGTGCACCGCTGCCAGTCATGAAATGATAATAAATCACGCGTCCCGCAGATTATCTCGGTTGTTTCGTTGGTTGTTCGTCGTCCTGCAAAGATAGCTGCTGTTGTTGTTGATGTCGTAAACCATCTATTGGAGTGGTTCGTCCCTCATCATCTGGCTTCACTCCAAGTATGTAAACAGGCTTTAAACGGTTGATAGAGATACTTACCTGCCTGTTGTGAAAGTTGACACGGAAAACCTTCTCTGAGTGGTTAATGATCGAAAAAGGACCAACGTACGGCATTTGCATCGTACTTTCGATGGCGTCGTGTTTTACGGAGACATATTTCCTTAAGGCATGTTCCTTGAAATTTATCGTTATTATTCACCATGTCGTCACTTGGTGGTCGACCTGAGCTGCTCCATGATAAACGAAGCCGGATGTTGACTTCACCAGGAAACAAGGTCAGCGGCAATGGCTTCTATGCTAAATGCTCACTACACGATGCGCAAATACCGAGAAAAACTCTTGGTAATACGCGGGTTCATTACGCATTTTCTCTCTCAAATCCGTTGGTCTGAGCGTGACAAAGCGTAGTGCGGAGATAAGTCATACCTGTCAACTGGCAAATCGATTTGAAAATGTGTAGTTTGGACTGAGTTCCCTGATAAGTTGTCACTCGAAGAAGCGTGCCGAAGCGGCATATCCAGCCATGATAGGATGCCCAAGCAACGGTGGTAACTTCCTGGTTCGACACCGAAGACGCCTCAGGCCAACGAGAGAATCTGCGTGCACATAAGGCGACATCGTTTGCCTTCTGAGCAAGGCATAACGATTATGTCGATTTGCTAGTCAACCTTATTTCAAAAGAAGGCCAGTTGCTGAAGGGGCGCACCAGCGCTGAAATTAGAAAAGTCTCCAGTCTAAGGATAGGCGAACAAGGTGGCTTGAAGGAGTCCGTCTTTTGTCTTCTGAAAAGCCGCTTCGGCTTCAGGAGTCCCACAAAATTCTGCCTTTCTTTTGATATTGTCGACGAGAAGGGCTTTGAATGGTGTTAATGTTTTAGCACAGTTCAGATTGCAGCCCCTGTAGATGTTGATGAAGCCAAGAAACTGGTACAACTCCTTGACGGTGTTCGGCTTCGGGTAGCTGCGGACAGTTTGGACTCCTCGAGTGGTAAGCGAGCGTCAGTATTGGCCAGATGTTCAAAAAAGAATACCTCAAGTGCGCCGGAAACAACATTTAGCCATACTGATAACGATTCCGTAGTGGTTGAGATGCTGAAACAGGAAACGCATGTGCTTTAGGTAGTTCTATTTTTTTATGGATGAGACGAGGATGTCGTCCATATACATATGGCAAAAACTGAGTCCTCGGGTAATTTGGTCGAGCTCTCTTCTCCTATGGATGAGGCGAGTATGCCGTCTATATACATATGGCAAAAATTGAGTCCTTGGGAAACCTCGCCGACAATGCGTTTCATTACGCAATCCGAACGTCAGGTACGATGACCCAAACAAGCCAAATGGCTTCGTGAGGGCTGTCTTATCAATGACCTCCTCCGCCGTTGGCATCTGGTTGAACGCTCGCATCAGATCGAGTTTTGATAATAATAATAGTTTTATTCATCATCTAATATAGTATTCTCAATGGTTGGTGCAAAAATTTTGAGCTTTACTTTTGGTATGCACATTTACTGTATACGCTTGAAAGCAGCAGGCTTCCTTCTGAATTGTGGTTTCATTCTTCCTGGACAAGAATCTATGTAACAGCCACCACTGCGACAAAAGGAACCACAAGGTGTCAACATGGAAGGAGGAAGATTTTTGGTACTACATATATAACTCTATGGCTAGGACGGAGTTCCTAATGACACATTCAGGGGACCACCCAATAGCTTAGGAGTATAAGCACAGGAATAATAGCAAGCTGCGATATTAACGCCAACGATGTTTGTTAAAGAAAATCCGTCATTAACACGCAGTGATGCAGACAACCACATATTTTCTAGAAATCGAACGGACGGGTTCTCTGTCTTTCGCTGCCAGCAAGCTAGCGTTACGACCCATGAAAGTCACACCAAATCCGTTACTTGAATAGAGACAGCAATACAAAAAATCACATCCAGTATGAAGATAGCCTTCGAGTCCCTTAGCCTTCTCCTCCTGGCCAACCTACGTTCACTGAGCGGGAAGCGCCTAGAAATCGATAGAGAACCAGCAACTATCTGCTCACTACCAGTCAGCATCTACAAAGCACAACTTTTAGCGCACACATCCCCAATCCAGAGACTAGATTTTCCGGCACCCAATAGTGTCACATGATGTCGATCCCCTGTGAACTAGTTGCTTTCTATTCCTACCTGGAGTACAGAAAGATCAATGTTATGCTCTGGAGGAACTCTTCTGATGGAAGATAACTTAGGAACTGTCAACACATGAGGAGAGGTCCCCTTGAAGTGGATCCTTATCCTTGCCCCTATGTAAACTAAGGGAGCCAACGTATCGCCTGAATACGGGCTCCGTTCCAACTTGACTGTTGAAATCTCCAAATATGATTGCAATGTCATACTTGGGACAGGCTTCGAAGGTCCGCTCAATTACCTCGTAGAAGGTACCCTTCTCCGACTCTGCAGTTTCCTCTGTAGGAGCGTGAATGTTTGTGAGGATTATATCTCTAATCTTGCCTCGCAAACGCAGAGTCCATAGCCTTTTGCTTATATTTTCAATGCTCATTCATTTTTTGGTTGACTAAGAAACCTACTCCGAGCACATGATTTACTGGATGGCCGTTATAATATATGGTGTAGCGGCTCTTCTCCAGGAAACCAGTCCCTGTCCATTGCATCTCTAGCATCGCTGTTCCATCAGTCTTATACTGAGACAGGGTATCGGCTAGCTGTTCAGCGGTCTGTACAGGGAGCGCACGTTTTATGAAAAAATGCGCAAATCGTTAATCCGTTGTCGTTGCCGGGTTCGTCATTTTGAAATCCATCCTGTCCGAGGGGCCTTCTGTGGCTTTGTGACATCGGTTTTCCGTGTAGGGTTATCCAACCTGGAAGACTAGTTGATACATTCTGCCCCTTTTTTAGCCTCGGGAGACTCATCCTCGGCCTTCATCCTTCTCCATTTGCAGTTTTTTATGAAAAAAGAACTACCAGCGATCACCACGTGGATGTGGAGATAGGATTTGGTAGTAGAGCTGTTGGTGTTGGTTCAGCAGGCGTTCCCCAGGTTTTATGCTTCATCGTGAGTACCAATCCATGTTTTGCCCTGGGTCCTATACTACCCTTTGACCGCCAGACGGTATGATAGGCATGCACAACTGGCATAACCCCTTGTCTTTTTATTTGTGCTATTCGCTTGGGGTACATCTGATTACTGAGGGAGGCAGCCAATACTTAGGACCCGGAAAGAAGGAAGGACTGAACCGTACTAATCAGAGAGAGTAGCCTGCTCGATGAGGGATATCCGATATTGGACACTATCTGGCAAATCATGGTGTTCCGAATCTGCTCGGAGTAGCCCATTTTCGTGCCTGCCGACTAGACCATAGTTTGACCGTCTTAAATTGAGAGGACTGTGGGAACCTTTTCCTTGGTCAGGACAACGATTTCAGTTTTCTTCAAAGATAAGGAGATTCCATGTTCTGGCTTCCATCTGGTCTCTCACAGATATATGCCTGCCTGACTCCGTTTTAAGCGGACATCTTTGCTTTCAAAGCGAATGGTACCTTCCAGATTAATACTTCGCTTCTTCCCAGTAGGCTGGCAAGGACCACCCAGAGAGGCTCCTTGCAATCCTCTTGGTCGATTCTATCAAAGTTGTGCTTCCAAAATTTGTCATCTTGATAGTGATTTTTACTTTTCTTGAGATCAATTTCGGTCCACACTCAGACTCTTTGTGACCTAAGCATGTCCCTGTCACACGCCCAAATAAAACATGATTTGTTAACACTTCAATTCAAAAATCAATTAAGCAAGAACCATTCCCAAATATTAAATATTTGCCATTGAATTCCTTCCAGTCTCCTCGAAAAGCGAAAGCTTCATCTCCATAGCTCATTCACATTGGGTACGTGATGCAATCAGTGTATTTGAAGTGACATAATCCAACAAATAAGCATCTTTTCCTCATAATTCGAAACAAAAATAATCTTATCCATAAAACCACTAATTATTATTCACGAAAGCGATTTTCATTTCATCGCTAAAGTAAACAATTTCGCTTAAAATAGAATAAAGCATACAAACAGCGAATATAGGAAATGCCAGGCAATTTCTAAGACTTGCAAGTGACCGGGTATTGGCATACATACAAAGCTCCTCAATTAATACTTTGGGAACTGATGACGATTATCGTCGTGATCATGTCAACCATAATGATGACTTCATTGAGGGCTTATTACTATGTGTAATTCTCAACATGAAATCAGAAGCTAATCACATTTCGGAGGCCCGATATGCATACTTATCACGGGGCTCAAAAATCTCATCTCCGCTAATGACAGTCTTGAGTCACTTGAGAAGTCAGGGAGGTCGCGTTTTTTATCCACCTGACACTTTACGGCATAAATTGATTCTTAGTAGCTAATTGAATCAATAATTGATAGTTGTGCTACGATGTGAGCTTCAATCAGCACAGGCGCCGTCTTAATGACCGATTCTCTCTCGCTGATATGTAATCGATTACCTCATATGCAACTCTTTGGAACACGTCCAACTTGAACGCTACTCACTTCATTCTAATTCAGTTTCAAGCACATTTCTGTTATCTGTGAAAATCCTTAGATTTCACACTTTCTCTTTGCCAAATAAAAGTGCAATTCAGCGAAAAGCAAACGCATGTACTATACTTGAAGCTTTAATCAATGCGGGGATGTTGGATTTGACTATCAAATTAAAGCCTATGCAATGTAATGTGATGCGGACGGATCGTTTCGTAGAAAATGCTCTAGATACCATTAAACGGTAGAACTGCAGACGAAACAGTAAGTCGAGATGATATTAAAGACGACACGCATGCATTGTATAGAAAACATTTTCCTCAAATTATCCAGAATCCATATTAGGTCAAGTTTCGAATTCCTGGCAAACTCGTTACATATCTTACCACATTCCATCATGCTTTCGTATCTTTTATGTCTTCGGTGGATGTTTTTCATGCAAAGTTGTAGTCGAATCCGAATTACTTCCAACAGGCAGTGAACGCTCTACCAACCCCCTGGGATGAAGGTGAAAGTTAGGAGCTGTCTATATGATAGCATATGCACCGCTCTTTCCAGACAATTATAATTGAGGTTTAATCTTCGTAGGACAAGGTATATTCCACCCCATCTCAACATTCAAGGTTCGTCCACCATCCCTTCCTCCTGGATTCAAGGAGGCTCTATCTGGTTGTCCTGATAGCATCAGACAACAAACAATTCAATCTTCTTCCGCATCTTATTGTTGTCGACGGTGCTGTTGTTGCAATCCAGTGGTTTTCTCACAGTAATCGGCTGGTTAGAGGTCTCGTGGCAAAGGCTTTCAATAGCTGGGATGGAGGTTGTGCCCAATAGGCGTGTAATAGAATTTTGCTGGACGACCTGGCTTATCGACCTTTGATAGAGGTGATGCAACGTACGAAGTTTTGCAGCCACAGCTCCACACTATGCCGGTGTCCTTGTTTACTCAAACCGGCCCCTTATTTTCCATTCAGTAAATTGATGAAATTTTAAAGATGATAGTATCTTTTGGAAAATATAGATATTATTCGATAGATTGTCGTGGGTTGCGCAATGATTTTCTTGCTGCAGATTGATTGCTTGGTGCATTTCGCTGCATAGATATGCATTCATTATTCATTGGAATAGATCGTAAAAGTGAGACCTAAGTTGCACGCTCAATTCTTTTGTCATAAAGTGCATTCGATTGGGACCAACAGGTGAATAGTAATTGCAAATTACCATAAAGGAATTAACACAAAAAGAAGTTTATGAGGTGTTGACATAATAGTTCCAAAGTGACCATAGCTCAGGGAGCCTCCATTAATTCATATTAGATCCAATGGAGGAGCCTTCAACTTCTAGTGAACCTAGCTCCAGATATGATAGGATTGAAACCAGTATATGTTGGATTTTGAGTCTACTCTAGTAGTACCACTCCTAAAGTTGGTTTTACTGAGAAAGACCATGCAACATCCTACCCTGCCCATCCCCTAGCTACGAGTATGCCTTCAGTATTTGCTTTGAATGGAGAGTGACAAACCTCTCGCTGAGATAGTGACACCTCTGGAGGTGGAGACTGACAATTCAAGGAAAACCTTGCCAAGGTATCTTCGTCTGAGGTCTGAAGAAGCCGAGCACCTGCATACGGCAGGGCAGTTAAATGCCTATTTCATTCGTTCCTGCGAAACTGCTTTGTATGTCAGATTCCAATCTTCCTGTTAAGGGCTGTAAGTATCTGTCGGCCTCGAGATGAAATTTTGGGTGCTACCTGGGAAGTGCACTTCGAGCAAATGGTTTGCCTTTGTTTCAACGCTTCCTGTGTACCTCAACACAACTTTAGCTTCGAGGTTGCCCCAAGAGAGTTGGTCTCTCCGCAGAAGCGTCTCCATGATGATCATTTGGCCGACCTTCAGAGCCTTTTAAGCCTCTTTATACCGAATCCAGCCTCAGCTGAATCCGAATTTAGAGCCGTCCCAGTTGTTGCGGGCAATGAAACTCAAAGCTGGTACCAAAATGTCGGAAAACGTATTTCGCACTCTCTAGTTTCAAAGGTTGCCAGCCAACGTCCAAGCAATCTTCAGCATCTCGAAAATTTCCAATTTTGGGCGTCTTTCGGAGATGGCCTACCACTGTATCTTGGAAATCCGCGAACCGCCTAACGTTTCCACCATCACTTCTCCAGCACCAGACCCTCTCGTATCAGTCAAAGAGGAAGTAGCTGTCATTCGTGTGTCTTTAAACCGTCTTGTAAGGAAGACGTGACCACAAACGACATTCGAGATCAAGATTAAGACATATCAGTAAACCCTCAAGCTCGACAATTAAAAAAAAACAATTAGTTTTAGACTTTCAACTATTCTCAGTGAATGGACCCCACTAAGCACATACGCTTATTAAATGCCTGACGTTAATCTAGCTCTTAGACGTTCCTTCAGTTGGAAATTTCATAAACCACCCTCCCCCCCCTTTCCAAACCCATCATCGGTGCAGACTTCCTGCGACATCATGCTCTTGTGGTCGATACAAAGAACAATCGACTAGTTGATCCCACAGCTATGCTGACTAATTTAGGACGTCCAGGAGGACAAACAGGAATTTTACTGTTTACCGCAAAAAAGGTCCATCCGGCAGCTCTTGGACGAGCCCCCTACATCTGGCGCTTAAAAAGGATGGAACGTGGTAACTGTGTGGCAATTATCGTCGGTTAAGTGTCATCACAGCCCCTGATCATTATCCCATGCGACACATGCAAGATATTATCACTGGACTAACTAGCGGACGCGTTTTTTTTTTTCAAAAATCAACTTTCTCGGTGCATTTCACCAAGTTCCGATCTCTCTCCACACTTAAGCAAGGCGCTGACGATGCACCTCCTTGTCAAGGCTATCAACCTATACTTCCGCACAATAGAGCAGTACCGACTATCTTGGTGACAGGCCCCGCGACAGGTCGACCAAGAAAATGCATAGAATGTCGTTACAAACATGATGATCGGATTAAGTCACAGGCCTCGGAGAAATGCTAGGGCATCCACCTCAGTCGACGCTGCAGGACGGGCCCCGGTCCTGTCGAGGAATGGGCAAGGGTTCTTGAGGCATGGACGGCGTCAGGACGTAAGCAAGTTAGTCCGCACACAACGAACAAAACAAATACGTGTCTGCACGCTAAATGTTGGTACCCTAACTGGAAAGACCGAGGAACTCGCAAGAGCCCTTCGGAAAAGGCGCATTGATATCTGCGCTCTGCAAGAAACCCGATGGTCTGGTGCCAAAAGCTGCGACATTGAACGCGAATGCGGTAAAAATGGCTACAAACTTCTCTATTTTGGTAACCCACACACTCAATATGGTGTTGGCATTGCCATCTCAGAGGGTTTCCGTGATGCCATTAAAGAAGTCGAACGATTTGATGATCGGCTGATGAAGCTCACCATTATATCAGCTGATCGCACTATTCACTTCTTCACCGCGTATGCACCACAGACAGGTCGACCTGATGCCGAGAAAGATGCCTTCTGGGAACTTCTCGATGAAAAGACTTGTCACGTGCCTGCTGACGATTACATAATCATTGCCGACGACGTTAATGGTCATGTGGGTGAAAAGGCAGACGGTAACAGGTGCCATGGGGGAAAGGGGTTCGGAGCGCGCAATGAAGGTGGCGAGCGTATAATCGATTTTTCGGACCCCCATGACCTTGTACTTATGAATACATGGTTCATCAAACGATTGTCTCATCTTCCCACATTTTATAGTGGGAACAATAAAACGCAAATCGACTATATTCTCATAAGACGCCAACATTTTACCACTGTCACTGATTGCAAAGTCGTTCCCTATGAGACCATCACACCTCAACATCGGCCGTTGATTGCCGTCCTGCGAATTAAGCCACCGATAGAACAGCGTGAGGAACGTACTGGCCCGCCGCGCATTAAATGGTGGCGATTTGGTGAGAAGAAAGAAGAAACGGTCCCACTCATACGATTGCCAACCATTACGAATGTGGAAGAATCATGGAACCAAATGAAAGACACGATCCACAAAGCGGCCTCTGCAACTCTCGGGGTCACCAAGCCGGGTAAGCGATACATCAACCGAGATACTTGGCTTTGGAATGATGATCTTGAAATGAAGGTCCGTGAAAAGAAACGCCTCTACCACAAATTTCTCGACGATAAAACGCCTGCTAATTGGCAAATTTATAAGAATGCCAACCGGGAAGCAAAGAAAGCGGTCGCTGTCACCCGAGCGAACCATTTCAAAAATCTTTACGATAAACTGGACACTCGGGATGGCGAGAAAGATCTGTATCGACTTGCTAAAAGCCGTGATGAACGCACACAGGATATCGAACACTTCTGTTGTGTTAATGACAAGAACGGTACTTTGCTTACCAACCGTCGAGCCGCAACGGATAGATGGCGAGAATACTTTGAGCAGATTTCAACTGAGGAATTTGCTCATCCTCCACTTCCACAATCATTGCCGACATTTGGAGCAGTTCCACCAGTCAGCGCAACTGAAGTCGAAGAGGCAATAAACCAAATGAAATCGGGGAAAGCAACAGGACCTGACGACATCGCATCTGAGCTCTGGAAAGCGAAGAGCTGGGACCCAACACTGTGGCTCAGTGAATTCTTTAACCGGGTTATTCAGGAACGAAGAACACCATCTGACTGGCAAGAAAGTACCACTGTTCCAATATGGAAAAAGAAAGGTAGCCCAGCAGAATGTTCAAATTACCGTCCGATCCAGTTACTTTCCCATACCATGAAGACTTTTGAACGCATTCTTGACAACCGTATTCGCGAAATCGTTGAAATAACCGTGAATCAAGCCGGATTTGTCAAGAACTGCGGAACTACTGACGCAATACACGCTGCGCGGTTACTCATGGAGAAACACCGTGAGAAGCATCGCCCTCTTTACATTGCCTTTCTGGATCTAGAGAAAGCGTTTGACCGTGTACCACACGAACTCATCTGGTACGCTTTACGACAACACTTCGTACCAGAAGAACTCGTGTGCTGGGTTCAATTGCTCTACCACGATCCGAAAAGTAAAGTTCGAAGTATGGCGGGTGTATCAAAACCGCTTCGTGTCTCTGTTGGAGTTCATCAAGGAAGTGCCCTCTCACCACTCCTCTTTGTCCTTGTTATGGACACCGTCACACGGGATATCCAACGTCCAGCGCCCTACACACTGCTTTATGCAGATGATGTTTTCCTAGCATCTGATAGCAAAAAGGATCTCGAGCAACTTGTTCAAAAATGGAATGACCGCCTCATGCAACATGGTCTCAGATTGAATTTAAACAAAACTGAATTTTTAACGACCGAACCCCATGAAACAGGCACAATCACTGTGAGCGGCAGTGATTTGCCCAGAACTGAGCGATTTAAATACCTCGGGTCAACGCTATCAGCCAATGGAGAACTGCGTTATGAAATTGCTTCACGCATTAACGCAACCTGGATGAAGTGGCGTTCCACAACTGGTGTCCTTTGTGATCGACGTATCAACGAACGTCTCAAATCTTAAATTTACCGCAATGTCGTCCGTCCAGTCGCTCTCTATGGTTCTGAGTGTTGTCCGACCATAAAAGACAATGAACGGCGTCTTGCGGTAATGGAGACGAAGATGCTACGTTGGACTAGTGGCGTCACACGTTTAGATCACATCCGAAATGAGGATATCCGCGATCGTTATGGGGTTGCACCGATCGTGGAAAAGTTGCGAGAGAGGCGTCTTCGATGGTATGGACACGCAATTCGTGCAAACGAGAATTCAATTGCCAAGATTGGTCTGAACATCGAAGTCGATGGTAAACGACCAAAAGGCAGACCTAAGCAACGGTGGCTTGATACGCTGGATGGGGATTTGAAAGCCTCGAGATTGCACCCAGATGAGGCATTCGATAGAGCCAAATGGCGAAGCCGATCACGACGAGCCGACCCCGCTTGTGAACGGGACAAAGGCTGAAGAAAAAGAAGAAAGAAGAGCAGAACCTACTACGTTGTTCCCATAAGAAGATATCTCCTAGTAGATATAGGCCCCGAATATTCGCCATTATCCGACTCAAGGCCGAAACTCAAACTGCAGCCTTGTCCGCGGCTGCTTTGATTTGTTCGAAAAACCTCATCTTCGAGACTATTTCGGGTTTTTCCAGCGCATCCATCCGCTTATCCGTCGCATCAATATCCAAAGTCGACTTTGCGCCTGTTCAACAATGTATCCAACAACAAGTGCCGCAACGTCGTTTGCATAACCGACCAGGCGCGACTCTTCTGGCATATCAAGTCTCAGCAGACTCTTGTAGGAAGCGTTCCAGAGGTCCGGCCCTAGGATGGACCCCTGTTCTACCCCCGACGTGATTTCCATACTCCTCTGGCCCTCTAGTGTCTCATTAAACAGCGAGCGCTCTCCAGCGCGGCTTCGTTTGCTCCAATAGCTTCAAAGAACTTCCAGATGTTCACCCTCGCGACATTCCACACGCAAAATTAACGGATATATAAGCGTTTAAAATTTTTCTCAAGATTCCTCCATTTCAAGTCAAGTTAGTACCGTGTTTCCCGGTGCCACCATGTTTTCCTCGACAGATTGTTTTTGATTCGGCAATTATGGTTACTGCATCATCCTCCTCGCCACTATTGAACACGTGACGAGAGGTGGTGGAAAGGGAAGATTTCCCCCGGCCCGGAGTTTTCTCGGGCTCGGAATATCAAAAAAACAGGCCCGAATTTTTCAAATATTTCGACCGCTAACTCGGGTTTCCTCTCAACGGCTTTGCTGCTAATACGAGTATTGCTTTATCTGACCCTGTTTTAAGTTTGGTAACTTTTAACGCTCTGATATGGTAGGTAGATAGATAGATATCAGTAGCCACCCCGTTGAGCCCAATTAATGCTACGGTTCACCGTTTTGGTGCCACAAACTGCTAAGACTGTGACTGCTATGATAAGAACAGTGAGGAAGAGTCACGCCGGCTCAGATTTTCAGAGCCAGATCGTAGCATTTGAAAAGCAAAGCTGCTCTCCCACCATACAACTGGATGTCTTTCTCAAGTCCACAAAGAATGGTTTATCTAGTGTCCGTAGCCTGGCTTTAACTAGAGCTTAGCGATCACAAAGAAGTGCCTGAGGGTTACAACCTCTTCTGCGAATTGTCGGATATGCCGATTCTAGAGGCATGGTCCCCTATAGCCTGTTCTTACCGCCGCAATCTTGGATGCAATTGAATGCGTCTGGTTGAACAGCTTTCACGATCAGATTTCGCTACACAAGTGCCAAATTCTCCTTGATTTCACACAGGTGATGAGCCTTCTGAGGTCCGCAGCTGCTGGGCTCCACTCCTGAAAATCGCCAGCAAGACACTGACTGTACCCCTCGAAGGACTGCCAAGAGCAGAGGTCCTCCGTCAGCCCGCTCATTCCCTCAATATTCTTATGACCGGGAACCCACAGGAGGGTGACCTTGAGCATTCCCCAGCCTGCAGGATGTCACCATTGAGTACAAGGCCTTAAGGGCCACTTAGGCCAGAATGGCCATGCTAAAGTTGGGGTTCGGATCATGCCCCGGCCATCGACAGGCTTCCAATAATGCCAGTACTTCCACTTGGAATACACTGGCGAAACATGGGAGAAAACTCCCACACTGATTACGCAGACCATCTTTGTTCCTTCGGTGAAGAATAGTCTACCCTGATTGGGAAGTCACACTAAATTTTCTCGTAAAGTTCGGCTTGCATGTGGCTTAGTTCGTGGGGTATGCCCAGATTTCCCGATGTAGTTCGTCTAGGATGTAACAATGGCTGTGGGGCTTCGCTGTCCAGCATTCGGACTCGCGTAGTTTAAGAACACTACAGTAAACAATGCATTTAATGTGCAGGTCTAGGGGGAGGAGTTGTAAGAGAGTACATTGAGAGCATCTACCGGGCAGAACTGTTGTTCTCTGAATCCTGTAAGGTTACGTTCTATTGTACTTTCTGCTGATTCCTGCCACCGTACAACAGAGCCATATGTTAGGATGAGACGGACAACCAGACATAAAGAACCATCGGCGGGAGACACCATTTCTTTGCAAAGATCATTAGGGTATGATAGGTCGTGTAGGTGTAGAAGGCCCTATTAACCCGCAGTTCAATGTTCAATTTCCAATTTAGCTTCGGATCCAGGATTATACCCAGATACTTTGCATTGAAGGAAAGAACAAATCTTTGTTCATATAGCCACAGGAGTTGGAATTCGAGTACCCTTGTCTTGGCAGTGAATAGTATCAGTTCCGTTTTGGTTGGATATATGCTAACTCCGCATCTTTCCAGATGCTCCTTCCATGATTTTTTTTTTTTTTTGGGAGTAGGGTAGGTGAATGGCTTTACGCACAAAGTGTTTGACTCCCGCAACAAAACGCTGTCTGACTACCAACTAAACACCTCCCTGTCATCAGAGAACTAGCCTGGAACGGTTTAACACATTATTTTGAGTTAGTCTTCCCGCTCTTCAGGCTATGAGAGCCTTCAAATTAGGAAATCCCTTTCACCAACGGGAGGGGAGGAGAGGAAGGGAATTCTTAGTTCAAGGAACCCCTTGCCACCCGGTCCCTTCGCCGGCCGACTTCAATATTGTCTGGAGAGAGCTGTCTATATAAAGCTATTGACGAAAGCCGTCCCACCTTTCGCAAGGGAAAAGCTGTGTTCAGCGTCGTACGTCGCTCCATTGCAGAACACACAATCAGGAGATCGCGCCTTCCCAATCTTGTGCAGGTAAGACTGAAAAACTCTATGCCCGCTCAAAAGTTGGGTAAGGAAGTAATCAATTTCACCGTGCGTTCGGTTCAGTCACGGGTTTAAATTGTCGATGAGTCGCTTGGTCCATCTGCTTCTTGGCTCATTTTGCCCCCAACATTCGCCATTATCCGACTCAAGGCCGAGACTCCAGCTGCAGCCCTGTCCGCAGCCGCTTTGGTTTGTTCGAAGAAGCTCATCTTCGAGACTACTTCGGTTTTTTTCGCCCCAAGGCTGAAACCATGGGCAGTCATCCATCCGCTTACCCGTTGCATCAATATGCCAACTCTGCTTTGCGCTTGTTCAAAAGTGCGTCCGGAAACAATTGCCACAACTTTGTCTGCATAACTGGCCAGGCGCGACTCTTCTGTGTGCTTCAGCTCGATGAACCGCGTTGAGCGCCCCAAGTAGCAAGTCGGAAGTGGCGGAACACCAGTCTGTAAACTTCCGCCGGGATGCCATCAGGACCTGGCGCGTTCTTCTTTTTCATGGTGAAGACCGCTTCTTCGACCTCTCCCATTGTTAAAAGGAGGCAATCCTCGACACTTTCCGCGCTATTAACATCCACCCGTACAGGAAGTCTGGGCAAGTCCCCACTGGTCCTTATTTACCTTGTTGACCAGGTTCTGCCAACCGCGAGTGTTGCTTTTATTTATCGTGCTACGGAAAATCCTTTTTGCTAATCTATACTCTGTCTTTATGGCGCATTCCTCCTTGTTGGCCTGTAAACGTTGTTCCGAGCTTATGCCACTCCCTCCGTAAGTCGGCAATTTCTGCGGCCCACCAGTACATATCACGGCTGGGGCGCCTCCTGGGCATGGAAGCCTCACACGCTGTCGTTGTTTGACGGTGTTCCGGTATTGCTCGCTGATTAGCACTAGCTCAACCTTTACCTCTGCAGCGAACTGCATTAGCAAGTGGTGAACGGTTGCACTCCGGTGAATGTTAATTTGTAAAATGCAGATCATGCCGGTCACGCCATAGGCCTCTCCAGTTTCGCCCTAAAGATTGGACACCGTCCTGAGCCCGCAGTGTGTTCGACGCTCTTACCAAACGCGCCACGATTCCTGCAAAGAACGTAACTTTCGCTTTCATGGCAGGGCCTAGTCGCATCTTCAGGATGCTCCCTCCTGTTCGGTCTCTTTCAATTTGCTGACGTATGTCCATAGTCCAGATGCCCGTTGCACTTGGTCGCGACTATCCGCATTTGTACCCTGCATACTTGCCATCTAATTTTGATTTGAATTAATTTTTCCCGCTGCTAAGGAGTTTCCTCGCATATTGCCCGGGAACTTCCACTGCGGCGTTTTCGGGCTGGAAATTTACAGAGGTGATACCTATCCGGGTATTGGCTACCTCTGGACATTCACGCTTTATAGCCTCCTTCACTTCGACCTTTCCTGTGAGGCAGTCAAGATCTCGGATTTCTAGGGAGCATATAGACTCTAGGCTAGAAACAAGAGCCTTCTTCCCCAATCCTTTGACTGTTTCACAGAACGTACTCTTGCTGGTCTTCGTCGGGCCCAGCTCGACGAGGACACCGCCACTCTTCATTTTCCGTATGGAAGACAGCTCTGCTCCGTTGTCTTTGGTTTTCATCCAAGAATCCATGTAGCGGGTTTCACTAAGGACTTCTGCAACTGTCTTGCTTTCCGTCGGCTTATTGAGCAGAGCCGACGGTCTAATTCTTCTTTGTTTCTTCATCTTTTCTGCTACTGGTACTTGATTTGCAACCTCTTTGCCTTTGGAGGGATGCGTCTCTGGGGGCGTAGTCAGTTGTTTCCTTTTATTCTTCTCCACCTTCTTTTTTTTTTACCCTGGAAACCACTTTGATAAAATCTCCTTCCTTTTTCCGCCTTCTCTCCAGTTCCCTTTGCATTATGCTATCTGCGGTTCGTCTTCTGCTGCTCTCCACGCTCGCTTGTAGAAGGAAATGCGGTCCGATAGTTCCTCTCCCCGTTTTCGACGCGATTGCTGACGTTCCCCTGGAGGAATGTTGCCGACCGCCTACGCTTCACCACTGCCGCGGATTTCCTCATGGACCTTTGCTCTTCGGCTTTAGCTAGGACGGCTAACTGCACTTCGCGTCCGCTCAGGACTAGCGGTTTTAACCCTGCTTTTTTTCGGAGCACGGGCACTACAGGGTATTGGAGCTGCCGTCTCCGCACCGTCAATTGCGCCACTTAATTTGGGCGCCCCAGTGTCACATCGGGTATGTCAGCTCTTGCTGCGTTTTTCGCTGGTCAACGACGCATTTTTGTATTGCAGCTTAGCGCACTCAGTTCTTCCTCCTTCTCTGCTTTTTCGTTGATTTTTTTGCTGGTTTAGATTTATTCTCCATAGAAAATTCACAAGTAAATCGTGTGCAAGGGAGAGCGCCGCAATAGTCACGAACGGGTGTACCCTCGGAGACGCAGCCCCTCCCCCAGTTCCCTGAGGCCTGACCTACGCTTAGCTGATCTCTGAATTCACGGATACTAACACCGGTTCAATGAACATTACTCGACCAGGCTCCCGAAGAGGCTGGCTCCTCATACACATCACAACTACCACATTGCCAGAGCTGGGCTCACATCACTCCATCGGCATCAACAGAGAGCTGTGGGGCTCTGTCCTGGTGGTCTTACGTGAGCAACAGTCGTTTAGACCTTTTAAGACACGGATTGAATTTGTGACCAGAATTAGAGCGCCGCTGTGACAAGGAACAAGGATACCAGTCTATACTAAGAGCATGGCTCAGAATTCATACTCGTAGATGCATAACCTACCTAAATCTCTAGCGAACTAAGGCCCCTGAGTGATTTGTCCGCTTAGATGTAACCAACAACCCCCCACTAGGGGGCTGACCAAAAATAACCAGGTTGAGAACACATGCCACACGAATTGCCCTGTCACATACGAACTCAGATGTCTATCCCGAATCTCATGATACCAGTAGACCTCTGGTAAAGTTTCGTGGCCGAAGCCATTTCAGATGAGCTTCCATGCATTGGAGCTTTCACTCACTGTAACCTGTATACCAACTGTAATGACTTAAGTGATTTGAGATGATCTAACGACCATCAGGATGGGCCGAAAACCTAAAATAAAACATGAAAAGTAGGAGAAATTGACCGTGAAGGTCCGTACGTAAATACTGTAGTTCCATTGAAGTATCCCATTGGCGCATGCTTGCATGCCTCTGTGCTAGCCCGGTTTACAATCTATATACCGTTTTGCCGCTCTAAACCTTCCCTAACATCAATGATTACCAATTTCGCTATTTTTTTTCGAAATTCGCTATATTAACGGCGATACTAGCGTTAAAGGCCTTTCCAAGATTCCTCGACTTCAAGTCAAGTGAGCGTAGCAATTCCTGGTGCCACCTGGATGTTTTTCTCGGTCAATTGGTTTTGGTTCGACCGACAGAGTTGCTGCTCTGTCTTCCTCCTCGCCACTTTAGAGCCTCTGACCAGAGGTTGTCGAAAGGGGAAATTTCCTCCGGGCCGGAATGTTCTCAGGAGCGAGAATAGAAGTCTCAATGAAAAGAAGGGATAATAGGGGGACTCAGGCCAGAATTTTTAAAAAAATGTCCACCACGAACCCGGGTTTTCTCTCTACGGCTTTGCTGCTACTAAGAGTATTGCTTTATCTGACCCTATTTTAAATTTGCTAACTTTTAACGCTCTGAGATGGTAGGCAGGTGATAGGTATCAGTAGGCACCCCGTTGGGCAAAATTAATGCTGCGGTGCGCCGTTTTGACCATGACTGCTGTGACAAGAGCAATGAAGCTGGGTCAAGCCGGCTCAAATCTTTAGAGTCAGGTCGTAGTATTTAAAAAGCAAAACTGCTCTCCCAACATGCTGATGTCCTTAAAGAATAGTTTACTTAGTGTCCGTAACCTGGCTCTAACTAGAGCTGGACGATCGCAAGGAAGTGACTGCAGGTTATAACTTCTTCTCCAGAAATGCGAATTGTCGGATATGCCGATTCTGGAGGCATGGTTCCCTATGGAACAATGCCCTGTGCATACTGGCCGAATCTTGGATGCATTTGAATGCGCTGGGTTGAACTGCTCTCACGATCGGGTTTCGTTACAGGCGGGCCAAATTCTCCTTGACTGGGCACAGTTGGTGAGCCTTCGCCATCTGTTCGTGGCTGCTAAATAGTGCGAGGAGATTCCACACTTGACAGTCGCCAACGGGATACACCTTTCACCCGCCGAAGGAGTGCAATGAGCAGAGCCCTGGGTGGCCAGTCCGACATTCTACTCATTCCTTTGACCTACCTAAGAGCTACCTATTACCCAGAGGAGGGTGACCTTGAGCGCCTTGCCGCCCAGACTGTTCAGCGCATTTCTGCACTGCTCCTGGAGTATATCGCAGCTATGTACAAGGCCTTAATAGCCACTTGGGGCTCGGATCATGCTCCAGTCATCAACAGGCTTCCAGTATCGCCAGTACTTCCACTTGGATTACATTGGCAAAATCTGTGAAACCGTACAACTCAGGTACACTGTGAATATCCGCAGACCATCTTTGATCCTTCAGTGAAGAATACCCTGCTCCGATTGGGAAGTCCAAAACAAAGTTTCTCGTAAAGTTGGGTTTGGGTGTGGTTTAGTCCGTGAGGAATGCTCACATTTCCCGATGTACTTCGGACTTTGGAACTCGGGTAACCTTGTCTTGGTGGTGTATAGCATCTCTTCCGTTTTAGATGGATTTATGCCGAGTTCGCATCTTGTGGCCTACAGACGCACCTTTCACCAAATCGCCGACATACGCAACCACCTTCTCCCGGCTCCTGTCCAATATCCTTAGACAGAGAGTAGACTGGGATATCTGCCCGTTGCTTTAGCGTACCGTAAAGCCACGAAGGTCAACAATCCTGGCCAAATTATAGCGTTGTTCAAAATCACTACTCCTTACGATTTGCACAACCCGCGGAAATCGCTGAGAGGAGGAATAAAGGAATGGATTCGTCCCGGTAGGTTGTATTCCCAGAGACCCGTAATATTGACCAATTTCTGGGGGCTCAAAATTTTCAACTCGGATTTGGGTTTTTCTCGGTACGATCCTGCATTGTTCCCTGTGCAGGAAAAAAGTCCTGGGACCTAGAAGGTTTGGGTGCTTTTCGAAGACTATTCTTTCTTTCCGCCTTCCTTACCCTCCTCTGGCTGGGGTATTCTATGCCTGCTCCTGGAGAGATCTTAAGGTATTTTATTGGCATTCCGCCGTTCTGGGTAAACAGAATTTGGGGCGTTTGGTTTTTAGTGAAGAATCTTTTTAATTCCATTCGTCTCCTGGAAGAAGCTGAAACTTAATAAATTCTTGAACATAAATTGTTGGGATTTTTTCAATATTCTCTCCGAACTTTTTGGCATTAGTTATCTTCTTTCGATCGATCTGATCATGCAGATGCACCTTTATTTTGCCATAACCATATGTATGCATACTCGTAAGATCGGTGTAATTTATGACTAACGTAAATTTACGAAATCCAGGTTATCCATTCAGATACGAACGTATCAAGGTGTGCATGTGTTTAGATTGGTTTTTTAAAATGGTCTCTGAGCGCGAAAATTCTGATTTATGACTTTACTCTTCACAGAAATGAGTTCTTTCTTGTGTGTTCCTCAGAAAGAAAGCCAACAAAATTCGCAAGAAGACACAGGGGGACTTAACATATGGTAGATTGCGGAAATCTGAGTTAATGATAGAAGGCTATGTCGTGGGTTGATTGGATATTGGAAACGTTTAGTTAATTAAAATTAAGACAAGAAGATGGAAGAGGTTTCGATATGTGGGCGCCTTTGCGTGCGGTTAGCTATCCCCATTGAGTGGCTCATCGATGCACATCAGGTAAAACCACGGAATCTTCCATAGACCACCACATGAAAAAGGGCTAAATAGGTCAACTTACTCAACATCAATTCGGTGAACAAATACTAGGGTAAACTCATCAAAAAGTGTGAAAACACTTGGTATAATCTCACCAATTAATTGATAAGTTCATAAACGAGCAGAAAAGATAAAGTGCATTAACCACAGACATCATGCGCTTGAGTGGTCTCACCAGCCAAGCAAACATAGTAAAAACTGAAGATTCAGCTTCACCACCGAGTCTACAATGCCATATCCACGGCATCTAAGTTTCAAGCAAGTAACGTACGCGACTTCCAATCTAAATACCATAAAAAGGCGCTAATAAAACAGCATAGATACAAGCACTATGGTAGAATGTATCTTCTACAGTATCCAACCCATCAATGTAATCAAGGCGAATGATGGAGGAATTTTATCTCGAAAAGTTTATCTAAACTCATATGCGAGCATGCATATGTGCATGTATCTGGTTGGCATTTTTGAAGAAATATGATACTTACAGTAGACTGTATCTAACCAGACCTAAACTGAAGTAACTTCATGATCACCTGCCCGAAAATTTGTCTGTCAAACCCCCCTCAAGGAGAGGAAGCCCTTGAATGCGGATATGTTTCTGGTGATAAATGAGGCTGGTAAGAGGTTGCTGAAAGTTAATCTATTTCTGCAATGAAGACTGCCATGGAAAACTAGAATGAGAGATACAATATTTGAATATTGACTGAAGATTTTCTAGGCTAGGGAGTTATCGAATTACAGGCACTTTAATTACAGTCAATTATTATTAATTGTTTGGTGGTCATATTGAAGATTAATTATCAGATTAACAAGATTATCTAAGTGGGTAGATATTCAGGGACGAAAAAACGACAGTATCCACCTGTAATGTGTTTTTCTGTCTGGGCATCGAAGCGAAGTACGAGGCATGATAGAGGAGGGATGAAACTAGCACTACTGCCAGCCTCTCCTAGGTATGGTAGTTGAAGAGGCTGAGAAAAACGATGGTTTGTATGATACCAGACAATTCAGACACTTGGATGACAATGTCCCTGTCAAATGGTTATCTCCATGTGGAAATGTTTGACCACAAAAAGCAGCAGTTTGTGGTCTAAGGATTGACCGACCAGACCAGAGAGAACCTGATAGAACTTCAATTGTGAAGCGCAGGATCGACACTGGTGAAACCCATCCGATCCAGCAGGTTCCCCGAAGGTTGCCACTTGGAAATCGAGATGAGATCCGAAAATTGATAGAACAGATGCACCAAAATAAAGTTATTGAGTCGTCAGCTAGTCCATGGAGTTCCCCAGTTATACTCGTGGAAAAGAAAGGTAGCAGTCCTCGGTTGTGTGTACATTATAGGAATTTAAACGACCTAACAATATAAGATACTAGAGTTGCGTAAAACATTACCTTAGTAGGTAATGTGATATCACTTCACTTATTGAAAAAGATGATATTGATAATACAAAGTAACATCACCAACATTTGACATTATACCGTTAGCCGTACATATGATGTTATAACGTCAACATTAAATTTAACGCTCAGTAACCAATAGTACCTAATATTTCTTATAACTAAAATCATTTGGCATGGATTTATTACATTCAAAACGTAAAAGATAGCCCAAAGCCAACCTAAAGCGAGGCCAAAGCCAACCCGAAAACAGCTCAAACGCCAGCCAGATGCCAGCCCTAACCCAACCTAAAGCAAGCCCAAAGTTAACACGAAAACAATCCAAAAGCCAGCCCGAAGCCAACCTAAAGCAAGCTCAATCTTCATTTTCTTCCGTCTTTGTCCCGTTCACAAACGGGGTCGGCTCGTCGTGATCGGTTTCGCCATTTGGATCTAAAGCAAGCTCAATGCCAACGCGAAAAAAATCCAAAAGCGAGCCCGAAGCCAACCTAAAGCCCAATGCCAGCCCAATGCCAGCCCAAAGCCAGCCCGTAGCCAACCTAAAGTATGTCCAAAGCCATCCCGATACTCGACGTCAGCATTAACAACTGCCACCGCGACTTATACTACGAAGAGGATGATGTTTGGTAATGGTACGTTGCTAGGTAATAGGGATATACTAGGCAATGGGATGATGTTTGGTAATGGGACGATGCTTGATAATGGGTTGAGGCTAGGAAATGGGATGATGCTAGGTAATGCGCTGATGCTTCGTGATGTGGTAATGGTAGGTGAAGCTGTAATCTTTAGATGGCGTTCGGCGATGGTAATGTAATATCATACTTTAAGGTTATATCACTTCACTTCACTTCACGCACTACATACATCACCTACCCATCTCTAAAGGATACCCACTGTCTCGAACCGATGATACTCTGAATACACTATCCAGCAGCAAATGGTTTTCTAACGTGGACCTGCCAAGCGGATACTGTCAAGTGGAAATCGCCGAAAAAGCTTGAGATAAAATTGCATTCAGCGTTGGTAATGGATTGTAGCGATTTTTAAGTGATGACTTTGCCTGGACTATGCAGCTTTCCGGTAACATGCTTAATCTACCTGAATGACATTGTCCGGAGAAAAGACGTCAACGACCATCTGAAGAACTTACGGGAAGTTTTTGAATGAATTCGAGATGCCAGGTTCATACTAAGTGCAAAGAAATGTTCGCTGTTCCTGAAAGAGGTAAGGTACCTTGGTCATAAAAAAAGTTGGACAAGACCCAATAACTATATACGAACTGCAAAGTCTGCTTGATTTGTCTACTTACTATCGCCGATTTGTACCTATTGTCATCAGTTTACATGAACCTACGAGAAAGGATCGTAAATACTCGTGGGGTAAGGAGCAATAGGAATCATTTTTAGACTTTGAAAAAGGACTTTTCAGTGCACCGACTTTGGCATATCCTATTCCGGCAGTAGTTGAATCGTTGAGGTATTTCCAAAAGTACCTTTGTGGACAGTCGTTTAATTTCATGATGGACCGTGGCCCCGACAATTGGCTCGATGGATTGAGAGACTCGAAAGCTGTGAGTTTCCCATTGAATACCACAAAGGAGGAAGTACAGGAACGCAGATGCATTATTAAGACGAGTATAAGTTCTGTAGCAATGCAGAAGGAAAAGCCTGAATCATCGACATTTGTTTACTAATGATTTTACCCGATGAAGAATGGACTAGAGAGCAGATACCAAAAGACCAGAAAGATCATACCAACCTAGCGTTAATAATAGAGTTTAAGGAGGAAAACCAAAAACCATCTGGGAAGAAATTTCAAATGAAAGTCCAACCACAAAGGCTTATTCGGTTCAAAGGCAGAGCCTCCAGTTGGAGGATGGATGTCTTTATCGTGCGTTTGGGGAACGGAGGATGGGGAAAGTATATAAAAGCTTATCATCGTTCCATAGACAAAAATAAATGAAATCATTAGGGAATACCACAATGAAACAAGCGGTGGACACCTGGGTATAACCAAAACCGTTGAGAAAATCCATGGTAGACTGGATAGGGATTGGGATATCACACCTTTTGATGGCATATTATTTGGCAATTCACGATACAACGTTAAGGACTCCAGCAAAAATGATCTTCAGGTCTGATTTGCGGCGGAGGGAAGCAGCGAAGATTTTCTACTAAAGAAGCGCAGTGAACCCGATCATAGGTCATTCATGAAATAGTTAGGGGACAATTATGAACTGTGAGTGACAGGAAGAAAGCAAGGTACGATTTAAGGGGAAATTTTGAGGGCTTTATCAAAGAACAACTGCTGCTTCATAATGCAACACGCAGAAAAGGGAAACCGCCAAAGCAGCAGTCACAATGGGAAGGACCTCATCGAGTATTTGAAAGAATAAATTTATATGGTTCAAAGAATAAATATATATGGTTCCATCACACACGGTTACTTGAAATGCGCTTCAGCTCCCACCACGACTCCCCGAGACGCTCGCACTCCTCCTCTACTGTTCTACGCCAAGTGCCCTTCACCCACTCCATCTTGGGAAAGAGGATTCTACTGTATGGCGTAGCCTGCAAAGTAAATGCCCCTAACGAAGTTTTTCGTTTGAAAAAGTGTCTATCTAGTGCTGCTAATGCATCGGCCAACATTGAGTTCGGTACCGCTGTCGGTAGAAACCACGCTTCCTTGATATACACATTGATCGACGCTTTCGATGCTCTGCCCATTAATGCAGATTGGGAGAGTGAGACTGCGATGACCCGTCATACTGAGAATCTTGAACTTGTTGGTGTTTATCTTCAGTCCAACTCTACTTACCTCTCTTTCCAAATCCGATCCGATGAAAGAGCAAGCAGATGTTGTCAGTGTAGTCGAAGTGTTTGAAGAAAGATGTCAGCGTCCATTGAACTCCTCCACGTCCTCCAAAAAAGACAGCATGAAGATCATCACCGATAACAAGAAGAAATAATATTGATGGCAGGATGAAACCCTGGCGAACTCCGCTCTGGACTTAAAAATTCTCCAGCATATTGCATCGGTGAAGCACTGTGACATTTTGCGCCATCATATGTCGATCTGATAATAGCTATTAGTTTCTCTGAAATGCCTCCGAAAGCTTTCTCGAAATCAATAAAGAGCAAGTGCAATGAAGATCTAAACTCTGTGCACTGTTCCAAAATGATCCATAGGGAGTTGATGTGGTCAATGCATGAGGATCCGGAGCGGGAACCAGTCTAGTTTCTGTCAATTAAGTTTTCAAAATGTTCTTTGATGTGTCCCAGAATTATTTTAGCTATTATCTTTCCAACGGCAGGGAGCACGCACACCCAAAACGAGTCCCCTTCTTTGGGATCTTTACAATCATGCCCTTCTTCTTCTCTCTTGGAAAAATCTCGAAATTCCAAGCTTTCTGTACGAGTGAAAGCAGCAGTAACTGAAGGTGAAGCAATGAATAATTCTATGGGGAGACCGTGAAACCCAGCGGCTGTACTCCGTTTGAGTGCATTGATGGACGAATTCATTTCCCTTCTGCTTATAGGAACATCTGCATGTCCTGGTGACTAAATATTTCATCCACAAGAGCAGGAACTTCACCTGATGTGATACGATTGGGAACCGCGGTGAAGTAATCTATCCACCTCTTCATTTATTCATCATGATTGATGAGAAGTCGACCGTTGACATCCTTCACAAGACCATTGAAAGACATGCGACCGAATGCAAGTTCTTTCGTAATGCGTATTCCTGACTCTGATCACTCATTATGATCACAATATCACCTTTAGGAAACCACCTTGATGTTCAAATGAAGATGCTCCTTAAACTGGACCGGACTCTAACAGTTAGAAATCAGAATCAGGAACCGGCTCCCAGGTCAAGAGAGCGCGCCTTGCGGTAGAAGTCTGAAGCAACCTGATAGCGGATTTAGGTCTGGTACCACTTGGTTTTCCAGAGTACAAAAGCACATTGTCATTAGTGTGAAAAGAGGGATAGGAGTACTCTCAAAAGGCCCACCATCTTCCTTTGCTCAGACCCAGAATGTCGTCTACCTTTCATCATTGGAATTCCGGCTCAAGTTGGAGAAAGCGAACAGTCTGTGAACCTTCGCTACCGTTATCGAAGAGCGTGCGCACATTTGGATATACACCTCTGTTTTGCGCCCAGGAAGGCCTTCATCCTGGAAAGCATGAATGCTCTGTAAGGTCAGACCTTCGGTTGAAAAAGGAAGAAGGATCAGGAATGACAAGTAACAATTAAACAGTTTCGGTGTTCAGCAAAGCCTAACTGAAGATTTTGAGGGATGAACTGCGAAGTGTACATCAACATCTCCACGGACCTTCAAATCAATCAATTATCTGTGTTGGTGCGTTACAGATGGATTCTGACAGTCCTCCTCACTGACCCATTTTCCAATTTACGTCGAAACTAAAATCTGCTTGTCAAAGTACTAATTTAAACCTTTCATTCGATACCCCACAAGGGTACATTAGGTGAAAAAATTTTACATCTCCCATTGTATGTATGGAGAACCCCTTTTTAAGCTCCCCGTAAATTTATGTTCCTCATTGTATGCGTGGGATTTCATAGTTAACATATGTCTACCAAATTTCGTTTGAATCGGTGCAGCCATTTTGGAGAAAAGTGCATATGACAGACAGACAGACGAACAGGCAGGCAGTAAACCGATTTAAATGAGGTTCTACTTCACATAAAAACTTGGAAAAAAGCCTGTAAAGGCAATTCCTTAAATCCTAACAGATAATCAATTTCCTCACACGAAAAGGATGTTGAGAACCGCAATGCTGACCACATTGCCTCCTGAAGTGCTCTAACACACTTCAAGACCCTGATCCAATATGGATTGTTGCGCCAACGATTATTATTATTACCCCATGTTGGGCACCATTTGTAATGACATTGGGAATCTGGAATGATCAAAAGCCAGCAAAGGTGTTCACAGTCAACGAAGAAAATAGACCTACCCCAAAAACCTAATAACTTGGCGAAATTGTCGTGAAAATTGGCTTCCGAATACTGAAGGTCCCTTGAAGTCTCCCGTCGTCATGTGCTTGCACCCCTTCTTACTAGCCTGACCCGGAAATGTGGGGGACCCCTTTGGACACTTCAGTTCCCCATGTAAACTTGACGTGCTTTTAAACCAATGCTTGGGATCACATCAGAGCCTGAAAAATAAAGAAAGAAACATCGCATGAAGCTGAATCTGCGACAACGCCTGCTGAACCGTAAAACTCGAGACTCAAGTGATCAAGAGGGCAAAGCTATGACAGACCACATGCTGAACCGATGCTAGGGTCCCAAGCGTGATCAAGAGGGCAAATTCCTGACGGACCACATGCTCAATGCTTCTCCTGCCTCAATTTTTCATGAGGTGCGGCGTTTGGAGTTCCTACGCTTCGAAGGCATCCTTCGTTTTAATCGCTTGCTGACTGGTCCATATGGTTCCTTGTGCTTTGTGGGGTATCATTCTTGCTTTCATATTGATGTTATGTTTGAAATTCTTTATCTAGGTTAGGGCAGTCAAAGTAATTGAACTTCTACGTTTCCTTGGGTCAAAGTAGCACCGAAGTAGTGACAGAAGAAGAAACATTGGTGACAGAATACAGCGAGCTTCAAAATTTTCTCAAGGTCTTACTTCCATACAACACGTGGCACTTTATGTCGTCATATGTTGCTTTGATGGAGAATATCCAGAGATACTCTTCTTCTTCAGTCTTTGTCCCATTCAGAACCGGTGTCAGCTCGCCTTGATTGATTGCGCCACTTGTCTCAGCCCAGGCCTAATGTAGTTGAAGTCGAGAACCCTTCAAATCACCATCTGGGGTATCAAACCATCTTTGCCGGCCGATAGATTCTGTCGCCCCGAAATACTCTTTTACATAAAAAAAAAGCAAGTATCCTTTTTTTAAAAGTTTATGAGTCTTGTCCGGATAGCTGAGTGGTTAGAGCGCAAGGCTGTCGTACGGAAGGTCGCCGTTCAAATCTCACTGGTGGCAGTGGAATTTGTATCGTGATTTGACGTCCGATACCAGTCGACTCAACTGTGAATGAGTACCTGAGTCAAATTAGGGTAATAATCTCGGGCGAGCGCAATGCTGACCACATTGCCTGCAAGTGTACCGTTACGGTCTTGAATGAAGTGCTCTAACACACTTCAAGGCCCTGATCCAATATGGATTGTTGTGCCAACGATTATTAGTATACCTCTTGCATTTACCTCAGTATAATGGAGGGCAGGTTAAAGAGCACGCATGATAGGGCATTCCCTTGTCTTAGACCGTTATTGATGTCGAATGGTCTCGAGAGGGATCCTGCTGCTTTTATCTGGCTTGGGACATTGGTCAGGGTCAACCTAGTCAGTCTTATCAATTTCGTCGGGATACCGAATTCTCTCATAGCCGTGTACAGTGATACCCTGGCTATGCTATAAAATTGGCTTTCAAGTCGATGCAACTGATGTCTATATTATATTTTCAAAACCGATAACAGCAGGTTTCATTTTTTGGCTGACAAAGAACCCTACTTCGAGCGCATGGTTTACTAGGTGGTCGCCATAATATATGGTGTGGTGGCTCTTCTTTAGGAAGCCGGTCCCTGTCCAGCACATCTCTTGCAACGCTGTTACATCAGCAAAGGGACAAGGTATCGGTCTGTACAGAGATCACAAGTTCCATGAAAAATGCGCAATCTGCTGTCGTGGCGGGGATCGTCGTTTTGATTTCGATCCTGCCCATTTTTCCGTGTAAGGTTGTCAACCATACCCAACCCCCACCCTGGAGGACCAGTTGATACATTTGTCCCGTTTCTAGAAGCAAGAAACTCAGTTACATCCTTCTCCAACTGCAGTTTTTCGTAAAGAATGAACTCCCTGCGTGGAAGTGGACATAGGGTTTGGTAGTAGAGCTCTTGGTGTTGGTTTAGCAGGCGTTTCCCACCTGCCTTCAAGTCTGTCAAAATTACACAGTAATGTCTGGCGGGTCTATGCGTGCAAGAGTTGAAGGAGGCTTATTTTATGAAGCCTATTGCATCACGCTTGGCTATTCAACTTGTGAAGCGATATAAGCACCCGTCGCTCTTACCTCGCCCCACTCTCTCCTCATGGCCTCATGTTACCGTCAATCAGTGCAGTGCGTTGCCCGTGAAGATCTGCCTCCGAATACTGGAGGTCCACTGAAGTCTCCCGTCGACATGCGCTTGAACCCCTTTGTGCTAGCCTGGCTCGGGAATGTGGGAGGACCCTGTTGAACATTTGAACTTGTCATGTGTCAATTTCCAAAACACACACTTTAAACCAATGCGTGATAATACCACGGAACCTGAAAAACAAAGAAAGGAACATCGCGTGGACCTATCCGAAAAAACGCGCAAACCCAAAATTGAAAAATAAAAAATACCCACTTGACAGTGCTCGTAGAACCGCAAAACTCGGGACCCAAGGGCTGTGATCAAGAGGGCAGATCCATGACAGATTACATCAATCGATACTTCCTGACGAATTACATGCTCAATCGATGCTTCTCGTGCCTCAGTTTTTCATGAGGTGCGACCTTTGGAGTTTCTACACTTCTGGGGCATCCTCCATTTTTATAGTTTGTGGGTTGGTCGATGTGATTCTTTGTACGTTACTCACTGGAAGCCCCTTCAGTTCGATGCAAGAGGGGTTCATTTGAGTCGCTGACAGAGTCACTTTACACAAATGTGAGCCGCCCACAACGGTGCAATTTTGGTATTCCTCCAGTAACTGGATTGCCCGCTGATGATGCCTCACGATCTCACGAAATGATGATGTTGCATGCTTCCGTGATCCATTATGTAATATTGAGCGACTATCTCTATGGCACTATGCATTTCGGCCAGGATCTTGAGAACCATATTTCCCTCAAAAGACATTTCGGCGGGGCATCTCGTGACCTGCCTTTAACCTGCATGCATTGGAGGTGTAGTTCTATTGTCATACCAAACGCCTCTATTTGCTGAACATGAGTAACCTCGTTATTGAATTAAGAGTCATACTGGTAATACCAGATACCACAGCCAAATTTTTCGCTACTATGGCGCTACGATCGTTGGATATTGACGACACTTGCCCGTTGCTTGAAACTGAACCTACGCCTTAAAAAATGTTCTCTCTCCTTCTACATGGTTGGCTCATTTTGGGAGCATCTTTGGGGTATCTTTTGCGTTGGCAATTTTATAGCATTGTGGGCTTGTTTCTAGCGCCTTTGTGCCTCCCAATTCGTATATATTTATGCGGATTTGCTTTCGGCCGAAATCCAACCAGGCGAAAGCTCCAATTTGATGAGGAGAAAGATATTGACCACAATTGCGCTCGCAGTCAAGCTTTGCCACCAGAGTTTAAGTGGCAAAAAGGGATTAGAACGCTCAGAGCAGTCGAAGGAGAAAATCCAGGCCCTCAGTGGAAACTATGTGGAGAGACCATGCCCGTCGTGAAAATTATGCGGGCCCTTCCACTATTAAATTTCCTTCCTAAGTATTGAAGGGCTTACCCTTTTTCCCAGCACATTTTGTCAGTCCTGATGATGCTACTTTGGCAAAACTGTAGACCCACATTGCAAAAAAACCCTTTCGAGCTGAAAACCTTTAGGTAGTTTTGCTCTGGAAATAAAACTGGGAAAATTTAGCCCAAATGTTGAGTTGAACAACGCGTAGTTGAACTCATCAAGTCATTGCTGTAAAAGGTATTGGACATAACATTTTTCCTATTTTTTATTTGCATGATTATATGTTATACCTCAATTCTTAAAACATTAAGGTATGTTCGGTCGAACAAAAGGTAGGAGATGGACACTCGGCGGGGTATCATCTTTGCTTTCATATTAATTAAATTATGTTTCCAATCCATTGTCTAGTTTAGTCTAGTCAAAGTCATTGAACTTCTATGTGTCCTTGGACCAAAGTAGCACGAAATGTCACTGAAGAGGTGACAGAAGAAGAAACATCGGAGACAGAATACAGCGGGCTTCAAAATTCTCAATGACCTTACTTCCATACAACACGTGACACTTTAGGTCAGCATATATCGCTTCGAAAATATCTGTTAGAATGTCCAGAGATACTCCTCTTCTTCAGTCTCCTTGATCGATTGCACCATTTGTTCCAGTCCAGGCCTAATGTAGTTGAAGTCGAGAAGCTGTCAAATCACCATCTAGCGTATCAAACCATCTTTGTATCAGTCGGCCGTTTGGTTGTCTTCCATCGAATTGGAAGTTAAAAGTTTATGAAAGTCTTTTGTTTTAAACCGGAAACCATTCTTGCAATGCAAACGTCTGAATGGTGCGGCGACCAGTCTTCATCTGTTTATACCACCACCAAAATGTTCCACAATTCACTTTCCACATCCATCTAATTCTCAAACCGAACTTAATCAAAAACTTTTCTTTCTCATTTTAGAACACAAACGAAGACAGCGACATCGTTTTCGATGACGGTCAATCCACAAACAGAGCGAAATCGCTGCTTCTCTCCGAACCGGCGAAAGCTCTTTTCGATGACATCTCCGTGGAAGAAATGCTCCAACCGGTCGCTAGCGATGCTCTCGTGAATTCGCCGCGAGTCGCTCTCATGGACGATGACTCTAGCGAAGACGCAAATGTGGAACTAGCAGATGATGATGATGACAATGAACCCGATGAAAACCCGCTCGACAATCCCGCCGAGAATGAAGTTGCGGCCGACAATGCAGGTAATTGGCTAACTAATGGCGTACGACGGTTGAAGCGCGAAGTAAGCCGATTGCTGGGTCATGAGGAAGCAGCAAAACCACGAAAAGTCAGGAAAACAGAACGAAATGGCAAGAAACATGGTAAAGGCAAGAAAGGCGGCAAGAAAGCGAAGAAAGCTGAGAAATTGTTGAAAAAGTCTCTGAGGAGGTTGCCCAAAAAAGATGGACGGCCCAAACGACAATGGGATGTCTATCCTACAGACGATGAGGACGATTTTGCTGCAGGATCAGGAAATGGAGCGCTTGAAGAGCAATTGTGTAAGTTTTTATCAAAGGCAATAATTTTTTTTCCAATTATCATTACAGCCAACGGTGAAACTTGAACACAACAGACCTCTCCCTCCCAATTTTCCTCTCCATGTCTCGATTATGATGGCGATGGAGAGCGATAGACCTTGTATCCACTGGTATGAATATCAAACTTAGATCTAGCGTAACCTAGTCCTTTTATGGTTGAAAATTGAAGAAATCCTGGGCGAGTTTCTGCGTTGTAAGGAACTTTCTTCCACTTTTCCTTAGTCCAAGGGCTCCTTATTCTGGAGAGGGCAACATGGTCAGCATTTCGCTCGCCTGATTTGATTCAGGTACTCATTTCCGCTGGCAGCTGTCGGGGCCCGAGTCTACTCGCACTACCTAGCAGCCGCGGGCCTGAGATGGCGAAGTCTTATAAGCTGTGCCAAGTCAAGGAGAATTTGGCCCGCTTATAACACAGCCCGATCACGAGAGCTCCTGTGCCAGACGCGTGCAAATGCATTCAAGATTTCGGCGGTCTGCACGGGGCACAGGCCCATAGGGAACCATGCCGCTAGGCTCGGCATACCCTACAACTCGCATTACCGAAGCTGCAGAGAAAGAAGGGAAGCCCTCATGCACTTTCTCTGCGACTGCCCAGCTCTGGCTAGAGTCAGGCTACGGACTCTGGATAAACCATTCTTTGGGAATCTCAGAGAGATTTCTAGCTGCAGGGTCGGAGAGCTGCTTTCCTTCGTGAATGCTACGGGCTGGCTCTGAAGATCCGAACCGAGTCGACTCGGCCTCCCTGCTCCCATAACAACAGTCACGGTCTTAGGAGTTTGTGGCATCAAAACGACGCACCAAAGCGCTAATTGGGCTCCTCGGAGCGGCCAATGATACCTACCTACCCCCACATGTTTCCCTACCCTATCACGTATAATAATCATTGGGGTGACAATCCACTTTAATCAAGACCTTCAGGCGTGTTAGAGCACTTTATTCAAGACCGTAACAGTACACTATAAGCACACTATGGGAGGCAACGTGGTCAGCATTTCGCTCACCTGATATGACTCAGGTACTCATTCACAACTAAGTCAACTAGTATCCGACCATCTATTCCTTTGCGACCATTGACATTTGAACCACGACCTTCTGCTACCACAGCCCACTACAGTAACTTCTGAGCCAACCGGACCTACTAAACCCTATATGGTTGCCACAAACAATTATGCTGGGCATGTGGTATCAACCATTAGGACCCTGAAGAGAGATCAAAGCTCTTGAAACAAAGAGACATCGGAGGAGAAAACTAATAGATTAACTGAAATTTATTCTGAATATTGAAAGGAACTTTGGGAAACCATTGTTTTGGTTCACGAAGGAGCAGAGAACGCGGCGGGCATTGACTTGCAAGGGGCACTCTAATAAGAAAACTATCATAAGGCTTTAATGGAGCCGACTATTAATGCAAGAAAATTACTCCCACCCTCCAGTAGAAATCTTGGAACTCCCTACAATATCCCTAAGTTAACCTCAGCCGTAGGTAAGCTTACGAATCAGCTAACCAGCTAATCACCTCCACGCTACCTCACCCCCAGCTGATACTGTTCTTCAGCGACAAACCCGACTCCTGGCCCGTCAATTTTAGAGGCACAGATCAAATCCCACCCGCCGTGCACTTTTTCTCCCCGAAACCTCATGCCCATACACAAAAGTCTTTAAACTGGACACGGAAACGTTCTTGGGCCTGCCGTTGACATCTAGCCTAAATAAGTGCTGCTCCTCTGTTCAGCACTTCATATAGACCCTCATATGGTGGTTACAAGGGCTTCCGGGAAGCATTAACGCGAACTAAGACATGTGTGCAGACATCCAGGTCCTTGGGGGTGGTAGTCCTCGTCGAAGAATGGCGGGGACGATTTTAATCTTGCCTGCCACCGCTTCCCTTGCGTTGTTAAGCGACGTGGAGCTGCGTTCTGGGTCACCGTGACCGGAGCTCCCAACGAGTTTAGTTTTTTGCAGCCGCGAACGGACACGGGCTGACACATTTTTTTGCTTTGTCTGCAAAGATACGGGGTGCGCGTGAACTTCGTAGATTTCGTCAGCAGTGTTTGTTAATACCTCCAACGATCCACAGTTCACATAGACCCAAATGACTTGAATGCTTTCCGGAAGTCGCTACAACCACAGCGACTCCAGAAGCTCAACCCTAACGGTAGCTTGGACAAATCCTCGCTAACCAGCTTGCGCCATCATATAAGTAAGCTGCCCATCAGATATCCCTAATCTTTCTCTGAAAACTCAGCCTCTACAGTAATTCATACCTCTCTCAAATCTGTTTGGGACTCTCCCATTTGTTATTGTAAGTGCTACTTGATCATCTCATCAAAGGACCTCTTATTATTATTCTGTTAAAGGAAAGTCGCACCGCGTCCTTAAAGAACTATTGTGCCCCTTTTACTGGTTATAGTGTATCTATTGATCATTGTATCTCAAGCAGGCCTGTAATCGTTAGGAACTTTAGTATGTTCCCCACTTTCAGATGTTTCAGCTTTGCATCTGGTATTAAGTGTTCTCCCCGATGTCTCGACCTACTTTCCACAAGTGCCGGACACTGTCCCAGGACATGTATAGAGGTTTCGTGATCCTCCTCACAAAACCTGCAGGCAATGTCCGTAGATATACCTAGCTTCCCTAGGTGATAGTTTAGCCGACAATGACCAGTGAGAATTTCCACTATGATTCGGAGGTTATTTTTGGTGAGGTTTAAGCAATCCTTTGTGCGCATGGGTTCGTATCCCCCAATAAGCACCCTGGACTGCTCCATCCCTGGTAGGCCCGCCTAATATAGTTCCCTCAACCGTTTTTCTTCATTTTTTCGATTCCTAGCCATGAAACCGTTTCCGATTCCACAGAAGGTTTCTGGCCCGTGTAAAGGCGTCCCTGCTCCCTTCTTGGCTAGTTCGTCCGCTGCCTCGTTGCCTTCCAACCCAGCAAGGCCTGGAACCCAAAGTATCCAGACCTTGTTGGACGAGCCGAGTGTATTCAGTCTCTCAAGGCATTCCCATACCAGTTTAGAGTTCACCTGGTTGGACCTGAGTGCTTTGATCGCTGCTTGGCTATCGATGAGAATAGCTAAGTTCTGCCCCCTGCCCCCTGTAGGACCTCTTAAGCGAGTGTTTTTCTCTCCTCCCTCCCCTCAACATTTCATTCTGAAGGATCGATAAGACAACGACCAGCCAGCCCCTTTCGCTTATCACATGTGATAATAATAAAGGACAGGCGGATGCTCTTTGCTGCAAGAAGAGCTGTGGGTATACTCCAATTGTGTCCAGGTTCCTGCTCTTTTATAGAGCTCTACTATGGTGGCCAAATGTAGGCTGGAAGGAAGCTAATGATGACTCTCTTCCTCTACATTACCTGTGCCATGAAGACTACGTCTACCATTGGGATGGAGGTGCAGTTGCAACTGTCGCCTTATAATCTTGTGATGAAGAAAGTCGCGAGGCTGACATCATACAGACTTTAACTAAATGGCATATGTCACTCTGCGGCACACAGGCATGAAGGTCTTGGGGGTTTAAAGTGACTACTCTCACTGTAGGCATAGTATCACTGCCCCTTTTCGGACACGGATTGATTTCAAGATTGCGGTACTGGCTTATTTTGGTGCAGGCCCCAACCACCATGAAATTTCCACAAGACCAAAAACTGGGCCGCGGACAAATTCCCTAAGAATTCTCCTAGGACATATATTCTCGGAGGGTTAACCCAATTTCTTCCTTCCTTCAGATGAGTCCCTCGCGGATTCGTTACGTTCATCTGAGGGGCAGGACATAAAGGTAAAACCAGGCTTTGAAAAAGTGAATGCACTTGCAATGAGGGGTAGGACGTGTAATGAGCCAGGAAGGTCACAGTACGGAATTACAAAACCCGAATCGGCACAAGTTATTTATCCATCTATCCATGATCATGTAACGTTCTCAGCTGAATAAGGGGGTACCACGTAGTCGCGTGTCCTTCTCCGAGATAACGCAGAAAATCCCCGCTGTAAGGAAGGATGGTAATTCCTCAAGCCTGTTAATGACCTGATTTATGCTATGTGCTAACCGACTGTGCAGACTGGTGAACCATTTGTACCACAAATTCTGCACCCGATCCAGACAGGGCCCCTCCGGTTTATGCATTGTGGACCATTCTCTTCGGTAACATCCATAAAATTCATGCTCGGCATAGTGGCATCAGCGGTAATCCACTAAGCATGGTGGGTGGGTAGCCCTCTACGTTTGCCCCAATATTGTTTCACTTCTGTTACGGGGGGGGGGTTTCTTTGAGTGATTTGGAAAAGCTCCGCTCATTTCACGCGTACGTTCCATTCTGGAGTGACTTTCTGAATACCGTCGCAACCGACTGCATACCACAGAAACTTTCTGCTTTAGTGTGTCCAGAATTTCAACTGGGGATGAAATAGTTCTGGTAAACCAGCCTGCACTTTATTTTTCACTCGTCTACTAGCATTGCTAGTGCTGATTTGAGTCAGTCTAGCAATGTCCTTCCGTAAGGAGTCATGTCTACTTTCCAGACGAATTTTCCATGATGGACTTTTTCGGTCGCTCGAACCACTAACGTGAAAGCGAATTGTCTGACCGTATAATCTGACAGTTGCAACTGCGTCAACATAGACAAGTGATTGTAGTTGCTGCCGCGATATATCAGCACACAGTCAAGATGCAATTGTATCACCACCTTAAGACAGACTTCTTGGAGTTATTACAGATGCATAGAGCCTGGGAAACGTGTGAACTCAAAGGCCCCAGAGTTCTAGCAGTTCATCTCTGGTGCTTGGCGAACTGTCGTCGTATGCAGAGGCCGCTGGGAGTTGTCAATCTGTTCAGGGAATAAATCCTGGATGATTTCCAACAAGGGTAGGACACGAAATCTGCAGAAATGAACGCCCTCTGAGTCGTCCTGTCAAAATTTCATACGCGCTCCCTTACGGATTTCTGAGAATCTCAGAGCATTGCCCTTTAAAGTATTTACTTTTGCTTCGCTGTATCGCCAGCTTGAGGTTCTTTCGTGCTTCTTTATAGACCTGCTCTTTTCGTCCATGATTGATCCAACCTACCACCTTCTGAGTCATTCATGTGGCTCAGCTATCCTACCAGTAGCAGGTTTTTCTGCTGGGGAATGTGCTTGTGACGTGGGGATCTCTTTCCGTATGGACGCAGTTGGTCTAACCACACATTTTTAAACGTCTATTCATTCAAAGTTTTTTACGGACCAGATTGACGTCCTCCTACGTTTTGGGCATGTAGGTTCTTGGTTCGGCGAAGAAGGAGAAGTTCGCTGTGGGTACAGTCCTCTCTGGCGCGCTAAGAAATATCACGCACCGACGTAGGGCTGACAAAAATCAACTCTATAGCCAAGCCAGATTCCATTTCCAGAAGGCTTTTACATTACCTTTGTTGGCCAAAATTATATTCAGCTCCCCAAAAGCTTCAAATAGACTGCGTTCCCTTGCGTTTGCTTCTCTGCTAACCAACCCGGGGCCTTAAGCGTTGAAGTCACAAAAAATCATCCCCTTTGGACTTCGTCCTTTTACTTCCAGAACAAGAATGCCAAGCATTTCCCGGCCCCTTTTGATTTGATTCTCTGCTACCTCACACGAATGCCCCATTATTGAAATCACTGGCAATATCCTTTGGACTTCGTTCATTGCTCTGAAAACAAGATTCTCAAGTATTTCCTCGGATTCAAACAGTTTCAGGTTTGGAAGGGGGTGGGGGGGGGGGGAGGGTGTTGGTGGTGTTTAGGCTAAACACATATACACAATATATTTTCGCCCACATAATGCTGCTTGCTTTATGATAAATTGCGGACGAATCTGTGACCCATGCCTACCGTGGCACCATGATCTCATTTTTTTCAATGCTGTCAACCCCTGCTGAAATTTCAGGCATTTGACCACTACCGAAAAATGCCGATTATCCCGTCCCATTCCTGTGTCACACAATAGGGATTTGGTCCTTATTGCAGTCTTTGGCAACAAGGTCCTTTTTTCCCGGACCCGGCTGCTAATAATTTCTGCACCGCATTCACTGGTAATGATGGTTATGGCCACTTGAGATCCACCGTAGGCTTCTCGTAAACTTATACGATAGACTCCCTCGTAAGGTCCTTCAACTTGAAGTGTTCCTTCAATGCAATGCAGGTTTCTCACTTCATTGAGGTACCTGCTCATACTTTTGGGTACGCATCAATGCTGAAATTTCCTTCCTGGGTTCCTCGGATCCTATTGACATTTCTGCTCGGATCTTTCAGGTTGGAGTCGAAGTCAGTTTTATCTTGGCTAGGATCAGTCTTTTAGGCCGAATTCAGTTCGGTCCCCTTGGGTTTAGCAGACGTTCCTCCTTGGGTCATATCCTTTTCCCCTTCTGAATTTTTAGTTCCGTTTTTGGTAACTACCTGTATGCATTTTTTTGTCTCTTTGGCGCCTGTTGATTCCCTAGAGGATTCCCCCCCCCCCTCTTATGACACTGTTGAGACGGTTAGCTTCGGCTCCTCGTCGGAATTCCTTTCCTTTCTTCCTTCTGGGTTCTGTTGTAGAGGACTATATTCTGTTGGCTCGGACAACTTAAATGTTTTCCCCCATGTTGGGTGAAGGGTAATTCCTCCGTATCAAGACTCTGTTCTCTATGACTTTTGGCTTTCATTGACCTTGCCTGTGCTTTATATTTTAAGGTTTTTGGCAGATCTCAAAGTTGACGAGTTATTCCTGAAACGGCCTTTTTCTTGCTTTTGGAGTACCTTCTGCGGCCGCCCCTCTTGAGCAAATTCGGTTGGTGTTTTACCACATTTCTCGTCCTTCAATCTGCTTTCAGTTTATCCTCCTTCGGCGCTGTTATTGGTGTTTTCGGTAAGGTCAAATTCACGTGTATCATTAGATGCCACCATGGCCAAGATGTCCACCACCAAGGCATTGTAGTTGAAGAACACCAACGACGAGGAGTCCGCTTGCTCACTCTCAAAAGCCGCCGGTACTACGTTTCCGTCTATAATGACTTCGTGTTCTGAGTATCCTTTCTATAAATAATTTGATCTACGCACGAGAGATGAGGAAACCACCAATATATTACGGTTAGTAGCTCCTCCGCGCGGTATTCGAACTACCCTTTCTTTCCTTTGTGTTCAAGTTTCCGAAATAGTTTGGAACTGTGCCATATTTGCAAATAGAATAGTCCTGAATCAAAAGTAACCCTCTAGCGGGATGATCCTTCCAAATTGTCCATGGTATCACCAATTTCATTTAATTTTAGTGCGACTGAGATTCATCATCGAAGAAGCCTCTGATCCAGAGTTCATCGTCCGTGGAAGCGGAAAGTTCAATGAGGTAGCAAGCTCCATTGTTCAAGGTATCCAGGACCTTTTCGCACGGGAAATGCCTGGTACGCATATCGACGTGGAAGTCATTGAGATCGGGTAAGAGAGATTTGTAAATTAATCCCGAAAAAAATAGGTAACCTTAGGATCTCAACACTTTCAGGCAATTGGACAATTTGAAACAGAAGATCACTGCTGACATTCGTACCAAAACTGATGTCAATCCCGAGGATATCAGGAGAATTTTGTTGAACCAAATCAGAGATTACCACAACATTGGTGACTATACAGTACCGAGTGAAGAGTTGTTCAAGTTGGAGACGTTGGAAGGTAAGATTTATGGACGCTTGATGGGAAAACTCCTCAAATGCAAGGTTCAAAGGACGAAGGATTAGTTCAGTAGTTCTTGAAGTAGCTTTCCCACTCCCTTAAGCAGAGCGTACTCAATAAGTTTTTCACACTGTCCTAGATACATTATAAATATTACAATTTTTTCTTGATTTCTCACTTGAATCTACTCCGATTCGGCTTTGATATTGGGTTGAAAAACAATAGAAACAGGAATAGACGATACAGGTGCACCAGATGAAGGCTACCCCCCTACCGATGAAGGACGGGATCAAACTCCAATCCAGACTACAAGTGAAGCTCCCTACGATGTGGCACCTCCAGAAATACCAGCCGAACCACAGGAACCCAATGGTGGAGAGGAGGAAGAGCCTACAGATACGAACATCGATACGGCACAAACAGATACCGATATCGACCAGGAGGTTCCAAATTACGAGCTCAATTGTCGGGAGTATGAGTTCGCTTGTAAAGATGGATCAGAGTGTATCCCATTGGAACGAAAATGCGATGATTACACCGATTGTGCTGACAATTCCGATGAGGAAAATTGTCCCATTGACCAAGATCGTCCTGAAGACTATGATGAGCCTCCAGCAGGTAAAGAGTGATCCTGATCAGATGTTCATAATTTCATCAATGCCGAACCAACGGTTCTGACGCATGACCCTGCATAATATAACCACACACTATCAGTCGAATAATCCCATTATTTAACGCTTAGAAGGCAAGGAGCATGTGCATACTCTAAATTAACCCACATGAACTGAAAAAACAAACAAACAAAGAAACCGAAATCAGATAGTTTCCTGCAGATAACAGGAAGGGTTTAACGCTTTTTTAAAGAGACCGGAGGAAGTTCAGCTATAATATAAGCTTCAAATGATCGCTACCGCTTTGCCGCTTTCTGACGATCCTTTTTAATGGAATAACGCAATAAACTATATCTGCCTAAGGTAATCGGGTACAAAGGCTTGAAAATATAACCACGAAAAGTGCCAAAGTTACAGGCTCGATTCTCAATGCTTTTTAACAGAATTCGCTTTTTTGCTTGAATATCGATCCAAGATGATAATAAAGCGTTTAATTTAAGGCATGCGGCTATTGGGGATTTTTAATGCTAGGAATCTTTTAGGAGCTACCATCGAATATGCAGCAGAACACTTGAAAGGATAAGCATATCCTCCACGTTTTCAATTGGGACCCATACAGATGGGAAGTAGTAGATTTGGTGTCAGTTAGTCGACCCTAAATTTTGCTTTAAACTCGTTTCTCTCTCGTTCTCTCCCCCTATTGAATGGCTCCAGTTGTCCTTATTCCAATTTAAGAAGAAGGACGCCCCACTATCCACTCTAGACCTCCCTGTTTTACACCGACGTCCACCAATTCCGTATCCCCAAAAGCTGTCTGGCATCCTGGCCTACCCCATCGCTCCATCTGAGAAAAGGTCTCCCATAGATATCGCCCTTATTGACTTTGCAGGCTGGATCATCCTTACCCCTGCGGATTGGGTGACGTTGCGAGGGTCCTGGTATCAGGTATGCCATTCTCTGAACCCATATTCTCAAAGGTTAACCTTGAAAACCACTTCACTATCTGCAGCTTCTGGTCACATACCTGAATTAAGGAATGGAACAAAGTTAGCATTCAGCCACATCAGCTACTAAGGACTAACGGTCATACCAAGGATTCAAGTCCAAATTCAAGGATATATCGAAAGAGTTTGATAAGATCACTGTTATCGTTTCGTTCCGAAACTATTATATATTCGTGAATGGTTCATTGAACTGAGAATACAATATTACGCCAGGATCCTTCCTTCAATTTTGAGGATCCACTTGACACGCCTCAATCTTTCAATGCAGGGTATTTGCACCAATCGTGTTTTTAGTTTGTAGTTTACATGAATTTGTTGCTATGTTGTTGACACGGGATCTCCAGAAAAACCTTTCCTCTAAAGTGATTCCCAAATAGTGAACCATTGTCTCTTGCTTCACCACCGGCCCTCGGCGTTAGCTTCCTAGCGATAGGCACTGTGGTGATCTTTGGTGAATCAATGTCCAGTTCCACTTTCCCTTCCTTAATACCTGTCAATCTTTAGTCGCAGCTGAATTCTGTGGTTTAGGATATCCCCATCAGCACAGCTCTGGACCTTAGTTTCAGTATTGGTTAGTTCTTCCAGATCCTCGGTTGCTGCCATACTTGACATTTGAGGTCAAATTAGCATAATCTCGGGAAAATCCTAAATTATTTTCATGAGTATCGTATCTCTTGACACGTTCATTAACCTGTTTCCAGATTGATGTTTATCTAAAAGACAAGGGTGTCGTTGACTCCTTTAAGGATTTGTTTCTTCGTCTATCGTCTTTCGTCTATCGCTCCACGTAGTGCAGCTATCAATTGACGCTGGACAGCTTAGGCTGGTTTTCCTGTCCGGTATTCAGATGGTCCTGGATATGAGGAATTATGTATTGTAGCATTAGTTTTAATGTAGCTGTCACTACTGTCTGCAATAGAAAGGATGTCGGACAAAATGGTCTGAAAAATTTTGGGTGTATCAATTTTTTAACCTCTGTCGGAAGAAAGACCACTACTGAGCGCTTCCTTGCCTTTAGTATATATCCGAAAGCTACCAATTTCAGGAGAAAATTAGATCTCTTTGAAGAAGTAGGAGTAGTCCTGGAAAAATATCAGCCCCACCTTGGTGGCTTCAATAGTGTAAAGGTCCCGACTGCCCATCTTATTCTAGTTTTCGAAAATACCTCTGTGTCACCGTGTGGTATTATCATTTACTACGACGGTGCGATGGCCGAGATGGTTGAGGCGTCAGTTTCACAATCTCGACGTCATGCCTGGGGTTCGAATATCCATAGATGTTTGTGATTGTCTAAAGGGGTTAGCACAATGGGCCAACTAAAAGTCTGAGTGCTGGAACTACGGTTCCTCCTTTGTAAAAAAAAAACACCTACTATAGGATAGGACCTCGCAACATGAGTGTTTTTTATTTGGCAGGTGGAAGGCTTCCAAAGCTAGCGTTCACTTCTGCCGGGCGGTTATGTGGGATTTTGACCAACTAAAACTACTTTCTTCTCCAGCCCTCTCCCGGGGGACCGCCAGAAGGTATTACGTGGCAGGGCTGGATTAGTATTTAATTGTTATTCATGATGGTGCCCCTCCCCCGTTTTTCCTTCCAAGCTCCTCCCGCCGTGGATATTCTTCATTGCTTCTTCCAGCTCTTTTCACACCTTAATCGAACCTCAACATGTTCTCCACGATGTTTGTCGCTGATAAGTGGGTATTGACTATCGCTTCCATTTCTATTCTATATCCTGCGAAATTTGGGCAATCGAGGAGTTCATGCTCCACATCCTCCGTTAGGTGCACACATTTCCATCAGTTCGGCGAATTATCATGACTATACTATGAAGTATCTTCGATGGTCATCATATCTGCCTGAAAACTGAGTCCAGTCAAATCCTACATTTCAATTCCTTGGTTTAATCCAGGTCTCGATGTTCGGTATCAACCAATGTGTTCAGCAAGCTTTCTTTCTTTAGTCCCATATTTTCTGCCATTCTACCAGTGATAGGGTCCTCGTTGACTATTGCCGAACGGCGTTAGATTCGCCAGTTTCATAGCTTGGTTCCTGAATTCGCAGGAATTCAGTTGCCAAGATATCAATAGGCATCATCCCAACTATTATATACGTTGGGTCGTCGGATTTTGTTCGGTAAACGTAAAAACCGCCCCGAGATATTTGAGAGTAAGCTGGGAATGGTCTCCGACTTTAATCATCATAGAGGCATTCTTCCTGCTCTTGATGATCAGCTCTAGTTCTGCTTTGTGCCTTGCGAGTGATAGTCCAGTATTTTCCAACCTCGGCTTTATTTGTCAGATTGCTTCAATGGCGTTGGTTTATATTTCGACGTCATCAACATGGCTTACTACCACTGTAATTCTAATGTCATCCGAGAATTCAGTGAGGGTGAGCCCACCGGCTTGACGCAACGTTAGCACTCTGTTATACATTATCTTCCAAAAAACAAAGGACCGAGGACTGACCCTTGTGATACTCCACAGGTTGTTCGGTATTCTTTAAGACCCTCATCTGATCGCCTTTCTACCAAAAACTCGAGAAGAATACGTGTAAGGTCCTTCAGAGTGCCCAGCCTTACAAGCTTCTCAATGATTTCTTTCTATCTCTTTAACGGCGGTTTTTACGTCGAAGGTTGTCCAACAACATTTATTTCCTTAAATTTCCGATTTAGCCACATTTTTCACGAAATTGACAGCATCGATCTTCCAGGAATCCAAACTGCTAAACCGCCTTCCCCTTCCGCGATTGGGGGTAATCCATTATAGATAACTCGCTCGAAAAATTTGTCGATGGTATTTAGGGGTCATGTTGGCCTATACGACGAAGACTCGCCTAGTGGCTTGTTCGGCTTCGGAATGAGTATCAATTCCTAGTTCTTCCAGTGTGGAGGGAGGACATCTTCTTTCAAGCATGCAATAAACACTTGTGCGAAAGTTTTTGGTCCTATCCCTACTGCCAATTTGAGAGATGTGTCCAATATGCCATTTAAGCTGGGAGCTTGGTGAGTTTGATCTTTTTGGTCGCTTCTTCGTCGCTTATCTCTGGTACTTCATCCGGGTTGATTTGAACCGTTGTTAATATTTTGAGGAAACAGGACATTACTTGGGTCAGCGCGTTGGTTGATACCATAACTGTCTTGTATGCGCCACCTTAGGATCAAAGTGAGATTCCCTGCAGAGCTGCTTGATGTGCACGGTTTTGCTCTTTGGGATAGCCGTTGACAGTTCTTTCTCTGGCAAACCTCGTCTATTTAGTGTAGGACCTTATATTCTAGTCTGTTTCTGTGGCATTGACATCGTCTCCTCGCATCTACGCATGCATTAGTATACTCATTGATGTCAGCATTCCACCAGTGATTCCCTCCGCTCAGTGATTCCCTCCGCCGCAGCAGGAAAGCGTCACAAGCCATTTGCATCCGTTCCAGAATCTGTAGAACCTTATCCATTGCATTCCCTGCCAAATTTGTACCTTGTAGCAATAATTTGTCAAGCTTTTTGGAAGTCCATCCTATGTCTGGAGCTATCCCTTGCTTTGGCCGAACAGCGCACCTCATGTGGGAGATAATTTTTTGATGGTCGCTATGTGTGTAATGCTTGCTCACTAACACGCCATTGGAGACCCTTATCTACGGTATCAATGGCGAATGATTTGTCTATTATAGAACCCACTTCTTCCCTTCGAAATGTGTCTGATCCCCCGGTGTTTGCCAAAACGATGTTAAGGCGAAGGACATAAGTATTTAGACGTTGGTATACTTTATCCTCCTCAGTTTTGCTGAATGTTCTATTTCTTCTCTTCATGCGGACAGATATCGCCCTTTCCTTGGCCAGTATAATTTGTTTGGTCATCCACACTGTTGCTCACAAGATCTAAGTTTTCGTTAACACCTGTCTGTACGCTGGGCTGACACTATCTCGAACGAAGAATTTGGTCGGCGTATTGGAACTTGTACGAACTGTGATCGGAAGGCTAAAGTGGCAGTGAATAGGCCATACATTAAGGAGGGGCGACAACTGCATGATCATGTCAGCAAGTAACTCTTGTCAGCCTGGTGAACTTTGCATTTTTCCCTCCATTAATCCTCTTCATCCGACAGTTTTTGCAAACTCTCTGCGAATAGTATTGTTGCTCAGATATCTTACATAGAACTCCCAATCTTTTATCCTTAGCTTCCTTAGTACCTTTTCGAGAAGCTTCCTGAGTAACACCCTCAAGCATTTCTTTGGTTTTCATCTTGAAATTCTTTTTTGAACCTGGTTATGAATATTGGTATGTTTTCTATTTACATTCTAAATTGTCACGTCTTGGATTTTGAAGAGGTTTTCATAAAAAAATTCTCCTCAGACTTACACCTTCAGCGGAATCCGCACCTGATGTCATGGGTGTGCCCTTCGTCGCAGAGACTGCCAAAAACTAGTCCTGTCATCGGTGATTGGTTTCTCATCCCTTATACATCCGTTCGACGGTAAGGTTCCCGATTTTTCACTTCTCCTGACGAATGAGCATTGGCTCCAGAAACGACTTCAGTTGGAATGCCCGTTTATAACAGTCAACTCTGCTGGCTCACGCCGGGATACTTGCCTTCACTCCTTAAGTTCCCGAAGCTTCTTTCTTTTCGAGTTCAAGTTAATTTTCTTTGTTGACATTTTCCTTTTACAGATTCATCTGTAGTACTTTTTGTTTGTTGAGGATGCTGGGAGTCATGAATCCGCACTCACTTGATGACGGACAGGGCCACTTGGGAAGTAACTTATTTCCTCTTTTGTGGTCCACGGACTTCTCTTTTTTGGAGTTAAACATTCAAGGTTTCCAAAACAAATTTTGACTGATGGTTTTGTCCAAGGCAGAGGCAGCTCATCAGACCCTGCCTCACCTCTCCCCTGGGTGTTAAACCCCAAAAACGGGGAATCCGTTGACCAAAATAGAGGAAGTAAGTTCCCAAGTGGTCCGGTCCGGACTTATGACTCCCAGTATCCTCAACAAAAAATTCACTTCGGCCTGGTTTAGGTTTGAACTTAACACGGATTTCTCTTCAATATAATTCGCACTCATGTCGTGTTTGCGATTATATAGTGTAAATGGTGCGATTTCCGCCTGCTCCCAAAGCAGAGATGAGGCAGCATCTGATGAGTTGCCTTTGCCCTGGAAGAAACTGTCAATTAAATATTTTTCCAGTACTCATGTTTTCAGCGTCTGCTATTGAAAACTTGCGTCCTTTTTGAGTATTTGAAATCGTTTTTCCAACTTTCGGCTTTGGTTTAAATAGTCCGGATCCCATTTGGCTACTACATAACTGAGACCTAATTTTTCCAAGCTATTTTTAGTTTGCCGACACTTTTTCTGGTCTCTGCCTTCCATTCGCTGTTCTTCAGTAGAACTGTTCTTCACAATAGACCAGGGTGAGGTTTGGTGCCGTTGTCCCAGTGTCCAGGTTGCCTTCCCATTGGTGTTGATTTTTGGTTGCCAGAATTGCGAAGATATCAACCCACCTGGTGCACCGGTTTGAATGAGATTTTGGGTCCTGCTTGCTTGTTAGTTCCTTTTATTCTTACTAGTTATCCGTCCTTGCCAATGCTATAGACGTCGAAAAGTCCGGGGTGCCATGCGTTGGGATCACCGATAGCTTGCTATTACCATGGTTATCCGTTGAGGTGGTTAGGCATTTCGGTGGTAATAGATATATTATCCTCCTTGATAGATGGTTTGGGATGCAAATCCTTTACTACCGTGTGTTGATTAAGGTGTACCAATTATATGTCTAGGATTGCCGTGACAATATGCATAAATTTCTGATATGCCACTATCCCTTTACCACTTTCTAATGAGATGACCATATTCTAAGTTCCGAAAAGGTCCTTTTAGTTGCACCTCCAATATAAGTCCCGCTCGGTTAGTATTATTCCTGAGGTCAATCCACGTTCTGCCCTTGCCTGCTTGGGTAGTTCTGCTGCTGTACTGAACGTTGGCCTATTTATTTGTAGCAAAAGCTCTACCTTTAAATTCTGCGGATGTGTTCCACAATTTCGTCTACACCCTTTAGATTCAAATCAGCTTGCTCCACGCTTGGTCAAAAACGCAGTTGAAACCTTATTACGTTTGGTTAAAACCCAGTTTTTTACGCCGCTCCTTTGCACTGATCCCCTCTCCCATCTAAGATTCTGTTTGCTACCTCAGGCTCAGGCATCGCTGACTACCCTTAGTTCGTATTAACTCGTCCTCTTCCATTTACTCCCAAAGTACTAGTCAATGTTAACTGCGAGGAAGAGAATAGAGTAGGGTTTGGTGCCGTTGATGATTCTGAGTGCATCTGCTGGTTTTTTGGCACCGCAATGTAGAAAGCCCAGAGTACCTGCTACCCTGCTTATTCTACTGTCTTCCTATTCAGGATATCTTAACACAGATCTAAACCAAACAAATACCTGTTCCACCAAAAAAATGTTAAGGTTTTTCTGAAAATTTTATGGCTCAATTTTGATTTTTGGCAAACTCGGTATCTACTCTAACCTAAAATTTTGAATATTTCAGCATGCAAAGATGTGGTCCTTTATATCACAAAATCCTTTTAATCACTCAATCTATATCCATTCCTACTATTCCCAGGAGTATCAACATCCCTCACTTCGGAAGATCACACTCCCGGCTATCCACCAATAAAGTTGCACTTCTACGATAAAACTGAAGGTCCTCCAACATCGGAAGCACCATTCAACCCTTACGGAATTGTATTCGATAACGAAAACTACCCTCGTGTCGCTTATGTAGATACATTTAATGAATACTCTCATTTGGATGACGATTGTCCCATCGATGAGGTTGCTTGTCGAAATCCCTATCAGTGCATTCCAAAGAGTGCTATTTGTGATGGTAAGAAAGATTGTCTTGAAGGATCTGACGAGGAAGATTGTCTGATGATTGTGAGTGAAGATATCCATGATATCTCTGATATTCATGAGATGGAAGTTGAACAAGCAGCTACAGGTAAAGATGTTCTCGATGTCGTGGTTATGTTATGGATGTTGTCTCATGTCAGTTGCTTAGAAAATTCCAAGCGCAATCGCAGGAGTAAGGACTCAGCCAATTGCAGGACCGCATAATAAAGCCTAACGTTTAGGCAGACTTTAATCCTAAACTTTAAAGAGTTTAACTGCTATTCCATGTCTTAATTAAAAGCTTAAATTTTAACCCATAAAATATTGATGTACTTTACCCAATGCTTGCTATGATCCAGTCAAAGCTAACATTCGAAAAAGAACGAGAAAATCAAATGATCGACGACTTCAAACCGGAGCCTTCATTTGACATGTTTTCTTGGCTTTACTTTAAGAACAGCGGAGCTACAGGTATCCGCTGCCAAAATGCATGAAACTAGCTCTTACGTACTCACTTTTGAGAAAAGGCTTTTATTGCATCTTCTCATTTATTCGAAAGATATAAAAGACTAGCCTGAGTATCTTCACCGATGATTCAAAAACAGAACCTAGTTTTGGCGCAGGGTCTATTTCTTAGGCTTGTTTCACACGTTTACGGTTCTGTTCGATTCGGTTCGTTTTCGGTTCTGTTTGGGTTGCTGCCGACAAGTGAAAGTAGAACCTACTCGTATCATGGGAGCTTTTGGTACTATACAGTTTCAATTAGGTACCGAATAGATATCGAATTGAAACCGAAACACCTTTTCACATTTGTCAGCAGCAAACTAAAACTGGGAACGAATCTGGGATATTCTCTTAGGCAGAGGTGTCAAGTAGAATGGACCACTTTGATACGAGTGCTCAGAGGCCGAGAAATACCCAAAAAGGTAAACTGCTGAACAGACAGCCTATGTTGCATCTCTGAAGTTTAAAAAAATTATCAAAGGTTTGAGGACAACTTAGGTTGCTGAATATGTTGTACAAGCGCTATGCACATTGGCTTAAATTCTGTAAGCATTTTTCGGTTTAGGAATATCATCATCATTATCAGGGTACCACAACCAGTATCTAGCCTAGGCCTGCCTTAATAAGGAACTCCAAATAACTCGGTTTCGCGCCGAGATTCATCAAATTGACATCTCTACCAGTTCTCTGGTATTCTTGCTTATGTCATTGTTCTATCTTAGACAAGGTCTGCCACGCATTCTTTTACTACGATAGATATTTCTCGTATAGACTTTGCATGTCACATCACCCTCTTCCATACGGATTTCGTGACTGACCACTGGAACCCATTAACCCGGATATTATCCACAGTCCAGAAAGGATCTTTCCTTCAGCTCTTATCCTTACAATATAGATGATCTTAAACAGATGCAAGCATTGTACTATAATATCCATCCACGGATTTTTTCATCGGAACTATGAGGTCAACTTTCTACTGTCTTCAGTATCAGTACCGCCAGTCGTTGAGTTCTGCCACTTCGTCCAAAATTCTGGAAAGTTTTAAACCTTCATCAACGTTTGTCTTTGTCGTATCATCAAGGTACTCGGCCCAACAAAGTCTGAAACGAAGAGCAAGGTCGATACGAACTGATCGGTGTGCTGATCGGAAATTGAAGGCGGCAGTGAATAGGTCACACATCAGAAGAGAGCTACAACCCATAGAATGGGCCGTCCTAGATCTACACGACGGAAATAGTGAGGCAATACAAGCTTTCCGGGAAATCTTGGAAAGAGCTGACAAATAGGAGCTGGTAATAGCCGCATATACTGTTCATTCATGACTTTTTGTGTATTCACTGCTGCAACTCTACACCCTAGACCTGGGTGAGACTTGACCGCTTTGAGACACAAAAGTAAGTTATTGCAATACGAAGTTGCATGGGATTCAGGTGGTATCAGCCATTGTGGATAGTCAGGAAACTCGTCCAATCTGGAAGGACGCAAATAGTTCCTATGACCACTATGAGCCCCGTTAAAAAACCCAACCAGGTGAAAGTTCAATCGTTCGCTCTTTCGCTCGACTCATTACTGAATAAAATTCGCGCGACCCTTTTTGAAAACGTCCCACCGAAGCTGCCATCTCCAACACAGTCCCTTTCTAATGCATAGTTCTTCCATCCGGTATCGTCTCAGATGGACACCCCCTTTCTATGGTAGATATAGTGCGCTAGAAGATCCACGAGGATCATTTCTGCGATGACTAACACTGTCTCACATAATTCTGTCCTACATGCACTGTACAGCCTCGGCACGATTGACTGATATGCCGAACTCACTCTTTTTCGGTTCACAATATCGCCCAATGTAGTCGCTAAGACAGAACCCGCTGCTAGCAGAATGGATTTCATCAACTTTATGATAAGGAGAGCTCAACTTTATTTTCGCTCTCGGAATTAGCTCTTATCTCCGCTAGACATAAATTAGTCTCAAGGGTCCTTTGAAACTCACCTTGACATCGATCATCTCAAATCATAACCATGATTTGATGGCATGAGTGGTTTTAATTCTATATAGTTTCCGCTAGATTGCCTTCAGAAAACGTTGCCTCTTCTGACACAGGAAGCCCAAACACTCCATCGTACATGGCGATCGACAACAGAGGCCCCAAAACGGAAGATTAACGAACACATTCTGCCATAATATATTATTTCGTCGTCCATCTCGTACCAGAGCAGCCTCTCTGAGCGGTAACTCTCGATTATCCAAGCCAAAAAGTTAAGGACACCCAATTCAGCCAAAGTGCCTTGAATCCAACGCCACTTGGCCAAATTAAAGACATTCTTGAAATCTAGCGCCACCAATGCTCAGCGGTTACTAACGGACGTGCTGGAATCCATACTGTCGCTCCGATAGGGTGAGTCAGACTATACTTGAAACCCGCTTCACAGCCTTGTTTACGACGTGCAATGGGCTTGTCTGCGAGCACTCTGTGCCCAAGGTGAAACCAAGGGGTTTTTGCGAGAGAACCCACGGCGTGACTGTTGGGCGGCGGCCGACTGGTAGACGTCGAAACGTATGCGGCGCTTATGCTTCCCCTCAGTGCCGTCTGCCTGCCCCTTGGAAGAAAGGCTTTAGCCTATCGAAAGTGATCACCTTCACTTGCCTCGGACTTTTTCGTAGTGCTTCATTTTAGCTGAGTTCAGCGTCCCCATATTAGGCGCAGACTTCCCGCGATATTGTGGCCTACTGATCCCTGGTAGACCTTCCAACTTCCAAGCTGTTGGTCATCTCCCCTCCACCCGATTCCCAAGCCTAATAGCGATAGCGACCTTGTGGAGATTATAGTCACATCTTAAATGCCCAAATGTTAAAACGGCTCTGAATCCCATTCCACTCCTCCAAAACTTAACGCATAACATAGGAAACTGTCATGTCTTCCCGACCTTGGATCTCACCAAAGTTGACCTTCAAATTCCTGTATCTCTCGAAAATATGTACACCTTCAAAACTCCTCCAGTTCACAAAGATAGCTTTTGACCTGTGCAATGCGGCGGAAAACTTCGAGAGATTCATCTATTTGGACTTTGGTTTCGTCTACTTGGATGATGTTCTGGTCACCTCTTCCACTGAGTCTGAAAATTTGGAAATCTCGAGTGCATTTTTCATTTTTCCTTCACAATGGCTTGCATATTCCTCCAACATTGAAATTTTTAAGCCATTCCACCACGCCTGACGACGAACAGTCCGATCCAAGCAAGGTGCAAGTGATCGCGAGCTTTCTGCTGCCTACGACGGTCAAAGACCTTAGACTTATCTTGGGCCTGGTAAACTACTACCGTCGTTTCCGCCCAAAGTCGCTCATAACAAGGCCCTACTTCACGCCTTGCTGTCTGAACCTAAAAGCAAAGAACCGTAGAAGGTTAACCATCCAAGTCTTTGAAACCACCAAGCAGTAGCTGATAGGCACGACACTTATGACATTCCCTTTGCAGAATGCACTCCTTGACGTGTTCGTCAATGCTTCAGACATCGCAGTAGACGCTACTCCTCACTATATAGTGAACTAAAGCTGGCAACCATTTGGTTTCTTCTCAAAACAGTTGAATCCCGCTCGAACGATTGTGAATTATCAGCCTCATATTTCGGTACTCCAGTGTCTCTCTCAAAAGAAGGCAGTTCACCTAGTTCGCGTACTTAAGCTTTTAACTTTTGCCTTAGGGCAAAGGCCGACAAAGCGTCTCCGCGCCAAACTTCGGCAGTTATCCTTCATCAGCTAATTTACATCTGACATTCAATGTGGGTCCAGTAAAGACATCCCAGCTGGAGTCGATTTTTTGGCAATCGCTGTACTCCAGAAGTATTAAGCAGTTCTTCAGTGTCTCCAGTTGGCCTCTAAATAATGGAGGAGAATGAAGGAGTTCCGTATCTTTGGTTCCTCCTCCTCATTTGCTGCGAGGTCTTCAAAAAGGGACCTTGGCTATATATATTATGGCTGCTTTTCATAGGAAAATGTTTCACTCAGTGCACCTTCTACGCACCCCGATATTCGGACGGTGAAGCGAGTAGCTTCTAGGAAGTATTTCTGGGCGTCCGTGAACAAGGATGTGAATTCTTGGGCCAGAGAGGGCATCGTATTCCGAAAATGTGGTAGACTTACATTTTTGGCATGCTAAAAAAGTAGTGAGTATTTACGGGCTGATTTTTACGGTCAGTTTTGCATCTTTTTAGCTTTTTAGGATAGCTGTCCCCTCTTGGTCGTCTCCGGCCACTTAGGATGGTCTTGTGACCACCCCAATCCCTTATTGTCATTACAGGTATCTGGTTTACTACAGTCCTATAGACAGCATTCCACGACAGCAATCCTTGTTTTTCTCCTTGCAACTCTATTAACTTTATTTCGGACAATTCGGTATCCTTCCTCCAGGCCTCGATTTTCTGGCTTCCCTCTTGCCGTTTTACTGACGGAACCAAGAAACCTACTTGCTGAGATCATAGTGTCTGTGAGTAAGAACCACTGATAGACTCAACAACGAGGTTTCTTGCTTCCATTGTTCAGTTTTCCTGTTGTGATCAAAAAGCCACCAAGACATTGTAACCTCACATGTCTCTATTCTGCGTGGGCCAGTTCACCCAACATTTCCATCGCTGTTCTCTCCGGGCAGTGACCTCATTTTGAGACGGAATGGAATATCTGTTCCTCGAAAGTCCCAGTGGACCAGCCAACCATCCTCGCTTCTTTACTGGCAGTGCATGCCTGCGGTTGTTCCTTCCTCTGATTTCGATGAGAAAGTAACCTCGTGGTTGTGATGGGTCCCTAGGTGATGAGGTACTGAAGTATGCCGAATCGACGAAGACCCTAACTCTCTACCTCAGAAGGGTTGCAAATATCCAACTTTGAATTGTACGATTCAGCTCTACTTAGGCTTCGATGAGGCTGCTATTTTAGGGTTATCATCTCTAGCGTGCAACACCAAACTATCCAACATCTCCTCATATTGTGCTGGGACATTGGGGGACACTGGGAGGAGTATAGCGCTACAGATGGTTTTTATCCCAGCAAAACCGGCTCCCGGAAATGCCATTGTAGCCTGCATACCTTGTCTTTTGCATGCCCATATCTTGGGGTATCCCCAACTGAGTTTGCGCTACCGTGACTTTGGTATTATTAACAAATTGCGGCCAAGTTTACGTTCGATTTTCGAATAGCTTGTGAAAGTAGGTTCTGACCTACTTCGGAGTGGTTGAGGCTAATTTGTAACCGACTTATTTATTGCTGAGATTCAGCTCCCTGCTAAATGCCGGACACCTACCTGCAGCTATGGATTTTCGGTGTAATCCTTGATGAGGTCAACAGTCCTCCCATCTTTTTGGCCTATTATAATGGTTAGTGCATGCTACTGCAACGTGGGCGAAATGGAGACATTTGGGGCATGTTTTTGGAGATACCCTGGGTCTGTCCATGATCCAACTCAACTTTACTTTTCCCTCAGCTATCAAGCGTGCATATGCTTGTATTTTTTTAATAATGGGGCTAAGCTGAGTAGATTGAAATGAACCTCATGAATTTATATCTTATTTTTGATTTCTCGGTCCTTCAGAGGCAGAGACAGTCCTTTTTCTATCCGTAAATGCTATTTGACAGGAGTATATCAACGGTAAGAAGTATTGGACCTTATTGGCGCACGCTCGAAAGTAAGACCATTTAACATGGGGACCGCGAAAACTTCTCGGTAATGGATTTTCCCAAAGGTACCCTTTTTGAGCCCCGATGGCTTCGTTGAAATGAATGTTTTTCTCTTCTACATAAGTTTGTAGTTTTTAAGAAAAAAAAAATTCTGCTTGCTGTTATTGGTATCCAAATTTCTTTGGGAAAGTTTCTGTGACTCGACATGGAGTTACGCTTTTTTTAGCCAGGTAAAGATATCAGATAGGGCATGTGACGTTAGATACTGCGACTCGCTTTTCTAGCTCAGTTTTTTTTTCGCTAAAATTATGGGAACTATTTTGTAAGCTAAGTGCAATTTCGCGGTGTTTCTAGCGATTAAATTATTTGGAATATCGAAACAATCTTGCAAAAACCGATATTTCGGGAACCACTTGCTCCGCACTGATGAAGGGTACAAGTGGTTCCCGAAATATCGATTTTTGCAGGATTAATAAATATCACTAGCGAATAGAAAAAAAGCAAGTCTTAACTATTTCAAATATGTCGTAAACTAGCGTGAAATATTACGGATCCTTTTACAAATGGGTAGATGGTCCTATCGTGGGTGGGGAATCACCGGCCCCTCCCCCATCTCCGGGCTATCTTTCAATCATCTATAATTGGATCCTTCTTACAGCGAATCGGGGTTTTTTCGTCGATCTTTCAATATTTTCTAGGTTACGTTGGAAACGGCTTAAATTTTTTCATTGTTTTTATCGGCAAAAATGGGTGACCTTCAGCACTTCATTGGGTTTTTATAAAAGCGCTGGTTTCACACACGGAAAAACAGTCACCGCATGGACCCATTTGTAAAAAACAAAGTTTTGGTTATATAATCGACGAACATAAAAAAAAATGTCCAAATTTCCAAAAGGAAGGATTTAGGATTGGAATCACGTATTGGAAAAGATTGGAAAACCCGGAAGGGTTACGCCCAACGATGTTACTTGCATGAAATCTCATCTCTCATATGAACTGCCTTTGGTTTTGGGATACGCATGATATCATCTTACCATTCATAATCTTCTCTTGCATTGCATTCTATGAAAGAAATCAAAAAACTAAATAGTAATCAACTTTTTAACACATCTAATCAATAATATCAATCAAATCACAATCAATCTCCTAACTATAATCTTCTTCGTCATAAAATCAAACCATTCAATCAAAAAAAGGTGAAAAATCCGAAGACACTGCAACAACTGAACCACCAAGCCAACCGTCCCCGGAAAGACCCTACGAACCAGTGGAACGACCAGTTGAACGACCAGATAGACCGATAACTGAATTAGACGGTCAACCACCAATTGAAGAGCCAGTCGAACCGTCAGTTGAAACACCAGTTGAATCACCAGATGAATCACCAGTTGAACAACCAGATGAGTCACCAGTTGAACCACCAGTTGAACCACCAGTTGAACCACCAGTTGAAACACCAGTTGAACAACCAGTTGAACGACCATTTGAACGACCATTTGAATCACCAGAAAGGGAACCACATGAGGAATCACCTACTGAACCGGAATATATACCACCAGTTGCTCCATCAGCAACTTCAAGTCCATACGATGACGATGGTGATGATTACGAGACAACCCCTTACGATGAATACGATATTGGTGGTGGTGAACGTAATTTAGAAGAACCTTTCGAGAAGGAAAATGTTCCCCATTTGGGCTCCTCGCCAAGATGTCGTGGTGACGATGTCGTTGTTTGTAGAGATAGATCCGTGGAAATTTGTGAAGTACAACGTTGCGACGGTACCCCCGATTGTCCGGATGGTGATGATGAAGAAGACTGTCCTCGTGGTAGTTACAAAAATTAATTTTATTTTGTTTAGTGTTAAATTATTTTCCTGTACTTTTCTATATAAACATTTTATATAGAGCTAACTCTCTCCTTAACCCTATGTGTTTGTGTGCCTTTTTTTTCAAATGACTAATTCACCCTTTTCGTGCCCCATTTGCTTGATCACGGTCACTGGTGAAGTGATGCACCAAGCAAGATTGGCACTGAAATGGTCTCACCATTCGTAACAAAATCAACGTTTTCATCATCCAGTTTGTGTCTCGTCTGCTGACTCAAAATTTGTTTTCCCCCCTTCGAAAAATTTACTCTAACTCGACTCTATTTTGGCGACGCTCCATCACTTTTACTAACTCTGCGTGTTTTGCACTATCCGAATCAATAAAAACCAATCATCAACTATTTTTTTATGATTTTGCTTAACTTTTTTTTTTCTGTTCTAGTGTCGAATTTGGAAAGGGTGGTTTTTTTCGGGAATCTAATGCCAGTTTCATTTTACAGAATGTGAACCTGATGAATTCGCGTGTGATGCAACCAGATGCATACCAAAAACACAACAGTGCGATGGAAATCCAGATTGTACCGATGGAACAGATGAGAGCAACTGCCCGGAACCAGAGCCAGAGCCACAACCAACAGGTGAGTCCTTATTTTTAATTGGCCATTATAGTCCAGCACTTCAAGATTGAACAGTTGACCTAGATATCAGGAACCAGTCGTAAGAATTACTACCAAAAAACCCACTCAATCCGCACTACCAACCGAGCAACATCCACCATAAATTCTCCAGAAAATTCAACACCAAATGTCCTTGTATCGGTGATAAAAACACTAGAACTTTTCTCCCTACGAACGATAAAACAATTTACACGAAGATTAAAATCACTCCCTCAAGGACTTCCAGAGGAGGAAAATGGCTCACGATTACATCGTGTTAGATTTGAATGGCACTGTAGCTGCTACTGCTGCATGTCCTGGAGAGGGAAGCAACCATGGAAGTGCTCTCATTCCGTTGATTACATTGTACTTTGCTTGGTTATTTGTTTTTATTTTAAACCAGAGGAAGTCCTGTATTGCAAGTACCATCGCTGATCCTTTTGGTCCTTAGTTCCAGTGAATTCATTTATTAGACTTGGTCATACATAATTTTTTGAAGAGCCCAACAAGGACATTCGAGCTTGACTGAAAGTAATTTATGTTCATTTAAGTCCTAGTTTAGCTCATCTCCTTAGCAACTAACCAGACGAATGCGTGCCCTCAACAAGTCCTTAAATCTAATTCCTCCACCACAAGACGCACGTCAACCTAAAAACTTTAACTCATACTTAAAAATCCCCTCAAAACCAGCTCAAATCTATAACAATTGAATATTCATGAGTAAACAGTAACTTTGCACATCCTCAAATTCCTTATTGCCTCACCCTAAGAGGGTGACCCCCCCCCCCCCCCCCACGCATGCATGTCTACGAATTACCCACGAAGGACGAAAAAAACGAAATCATTTAACCAGTAAGTGTGATAATGTCCAGGGGAGAAATAAGATGAAAACTGGATCAAGTTGTTTCCTCGGCAAATCGTTCATATCCTTTTTCGGCCCCGGCACTTTCAACCAGTAGAAGTACCTTCGTCGAGGCGTTGGATTGGGGGTACTTTAAGCTATACGGGAGTAGTAGAGATTACGCATATATTCACCATGTTTGAAAATTTTTTAAACTAGGTACTCATGTGGGAGTCAGTAAATAATAGGAGCAAGCGTCGACGACAGGGACAATGGACTCGTTGCTTAATGAAGTTTGGGGTTTTGATTAAAACTTTTTTTTTGTCTTGGAATCTTCAGGGGTTAGGAGGAAGTTTGCTTTTTTTAAAGTTACGTAGATGTGATGTCGGATTTAAGGATATCTTTTGAGTTAAGGACATTTCTTCAGATAAGGACATTTTTTGAGTTCAGGACATTTTTTGAGATGAGATGATCCTTTCGTTGTTTTTTAGATCAATTATCGGTCAGCTCTCTTTAAACGTTAGATGGCACTCGTTCAGGGAAGGAGCTCATCCTCCAATAGACTAAATAAAACAGTCAAGGAGGGAAGGTTGGCAGGATTTACTTTCCTTTCACAAACAAAAAGCCCATTTAACAACACCCGTGATTTCAAGTGGTATATATCCGTTTTACACCCCAATTTCAATTTGTATCCACATTCAGGGAATAACTTTATTCAGCGTACTTCAGTGGGAAAATGGGGTAGCCCTCTGAAAACTGACCTTTCTGGAAACCCCAGTCCTGGTTGGTTATTTGCTGTTGGCTCCTTTCTAGAGGTTTCGTACTGGCTATTATTGATACCCCAAATCGCTTGGTTGGGCACTCTGAGCTCGCTGTGAAGTCAGATTTCTTTCCTACTGAATGTCGATACCTAAAAGTGGCAGAGGTGTTAGATAGACCTTACATTTATTGGTGTAGATGCTAAAGCGTATACTTGGTACTCCAAGCGCTAATACACGTCTTCCTTTCCTATGGTTCAGCTCTTTTATATGCAGTAAAAATAGAGCCTTTTTAAGAACTCCCTTAATGCCAAAGCCAAGCCGCTCAGTGTTCAATTAATAATCGACTGGACGTTTGATATGGAAGCACGAGAACCAGAGCAATCCTTCAGGAGGAAGGTGGATATTTGCGGTTGACTTTCTTGTCTGCGTTATATAGACCTCCGCTCTTCAACATGGAAGGCGATCAGAATAGCTACTGGTATCATCATTATTGTTGCCTCCAAGAAAGCATGATAGGCAAGCGCAAAATTCTTCTCCGTTGTACTTGCACTACGTCCTTGCGGTTCCTCACCATACTTTCAAACCGTGAAAAACAACTGACTAAATCACACTCAACAACAAAGGACGCCTACTAAATCAAACTGACCATCGCCCGCCAAATCCCAAACAGCCTTCGCTGTGTTCCATTCTGTTCGAAGAAGCTAATCTTTGCGCCTAATATGATGCCGAGTTATTTCCTTGGTCAGGACCTCTACTTGGTTTTTCCATCCGCTGACTTAAGGCGTTACCATACCCAGTATACAATGAACTAATTCCACCATGCTTTCAGCGACCAGGGCCAAAGTTCGGACCAAAGATAGACCCCTGAACAATTCCCGATAAAACTGTCATTTTACAATGTCCTACCCGGATCTCGTAGAGCAAGTTCTTTAAACGGTCCATCTTCATCAACAAATGGGAGCACTTATCGACAGATTATAACAAAGCCGGATCCCGAGAGCTCCTGTGCCAAACGCTTGAAAATGCACGCGGTACTGGCCCATAGGATACCATGTCGTGAGGCTCGACATACCCTACAATTCGCATTGCCGAAGCTGTAAAAAGGAGGGGAAAACCCTCAGGTGCTTACTTCGCTCAGTTCTAGCTAGAGTCAGGACAAGGACACTAGGCAAACCACTCTTCGTGGACCTCAGAAAGACTTTGCACTGCAGAGCTGCTTTCCTTGCTGTCAGCGGCCTGTGAAGATCTGAGCCGACTGGACTCTGCCTCCTTGCTTTTATAAAAGCAGTCACATCTTAGGAGTTTGTGGCATCAAAACGACGCTCCATTGCGTTCCTCGGAGCTGCTACTGTCACCTACCTACCTACCTATCGACAGTGGCGACTGTGATCCTCAGCCAGTCTGACCACTTGAACCACTTTCTCAATCTCATCGCTTGCTGATTTTTGAAATTGTTTTGGTGAGAAGTCTTTCGGTCTAGTATTATTGCAATCAACCCTGTTTTGATGATGTTTTCCCGGTTTTGTCCAAAATATTGAGAGGACAACGCTCAGCAACCTTCGAGCGGAAGGCAAAAACACCCATTGTTATGCATTCGTTGAATGCGATAAGCACCAAGTCCAGCCTATACTTCAATATAACTTTCAGCACTTCACTGGGAATACCGTCCAGTCCTAGTGATTTTCTGCCCATCATGAACAAGGCTGCTTCTTCGAGTTCTTCGATAGTGAAGGTGGTTCTTTCTTAGTATTCCCCTCTTATCGACAATGACAACTTTTATGGGATGGTTAGGAAAAAAGTGCTTGAAGAATTTCTACCATTTCACTGCTTTAATAGTATTGAAGAACTGATGAACACTAAGTTTTTTGGTAATCAACTAATACCTGCATCTCAAGTCCCTGATAATGTCAATGACTAACTATTGCCAACAGCGTGTTTTTTATCTATTGATTGTTGATCTCAGTGTTACCTCGTTTGAGCCTCTTGTGCGAAGTGAAATCTGCCAGGCTAGAGGCAGTTCCTTCATAGACTTGCAATTTTAGCCGTCCATCAATTAATGGGAGTTTTTCTTCTCTTGGTGCATCATCAGCTGCCATGACAAGGTCCCCTGGTGAATCCATTAATGATTCAGTCGCAATTCTTCTATCTAGGTCGAGGACTAGTAGCTTGTTTACCTTTCTTGGAAGAGCTTCGGCAAGTTTGCCAATATCGATCTTCCCGATGTTCTACCTCGGAGGTATCTGCCGAGCTTCAGAATATTGTTATGAGCCGTTTGTAATTTCATAGGAAATGTACTGATCGCTGGCCATGAAATCTTTCAGTACCATCCAGAGTTGCACAGCTGGTACTAAGGGTTCCGTAGCTAATATTACGTCAAAAATGGTGTTCTCATAATCAGGGCGTCAGGTGTGTCTCAACCTAGCAGACATTTCCAAAATTTGCCTGCCCTGAGAGCCTAGTTGAGCCATGAGCTATTCAATGTCGTTAAAGTCTACTCCAACTAGAACTCTCCCTTCCGTGTTTTCATACTTCAAGGCACCAAGTCTATTCCGAAAAGCGGACATAGACTCGTTCCGTTTGGGGGAAAGGTTGCAAAAGTCACTTCTTCACAATGAACCCATCCCACTCAGATGACAGCAGTGCCAAATATATTGGTGTGTTATGATGATACTACTCGCTGAGGAGCGCCAAGTCAGCTCTTCTTCATTTCTTCATTTGACCCATCAGATTGTGAGCGATGGCTCGCTCGAAAGATGCAGATCATGGTGTCGGATTTTTAACTTTGTCTAGCTTTTTTTTGAAGACCTGGCACCGACTGGAACTACAGACATGGTCCACGTCTTCTTTCTGCAGACAGTAATCCTTATAAAGAAAACAGAATTTTCTCGATCCGCAAGTGAATTGCCAAATCATAAGTCTGTGTCGTTAATAGATAACGAAGATAACCAATTTCGCCGCTCCACTATCCCCTGTTCCAAAGTTCCTATAAAAATACATTGTCAAAGGTGATATCAGGAGCGAAAAAGAATTTTTCGGGGAATTCAGTGCTGTTCGAATTGCAGAAAGTGAAGGAGAACGGGCCAGCACTTCTAAACAGACCTCTGATGACCGAATCAGTCGAGGCAATAAGCTCAGGATGTTCTGCCGAATAACATAAGTTCCACTGAGTCATCTCCATGGAGACGCTTTGGTGCAAAAGTAAACTCGCTTCTTCAGGCAATCCTGAACTTAACGTGCAGATTTTTGTTAAAGAACTTAAGCAGACAAAAAGGGAATCTATGCTTAAGGAGGGCGAGATCACATTGAAAGCGAAGATCAGACGGCGGGCCACCCCTTGGTGCGCACTTGCATTCATCACCATCGTCCGTACGGATGAACCAATCGCTCCTTAGTAGGGCACTCTAAAAATCGCGGTTTTGTGCCGAGGTCCACCAATTCGATATGTTCAAAGGCATCGGCGTTTGATTCAGGATAGTTTACGTCTAAGGGATTGGTAAATGAGCCCCCAGTTAACGTTCCTGAATTCAGCTGCTATTAAAATGCATGACTCTTTTGGATAGTTGAATATCAAGGATGATGGCATCGTGGTCACTGATGCCAGGTATGGTTTCCAGGAGTGGAAATGTAGTCGCATTCGGATTTATGCTGATGTTGCTCCTAATCAGGAAGTGGTGAAGGTACGAGTGGCAGTTCCTTACGTTATAAGTAGGATGCACCGGGCTAAAATGAGGGATGTTACGTGCAGCAAGATTTGATGTTATCCTGAGCTGAAATTGACGACCATTGTCGTTTATATAAGAGTCAAACCAGGAACTATTACTGGCGTTAAAATCGCCTCCCAAAAAGCGAGGGACCGTGATTTTCCAGTTGAGTGAGGTTAGTTCTCACAGAATGGTATGATGGTGGAGAGGTTGTTGGGTTCAAGGAGCTGGTTGTGACAGTGTAGGAAAACTTGCGGTGGTTGGTAGGGTGGTCGCTTGCCCCCCAATTTACGCTCTATGGACTTTCATCCAGGTTCTTGGGACACTCACCTGGTTCGTGTACGCCGTCACATTTGACACACCGATATTGGAGCTGGCAATTTGACGCCGAATGATCATCGATCTCGAAGAATGCGTCAAAGGTGGCTAGCCATAGGCTCATTTTACGGCCCTTCACCATCGCTTTCATTGTAGCGAAGGGTTTAACGGAAAGCACGCTGGATATACCTTGGGTCCTCCTATGCGGAGTAAGTGTGGTCTAGACCGCGAAAATCAAGGGATGTGATTTTCTCCGCGGGGAGAGAATAGGTGAAGAACTTCACCTGGCTCTACACTAAAAGATTTTTGGTCGCCTGTTTGTTCTTGACGATGATAATTCATGAATAGAACTCCCTGATTTTTTTAATCAAAAGTCCTCGGTCCCGAAATTTGTAATAGGGCTTGACGTAGCCCTAAAATTTTTTAGCGGTTCAACGGCAAAAATTTGAGGAATTTTGGTATTCAGCTGTTTCTTCCGAAGTGCCTGCGGTGGTTGTTTTTGTGGCTTAAAAGTCGCTGGAGCCTGCTGTTTTTTGGCAGATTTGGTTGGAGTAGTGGCACTGGGCATTTGTTTCTGTGGCGTTGTTGTCGGCCAGTTCGCTTGGCTTGCAGATAGGTCCGCCATATGTCTTTATGACTTTCTGTAACGAGGAATTCGATGCCTGCAGACAGCGGATTAGGCTTACTAAAAGTTGGTTTTTGTCTTGAGCCTCTTCAACTTTGCTAATGAGTGTTTGGTGTTTTTTCTAGAACACAGTCTCCTCATTTAAAGGCTTGTCATGGCCTGCATTAGACTTCATGTTTTTAGACATGACCGATTCCGTCGCTGAGGCATCCTCGTATTGCGACTCCATTTCTTCAGGACCCGGATTACCGTCATTCTTTTGACACTTCTTGCCCATTGCCACTTGAAACGCACCCTCCATTGAGGGCGGGAAAACTATTTTTTTAGTCTTTCTGTGAGTTTTTCTTCCGCATTGCGACACTTCTTTTCCATGAAGTTTGCCTTCTGCGGAGCCCGTTCGCCATTAAAAGCCCTTTGTTTTGACTCTTCATTTATCTCTGAAGAATGTAATACTGTTTATATGCCAGTAATGTATTGACGCAGAAACTCATCGGAGTTACTATGAAAAAACGCCAAAATAGCCTCAAAATCGACCACACGATTGCATGGTACTCATCTTGCCGAAAGTTTTTCAACATCCATGTGGAAAATCGGAATCAATGCACTTTGAGATATACCTGTGACCTTAATTATTTGGCGTCCTTTAATTTGTCGATCAGTTAAAATCTTATGAGGGATTTTGTCAATTATTTTGAAAGTAGTCACTTCCCTTGGGTCCCCCGAAGAATGTTCATCTTTTGTGGATGAACGGCCATGTTTACGTTTATTTACGCAATTGTAAATAATTTCAAGTGTGTGCGATGAATTCAACTTTATTCTCTTCCAGTGTTAAGCCTTTGAAATATAAGTGATTAATCACTGTCCGAAACCCCACTTTTCTCATTTTTTTCGAAATAAGTAAAAGTTTCTTCCTTCAATTGACAATCAAAATGAAACCATTTGACGGGTATAACCGAGACTTTGACAGTTATCTAAAAAATGACATTTACTAAGAACAAACACTTCCTGACTTAGTAATCGCCATCTCTTGGATTTTCTATGAATATACCGAACGCTTTTCGTGCCTCGGAAAAGTTTGTCCCACAAATTAAGATAACGCTTTCTTTTAGCATTTGAGAAACTCTATGACAAACAGGCGATATCCTGAAGAATCATTAGTTCATTGAGATTACTAACGTTCTCCGCCTATTCCACACATACTTAGATTTTTCTTTTCTTGACCTTTCTGGCCCAGGTGGAGACTCTTTTTGGCAGAGTTTTTTCTTGGTCCTTTCCATTATCTATCTCTCCAGAACTGCGTCATTTTAGCAACCACATCTCCGACTTCCTTGTTCTTCGAGAAGATTCGAACCACTTCAGATGTCTGCACTCCCACAAACCACAGAAAAAAGAACATTACAATCTGGATCACTTCGTGACGACGACGGCAACAATTATTTTGCTTAGACAATCATCATCAAAATGGTACTTGGCTACCACTATCTTGCGATGCATATCATTTAGTATGTAAATCATCATCCCAGATGAGTGCACATAGATACATTCGTGCTAAAGTCATAAAGTTCCTGGAAGAGTCATCTGAGCGGCTTATGCCATTCTCGTTGTCCATTTGATGACCTAATCTCTATCTAATGATTTTTCTTCATTTCCAACGCATATTCAGCTTCAATTCGCCACAATTGCTAGCCTGCATTTTAATCGAATGCGCCATAACAAATGGTGTCGTAAGGGAACTTTTGACTTTCTGATCATATATTCTGATTGGTCTGGTTCGTTGGCTTCCATTGTTCCACGAAGGAGAAAGCCTTTTGAGAAGAAGGAAGAGTTCTGGACCGTAAGATTCGGGGCCGAAAAAAAGATATGAATAATTTTTGAATGATTCTGGTCCAAGTGTTTGACCTCGGCACAAGAGAGCAAGTATTTGTTATAATAAACAGATGGTATCGGATGGAATGGATACAGATTGGCTTCGAGGAATGATCGAAATGTTAAGTGCAGTTCAATGTTAGATGACCCATCAACCATCCATAAGGGGAACGTCATGGTCACTCGTTCAGTGGATGCACTTTACCCATGTGCATGACTTTTATCAATCAAGATATGCTATAAGTGCAAAATGTTTCAATAAAATTGATGAGTTGAGATTTTATGTGTGGATTTGTTGCGGTTGTGGTGTGAAATTGCCTCGTGGGGGCTAGAAAACATAGGAAAGATGGGAAGCATCTATAGATGCCAACAAGTATGATTTAGATACAGTCCTGCAACTAAAACCATCTCCCCGAGCAGTTTTTATGGCCGTTAAAGGGGAATGACATTAAATTTCAAATTAAGCGCCTCAGTCTGTCGAATACAGCGAATGTATCCACTGAGACTGGTCCAAATGTATCTATAACTTGCACTTCCAATCGCATGCCTCATATCAAGAGTATCTAATTGATGAAATCTATTAAAATTATGACAGATCAAAGAGTGTGATGCACGCTAGAAATTCAAATGAAATTGAACCATCAGATCAAATCGTACGTCAACAAATCATCATTTTCACTTGGCCCAGTTACTGCAATCGGTCGTTATCAATTTAGTCCACACCATTGAAATTTAGGAATAGATAGCGGTGAAGGAGTCGAGGGATTGCGTCTCTATTGCAAAGTGACTATCATCTTGGCGCCTCAACAAACAAATTCCTTCCATTACAAAACACTGGAAGGGAAAGTCGTTCAATTGACGACCGATCATCACTTTAACACCACAATTGACCACAGCAACAAGTATGCGTGGTATGGGTCTTGGTACCCCCCCTCGCCAGAGTAACGAGCATGCATTGTTGATATTCACATTACATTGCTCACGCATTTGCATCAACAATTATTTATTGAAGAAAGACACCGCCCGCGGACCACACCACATTCTGGACCCTTGGATTGATCAATCACTTAGCCGGGTTTAGTCGATTGTGATGCGGGTCATCCACTGGATGATGATATAGAGCCATTTAATGACCCCTGGTTGAAGAGCTAACCAAACATGATCGAAACTTGGTGTTTCTTATGGAAATCTAAGGGAACCAGCTTGCTATGTAATTATGTTGTCCACCATGCGTTGGTTGCTGTTGAACAATCTCAATCTTAATTGGAACAAGATTCTTTCGGATGCATTGAATGGCCTTTGATATTCGCCGCGGTTGCATCTGTATCGCCGATTATCCGAACAGATTGACTCTCGATTTTGTCACAGCGAAAGCAAGATACAATGAAAGATGGTATTTTGATGGACCGGGGAATGCTGCAGAATGAATTGTTATTGGTTATTGCCGATGAATGTTTTCAAGTTGATCTTGCTATTTATAGCAACATTCAATGGTAATCAATAGCTTGATTGTTTCTTTATTTGAACATGGGTCAGGGGAGGGTATCTTGTTTTTATGCGATGCATTCCTGGTGTAGGTAATACAATAATTTCTTGTCGATTTTAACATTTTTGTATGAAATGTTATAAATGGCAAAGTGTTGAATCTACGAAAGAAATCCGGCCCTGTGGCATATAGTGGCATCTGTTCTGTATCTAGGTTTACGGTTTCGGCTCTCAGAGCTTTTCTAGTGTTGCGGTTATTGTTGCTTCCTATGTCTACATCCCCATCCGAGCACCACGCTGAGGACGTCGTTCCACCTTTCCCTTTCCTCCGCGTATCTCAGACATTCTCAGGGTCCTTGGGTGGCGCATTCAGGATAGTCTGGAGACTTCCTCAATCCGATGTAATGCAAATATATTCCGTAACCACGGTGTTCCCTAAAGAAGTGTCTTAGGTGGTAATTCGATTTTTCGTGTTCTCGCTCGAACCATTTCTCAATACGAAATCTTTTCCAGAGTTATCCCACCTTTGTTGCAACCCCTGTACAGCTTCATCGTAGTAGAAAAAATGTCCCTCATCCGCTGAAAGAACCGGAGGAATCATTTCTGTGATGATATACACTGCCTCACTCGATACTGTCTTATGTGCGCTATGCACCCTCAACACGATTGGCTGGTAGGACAAACTTCTTCAGTCAACCTCGATGTCCAGTGCCCTCGCCCAGACAAAGACCGCGTATCATCATCATCATCGTAGCAATACAGCCAGATGTCGATCCCTGGTCGCCTGGACCGTCGTCCTCCAATTATCTTGTCACGTGACCCCATCCTCCAATCTTGGAAGCCCAGTAGTTGCTCGATATCCGTATATATTGTACTCTCCCATCGTGCTCTCGGTCTTCCTCGTAGTCTCGTTCCTTTGACACATCGTCCGTTCAAAACTTTTTTAGGCATACAATCGTCGATCATTTGTTTGACACGCCCCGCCCATTGAAGGCGTTGTAGTTTGACGAATTTCGAGACTTCTTGCTCATTATCCAGTTCATGCAACTCATGGTTGTATCTATCCACTACGGTCGCGAACTGCTCCGAAAATTCGCCGAAAGACTTTCCTTTTGAATGTGTGTAACAAATTTTCGAAGGCTTGGGTTAGGGCACAGGTTTCGCATGATGGTTTTTTATAAGCGGAACTTCGCATTTCTGTGAATAAGCTTCGATTTCATTATAAAAAGGACCGAGTAGAAAATCTGACTCGCTAGCTGTATCCGTTGCTTGACCTTGTCCGTCTTATTTGCGTCCTTTGACAGGCTGAATGAATGAATTCGATGTTTAGGTCCTCTACGTTGATGCTTGAGTGAGCTGGCATCCTACTTCTTCATAGCATCATTATTTTCGTTTTGACCTAGTCGATGCGTAGTCTAAGTATGCAGAAGTTCCTCTGGGTCGGTCAATTTTCGAATCATGATGTTGATGTCATCTTCATTCGGTAACAATTGTGTCGACTTGATGAATAGCATCCCGATGGTGTTGCTCGGATAGTGTATTTAAGTGCTAGGTTGAAGGAGGCTCGGTCAACCTGTTCTGGATCCTGACCTGTAAGATGGAATTACTCATAGTCATCTTCGTCACTCGTACCAGCTAAACTACAGCTGATATACCAAATTGCAGCATTATGTTTTACAGTACTACACAATCTATACCCTCGTATGTCTGCTTGAAGTCGACAAAGATTTGGTACACCTCAACGTTATATTCGCAGCACTTTTGCAGGCTTAGTGTGACAGTAGAAAGCTGGTCGGTTGTGGAGCGACTCGGCTTGAAAACTACCTTGGTACTCGCCAATGAGTTGTTCAGCGTATGGTCTAATTCTATTCTCCAGAATTTTCGTCCGTATTTTATAGGACGAATAGACTAGTGAAACGCCTCAGTAGTTTTCATAACGCAGTCTATCTTCCTTTTTGTGGATGGGGCAGATGAAGCTTCCGCGACAGTCTCCTCGTTTTTCCAGATTCGCAGGAGTAGTTGGTGTACTGCATTTAATAGACCCGTTCCACCGGATTTGAGCAGCTTAGCTGAAATCTCGTCGGCGACCGGTGCTTAGTTCCATTTCAGTAACCGCATGGTGAAATCAACCCCTTCTGATGTCGGAAGATGTGTACTGGAACCAGGATCCCCAATACGGGTGTCGGTGTCGGATTCAGGAGCACCTGAAAATAGGATGCGCAGCTTTTGTTGATCCTGTCACCATCGCTGATGATGTTTCCATCTTTGTCCTTGCAGAGGCTAGTCTTGGGTTGATAACCGTTCTTAATTGTATTCATTAGTCTATATGCTTGTTTGGTGTTTCTATTAGGTAAGTTTTCATCAATGTTCAGCAACTGTTCGTCAAAATACTCCCGTTTTTTACGCCTAATTTGTCGTAGCGCTTTTTTTCCTTTTTTGGCTCTGGTTGCAGGTTGGATATATTGTCTGTAGGCTTCGTCCTTTCCGTCGAGTGATATTCTGCATCCGGTCAATTTAATTCGCCGGGATTTGTATCCCACGACCTTCTCTACGACTTCCTTGATGATGCCTTTAAGTTCTCCCCAGAACCCTTGTATATCTGTGTTGCAGATGTCGTATAGGATACATGATGATGTCCTCCAAACCGGCTGTATATGCCTGCGCCTTAGCATCGCTCAGGAGTTTACCAGCCGCGACATTTTTGGAAGGGTTGATCCCCGATTGGTGCACTGAATAAATTCTGCACTGATATGTTGCCTTCACCAAGTGATTGTCTAAATCGCAGTTTGTTCCTTGATATGAGCGTACATCCAATACACGGGACGCCCATCTTTTACCAATAAGGACGTGATTAATTTGGTTTACGGTATATTTGTCTGGCGATTTGCAGGTCCATTTGTGAATGCACCATTGTGGGAAGGACGTGGAGGTTACGGCAAGATTCCCATTCCTGGCGAGTTAATTAATCTTTGACCATTATGATTGCATTCCTCAAGAGGATGTGTCCTCTAGTGGTTCCCCGATGCCAGCTTTCGTTTCCGATTTTCGTATTACAATCCCCCAACAGTATTTTGACATCGTTTGTTGGGAGTGAGTCAAACAGAGTCTTCAGGCGTGCATAAAACTCGTTTTTCACTGAATCTTCCTTGACTTCAGTCGGGGTGTGCATTTGATGACGAGTCCTTCCTTCGAATCGCTCACATCCTTTCGTCGATAGGTTGGAAGTCGATGACGTGCGGCTTGAATTGTTTGCTCACTATAAATGCAACTCCAAATACCTTGTGACCGGATGCCACTTTTGAAAATTGTGTGCGAATTCATATCGCTTATTTTCCTACCAATCCAATTTGTTCCCTGGACTGCATTCATGCTCAATTTGTAAAACTCGACCTGTTAAAGGAGGGCCTTGATGGTCCGTGGTTTGTCTAGCGAGCGTGCATTCCAAAATTCGAAAGAATAGTCCATTAGACGTTTGTTTGGTCGTCGTCATTTAATGAATGTTCCAAGTCTGTTGTTGAGTTGACATGGAGTAGACTTTACATGGATGGGTTGTTGCCGCATCGCAAAACCCTATCCAGGTTTGGCCTCATAAATAGCTAGCACCCTAGGTGGTGTGAAGCGTGCAGAGTTCGCGCAACTATGTTCTGGGTCTGGCTAGGTAGTTCGTGACACCCTACTCATCTGAGGTGTAACTCAGTCATTCAGACTACAGCTACCCCTCCCTTCTCCTTTCTCAACCATGGCTTGAGACAGGCTACGGACTTAAGTAACCATAAAAATGTTCATAAAAGGAACATATGCACAACGATAACCGAGAGCGCACATCACTACACTTGGTGAACTACTGAGGGGCGTTCTGGTGACCTTACTTGAAGCGAAACAGTGTGGAAATTCATTCGCTCCCTACGCTGGGTTTCTCCGAGATAGTTATTGTTTATTGCTTCGTACCATCGACCCGGTCATTTGCGGTTGGTCCTTTGTGGAGTTCAATGATGGTTATAATTGTGCCCATATCGCGGGCAGAGCTTCTTATGAGCTCAAGTCGGGTGCTGTACCCTCTAGTTGTGAGAGAGGTATTAAAGAGGCCTCGCATGTACTAGCATGATTGCTGCACCTGCATCCAGTGTAGACCAATACCGCTGTGCAGTCATGACAGGGCTCTGATTGTAATCTCCAAATCGCTTCGTGTCCGAAGAGGGTCGTGTGTTTATGTCTACATGGAAGGTACTACTTACGTTGAACCCCCAGGGTTCTGTCTGTCTGGGGAGGAAAAATATCCGTTAACGTCTCGTTGGATTTATTTAGCCCCTAACAGCAGACTCCCTACCTGCTTTTCCCTGATATAAGTCACGCTACCGCCCGTTTCTCAATTCTGGACCCGCTTTGACTATCCGAATGATATCGGTTTAGGAAATATCTCCTTTTGTCTTTTTTTGTCAATTTTTCTGCCTACCTTTGACCAGTGCTCTGGCTTACGAACTGCTGATTCTTTCCCTTGTACCAAATTTGTGGTCATAATCGAGAAACTACTATCCTTCCCAGGAATTTTCGCCGGCTTACTCTACGTCAGTAAAGAAGCTTCTTCCTTCTTTGGCCGCTTGCTGTGCACCAAAGGGTTCACAAATACGGTCCCTACCTTTACAACAGCGTTCTCGATTGCGTTTTGAAGTGATGACTTTGCAATATGACTAATGCCGTAATATAGGACAACTTAATGCCCAGTATCAATGCGCTGATATTTTGGTAGACATTCTCCCCTCCTTGATGAGCTTAAAAGGTTCGTTTATGCATTCTCCCAATGAAATAAATGGTGTTTCGATTTGCTGCCTTCTATGTTCGTAGGGGTACCGGTATCCTTTTCTGAGTCCCGGATTGAATCTCGATTGTCGGGGGTCTTTGGTGGTGACCTTTCAAACTTCGAGTTCTTGGAAAAAGATCCGGTGGAAATCTCAATTTCACCCTACACTACAATAGCCAAATTTACCAGCAGGGAGGCACTTTGGTCGCTGGATACTGACGTCTGGAAGCCCTGTTACCCACTTCCAATGCATTCTCCTTATTTGGCCTGCTGTTTGGATATCCTTCCCAGAGCCAATTTTTATCCACTGTACATGTGTATGCCCATAAGCCATCCGGGGAGCGTTCCCTCATCCGCACAAAGGGACGCCTGATGGAAAATTTGGCAACCCCCCACAGGTTTCCAAGCTGCTTAAATTTGCTCTCTTTATAAGGCCTCCCCCAAAAAAAAAATCAGCGAAATTTTGAACCTCCAAAATCATTTCCACGAAAATTATCTCATACACTAGCTGAGATCTTCCAAAAATACATTTCCACCCACCTAGAGGTCAATGTCGTCGGAATCTAATCAATTACGAAAATATTGCAAATATCACCGTCGGTATTAATCGTAGACCAACGTGAATGAATATACTCCATTTCGTACATATGTACATGCAACGTATAGACCAAGTTGACCCACATAAATGATAAAACGACGAGGAGTCAACTCAGTCAAAACATGCACTTCAACAGCAAAAAATCTTTTTTTAGGTTTCCCACAATATTCATTCTGATTTATGATACTGAATCGTCCGAAATAGAAAGCGTTCTCGGCGAATTCGGAGAGGTAGGAGTGCAGGGTTTGGGTGGGCTTTCAAAAATATAAAAAGATTTACACATGTTTCGTAATATAAATGTAAATGTTATGCAAAATTAGTGATTGAATGCAGAAATCCATCTAAAAATGGTGTCAATCATGGAGAATTCGGATAACAATTTATTGAGATTGTAATTGCACCCAAAATAGATTTCCATTTTTGAAAACAAGGAAATTGAACCCCTGAGCGTTCCCAGATTTTAGAGTGTTTCTATGCAAGCCTATAGCCATGAAACTCTTCCCTCCCCGTCCCAAAAAAAATTCAAATCCTCCAACAACTTGCACCCCCAGCCCAAGAACCCAATGTCTCCGCAAACTAGTTGAGCAACCTTCAACGTACACCTTGCAAAAGCCGCACTATATTCGTTCACTCTCTCTCTCTCCTCTCACCTCGCAGCCTACCCCCTCTCTTCACCACCCTTTTCCACCCCCCTGCAACCCTTCACTCAAAAAAACGTCGGGACTGACTCCACTGTCATCATGCTATCTATACGTATTTCACGGTGAATGATTTTTCACTATTTCACTACCAACTAGGGGGTAGCAAAGAAACAAAAGAAAAATTAACCTTTGTCGTCAAGTCGAGGGGTTACATGGGTAATAAATTTTTTGCCAACAGATACGAAAAGACAGTAAAGTTGTTGACAAATTATTGAATGTCATTTTCATTATTAATTACTGAGCGAGGTTGATTTCATTTCCACCCTTATGTTGCCAGGCAGTAGTTTCAGGGGTTGAGATTTGGTTATGGCAATAGTTCACGTAATAGGAAGATGACAATGCAGACAAAGTCATACTACATAGTTCAAGGGCTTAGGGGGTTTATATCTAGATACTGGTTTCATCCCTGGAAGGATTCTTTTTGTGCAATTTAGGATAACTCAAATGCAATGCAAACTGTTCCACTTCTCTAATTTGTGCGAGCGTGGTCGACATATCCGCTGGAAACCTTCATCGTTTAACGATACCGATCCAAGTTTTCGGGGTTTCTGGTGCGTTATCCACGTGTCAAATATCATGGGCCTAGGAGGGAAGTCTAACCCACGCTGCTCAAATTTGTTAACGCTGCTAGGCAGGCTCTATCTAATGCAAAACCAGGACCTATCTAACACAGAGCGTTCTACGACCACAATTAACGCTGTGCAAGTCAGTACCAGAAAAAAAGATCCGTGACCAGTGGAATCTGAACCTAAGGCAATAATCCAACTTGTTGAGAGAGGAGAGAAAGGTGGTGATTCTCTCCAGCCCGGAATATTTCCTCTCTAAGTTTACAAAATGAGGAAACTTTTCCTAAATTTTTTTTAACTTCTTCAATTTTGTCCCGCCCAACTGGAACTTGATGATCCTTCTTAGAAAAGCTTTATTCAATTTGGTTTCGGTAATTTTTCTGGGTTTGTGTATTTTTCTACCTCACCCAACATGGTATGCCTTGAGGGCTTTCTGCCAGGGGGAAAAATACCCGGTGCCATGAATACGAAAGGTGGCAGTTTTCCATTTGTCCTTTAACTAATGAGATCCGCCCGCACAGGGTGAGTAGAATAGGAGGGCGGGGGTGATCTTTGGTAACACGATGATCAGAATGCATTAAGCATCTTTTCTTTGCTCGTGTATGGAGGTGAAAGGATCTTAAAAAGGCATTTTTGCTTTATCTCTCATACAGCATTTCCTGATTTATACTCTACGGTTTTCGCAGGGCTTTGTTGAGGTTCCTCCTCTCCATCCTGACCCTTGGGCAGTGAAGCCTCACATGCTCTGCACCCTTCGGTATACGACCGTCTACAAAAAATCCGTAAATCAACCAGCTCAACGTGGTGCAGATACTGCCTCCAGCAGCCAGTGTGTTCCGTGTGGAGTTTTGTAACGTGCTACACTACCCCTACCAAACCACATCCTAATGTTGGGAATGAGCCTGTGCATCCATCGACCTTTCCGTGACTTGTCCCATCTATGTTTCAAGAGATCATTTTTTTCGCAAGAATGTCAGTTGAGGTCATCCACGTCACCACCAGTACTTCCTTATCAGATGTGGCTCTAAAAGCGCTGCAAAGCCTCCAGAGCCATCATATGGTAAATAACAGTTTATTCGTCGGTTTTTCAGTGGCTATACCCGCAGTTATCCTAACAATTAGCTCGTGCCAACAAGGTTCCATTCCAGCTCCACTAATTCAATAATCGGGCTTCGCTTTAAGATTCCATGCCTAGCAAGATTATAGAGAGAAACTCCCGGAGAATTTTTTAGGCCAGGTGGAATCATCTCCTTGGCCAAACCCCCCCCCCCCCCCCCCGCCCCCGCTTTCTATCTTGAGTGCCTATGTGCTCATCAAGCAAAAGTGTGTGAAATCTGTGTGCCTATAATGACACTCTTTTTATGTTAAGAAAACCTCTCTCTAACCGTTTCTAATATTTCAAGCACCTCGAAATATGAGAGCATTGACATTTTTTAATTATCCCGCAGAGCATTACGCTGGTGGTCATTGGCTCTTCTGCTAGGTATTTTCGTCTCTATTTGATGGCGAATAACAACCCTGATGAAAAGATTCGCAGGCTGAGGTACGCCATGTTTTGGAGCTCATTTTTTTAACTGTCGTCTATCATGGACCCTGGTTTTTGCATTCCAAACTGAGTCTTCTAAGATGGGACTGTTACTCCTGAAAAAAGATCGAACTATTTCGCCAGTTATATTCTGCGTAGTAGAAACCTCGTGGGAATGCAGACTCGGAATGAAAATCATGCATATCCTATCCACTCTCTCTCTATTCTTCTCCCCCCCCCCCCCCCCCGATTCTCAGGAAAATTCTGGGCCCAGAGAAAGTCACTTCCTCCTCTCTCGATGGGCTTAGCTTGCAATTGGATTTGTTTTACCACTTTCTTACACTTCTTTTTTCGGAAAACTGGCGCAAGGGTTGGCTAGAAGTTCTACATCCAAACTTTCGCGAGTAACGTGTAGAAGCAAGTCAGATGAGAACGGGGCAAAAGGAGGTAATCCCCCAAATCCAGACTTTTGCCGGTATTCGGAAAGACTTTATTTCTATAAAAGAAAATAAGGCGATCCTCATCACTCAGGTTCAAATTTTCTCTCTACGTTGGGTTGAATCTTTAATGGTCGATCTCCTCCCTCCATCGTCCTGATTTAATTGTGCTGACGATGGGTAACTGATCAAATTCAAATCTTTCGCTATGAAATGAAGCTATTGAAGAAGTAGCTAGACAGGGCGAGGCTAGTGCCAAAATAATTTCCCCTGATACCCTCATTTTGTCAACACCTCTAACTTGAAGCTAGAAATTAAAAAAATAAAGTGGAAGTAAGAAACGTGTAACCCTGGTGCCGTGATCAAGAAGAAAGATTCGCGATAATCACTTCCTCTGCCTTGTCTCTCCTACCTTAGGTCTCAATGAGATGCTGTCTTTAGGATCCTCTCTTTACTTGGGAATCCTCTGGTGAGTTATGATCGTCTCCATTACTGTAAGGCGCAGTTCATTGTCTTTTATAGTCACCAACACTCGGAACTGTGGAGAACGACTGGGCGAAGGGTAAATTTTAGATTTGAGACGTTCGTTAATGCGCCTATCACAAGGAACACCAGTTCTGGTTCCAAACGTAAAGTCAAATGCATCGCAGAAAGTGGTCAAAGATCTTTTATTTCCGATGCACAACCAGTATTGCTTGCTCTAGTGCCTTTACAAAGGACAGAGGACAGAGGGCAGATGGCAGGGGGCAGAGGACAGAATGCAGAGAACAAAGCACATAGGTCAGGGGTAAAGTTTTAGGGTAAAGGTAAAACATCCAACGTAGGTGGATGTTAAGTGTAAGGTTAGCAGTTAGCTGAAGATGCATGGAGACGATGAAATCTGGTCGCTTACCATCTTTGGCAATTCCTGGGTTTCTGCTACTGAAGGCAAGGATGTCGTTATTTCTAACGCTGTTTGATGGAAATGCGCCGTTGACCTTATCAGCTAAGGCGATCGGAGTTTGTATTGCTTGGTCATCGATTGTGGCCATAATTGGTTGGAGAGCAGATGGAAGGCGTCTTACCTACTGACTCCTGCTCAGTGGCTTTAAAACTGCGGTGCCGCAGAGATATTGCACGCGGCGAACTGGGCGTGGGGCGAAATTCAGACCCGAATTGGGAATCATGTGGACTCCTAACTCCGATTTAACTTTCTCGAAGTCTCTATTTGCGACCCCCGCTCTTAGACAAATTCTGGGCTCTTCCTCCTCCCTTCCCAACGTACTTGCCTCTACGCATTCTATTCAATTTGAAGCTCTTGCTTTTTTAGAATTACTCGACTTTCTTCCCGGAATGCGACGGGATACTAATTTCTAGTTTCTAAAGTTAAAAAGGATGTGACCCGTCATGTTTGTTGCACCTGGATAATTCCGTCTTACCACCTGCTACCTTCTTTTTTCGAAAAACTGTCCAAGCCTTTTACTTCAAGAATGAAATTGGAATTGGAAACTTTTAAGGACGCAGTTTTCACGTCCAAAGTACTTTCTTACAGAAGTAGACCAAACGAGAGAGAGAGAGAGAAAAGGGGTAATCCGCCAAGCATGAACTTTTGTCCTTGTTCAGAGTAAAGATTTTATTGAAATATATAAAAGGAAACATGGGAAGCCCCATAATTTTCTCCTGGGGCTCGGATTCTTAATCGAGTGCGATGGGACCGCATCAGAAGCTAAAACTCTAAAAAGGAATATGGGATTACGTTTTTTCTACTCCGCCAACTCGTGTAGCTTCGTGAATCAAGTACCATAGTTGCGGGAAAGATTCACGACATATTACATCCCCTGTAGATGTCTCTCATATCTGAAGTCTCATTAAGGCGTGGCCCGGGGTATCTAGTTGTAGTAGTTGAGAGGAAAGATTCACATCGGAATACATCCTCAATCGATGTCTTTCCTATCTTAGGTCTAATTTAAGAACATTCGGCGGGAATCCAAGCATGATATTGCGAACAAATCTCCCCAAAATTTCAGTTCCGCCAAGCGGCAGAGCACTAAAACAAATCGGCTGGCGAACAACTGAACTTGAAGGTACTTTTCGAGTATTGATAGCATCGAGTTTTTTTCTCAGATTATTCTTCCCAATATCTTATACTAACTGTTGCCAAACTCCTCACATAACCTCTCCCACAGATCGGTAATTGTCCAGTTTAGCGTATAAAGTGCCCCTCTTTATCCACAAATCTCAAGAAGACTCCTCTCCAAAATTCCGTACTCTTCTCAATTCTATAACTTTCACATAGGAAGTTTAAAGCGTGTCTCCTTTATTACTCATAAAACAAATTTCCCAATTTTCCGAGGTCGTGGCATCCATAATAAAATTCCGGCGTACGGAATGTTCATGAAGAACTCACGTTTCGAAAGCATTGACTTCGCGCTATTCCCCTACGAATCACCCTCTCAATCCAACTTCGCATCTGCCTCAACTCTTTTCTTCAATCGCTTAAACACGTTCGAGAATTTCATAAAATTCGCAACCAGCCACTTCTGCAATTCCAATGGTCGTCCATGTTCAACTCCCGAAACGTCCTCTTTATCTGTGAATCTGTGAATGATCGTCAGAAAGCCAGAGACAATGCAAGATCCGCTTAATTTCCGTATTGCAACATTAAACCAAAAAAACATATCACCAGTACATAACAATTTTAATTTAAGCCTGCTTTTTTGCCGGATATAAATATTGTGGCTAAAACAATTACAAAAAGGTCAAGACTGCACACCACTCGTTACTAAATTTGTTGCAGGAATTCACATACTCACCCGCAGTAAAATTTCTCCATTGCCTATGCTGATCCGTTAGACAAAATGAATTTAATTGCAAGCTGGCTTGGGCATGTACATAGCATTTTGGAGCTAATTATGAAAAAGAGGTCAATGATCATTTTTGGTTCAAAAATGTGTTCCTGGGAATTTTTCTCCAGTTTCGCGTAAAAATTCATACTTTTCAAAAATCGCTACTCGTGCTTAAAACCATAACACAAAAGTAGATATACCAAGAAAACCAAAGTCAAGAGTAATAATTTAAAGGTTATGTGGAATGTTATGCTGTCCATGGCCGACCACTAAATATGGTCATTGGCGCGTCATTTTCGGTTTCGGTTCGGTTTTTTCCTAAAAGTACTTCATATGTGTATCTCTGTGAAGAAAATTAAGAAAATAAAAAAAATTGCGCCATCAATATTCCTCCCATTCATCCCACATTAAACCATTTCACTACCCTTTCAACTTAATCTTCAATCTCAAACATAAAAGCCACTTCCGTAATTGAACCGGACTACCTGTTGCACATTATTTCCCTTTGAAGTGAACAACCGAAAACCATATCCTTTCCAAGTCGACACCTCCTTTGAATATTGGCTACCCACGGTCTATTATACTCGAATACCTCTTCCCGTCTACACTCGTACAACTTCCGTAGGCATCGAACTGACTGACGCCGAGCAGCGTTATAAGAAAACATCCTGAATCCCACGAGCACTTCATAGGAAGCAAGGACATTCGACAACACAGGAGCACGAACCTTGCGCTTCGATACAAAGGACTCCGTATATTTGTTTGTTTAATTCTGGTTAGACTGAGTTTTTGGTGTGTGTTTTGTAATTTTTTTTTCTGCATTTGCATCCTTGCTCCTTGTTTAAATCGCTCTCATGCTATTTGGCAGCGGAAAATATGCAAAAATATTTTATGGTTTTAGGGAAAGTACTGTTGGGGGTGGTGGATGGCGAAAAGTGAATTCAGACAAAAAGATTTTCAATTATTGAAACAAGTAATTACGTACATGAATTTGCTCGTATGAAGCTAGTGCAGTGAAGTTTTCCATGCAAATTTTCCTCAGATTTATCCAATCTAATCCAAATAGTTGATTTACATATTCGGAAGAGAGCAGCAAGTTGGGGGTGGAAATGGAAAAGGGCAAATTATAAGTGAAAAGATGTATTTGCGAATATAGTTTGAAAATTTTATTTGGTTTGTGGTAGGGAGGAGACATGTTTGGATATACTTTATAATGAAACTGTTGGGAAATAGGATGACCAAACGACCATCTTAAGTGGCCGAAGACGACCTAGAGGAAAGAGCTATCCCAAAACCTAAAAGAAATTGGCTAAGTGACCGTGAAGGTCTGCTCGGAAATAGTGAAGCTCCATCAAAGCGCTCGGTTGACACGTTCGTGCTCACCTCGGTGCTAGCTAGACTCGGGAAAGTGGAGGCGGATAGGAGAGAAGCGCTTCGATCCTTCACATGTCATCTTTAAAAAATCAACGTATTTATACCGATTCGTGGGTCCCACCGGAACTAAAATTAATCAAACGAACAAGGGAATTCGCGAAGCCAAACGAGATAAAGCAGAACGCCAGCTAGAGCTAAAAAAAAAAGTCGGGAAACCGGAAGCTGGACGATTCTGGTGTGAAAGGTTTTGACAGCACCCAAAATCTCCCCAAACTATGAGTTATTTCCCAAGTACCCCACTCGATGTCACACAATTTCAAGCAAAACTGTTGCAGGAAAGCAACTCATCACTTCCTCATGCTCGGTGGCTCATTTTCCACGTTTTAGGCTATTCAGTCCACGAAAATTCAGATAAAACTGCAAGAAGCAACTAAATACGAAAAATCCTCCGAACTACAAATTTTTTGTTCAAATCGCACTTTGTAGTCTGTCTGCCTCACCCATGAGAATCCTGTAGTTTTGATGGTATAGGGATTGGACTAACTGTTCCCCATCCCTACGGATCTTCGGCAACCACATGCAAGTGGTAGGGTATAACTTTGAGCTTTACGCCCTGCCAAGCATCACTGATCTTACGCAGCACGTACGAACCAAGAAAGTCCCTGAAGAATCGTTGCTCGCATTCTATAACGTGGAAGCCAAGGAGGGAATTGAAGCATGGGATGAATCCCTTGTATTCGCCTTTGTCGTCCAGGAGCTGGTCAATCATCATCTCGGACAACTTGGATCAACACTGGTTTAGATGAATTGGCAACCGCCAGCGCTACATGTAAGTGGCTAATGGCCACTTCGCTGTAGGATTAAGCAGTTCGTGGCTCATCGGCTGGTTACTGCTGCTTACTTTACTGCCTACTGGCGGCCGAGCTCTTGCACACGCTTCTCCGCTTGTGTTGTTATTCTATCTAGTCTTGAGAACGATTGCGTTTAACGGCGATGGGCTCCGCCTTCTGTTCGTCTTCCAAGCGTTTTCTCTCATATTCTTCAACCATCGTTTGGTAATTAACGAGGTCCTTTTCATCACGCTCGTCAACAGTACCGGCCTTCTTATTCTTTGCAATCTTGCTTAGAATATATGTGGCTTTCTGGTAGGAGCTGCCTGCTTGGCATCAGTACCTTTTCTTCTATCGTTATTTTTTTTTTGTATTTTTTGGTTGAGCCTATGTTTTGGTCCTATGTTTAGTCCGGGAAGAATGTCCACCTAGATTACTGGCTACTGAGTACTGGTAAATATTAATGGCTTCCGTGGCCAGAATAATTGCTTAGTCAATGTCTTTATCCGATAAATTCTGGGTGGTCGCGAGTTTTTTCAAGTTCAGCCTTGGCACTAGGTCTGACTTGAATTTATTCCAAATCGTCTGGGCGAAAGATCTGGCCGTGGTAATTACACGCTTTTACAGTGCAGAAGTGGAGGACAATTTAAGTTCCACTGCATGGTGGCCAGGCATGTTTTGAGAAAGAGTTACAGAAGATCTGAAACTTTTGTCTTGTTATCCTGAGACAGCAAGAATTAGTCACGAAGGTCTTGTGGGATATTCTGAAAAAAACCATTTCAAAGTCGGTCGATATGAAATGATCGTGGATCCATTTCAGTAGGGGTTTCCCATTTCTAACTGCCGTATTACCCCAGGATATGTGCCTCAAGTTGAAGTCATCAACAAAAGTAAGGTATCTAGACTTTAGATAGAGATTGTCGAGCACCTTCACCTGGCGGCTTCAGCGTGTGGTGATGACTTATCAAGCTCTATGACAGTTGTGTCACCGTCTGCTTGACTTGAGAAACATCATTAATTTTACGTGATTTGGCTGCTTCTTTTCCGGCTACCATATATTTGTAGACTGGACACTCACGATAACTCACAAGGTGACCAGTTTCACTACAGTTGCAGCAGCATGACACTTCAGTTGCGGGTCTCTGGCATTCCCTGCATGTGTGACCTTTTGTGTCACTTCACGCACCTGCGCACGATGGTACAGTTTGGGCCGATGTGCCCGAAGATCTGATGGTTGAAGTGCTGCATTTCTTGAATTGCCTTGCATTTTTTAAGAGAGGCTTTTTGGTAAAGGATGTACTTCACCTTTGCGATCTCATTGAGCTCTTGCGAGGGCTCAGAGGTCGCGACGAACAGCCTCAATTGTGATTTCACTGCCGAAGTATGCGGTTCTCTTTATGAAAAGTATTGTCTTTTCTAGTCACAGGGTTTGCGACCATAGTCAATTTGAGGTATGGATGCCCCGTTTTTAGGTCGCACATGATGTCTGCTAGGTAGTCTCCAGTGACGCTCAGTCCACTTTGCTTTTTAATCTTCCGTGGTGGTCTGTCAGTATCTGAAGAATAACACACCCTCTTTCTGCTGAGTCTAGTAAATAGGGCGGAACAGATAAATAAACAGGCAGTTACCCATCCATTCATTCAGCAAGTTTTCTCAATTTTTACACTTCATTGGTTGCTCGAACATTTTTTTATTTAAATGTGTCCTCCCACTAGGATTTCAAGAGGACTTTTCCTTGAAACAATATTGTAGAATAACAGGTTTCTCCAAGCTTCCTTCCTTCCTAAATTGATTCTTCAAAATTCCATCACTAACCGGACGCAATACAGGAACCACCCGTCACTCTCCCCTCATTAGACCATTGTATCATATATAAACGTCTCAATGTTAACACATATAGACATTGATGTTATCCTGATACTTAACCGAAGAGCCCTTTCCACAAAGGACTATCCACGGGTATTTATCTACCTTTTTCCCTATACTGATGACAAACCTTTCTTGATTGAAAGAAAAAAAGAAAATCGCGGAAAACCATCGGCACTCCTCCCACTCGTTGTGAATCCGTTTTTACCGGACTTTAGCGGCTCCAACTCGTCCGGACACCGTTCACTGCAAGCAGTCCTTCAATCCACTAAAAATCAGAGTTCATCTCCACGAAAAAATCATGAAGCTACCCCTCCCCTCGCCTCCGCATTCTTGTCAGCACCCATTTATTCGCTGAGAAACATCAATCTATATTTTGGAAGGCAAATTATAAAAACTTTAGCAAATTCATGACTCCTTCTCCCACGAAATACCAACACCTACGGCACTAGGCTGGCGCAAGACCTCAATTCTGTGCAGAAACGAGTAAGGCACTTAACGTCGGACTTCACAAAGTTCTCCTTCTTTTGATCGTCAGAGCCCCCCTCCAATCCCAAGTACACATCACCGTGATCAGTAGGGTCGAAGGAGGGTCTGATGAAGTATAGGTCTGGAGGTCTGGGTGCCAGGAAAATTGCTGAAATTTGTCGGAATCTTCGGAAAAATGTTCAACCCTTGTATCACCGTTAATTTTGAGAATTTTAAGAGAAGGAGTGAAATTCGTGATCACTTGGGTCGGGAGAGGGTCGGCGCTTGAAAATGATGTAAAGGCCGGGAGATCTGGGTGCAAGGAAAATGTCTGAAATTTGTAGCAATCTTGGGAAAAGCTTTATACGCTTGGATCTACGTTAATATTGAAAATTTCGAGAAAAGGAGTGAAACTCTTGATCACTAGGGTCGGGGGAGGGTCTGAGCTTCAAAATTATGTATAGGTCGGGGAGTCTGGGTGCAAATGACACTCAAAAGAAAGTGATCGGTTTATCTACTGTCATTTCCCAAACCTTATCAATACCGCTCAGATTTCCCCGATCGTCAGCTTCAAAATTCATGCCCTTTCAGTCGTCTCTATCGACACAAACTAACGGCTTCACATTTGACAATACATGATCCTTTCAATGTTCTAGCATTGACATTGTCATTGGTTCCTCTTCCACCAGTGCATTGCTTTCGGCGGAGTCAGTCAGAATTGCAGTTTGTCTGCGTTTTCGACCTTTTTTTGTGACCTTTCTTTCACCCTCTTTTGGGAAAGATTGAATGAATTGGAGAACCTATGCGAGAGGAATGTCATCCTCCATCAGGTTCGACCCTGAGGCATTTGACACATTGCTTTCGGTTGACACCCTTGACCGTGGTCGGTCTTCTTCAATCCATGGTCTATCAGTGACATGACCGGACGAGAAATAAATTTCGTCAAAAATACCTGGATTCAGGGGGAACGATTCCTGCCACTCTAAATCCAGATGTTATTTTTGAATTTGTTGCAGCCAAGGGCAACGCGGAGGTGACAATCAAAGGAATGTCATATATTGTCATCGTCTTTCCAGGATTTCGTAACATCCAAACGTCAAAATAATGGTTGTACAATTTTTTCAATGGACCGAAAGCACTCCGATACAGGGGCTGGAATTTGTGCGAACAAGGTGGCGGCAAAGACAAAACTGTTATATGATTGTGTTGACAAAACTGGAGAGCTTCAATAGAGATATGAGGTTAATGATTGTCCAAAATGAGAACCGCTGCATTTGTTGCTGAAGCCTGAGAGTGGTCTCAAAAATGTCTCAAAAACCACGAAAAATCAGAAGTAATCATCCAGCCACTCTTATTTGCGCTTCCGACGTTGCCAATGGGTGCGTTGGACAAAAAATGAGATTTGAAGTTTACTCTTGGGAATACCGAAAATGGTGGCACAGCTCCCTTGTGTTGATAAAGCTGACGCCATTGTCACGAGATTCCTCTTTCTGCCGAGGTGGTCCGTCCAATCTGCTTAAAACCTTTGCGGCTTGCAATCTTACAGGGACTGTGTACTGTGATAAGACCAGTTTCGTCCATATTTTAGTTGGATCGTGGAGGATAGTCTTTTCGGTTGTACGTGGTTTATAGATTTTGGAAAAATTCATTGACAGTCACTCTATTGAAAACTGAGGCTCTGGCAAGCCTTGCTTGGTTTACGTATGGAGAAACTATGGTGCCTTTTCAAAAAATTGGACAACCCATCTTCTCCAGCAATTTCTTGTTCCGTCCAAGAATTTGGTATGTCGAAATTTAGTTATCTGGCATACTCGGAAGCCAATTTTCGAATTTCCTTTGGTGAAAGTTCAAAATAAATGTCAGGTGCTTCCAAAATGTAATCGACCAAAGCTTGTTCCTGATCTTCATTAAATATCTGAAATATGTTAAAAATTATTTATTTTCTTTTTACAAATTTTGAGATTGCACCCAGATCAGGTATTCGATAGAGCCAAATGGCGAAACCGATCACGACGTGCCGACCCCGCTTGTGAATGGGACAAAGGCTGAAGAAAAAGAAGAAGAAGAATTTTAAAATTGTTTAATTTTTTTTAAATTGTTACGTTTCATCTTTTAAAAAAACACCGACGTCAATCCTAATCCAGTGATTGTTACATTTTCAAGATCAGCAGCCTTAACGCCAAACTTCTTCGCGGCATTTCTTACGCGAATGTCATTTTGTAATTTTGACTGCATTCACAGCAGCGGTTTTCCGCACATTATTTCGCACCTAGGCATGATTAATTTCCCACTAAAATCACAACCAGCACGACGTTGCTGGCGTAGTTTACCACCATGATCCCCTCGGGAACCGGAAAATTAAGAACATCATTGATGTTCTGCAGTAGTAGGCCCAGTTCGGAGCCTTGTGGGAACCCCGTGGAGACAACGTACTCCTAAGATTCCTCAGCGGTATTATACTAGAGCGTTCGTTCTCACAAGTAGCTGTCCACAAAGGTAGCGAGATAGGTGGGGACTTCTATATACGACTCTAATTGGCCTAATTGAATGCATTTTCCACATCTCGGGTCGCTACCACGCAATATTTGCTGATACTAACCTTTCCATGAATTTCACTTTCAGCCAAGTCAATTTGATGGAATCGATGGTTGATCTGGCTTTACCGAACCCATACTGTCGATCTGAGAGGTTGTCTCTCCACGACCAGGAATAATCTATTATAGCTTTCCCTGGCTTACCTGGAGGTTTGTCAGCCTTAAGCAACAGTACTGAGTTCTGCCACTTCCATGCTGTAGGAAATAACCCCTCGGGCATTCATATTTCGGACAACTCGACGAACGTGTCCGATCTAGATTTCATGGCAAGCTTAGGGGCTCTATTCGGTATTCCGTCCAGGCCCAGAGCATGTCTTCAAACTCAGACAACTGGGTGGGCCGTAGCAGTTGTACATCTACACGCCCCTTATTTTTGCCCACACAAACCCACCGACCGACTGGCTCATGGTGCCTTGTATAGTTTGCTTACCGCACGCCCGTATCGCTGCATCATCAGCCGAGTCTGTGACCCATACCGCCCGTGACGGTTCCTTACGATGGCACTTTCCTTCTCGCCCTCGTTGCTTAATTCAATCCTGAACAACCCTGCAATAATTGAGATTTATTTGAATGAACCGCATTTTTTCATCGCTGCAAACGCCTTCCTGAATTCCGAGCATTTGCTACTTCAGACAATATGCCAGTTGCCCCATCCCTTTTTTTTCGCTCAATAGGGATTTGGGGTCCCTATTGCATTCCTTCGCAATGTGACCTTTGTCCCTGCACCTTCTACATCGATCGGACCGAGATCTTTGGACTGTCGAAATCCTTGCCCTGTATAGAGATCTCATTGCCTCGGGACTGTTCTGTGACTTTCTCTCGAAATGAGTTCTTAGCTTGGTTTTGAAGGGGGTTAGCTTTGACCTTTTTTAGTATCTCCATGTATGACAGATTGCCAATGCGGCCAATTGGTAACAATTGCCTCTGGGTGAATTCACACCTTCGATTTCTGCTTCACCTTTTTGTGAATGGTCCATCTACCATTTTCGATTTCCTTGGGTTTCGCTTCGGTTGCCGATGATTGCACTAAGGGCTTAGGCTTCTTCCTTTCAGTACTTTTACCTCCGTTCTTCACAACTACTAATGAGCCTTCTCGCTTAGGCGCCTGCAAATTCTCTAGAGAATCACCATCTTTCTCAGGCAGTCTTTTATTTGGTGGCCGGTCGATGGGACTATGATTAGGTGTCACTTGTGACATTGTTTGGATGACCGGTTTCAGCTTTCGCTTCGGTGCTTTTTCCTCCTTCTGCGATCTATTATAGAGGACCCGAATGGATCTCACCATGTTGATGAACTCAGACAGCTCAAATATTTTGCGACCAGCTTGCTAGTATTCTTGGAAAGGCCTTGCTTCGCTCGAATACCTCTTTCATTCAATCTAAATTACTTCTAGCATTTGATGCCACGGTGTCCAGCACCGAAGTAGTGCGGTCGAGGGATATCGACGCCTTCTGAGTTATTCTTGGTACGCTTACCATATGTAGACACTTTGGTCCACGTACCAGAGATAAGTAAGCACATATTTACACATCAAGAGGTATGCCCCTATCCGCCAATTTGGGACCGACCATATGGGAGATCTCTCAACTCCTCACATATCTGTCTGTCTGTTTGCTTGTCTGTCACACATATTATCTCAGAAAAGGTTACTCCTATTGATACAAAATTTGCATGCAGTGAATGCCATAGTTCCAGGGGTGAGGGGGATCATCATCATCATCAACGGCGCAACAACCGGTATCCAATCTAGGCCTGCCTTAATAAGGAACTCCAGACATCCCGGTTCCCCATTGAAAGACATGCCAGCGCAATGTCGTAAAATCCGACGTTCGAATGTCATAGCCTTTTCCATGGCTGACAATGATCATGTGATCCACGTTGGGGCTCCGTAACATATAATTTGTCGTATCAATCAATTTCGATCTGCTCACTATGGTTTTCCCGATTTTAGCTCTGTTAGCTTCTTTGTGGATAGATCAGGGAAAATATTTACAGTTTCGCCGAAAAGTGCAGACTTGCGGTTTTATCTTCTTAATTTCAATACCCCAGCTAAGCTGTATTTGCAGCGATCTATCAAATATTTTTCAATGGCCTCAACTGCCTTGTAGGAGTTGAGATTCGAAGAAAAGACAAGCGTTTCTTCGGCTAATTGGATCAGGCCTCTGCCGATGGCAAGGATTCGGAGGTCAGCCGTGAAAATGTTATATAGGGCTTGAAACGGAAATTTGTATTAAAATTAACGAAAGGGAGCTCGTCACGACATATCCTGGTGTTCATGTCACACCCCAGCGCCATATGTCATGTTCATATTCGCAAAACATACATATAATGATAGCAGTGCATAAAATTTGACTATTGAATATGTGCGTAGCAATGTAGAATACAAGTATGGTGTATACCACCCGCAAATTCGTTATGAAAACAAAAAATCAGAGATTTTAAAATTTTACTGTTGACATATGAAAACACTTCTTATGCGCCCAACAACGGAGAATGGCAGATGCTGGTGGCAAACTTCGTTCCAAACTGGGAGGCCACTAGAGCCACCTACAAGAGTTTTTTTCAGATTTTTAGTTTCACATGGGTTCATGTGGCGCCTTTTTCAAATTTATGGCGTTGTTAGAAAGCGGTAGACTACAATTCATTCAAATGTTTGAAGAACACAAAACTAGCCTACTTAGTTATTTTTAACACAAAGAAATAAAGAGACAAAGTAAGTAGTGGATTGAGGATTGTATTTGGTTCTAGTCCTCCTTGTAAACCTTGTCTCGCCTCAGGTCTTTTCAGGTCTGATATCTGTTGTTACACCTGTTCCGAGTAATCTTCCATTCAGATCTTATATACAATTGTTTTACGTACTTAAATATATTTTATTTAAAAAGATAATTTAGTAAGACAAAAATTTTCTACGCCGAATCAGATTCAATTGTTGTAATTCAGCAAGAATCCTTGAGACAATGATTAACTCTTCCATTTAACTCCTTATCGACAACAAAACATAATTCTGATCCGCAACACAACATCCGAACTCGTCCACGTGTCAGCCGCTACTATGTACAATCTGCCCCAGCATAACAAACAATCATCTTCCAGAAGAATCTCAAGGACTTAATCACACCCCCTTGATTTCCGCCCAGGCTGCAAAGGCACGCACCAAATGTTCTCCGCCTCCTTCCAGACATCCTTCAAACGAGTCTGCACAAGGAAAGGCGCGTCAACATTTCACATTGTCGACTCCGATTTCCAACTATTCCACTCCACCCTCACTGTGCCTGCTTTTCACCTAACACGAATGTTGCTAGCAACACAATTTCCCTCTTCCATCCACACTTGCACTATGCCAAGACTATGACCATCAACATTTTTCCAAGCAACTTACCACCCACATGTATACAGCCCACAAACGTGCAATCAACATGGGAATATCTTTAGATGAAAAACTTTTGAGTAAGAAAACTGATCCAAAGAAGTGGAGCTCAGATGTTGCTGGTGTTATGCTCCAAGCTCGCGCGAAAAAGCCGGGTCAGATAGGCAACCAGACGTACTCAGGCACCACACATTGGGGCCTCATAAGACTTGATTATCTCCACACAGTCGATCGCGAGCCGCGACTGCGTTTAAACATAATCCATCGGAAAAGTCGAGGCGGGTAGTGTGCTTTCCTCAAAGAAAATTGGAACATTCGAACAACTTTTCGAAAAGTATCTTTCCATCTGAACTGTACACAAAATAATACATATTTCGATTGAATTCCGCATAACATCAACTAACGGTCGGGATTCACGACTTCTGGTAAAAACCACCACCAACTCCAAATTGTATGTGGTGGAGTGAACACGCACGATTTTCAATGATTTTCCAACCGCTTAGGAAAATCCATTCGAACTGAGCTGCTAGTTCGCTGTTGACTTTTCCAACGGTTATAACGGCTCTAAAATTCGGAAAATTGTAAGAAACGGAAACAGGAAAAAAAAGGATTAATTGTGTAAAGAGAGTAGTGAAGGAATTTTCACGGTTTCCTTCGCTATTTTCTTTTTGGATTTCTTGTTAACGGTTTGCAGGCGGTCGATTGTTAGATAAATTGTTTTTAATTAATTCCAGTTCGGGAAAAGTTGGCGAATTATAGGCGGAAAAGGAGTAGTTTTTGTGTGAGAGAAAAGTGAAAAGTGCATTTTAGTGTAGATTTTCTTTTTCTGTAAATAAAAAAAAAATCTTACAAAGTTATTGCTGGGAAAGCTGAATTTGGGTAATTTTGAATAATGAAAATTTTGAAGCGTTTAAATGCAATTTTCATGAGACTTTGGGAGTGAAAGATGCTCAAGAAAATATCAAGATATTTTGTCAAATCAAAAAGGATTTAACATTTTTCCTGGAACCTGTGCATGGGTCTGTGGTCCTAATAAAATTATTTATCTATCTTCTCTGATCACTTGATATTCGGGAACGGGACTATGCTGAGCTTTTTTTGAAGCTAAGGGAAAAGATTGTTCAAATCCATTGCAATCTAAAATGGTGGTTAGGAATAAAGTCGGAAAAATTACTATTTAGAATGAGACTTATTAGTCCTAAATTGTATCTCACAAATTTTTGTTGTATCTTTAGATATTACTTCCACGACGGTTTCCCTGAAAATCCCATGCAATCCTAGATTTCCAATTCAAAGTCATAAACTTTATTAGGTCGTTTCGTTCTTATGTATAACTTTTTACTGAATTACCGCATTTCGGGAACCAGTTTCTCCCTTGCTCAGGGCTTCTCCTGGCCTGTGTCCTATTAAAGTTATAATTTTCTACTGATCATTACCACTTCTTGCCAATAAAAGTCCCCAGCTCTTTTCCTGTTAAATCTTTATTCCAAAGAAGTATCTTTAATTAAGTTCTGGATTTCCTATTTTTATCCTTATGCAGTAATGTAGTAAGCATAGGTGATTGACCGTTTCATATACTGCAACCTAGTGAAATCCGCTGTGGCATACCCTTTGTCCTTATCCATCTTGGAAAGTAAAGGTTTGTTGTAGAGTGAAAGAATTTTATTGCTTGCAGATACTGCATTTCGGGAACCAGTTGTTCCTTTCTTCGGTGGAGCTTCTTGTCTGTACCTTTTCAGAGTAGTTAGGTGCTCATTATGAGAACAAAAAAAAAAGTGTGTAAAACGCGATCCATTTGAGAGCTAAAAGTGTAAATGGTGCTATTAAGAAACCAAGGAATTGTTTGATGCCACCCATTAGAAAACTAGTTATGGCTTTGAACCCTATTTTAAAAGTTTGTCTACCTCAGGTTCCTTCCTGAATGTGAAGGATGTGAAATGTAGACATTTCTTTTGCTTCCTTAGTCTTTGTTCCATTTGATAGCGAAATTAGTCTGTCAAACTCTGGTTTTGACGCTACTCTCTGTCACGATTTTGGTCCGGGTGGAGTCAAATGGTCTTCATATTACTGTCTACCATCTCAAGCTATCGTTTTTCAGCAGACTTTTGGGTCGCTTCTCATCCATTCGTATTCTTAGTCCAACCTTTTTTTCGTTTCCCATAAAATAGTTCAGGTCCTCGGAAACGGTCTTCGGTACTACTTTTTTCTAAAGCCCTTATTGAGTACTCTCTACACCTACCTACATTGGTAATTACGTTGAGTTTACTGTATTTTATTTTGCAGGAAGGATGGTCAAAACATTGTACCGAACTAGTCTCCATCTGCGTTCTTAGTTGTTTGGTTGTTTTTAGTTCCTTTGGTTATGTGCTGATAGATAATTCTGATATGATGATCAACGATCCTATACAGTTTCAGAGTAGTATCATAAATACTACTCCGATTTCTCAAACGTCTTGTTTGATCGCACAGTTCCTTTGAATAGCAACACTCCCATAAGTACTTGGTCAAGGATAACTAGCCGGAAAGTTTCCGCGTATTATATAAATGGTTGTAGGATTTTTTAAGGACCAATATTTGCACGCACGATGGAGGAACTTTGGTCTATTTTTAACTTAGTTAATAAGACCGGGGTTTTCACTGGACTCTATGGAATGTGCCCCATAAAATACAGTGCAATTTTATGTTTCCATAATAGAAAGAACCTAAAGGGTGAGTTGCAGGTCTTCTCAAAATATGGGAGTATATTACCTTGGATTAACTTAATTTGAGCAAATAACTGGGTGAAACCTGGATGTTATAGGTGGGTAGGGGAAGGAGCAAGAAATTTTTCAGACCTTCTGGTTGGGTATCTCCTGACGATGGGCCCTTGAACTAAGCGACCACTTTCCAACAACTGAGCATTGGAATAGTTATTGGGAGTACTGAATCCAGTTCTTACAATGCCTTCTGATTCCCGGGTCCCCATACAGCCGTTTAGTAGAAGATACCCCTGAAACATATAGGAACTTTTCCTATCTGAACCAAACATGCATACCACAAAATTAATCCTGTCGAAAAGCAGAAGGACTTGCAAGAGTATTGTAGACATTCTCACAGGCCATAATTCACTAACTGGATATATGTTCAGAATAGGAGATATTGAAGATGATACGCGCCCCTCCTGTAATGAGGAAGCGGAATCCGCGGAGCATTTTCTATGTGATTGCTCCACCTTTGGATGCATCAGACATCATATCTTCGATGCTGATATTCTCCAGTTGCAACGGGTAGCATCACATCCAGGAACGGAAATCCTGCGATACATTGACGAATTCGGAATATTCCGATAGGCGGAGGAGTCGAGTAAAATCCATTCTGCACCCGTAACGTCCTTTTGGGCGCACTGACATATCTGATTGGAACATTTTCTCTCAGCGCCGAACTTCCTAATTTGAAGTTTGAAGCTCATTGAAGCAAATTGGAAAACTAACCATACAAGAGAGAAGCACCACCTGGTAAGTAAATTTCAAATTGGTATGGGAATGCCTTAACAGACTGAATAGATTCTGCTCGCTCAATAAGGGTTAGCACTGACGCAATGGACGAGTTAGCCAAGAAATGAGCAGCGACGACCCTATGCCGATTAGAACCTTCCTGTGGAATCGGAAACGTGTTCATGGCTTTGGCATTAAAAAAAATGAACAGGTACGACTAAGCGAACTATACTGGGCGAACTTATCAAGAATGAAACAGTTTAGGGTACTCAGGAGGGATGCGAATCGAGGTGCTCGAAAGATTTATTTAACTTCACCAAAAAGGACTTCCGGGAACGCTCACCGATCACTGCTCGTTAAACTATCACCTGTGGAAGCTAAGGATATCTAGGGATATTGTCTGTAGATTCTATAAGGGGAGTGATGAAACCTGCATACATGTTCTGAGGGAGTACCCGGCACTTACGCATACTAGATTCAGGCACCTAGGAGAATATATAATACCAGATGTCAGGTTGAAAAGCTTGGAAGAAGGGGACATAATAAAGTTCCTGGTGGCTATTTGTTTTCCAATCTTATTGAAGTACGATGAACCCTGTCTAATTGGCGTTGACCTTAGGTTTGACTGACTTTTTTTTGAATGGTAATAAGAGGGAGCATCCTTTCGACACTGCCTGTCAAATAGCCCCCAGATTACATTATCCGACTCACCTGCGTTAAATTTGTTTCGTAATTTTCAGGGTTTGCCAGTAAATTTTATACCACTTTATTTTTCTAAACACTGACTGGTAATTTAGTCTATCTTTCTGCTTTCAAACAATTTGTCTACCATGTTTGATGTTCAACTGTTGTCGGCCTTTATCTCAGTTTTCGAAGTAGTGTAAGTGAACGATCTTAGAGAGGAATTCGGTCCACCTAAATCCATTGGAGAATTGAGAATTTTGACTAAACCACCTAGTTCGCTTTCATAATTCTAGAGTGGGTGAAACTACTACTTAATGTGGTTTTCCGCTAGTAAGTTTAACCAATTTTACGCAAACGTTGAAACGAGTCTTTGTCATTAAAACAGACTTTCATTAGTTTGTTGGCGGCCTTACATTGACTTCTTCTGTGATTATTTTGCTTCGAGTAGACTTCTGCGGTTATTTGGGCTCAGCAGTATTTTTAAAGTGTACGCGCTGGCATGCAAGGACTTATCTCCAAATTGCTTGCGTGGTACATTCTCCGAAGAAACTGATTTCATTTTTAAATTTAATTCTCCACCGAGAGATTACCTACATAGCCTTCACAGTTGAACTCTCTCTACTCCCCATTTTCGTCAAACCTAAAAGCTCCCTACCTTCTCCTTGATTTGGTCACTTCATTATTCTAAGGGAATGAAGGAAGGTGCTCCCATTTTACCAAGTAACAAAACTTGAGGTACTATTACTCGTGTGAATTCTTATCTTCGAAGAAGCATTTCGGCCTGTTGTATCCAAAATCCAAACTGTTTTCACTGCTTTGTTGGCTTGCCCAATGCCCTATTCCTGGTGACCTCTAATTAAAAGCTTATGGCTCATCGAATATTCAGTAACATTGCTCATCCTTTAGCGCTTTATCTTTATGCCAAGGCTTAACCTGGACTTCAGGTGAGCCTCCAAGGCTGAATTAGTTGCAGTACTAGGTGTACGTGCTCAGATGCAATCTCAGTTTTTTTTTCTTTTCTTTACTATTACTGCAATGTCATCCGCTGCTAGTCTTTCGGGCTGGCTCCACATGAATAAAATGGTTTGAAGAAAGGCCCAGCTGTCAACTCGAAACTTTTGATGCTTCTTTCTTCCATATTTTGAGAAAAGCACAACATGTGCCAAATAACGTGCATAGCTTCACCATATCTACCTCGGTCCGTTTCTTTATCTCAACGGGGAGAAAAGATTACCCAAATTCAACAAGCTGATAACGAAAGAAATTGCCATTCGACAGAAGGTAAGAACAGACCCTTGAAGGAGCTTGGACAATCAACTTTTTCGGCACAGACCACCAAAGACTCATACTTTCAAATTGGGCTTTTGGAATTTTGGAAGTGTGGCTCTTGTGAAACTCAAAGTATTTAGGCCCCACCTTAGGAGCCATAATTAATGGAGGCTCAGTTTGTGCAACCTCAACATTAAAGTGTATATATGCTCACCATTGCTTTCCAAATTGCTTGAACTGATATTTGAAAGGTGTGTCTGATTTGTGCTCACCTAAATCAAATAGCAGTTCTTAGCCCTCACAACAAATATCTGTCTATCACATTTTCCTCCTTTTTCCAAACTCATCACTGAAAAAGATGTCCTATTATTCAGGGTTTTAATATATATAAATATGCCCGCAAAAGGATCAATAACGTAGCCACATTAAGATGTTGCTCGTTTGGTAAAAATCTAAACAATTTAAATTTAGTGTAATATGACCCTCCAGATAAGATACGTTTTTTAGTTTTTCCTCGCGGAAATATTGGGGTTGGGATACAAAATCCGGGGATTCCCCGGCTTCCATAGGTTCCTCAAATGAAATCCAAGTGCAAAAAACACGAAACCTTTAAGATTAGGTGAGATCCGAGTAAGCATAATCAGCACAATCTTAACAATGGGAAAACAAATCTGAGATGAACTCATCTGTAAAGTGTTACCGTGAAATTGTCATTTTATTTTGCTTAGTTGCATGAAATTCATTCTTATCTTTACGAGACATTGTTATGTAGCTTTTGTCATATGATTCGATGTTATTACATGATCGTGGAATACATCTTGTCTCCTTCCTTTAGCTGCATTGTTTCCATGAAATTAATATGTTTTGTGACTCCTGGAGTTCACGTGTCATTTTGATAAAGGCCCCAAATACATAGTTTATAGCAGCAAAAAGAGGATCAAGAGCGCCTGTACACTCAGCGCAAAATGCTGATTAGATGATGTTTAAAAGAATCTCGAATCTCGAAGTTCGAAATCTCTGCCATTAATAAAAATATCTACTTGATTTTTTTGAACGAATAACCCTCAAACTATATTACTATTTACATTTTTGCATCTGGTTTCTCACCGCTATCTGCTATCAAGCTAAGCATTGCAAGGACAGAATAACTCCCATTTTGAATTCCTTGGAGTTTCTAGGTTTGGACAAAAAAGGAAAAGCCTTGAAGCTCTTGAATGAAGATTTGAAGATTTTTAGAATAGATATTCTATCTGAATTATGCACTATCTAATTGAACGGACCTGGGAGGTGGGCACGCGAAGAATGGGCTGTAGATCAGATTGGTTACGCTCCATCTGGAGCGCTACTTTGTCTTATTACATACTCGTCCTTTTGTTGACAAAACTTAATCCTGGTTGACTATCTACAACACCACCTATGGGAACTGCGGATGCGGATGTACAAACTTCCTGACTGTCAGTTTAGTTTATCTTTTGATTGAACTGAAGCTAGTCCGCTTGATAGTAAAAATTCTCAAACTCAACTCAAAAGGCCAACAGACTGTTCTTAGGTTCGGCAAACATGACAAAGTTCTTACAATCTAGGGTAGTCTTAATCGATACCGCAAGGATAGGACATTAAGTTGAAGCTCATTCTAGCAGTACAAAATTATACAGCAGAACATTATACTGAAAAGTTTGGTGAGCATCCTACTGTTATTAACTTAGCTTCGGTTTCCCGAATTATTCGGTGAGGAACGATTTTAAAAGAGATTTGCTAATATGGTTGGGTAGATAGTTCTTCTGCTATGAAAGTAACGCTCGTCTCTCTTGACAGGTTTGAGCCATGTGCAGCGATACCTTTTTTTGAATGCCAAGGGTACTACCGACATCGATGCTCACCATGAATTATGCGAAGTCTATGGGCCACATTTAATGGATAGTAGAAACGTGCGAAAAGAGATTATAAAATTCATCGTAAAAAAGTCGACTTTCTGACCTAGTTTGGAAGTTTGAAACACCGTCACCGAGCCTCTTGTTGAACCCCAAGCTTATCACCTAATGATTATCATCTGTTTGCTGGCCTGAAGTCGTTAGTGTATGAAACGAATTTCCGGATCGGCGGTGGGTTGAGAGATAAGGCCGAGTGCTACCTATTCTACCAGTGGGCCAACACTCTGAAAAGCGCCTCCATGGCTGCATCGATTGCCGATTACTTTTAAAAATAGAAGAAAGTTCAATTTTTCATCAACTCCCTTGCAAATAAACGCGTTTTCCTATTCAAAAAAGATAGAAATGACGGTTAGATGATCATGAGGATCAAAATGGTGGCGTCGTTGACTTTCCAGTTTCACAGACTGACGGGGTCGAGGGCAGAGTTATCCCATAAACTGAAGGAGTTTGTAAATGTAGCTAAACTAGAGTAGCCGACACGCGCTTACTTGCCATGTGAGTTGGAGTTTAAGAATGTAATGTTACTCAACATTTTTTTAGCTGCTAAAATGGATAGAAATTTCTGGGCTACCGACCTGATTTTGAAATTAAAAAAGGGACGAAGACGGCTACAGTTTCTTACCAAGGCAGAGGCAACACTTCAGACGCTGCCTCACCCCAGCTGGGCCTGCAGCAAGTAAACGCGGACTTAGGACTCCCCAATTCCTAAGAAAAGAAATTGTTTAGCTCCGGCCAAGCTTTTGGTTTGGAATGTAGGCGGATTTACGTAGAATATAATTCGCACCCTTGTCGTGTTTTGCAAAGGTGAGACAGCGTTTGTTGCCTCTGCCCTGGTAAGAACCGTCTTCTGTATGTTTGAACAAAAGTGACACTCCTCAAAAGGGATCATCATCTAATGGTTGTTTACCTTCCCTTCCTTGCCGTTACTGCATCAGGTCCCAGGGGAAGAGAGCGTTAGCACCGCCCCCCCTCCCCCCGTTTCAATGCAGGCCGTCTGGGTGATCCAACGTTATCCCGCTGAGTAAAAATAAGCTACCCGAGAAAGTTGAGCACTGGGCCACCATTATCAGCTCCTAGCGGAAGCGGAATTATCATTACCATAAACGAACTCAAACGAAGTAAAGTCATCGATCTTTGGAATTTGATATCTGCCCTAGATACGGAAGGGGGGGATGATCTTTAAGATTCCGAAGAAGGGCAGCCCTCTTGAGTACCAAAACTGGAGGGCCATTCGTGTACTCCCTGCAATCGCGAAAATATTAGTTAAAATCATCCTGGAAGGTATCAGGGAACAACTCGAATACTCGACGGATAGAAAGAAGCTTAAGATAGTGTGAACATGGAATCTATTTCGAACACTTTACTCAGGAGAGATATTGTGGGGAAACTAATAGCTATTACCACCGAGCTTGATGTTGAGCGACCCACTAACAGCTCGAGATCCACCTCTTCTGTTTTTTCTGAAATCTAGAAAGGCCTATACTTCAAGACCAAGTTGACTTAAGTTCACTTAAGGACCGTGTGGAAGTGGACTTTCCCAGAATAGCCGACGGGTGAGTTCCCTTAGAATCACATGGCATGGAACAACAAGGGAAGAATGTAAGGTTCTCGGGAAGACATGGAGAGGTGGCGGGAAGGCGTGGTATTTAGTGCACAAATTATGAAATATTGCCCTCGTTTAACATAAACTAAATTGTTGTTGCTTAATTGATTACTTAAGGATGATTTGGTCATAAGATAAAATAAGTTGAAAGCAGCTTATGTATGCCCAGTAATAGAAGCTGTTGCATCAGAATTGCTTTAAAAAACATTCGATAAAGGTGTCATACACCTTTTTCCTAAACGGTTAATTGACATGCGTTTCGCACCGAATTTTTTCTCACGTCACTCAAGCAAGTATATGCAATTTACTGAGAACTACCTAACCTAGACTATCCAATGTCTAGGAGTTGTTCACTTGTCTCCCTTGTCAATCAGCAACTTGAAATTCAGGACCGGCTCACAGCCGAATACTTTATCATCCATGCGGAACTGGATTTGTGAAAGAAGTTCCGATTCTCCAGCCCCAGTTTTCAAAGTGATGCTTCTTCCACTCAAAACGTCGCTCTGGAAATTTTAGCTTATTTTGGTAGCGCCTGCGTAAGGAGAGCGCGGTCAATTTACGCATTTTGACTGTTTAATTTTCCTGATCTCATCAACTTAGCACTTAAGATAACATACGTTGCCGCATGGCATGCATTATATACGTGGGATTTCATAGGCTGCGTATGTTCAAAAAGTCAGTTCCTTAAGTTCGTCAAAAACTGCATTACTACTTCCTTAACCGAAGCGAAAGGATAGGTGACGGAACGATCATCAGAGAATGAGCTGTCCTTATTTCAAATCAGCGGCCAACCCCGTGGAACTCGAACCAAGGCAGCAAAAAACAGGCTACTGTAGCGCTTGCCTGTGCCGAGCCGCTTAGGCCCAAAGTACCTAACTGTCTGCGAGCATAAAAATGGTCATTTTTAACATCGGAATGGTATGTACCATACGAAAGGATCTACGATTTCTTCGTTCTATCTTTATATAAATAGGACGAAACCTTCGTTGGGTAGTAGTGAAGTCCCGTGGAACTAGCTACGAACAGCTTTAAGAAATTTCAAATCGGAGGGTGGACGGGATTTCATTAAAAGCATGGACATCGAGACTCTGGCTGGTATTAGCAATACTTTTAGGCAAACGCCATAGAAAACCCCAAGAGGATATTCTTCCAAATCTTGCAAACCTATTGGTCAAATAGTCCAACCTTGTTTCGAAACTTGCAGCTGGTGACTTCTGAGTCTCCAGCGGGCAAATGACAGGAAACATTTAAAAATTCCTTGTCCGAGGGACTACCTGGGAAGTCCCAAAGTTCATGAAAACACTCGACTGACAGCTTGAGTAAATGACGCTTGGTTTGTAAATCAGATGGATACGGGGTCGTTCAACGGAAAATGATGGAACCAAAGACTTCGTGAAACCGAAAACCAGCACCGGACTATTGTGCCATGGAAAGAAGGAGAACTCTGCTTGGTGTACCCCTGCCAATGAGTGGTATTCACAAACAAAGAAAAGTTCATCCCCTCCCAATGAGCGGCATACACAAATTTATGCAAAAATGGAAAAGGCCAAGAAAGAAAAGAAATGACACCGGCTCCCATGGAGAACCTGAATCTGATAAATGAGGGAATAACTCGCTTATTTCAGAAATTGAAGGGCCTGAGTTTGGGTACGCAAGGCATCATTTACACCTATCCCGCTCTGAAACCATTGAGCATTTATTAAGGATGCTGGGGTCCTGAGTCCGCATCAACTTGATGAAGGACCGGACCACTTGGGCAGCAACTTACTTCGTCTCTTGTGATCCATGGACCCCTCTTTTTTGGGCTACCAAGTAAATTGACTGACGATTTTGTCCAAAGCAGAGGCAACTCATCAGACGCTGCCTCACCTCTGGGAGCAACGTGACCGAAAGTAGCGACAGGTGGTTATCGTTCCATTTATATCTACTCGCAAATACGACATGAGTGCGAATTATATTGAAATGAAATCCGTCGCAAATTTAGACCTACACCAGGCGAAAGTGAATTGATTGAAAGTGCCCTGGACGAAGCCAATCTCACTTTGTGGCAAGTATGCCTTCCTATGCCGAAAAGGTGATATTTTCAGACGATATATTGCCGTTAATTTTCCTTGGAGCATACATTTACGATCTTGCAGTCCTGCAAGCATGAACCGGAATAACATTAACGGTAATGACCTTGCTGATGATGTCGTAGTTGGAGGTCTTTGGTAATGCCATGAGGAGGAATCGGATGCTAGAAACTAAGTGAATTCACAGAAGTATAATAGTGGCCCACAATTTAGAGAGAGATCCGAAAAATTCCTGGATTCCATTTTTAGACCAAAAGCTGCCTCTGTCAACTCCCTTCAGCTCTCTTGAAGCCAATTGAGTTGATCGGCTAAGCTATAAGGGCAAAGTAAGTGGTTTGCAGGCCTAGTTATGCTAGCCTGGGTGATAGCTTGAAAGCATAATTAACAAAATTACAACTTTTTAGATATTTAATGCTGATTATCTCGATTACTCTAGCACTCCAGCACTCTGGAGTCCACCCAGATCAAAGCGAACTCGATATAGGCGAGTTGATCCCACTGCCGAATGGGGCAAAAATTAGATAAAGAGGAGAGGACCTAACTTTCACCCAGAGATCGCCTATTCATCGGCCTGTCGCCGACAGCCTCCGCAAGTTGTCGCAAATCTGAGACCATTCTCCGGAGACAAAGAATGCGCAGACCCCTTGCTAAAGAAAACCTTACCAAGGTATCTTCGTCCGAGGTCTGAGACCACCACTCCGGTTTTTTCCATGTGATAGTTTAAGGGGTAGTGTCCCTTTGAAAGCCCTACTTGGGGGGAGGGGGCAAGGGTCCAAATTTATCCATTCAGCTGCGTGAATCCTTACCATTTCTCCCTTCTGAGCAGACTTTATAGTAGATAGCTAGATGCCAAAAGCTGGTTGTGGCCCCATCATTGTGGATTCGGAACCTTGGCGAGCCACTCTGTCAGCTTCCTCATTACCAACGATGTTTGAGTGCCCTGGCATCCACACTAGGAATGCTTCGTTCAGTCGGCCAAGTTTCAGCAGCATCTGATGACAACTCCACACCAATTGACTTGATATGTCATTTCTGTTTAGTGCTGATAGTGCTGCCCGACTGTCGGAACAGATACGAATGATGCGACCCCTCCATTTTTGCCGTAAACATTCTTCTGCTGTCAATAAAATGGCACATATCTCCAGCTGGAATATGGTTGTCATTTTTCCCGGGGGTCGAACCAGTTCCACACTGGCATTTCCCGAGAACACCCCTGCGACCGATTCGTCGATTCCCGTCGGTGAAGATTATTAAATCTGTATTGCCAAAAGTTTCGAGGTTATTTATCGACCGTTCTTCTCTTTTGGTGATTACGACGAATACGGTGCTTGTTTGTTAACTTGGAGTCGAGATGTGCTCCTAAATAGTTGACTGTTGGTAGCGGCTGGATTTCTGGCCCTGCTAAGGTGGGTAGCGTGTAGCTAACCCACCTGAGGTTCATGGTGAATATAACTAGTCCAGTCTCCCTAGCGTTCACCGTGAGTCCATTTTAGAAGCACCAACTATGGGTTACATGTGTGTTGCATTTAGGCGGTCACTTTGCAAAAGCGTCTCCATGATGATCGTTTGATCGAACTTCTGGTTTTCTTTAGAGGTTTTTGAGCCTCTTTGTACCGAATGCAGCAACCGGCTGAATCAGACTTTAGAGTTCGGTTTAGAAGCACTCTTGTCGTTTTCCTCCCTCTTCAAAAGCTTCTCTCATTCTAGTGGGGATCATCTGAGTTGGTTCCTCAATTCTAGTAATTGATTTGACGCATCTACCAGGATTCTTTATGCGTTTCCTCTGTCTTACGTGGAATCCGAAATGGGGTGGGTGGAAGTGGATAGCTGGGGTGGGTGGAGGTGGATAGCTATGATCAGAGAGCGTGATATCGTTTGATGCTCTCCACTTTCCAACAAGGGGGGAGGGATTTTAAAGGTTAGACGATCTTTTGTGAAAAGTTGGAAACGAAGCTACCTGATGAATAACTATAAGTCGGGAAGGCCTAAGAAAATGGTATGTTAAGATAGGAGTGACAAAAATGTAATGGAATTTTTCCAATAGTCCGCCACAAGGCAGTAAATAAACAAATATAATTCGCTGCAGATACCATAAATTAAAGGCCTAATTCTGTCAATAGTCATTTAAAATCTCACTAGACATTGCCACATATTTAAACCATTTATCATGATATTATTATAATTCACCATGAGTACTGTTTCTATCCATATTTTCTTTATCTATTTGCATTTTGCATTATATCCAACAATATTTGCATCTTTAAACCAGAATATCTCTCGACTCATTACGCATTATCTAAATATTATCCAAAGAAAAGATTTCAAGTAAAATAAACACCAACCTGTTCACTAATGTCTTATTCATTTTAAAATATCAATTAAACTAGAAAAGAAGCGGCTCTTTCCTTACTCAGGTGGCGTCTTTAGTGTGTATTGTCTCGTCCCCGACATTTGTTCAGAAAAAGAAAAGATACTCGCATTTCTACGTGTACTATTACGTCTCTACGGTCTGTCTGTCCGTCTGTATGTCTCGGTGCTATTTGAACTGCCTGAATCACGTCCGTATGTTTACTGAAGTGCTAAAAGTAAAAAGGGTTGAAAGATTGCGAAAAAAGGAGCATTATAAGAAACGCAAATAGATTTAATAATTCTTCGAGGAGAGATTTGTTTGCAAGAAGGGATAAGCTTAGAAGCCAGTTGGGATTTATTATTTAATTGGTTTGATTTTTGAAGAAATAATAATCGGAATTGTCTAGTGATATATTTGGGGACTATCACTTTCTTATTTAGTGATCAGCTCTTCTATCAAATCAATAAAATACTCAGCCAGACTATCCACGTTTATTTATAAAAAATCAACTCCTGACTTTCATCTATAATTTTCATGGTTTTTATGTATCTTTCTTCGTCACTCAATAAAATATTACTCGTATGAGACGCACCAGTTGCCATTTATTTAAAATACCATTTCACTATAATTCTATAGTTTCCAAGTGGTAAAATAATTATTACTTAACATTAATATGCTTCTAGTGGTTTGCCAGAAGAAAGAGAAATAAAATGGATAAAAAAGATACATTTGGCATAATATATTGCTGCGATCACAACTTTTCTCTGATGTAAAATATTTATATTTTCTTTAAGTTTATATTGTTTATGTATGTGTGGGGTGTTTTCATTTCTATTCTTCCTCCCTCTTCTGTTCCCCTTTTACATGACGGTGATATTTTTAGTGAGTTCAACTTGAAATTTCATTTGGCATCGATTCAAATTAAATATCAACAATAGTAAAAATATTGTAAAAAATAAAGAAAAAAATCTATCTATCAATTTTTACAAGATAAAATCCGTATTTAATTTTTTTCTGATATATAATATATTTAATATTGTATATATGAGAATATATTAGGTTTTGCAAGCATACATATATATATATATCTGCCTGTGAAGACATAAATCAGTTGTAAATTCTTTACATAAATTTGAAAAAATAGTAAATTTACAACAAAATTTATAATGCTAATGGCCGTCACGTTTCCGATGTTGAATTCTTGTATAATTATAATTAGAAGCTTTTTAATATTAGGTCTTTGATCCCAACATCTTTGATGATACCTGTCAGCAATTACCTTCCCGGCCCATCCGATCAAACAATGATTTTGAAGATTTTTTCGGAGATAATTGATATGATAAGCTGTCGAGTGACTAGAGGAATAATTTCAGCCAATTTTTGGTTGTTCAATAAATACGTTAAGGTCAATGATTGACCATCAATTGTAATTAAGTAATTGGCTTTTATGCTTTCCTATGAATACCACTCATGTCCTTGAAAAATGTTGTCCTCAGGTTCATTACACAAATAATTGGAGGTGAAAAGAGCACTATCAGGAACCTACGGCCTTGACAGGTAGTATTGAGTCCAAAATTACCCGCTTATTCCTTGGTATGTTTGTTATTTATAATTTGTGGGGTAAAACGCTTCTCTTGGCTTCAAGTTCGACCATTAGATAGAGTGTAGTCATTAATACGTGTTATTGGCTTGCTCAATCTATCTTTTTACACCCGCGATAACCAAGAGAGACGGACCTGATGTTATATATGTTCATCATCTCGTCTGCCAGGATGACAGTCGGCATCATTCCCGAGACGACGAACGCCGCATCATCTGAGACGGTCCTGAAGTCAGAAGCTTAAGGCTGTTCTTTTGTAGACCTCAGTCAGTTTATATGCATTGTCTGAAACATGCAAACTGGGACTGCATTCAGCAAGATAAAACTCATCACCCTTGCTATGAACAGCCTGCAATTATGCCACGGCCCTCCTACGTGGGCCCAGGAGAGAGCCCTGTGGGACACCCGCGGAAACAATTGGAGGTTTGCTACCCTTTGGCAACAGCACCACCTTCTGTCGCTTCCATGGTACAGGAAAGATACCCTCGGACATGAACGCTTCGAATAACTCCACGAACATATCCGGTCTACATTTCACGACAAGTTTGAGGGCTTTATTCGGTATGCCGTTCAAATCCGGGGCTTTGCTGTCGCCTATCCGACTGTAGACCTCAGTACCTTGCCCCTGGTGACTGGTGGAATTGGTGTTATCTTTAGGGACCGCTGGAAGGTGTCAGCACCGCCCTCTTGCTGGGATTATTTTAAACAAAAAAATAGGGCACGTGATCTGCGGAGATGAACGATCTTTGAGTCTCGATTTTATAGGAGCTACCCCACGGATTTATGTCCACCTGCGAACAGAGCCCCCCAAAGCGCTCCCTCTTACTCCGCTGGATGGGTAGCTTCAGGTTCTTACGGGCTTTCCTATAGGCATATTACCTTTGCCCTTGATCGATCCTACCTATTGCCCTCTGAGCCGTTCGTCTGGCTCAGTGGCAAATCAATCGAAGGCTGGCAAGTTCACCATTCCACCAATAATTGGGTCTTCTAGTGGGGAATCAGTATGTCCTGGGCATCGACGCGTCATATGCTTTAGAGATACCCTATGTGTCATGGAGAGCCCCATTCGTGAAGGTGCCTGCCCTCCTAGGCAGGTCTAGACACACCTCCATGAATGTTGTCTGTCCGTTCGTCGGTTTGTCTGTCTGACTTTTTTTTTGGACTGGGAGAAATCCATAATGGAGACGCATCCGGAATCGAGGACACGGATGTCGGTGTTTTACTGATGAAAACCTTCCATGTTTTCTCCGCACTCGCCCCGCGGGACAGCCGTTCTCGCATTGTTTCGCGAGAGTGTTCAGTTCTTAGCTAGTCACTCTAAATGAGCTGCTACCGTTTCGCGTGGCGTTAATTGCATTAGCTTCCTTTCTACGTCTTCGCTAAGCTTTGGCTGCAATTTCACACGTAGAACAATCAGGCAATTCATCGAAACCGAACCTATAGAAGTACTTCCTGTATCCACCATGTCCGGTTAAGAACTAAGTCAGATCGTTACTCGTCTCGCCGTGGTTTCGAATAGTTCACATACTTATGTCTGGGATAAGTCTGTATGTCCACCAGCCATTCGCCGCCTGGTCCCATGCCATGCAGTCCATGACCTCAACGCTTACTTTGCTTGTTTAGGCTCGTTTCCCGGTTCCCGTATAAACGATTTGCCTCATCGGTTAAAATATCCCCCGGGAACATCAACACAATCACGCATGCTACCTCATAAGATATTGTTCGGTAGACGCAACATCTTCAGGGAGCGCTTAGTCGATATGCAGTTTGAAGCTGTCTGCGATTCTCTCCGATTTTTATGGCGGCGCCCACACTGTATAAAAGGACAGAACTGATGACTCGCGATGAAACAAATCGTCGACTGTGGTTTTCGCGCGGGCTATATTTAGAAGCATCCTTGCCAGTGTAAAGCCGACAGTTGCTGCTTCCTGTCCAGTAAGCTTTAAGTGAGGTTTAAAGCCCAGCTTGTTATTCCCAGGTATTTCAATGATGGCTGAGAACTAGCCATATGGGCTCCAATGTGCGCTTCCCTTTATCCGGGGAGAAGAGCGCCATCGCGATATCGAGCAGAAGATGCGGCCAAGTCAATTGTGGTGTTTGCCTTCTACCTTCTTCAAACGCTGTTCCTCAGGGGCTTTGGTCTGCCTCCATACAAAGATCCCTGAAGCATTCTCGCTTGCTGGTTCGTATAGCTGATTAAGCTTTCCTCGAAGGTTCACATATACTTGCCGTTTCTCGCCGAAGTCCTCCTCTAAATTGTTGGCAGATCCTTCTTGCTCGAAAACATAGAGCAACATAGAGAGAACATAGAGTAATTTCACCCAAAAAACGAAAATTCAACCTATCATCCCTTTGGTGATAATAATAAGATCTCCACCAAAGTTTCCACTATTGTGCTCCATATCATGATCTATATTACTATGTTGTGGTCCAACCATGAATATAAGAGGGGTTTGCAGTGAATTTTCGAAATATAGAATAGAGTCTTCTTAACATTATTGGAGTAGATATCGGTGTGGAGAGGTTTTTGAGGCCTTAGACATCGAGTAGATACAGCTTCGTGGCTTTTTTTTAAATTTTTGGGTTGTGGTAAAAAAGGGACCTGATAATAGAGAGGCTGAAAATGGATGGGTCCTATATTTTGAAAACGCTACAATCCATTCCCTTCGATATATCCAAAATCGCGGGGGTGTCTTTTCCACAACCATCCCTCGAAAAGATCAATGATGCTGTAAAAATGGATGGATGGTGACACATGCTGAACTCCTTAAAACATGAATTATATTTGCTGTAATGAAGCTCCATAAACTCTGGAGCAGAATTTGCATCTCGAAACTTCTCCCTTTCCTGGGAGATATGCCTTATTTGTACAAAAAGGGTATCGCTGTAACACTATAACCCGTGCGCTGTGTTGTCAAAAACAATGGACATAAAGTACCGTCGACCTCAACAAAAGCTGCAAAATCGATCAAAAATGTATTTCGGATCGAACTGAAGGAAGGCGACGGGTAGAAACAGTGTTTCTCAACATCGCTCTAGACCACCTTGAACCTGTTTTGATGAAAGTCTCCAGATACTTTCTATTGCATAAATTTTGTTAATTCGGATTCGCGGGAACTCGTACATTTGAGCTAGTTGCGTTTACATGTCCATAAAATTGGTAGTCTGCAGCAGCTCTAGGTAGGATGGGTGAAAAATAGGCGAAGGGCCGGAATTTTTTCGTCCGAAATCCGAGAACGCCGGATAGCTGCATATGGAATTCAAGGTCGTCTACACCTACAGATGTTTTGCCCTTTTCTGATTGGTTTCTCTGTACTTCCCGCTCTGCAGGGTTGCCCAATTGCTAGTTATACTCTTCGATTAGGATCTACTTTAACTTCGGCACGACCGCTAACTGCCTCAGATGGAGCGATGGCGTAGGCCAGTTTTCAGAGATACCACATGGGTACACCTCGGCGCAAAACCAGGATATCTGGGGTTTCGTTGCTAAAGCACTTCTAGACCGGATACTGGTTATGATGGTCATTGGATACTGGTCATTGATGATGATGATGCTGTTGATCGCCTTTACCGAGTTAGCTTCCTTGTACAACCGCCTTCATGATAATCGTTTAGTTGAAATCAAGCTTTTCATTAGAATTTTCTGAGTCCCTGCGTCGATTCCATTTGGCTGTTCGCTCTGCTTTCAGAGAGTGGGTTCTATAGTGTGAAGTGCGCTTGCTCTTCTTATCTACTTTGCCAAACCTGAGTTCCATCATAGTAAATAGTGAAATCCAAAAGTTCCTTAAGGTAATTTACCGAGATGTGAAAGAGAAAAAAACTGTATATTTGTTTTTTTAAAACAATCTTTTCTTCGCCCGACGTGGATGAAGTTCAACCATCCTCTGATTGCTTTTTGGTAGAAAGCTTCCAATTCGGGGGTTCAGTTGGTAGTTTGCTAAGCTTAACTACTGGTCGAGTGAGGGTTGTAGTTGCCATTTTCACCGTGGCACTTGCACGTCAATACCTGTATGTGGCTTGGTGATCAGACCGAGGGAGAGGGGGAGCGGCAGGGGCATGATATCTCCTTCTTGTAGGTTGAGTTGACTTCCTTCTTCCACCGAGCCTAGAAGCAGTCACGCAGTTTATTGGGTAGCCTCCATTGCTGGTCTAAGTCGCTGTAGGGTTTGGGAGAGTACAGCAAGGATTATCCAACTAAGAAATGGGCCGGCGTTAGGGCCGCAGCGTCGTTGGCATTTGAACTGAGTAAGCAGAGGGGCCTCGAATCGAGTCAAACTTCAATTTTTGCAGCCGGTGCTGACAGCTCTTCAAAAGTAAGCGTGAAATCTCCGATAGTTCCGCGAAAGTGGTGCTTGAAGTTGCGCAGAGCTGCTTCCTAGAGTCACGCTGTCCATAAAGGGCGGCTATTTGACGAAAAGGGCTTGTAACTTCTTGTCAGAACCTTTGAAGGTTGTAGCATTGTCGAAGTAGAGCTTCTTACAGACTTCTCCGCGGGTGCTGAATCGGGAGTAAGCTGCCACAAATGCATTCGAAGAAAGGTGACAGGTCAAAGGTCAGGATACAATTTCGATGTGCACTGCTCGAATGACAAAACAGATAAAAATAAATACGTAGCCTTTCGTGGTTCTAGCTCCTCTGTCTCTGGAGAACAGCACGAGCACTGGTCCAGCGTAGTCCAGCCTGTGATGGAGAAGACTCTTGATGGGACGACAAGCTCCAAGGGTAACAGGTCCATTGGCTGCACAGGTCTTCTGCCACCGAATCAAGTGCAGCGAACGTATCAACGAAGTACTCTAGTGGCGACTGCTGAACATTTCGTTATCCAAAACCAGCGGTAGAGATATGATAGCATGAGTTGAATGCTGCCATGCACTGTCAGTTGGTGTGCATCCTCGGTGCACCCATCTGGAAGCACGATGGCGTGTTTCTCGTTGAATTGAAGCGATGAGTAGTGTAGGCATCCACCTACTCGAATTAGTCCTTGATGACAAATGAAAGGGCCAATTGGCTACGTTTTGATACTGACTCGCCAACGATGAGCCACGCACGCTCATCATTGAAATGTTGAAGTTGACCGGCTCTGAAACAAAATACAGGGGCGAGGCTCCATTCTCTGCTTGGCTTTTCTACAGTGCAAAGTTTCCAGTGGGAGCAACAGGTCAAAATCCGTATGATTTTTTGAAATTTTGCAGCTCCGGCGAGCAATTGTATGCAGACGGCGTTGAGGGTTCGTTCGTCTGGTCTCTCCTCGAAGGTAACAAGGGAGTGCACCTCCTCGTCGGCGTGCCAGTGGACAGACATTGAGGATGATCAATCGGTTTCTGGTTTCGTCAACCAATCTGGTTCATGCCATCCGAGGTTATGGGAAACGAGGTCAGCAAGGCTCAGGCCATCTGTGACGCAGTCAGTTGCTCGCACATACTACCTAGTAGTCGTAGTAAGTCGGGTGATGATGTCACTTGTGCGATTGGCAATAAAGATATGTCATTTGCACGGATGGCCTTTGAGCCATTCCAGCATGACTCGGGAGTCTAACCACTCGTGAGTGGCCTTCGGTGGTCACTGCGATTTATCGAGGATATGCGAAACCAATCGAGCAAGAAGCGTCACTGCGCACAGTTCCAAAGTTCCAGCGTCTACCAATCCATAGAGCTGCCAGTTGTCGCCCTCACATATGCCGAGTCATCTGGGGATCCGAATGGTCAAGATATATTGCTGTGTCCTCGTGTTGTTGTTATTGTTATTGTAGTTTGGTGCCAGCTGTTAGAAAGTGCAGTCACTTTAAACGATTCTTGGGATTGATCATGCCGGACCATGCGAGGCCACGCATAGGTTGACACAAATCCTTATGGGAATTTGTGTTCAGACCCGGCGTTATTCAGGAGTCTATCTCAAACCAGCAACTTTGCCCTGTCCCTTGTCCAAGCCAGTTTGGCCCCCGAATATTATTATGATCTTTCAGGAAGTGCTAACAATCGGTCTTCGTTTTTGCAAGCTTGCCCCATTGACATCAAAGTAAGATGAATACCGAAAAGCAAAATCCATACTCCGGCTAAAATTATAGGAGCAGATTTCCATTCTCGGAAAAATCCTCCTCAGGTCACGATTTTGTAATTAATTGAATTCAAAACATCGACATAAATATCAAATGAGATTATCAACATCTCTCAAAGCCAATTCATGCCAATATCATTTTCAGATCGTGTGTATCTGAAGTGAACCTCAAAGGCCTTGTGAAGTAGGCCTGGGATAGATGCTCTTATCCACTTAATCCCTTTGGTCGCATCGCCCTCTTTTCAATAAAATAAGGCTCATCTTGGACGGTCTCCTACTAATAAATCTCCTATAAACAAGAAAACACAAAACATTATAATTTAGCGGATTCTACGTGCTATCAAATCTTAGATTCAGAATGAAAATAAATCAAGTGGCGGCGGGAAAACAAATCGAATCTGAAAAATAGAAATAAAAGTCTCCAAGAGAGACGAAAAAAAAGAAAATCCCGAAAACTAGTAACAAATGTGTAAAAACACGCATAAAGTGTATTTTTACACTCAGACGTATTTTTAATTTTTAATCTACATCTGTAGGAATGTATCTGAACGTAATTCAATTTGCTTTGAGATATGTTTCTCGCGCTTTTCCTCGATATTTCTGACGTTACAATTTTAGATGGCCAAATGTGTGACCACATGCTTTCCTTTTTTATGGCTCGGTGTAAGGATTATGTTAAATGCTTTAGATATTAATCTAAATATCTATTCTGGGCTTTTCTTAATGTCGGGTCACAACATATTTCCAATTTTTCCGGCACTTTTCACCCCTCGAAGCAAGTCTCGGTCATTTGGATAGTGAAATGTCTATGTCGGACGTGAAGTGTTTTGGTGAAATTTGTCATATTGTCCGCTCAGTCAGATACATTTATATCTAAATTTGAGATCAGGAAAAGTTAATGTTGTTGAAAAGGATCGTGATTTATCTTTTTGTTGGAAATTAATATTTGTTCACGAGACGAAATTTCGATTTATTATGTTCAAAATTTGATGGAATAAATCACAGAGAGAGAGTGTGGGAACATTTTTTTGTTTAGCCGAAAGTTTTTGGGAAAGTTCCATTTTTTTTCAGCAAATTATGTTGTTTTTAAGGTTTCGTGTGAAACAAAACCTTATTAGAATCGAGTCGGTGTCTGCCTGTCCGTCTGTTTGTCTGTCTATCTGTCTTTTTTGTTGAGGAGGTGGAAATCTTCAAAAGTCACTGGCCTGGACACGCCAGCGTGTGGGATTATTACCCACTAAAAGCACCCCTGACTCCCCCCTCTCCAAGCCCCGTGGAACCACCGTACGGTATTACATCACGGGGTGGAGTCACTTCATTTTAGCTTGGTCCCCTTTTGTCTCTACGCGGCGTACGTAACAGCGCTCTGGATAGATACGACCATGGAGTTGATCGCATCCCTGTCTTCCTGACATGCTATCATTCTTCCCATCAGATTCTCTGGTACGAGCACTTCTCCTAGAGTCTCCTCTAGGTTCTTCCTTTCCTCCACAAACCTTGGACAGTGAAAGAATACATGCTCTGGGTTCTCTGGGACTCCATCGCAGTTTGGACAATCGGGTGAGGTGTCTAGTTTAAACCTGAAGAGGTTCTGGCGATATCCTCCATGCCCCGTGAGAAACTGAGTAAGATTATAATTAATCTCACCGTACAGTCTCTCCAACCACTCCTTGGTGACAGGGATGAGCCTGTGAGTCCACCGACCCTTTTCCGAGCGTGCCGAACGTTCTTGCTATCTATTTAGAGATCCCTCCCTTTCGGCGTTCTTCGTCTGCGATAAAGGAGGGATAGACTTCGCATTATATATATTCATCATCTCATCTGCCAAGATGTCAATGGGTATCATTCCAGAGATGACGAATGCTGCATCATCTGAGACAGTCCTGAAGGCAGAGTATACCCTCAGGGCTGTCCTCCTATAGACGGAACTCAGTTTGGTAGCGTTCCCTGACATCCGCAACCCCTCCCTCCAAACTGGGGTTGCATAGAGCATGATCGAGGTTACCACCCACCCCACCAACCTAGAGGTATGCCGTGGTCCTCCAACGTTCGGCATCATCCTCGCCAAGGCCATACCAGCAGTGGATGCTTTATCATAAACAAACTGCACGTCTTGCTCATAGCTGAGCTTTCATCACTCCCAAGTATTTGATGGCAGGCTTAGAAGTGATGATATGATTCCCAATTTAAATACGGGCAAAATTTGGTGATGAGGACCGCTTCCATTTTTTCCTCCGCAAGTGTCAGACCAGAACTCTCTAGCCAACACTTAACAGCACTGATCGCTTTGCATAAGTATAACTCAGCATCTTCGAGGTGCTTTGCGATCACAACCAGCACTATATCGTCGGCGTAGCTCACCACCGTGGCTTCCTCCGGAAGGGGAAAATTAAGTATATCGTTGTACATGATGTTCCACAGCAGAGGACCCAGTACGGAGCCCTGTGGATCACGAACGGAGACAACGTACTCCTGGGGTCCGTCATCGCTGTCATACCAAAGCCTCCGTTCTTGTAAATAACTGTTGACAATAGTTGCAAGATAAGCGGGAATACCGATCTTCGCCAGAGATTCCCGTGTTAGGTTCCAATTGGCCGAATTGAATGCATTTCTCACATCCAGGGTCACTACTATGCAATATTTGCTAGTACTGCCCTTTCCGTGGATTGCATCTTCGTCCAAGCCAGTAACCATTTTGATGGCATCAATGGTTAATCTGGATTTACGGAATCCATACTGCCGATCTGAGAGACCTCCCTGGCTCTCAACAACCGGAAGTAATCTATTATAGATTACTCGCTCTTGCATTTTGGCCACAGTGTCAAAAGACAAATAGATCTGTGGGAGGTTGGCTTACCTGGAGGTCGTCGTTTCCATGATGCAGGAAGTATCCCCTCGGACATGCACGCTTCGAACAACTCAGCGAACGGTCTGGATTTCATGGCAAGCTTAAGGGCCCTATTCGGAACGCTATCCAGACCCGGAGCTTTGTTATCTCCTATCTTAGCGCAGATCTCCAGCAGCTCGTCACTGGTGACTGACGGTATTGCGGTGTTGTTCAGACGTTAATAAGGAACTCCAGACATCCCGATTTTGCGCCGAGGTCCACCAATTCGATATCCCTGATCTACGGAGATGATCGGCCTCTGAATCGCCCCATTACGATTCTATAGGCGCTCCCCCACGGTCTTACATCCGCTTCCGAACAAGGCTCCTTAAAGCTTTTCCTCTTGCTCCGTTGGATGGCGAGCTTGAGGGTTTTGCGGGTTTCCTTATAGGCGCTCTTTTTGCCCTCGGTCCATTCTGCCTACCGCTCTGTGAGCCGCTCTTCTGGCTCGGTAACAGGCTGATCGAAGGCTGGCCAGTTCAGTATTCCACTAGTAGTTTGGTCTCCTACTGGGGAATGGGCACCTCCTCGGCATGGACGCGTCACACGCTTTGGCGATGCATTGGATCACATGGGAAGCTCTTTCCATAGAGGTGCCTGCTTTATTAGGTTGGTCTAACCACACCTCTATGAAGGTCTGCTCATCCAGAGTTTTAGCGGACCAGCCTGACATCTTTCTCGCTTTCGCGCATGATGGTCTTCTGTCCGCTGGCTCCACACATAGCCCAAAGAAGATTGCCTGGTGATCGCTGTGGGTGTAGTCCTTGCTGACACACCAGGACATACCACGTACCAGTGTAGGGCTGACAAAATTTAGGTCTGCGATTGAGGCAGACCCCTCTTTCTGAAAGGTGTTTACATATCCTTCGTTGGCCAGAATGATATCCAGCTGTGCGAAAGCGTCTAATAGACTGCGGCCCCTTGCATTTGTCTCTCTGCTACCCCACTCACGGACCCAAGCATTATAGTCACCAGCAGTCGCCCTTAGACTACAACCCCTTGTGTCGAGAACAAGACTGTCAAGCATTTCCTCGAATTCACATACATAAAGCTGCTATATGTCTGACACCCAGTACATTGTATGGCTTGTCGATAACATGCCCATATCTCCGCTCCACCAGTCGGGTCTGTGTAGGGTAGGGCAGCACGTATTACTTCAGCGATCATCCGAGTAGCTCAGTGGTTGGAGTACCAGGTAGGCATATGGGAGGTCACGGTTAAAATCTAACTGGTGGCACACTGTGAGATGCTGATCCAATTGGATTGTCGCACCAACGATTATTATTATTGTTATCACTTCAGCGAATCTACACCTCATGAGTTTTCGAGTACTTTCCGGGCTGTATCAAGCATACACAGCGGTCATGCAGACGGTAGCTCAGGGTCTCCTTTCAGTTGGATGATCAGCGCGAGCCTCGCTATATTGCAGCGGCAAGAAAAAGTACCTTCCGTCAGGCAAGGACTACGTGAGCAGTAACAGTAGCAGTTTATATATGTTTGCGGGGATACCATCAAGATCTGGCGGCTTCCTAATTTTTATAGCGAGAAGTGCGTCTTTATTGGCATGGTCTTTTATGATGAAAGGCTGGCAGTCTTGGGTGCCTTCCCCGATAAGGTTCGTACAACACAGTCTATCTCGTTGACCCTAAGTGAGCAGGTTTCGCGCAGAGTCTCGATTTTTCAATAGACAAATTTATACCCGAGTCCTCGCAGATCCCCATTCCCCTTCTAGTGCATAGCGCTTCGGAGTCTCCTCTCCTTACAGTTCGGCTTTGCTTATCCCAAGAGCTTCGACGAATTTGTCAATGATCATTTTCGCAACGCTCCCCTAGTGGAGAGAGTGGCGGGCAGGTACATCCCGACAAATAGCTTTCACTCTTTCGAACGTTATATGTTGATGGTCACTTCCGAGAAGTTTTCCTGAAATCGGGACCCATCCACTAACGACGCCAGTGATTCCGATGCAAAAGTTGCGTCAGAATGTTTCCTTCGCTACGGATCCGTTTCTCTCTGGAGTCTTGGCACCTTTGCATTCAAGCCCCCCTCTATCAGAATCCGCCATTCCCTTTAAGAAATGGCTTTTTTTCAGGCCGCAAGCCTAGGTTGAAAGTCAGGTATTGTTCCTTTCGGGGTTAGCCAAAAAACGTTATCCTTAAACATCGAATCAAGACAAAGCTACATCTTCGGCCATGGGCAAGAACCCGAAGCTGGGAGCTGTTCAAACCCGGTTTGCGGCAGTACCTGATAGGTTGAGTAGCCATGAAACTGGGTCATTTTTTCGATAGTGTTCGTTGAGTAGCGTTGGATCAGTTCCAATCCGGTGACGGAGACGTGTGCCTATAGTCTGAGGACGTTTAATACTTAATGGTGGTCCATCCACATTCGTAGCCTATACACTACTCAACCAATTCGGATTTTCCACTGTTAAGGGGTTCCCTCGCGTATTGCCTAGTAATTTCCACTGATACCTATCTGGGCATTGGTTACCTTTGGACCGAAGCGATAAAACATTCAGGAGTTCTTAGGCCAAGGGAGAAACCCTCTAAGCAAACAGGTAAACGCGGTAAAAAGCAAGCCAGCAGTAGACGAGCTACCAAAGAACTAAGGGAACTTCTTTATGTAGATCAAAATCGTCTATAGAATGGAGAGAAGTCCATAGTCATGGGACTCTATGTTGAGGAAGAACAATTGACAGGGGCATGCTGGACGAATTGGCCAAGGAGGAAGCAGACTAAGACGATTCTGAGCATATCCCTTGTGTGAAGTGAAGTGGATGATCTCCCACTGTAAATAAATGGGCCTCAATTTCTCATTGTCCTATTCTGCGAGATTTTAGGCGCTTCTGCATGAACTAATGGAGATAGTATTATAGTTGCTGCGTCCTTGGTGTTGCTTTGGACGTGCTGACCAGATAATGACAGAGCTAACATCAAGTTTTCTGGTTCGTTCTAGGGCAACACAGCCTCCAGTTCACTTAATCTGACCTGCTCCATTCATCGGAACCATTATCATGTTGATTTGTGGCACAAATTTTATTCCCAACTTCAGATGCTTTGGTGACTTGCATTACACCTTCCAACAGTTTCTATAGGGTTCGTTAATGATGGCAATTTCCACCTCGGATTCGTAGATGGTTTGCTCGAGTAAATCTTGAGCGACCCACAATGATTGAGGTTTATTTGAATAAACCTCATTTTCTCATTGCAATGAGCGCCTTCCTAAATTCCGGACATTTATTACTTTCGGCAATATGCCGGTTATCCTGTCTCTCTTTTACTTCGTACAATAGGCATTTGGGGTCCCTATTGCACTCCCTGGCAATATAGCCTTTCTCCCTACACCTTCTGCATCGATTGGACCGATCAATGCCGCTGGTGCATGCCTTCTCGAAATGACCAAACGCGAGGCACTTGAATCACCTCTTTAGAGAAATTTGCTCTCTCAGACGGCAGGCAACCCATCCGATTCGAACCTTCCCGGCTGCCAATAACTTCTGCACTGCGTCCACTGGTCACCGCAATGTGTCCGTTTGAGTACTCCTATAGGGTTTCCGCAAACTCACAATGGACTCTTCGGGAAGTTCCTCCAACTTGAACTGTTCCATCAAGACAGTGCAAATTTCTCTTTTGGATGTCACTTCATCGAGATCCTTGCACTGTATATAGACGTCATGTTTTTGGGTCCGTACTGTGACATTCTCCCCAAGTGAATTCTTAACCTGAGTTCGGAAGCAATCAGTTTTCCCCAAGCTGGTTTTTTCCAGCTCAAACACGAGGTCACCCTTTTGGGTCCTTCGAATCTTGCTGACATTTCCACCTAGATCTTTTAGGTCGGAGTCAGCTTTGACATTTTTCAGTATCTCTGCGTAGGACAAACTTCCATTGCTGGAGATTACAATCGCTTCTGGGCGAATTCGCACTTTTGCCTTTTTCTTAACTATCTTGGTCCATCCACCGTTTTCATTCCCCTTGGATTTTGTCGAATCGATTGTCGGAGCTCGCACTTGGAGGACCTGCCTTCTCTCTTCGGTGCACTCTCTTGTTTGGTGGCTGGTTGATTGCAATATGATTAGGTGTCACTTGGGTCGCCTGTGACACAGTTGGGGCAACAAATTTCAATTTGCCCTGGGAATTTCGTTCCTCTTGCTGCGATTTGCTGTAGAGCCCTCTTATAGCTCTCACCATATTGAAGCGCCCAGCTTCCGGTTTCCCGACTTGTCTTTTATTGAAATTCAGCCTAAATTTGCGCTGAAACCCATCAACACATAAATCTCCTGCAAAAAACCTCAAACTACAACTCATTCCCTTTTCCATCAGCAAGTCCTGATTCCGCTCTTTAAGGATAATTATAGTCTCGACTGTATCTAAACCACCATTCAATTATCTGGTAATAACTATACCCAATTAAAAATCTAAACTCATAATCTAAGAGAAGGCATTCTGACTGTTAACTTGAAATTTGGCACCCCATTACCATAATCCCCCTCCCCTCGTCGTCGCGAAAATAATTCAGGAATCTTGTTGTCGACTGGGAAGAGGTAGGACCCTGGCACGGCTACGAAACCCATCTGTCTATCATTAAATTATGATGCTTACCTTTAATTGGGGGATTGAATTTCTTAAACCCAAACCTTTCACCGTCTATTAAATAATAGACTGAGATAAATATCTGATTTGTGGAGAACAGCAATTATCGGGCATGTAGGTATCTGGACCAACGTTTCGGGGGTAGCATCTAGGCTAGTCGGTTGTTCCTGTTCTCTGAATCATCAGGAATAGCAAAACAGTTCTGGTTTAATCCTACGCTTTTCCATGGTTTCGTCTGAAGTCAAGTATCTAAAAATTCGTACTCATCGAAAAAGGCAATCACAACAAGGGAAGCGCAACCCCGAAAGTGTAAAATTCCTCAGAAGTGTTTGGCTATTAAGTTAAAAACCACCAGAAACCAACGAAATTTCTGGGTAAAAGTTCAGCTCCGAAAACTTTGACTTCTACTCTTTTAATATGGGGTTAATCAGCTGCTCCTTGTAACACTATCTTTCCGTATTCAACTTGGAAAGATAAATTGAAGGTAGATCGTCCGCATCATCCACCTGTAGAGCACACCATCATCATCGAAACGTATCTCTTTCACGAAATTTCTCTCAGAATGGAAAATTACTGGAAAATTGCAGAAAAGGACCTAAACGAGATGGGAAAAAAGGAATCGTTCCTTACTGCTCGACTTTTCAACTTTGATTTACCTTCGCAGCATCGCAGGCTCATCGTCCCGACGTAAATAAATAAGAGGCACCTCATTAGTGTACAATTTAAAACGCAAAGTGGATCACCAAACCACGTTTTCTGCTTAGTGGGGTTCATTCTTGTTAACCGGCTCCTGTGGCCATTCTTGTATGGTTCAAACATTCAACCAGCGATTCAGTCGCTAACAGGACTGAATGCAGGAAAGTTGTTGCACTTCCTTCAATGCTTGCTCTGGAATGCAAGAAGGGACAATAGTCGCTTGTGGTTGTGGTGAATCCTTTTCTTTGGTGGCTGTTCGGTGAACGCTTAGAAAATACTACACCAGCGAGGGCTGTAAAAAATAGTTAACTGCGTTTATCTATTATGAACGGTTTTAATGGTCTAAGTAAATTCAGTTTTAATGGGTTTCTGTGTAAGATCAAAAGGTTAAGTGTTATGGGCTTTGGTAGGGGATGCTTTGAATATCCTTCAGGAGCGTAGCATACTAACATGATAAAGTTTTCATCCAAAAGGGATGCTATATGTGCTAGGCTGTTATCTGCCAATAATAGGAAACGATAGTTGGAAAAGAAATCAAATTTGGGAGAACAATTGACCTTGAATGGAATGGTTGAACTACCCTTTTATCTGGAAGCACTACACAACACGGAGTTAAACCAAATAATTGGTCCTTTTAAATAAGCAGTCCCGGCTCATCATAAAAAGACGAGTGGACGAAGGCAAATGGCAATCCTTAGACTTCTCGAAATGCTAGTTGGTCTAGGATATTACTCGTGGTTCCTGGCGCGTCAATTCGCCGGACCCCAGGATTAGTCCTAGGACCCCAAGATCAACCGAAATCATTGACGGTTAGACCACTGAAAGGAAAGGAAAGGAAGGAGAGTAAAATAAACTGCGTGAATAAATAAACCCGAAACATGTGATCCTAACGAAAGAAATACCCAAAAATTAGGTCCTCATTTGAAACTCTCTTGAGCTTCAACTGGAGGTGGTGCGCAGCCCTAGTGTGTCACAAATTTCCTCCCTTTCCCTGTATTTCCGTGTACATTTTTATGGTTTTACAATGACTAAAAGCAGACGGAGAGTAAGGCCGACTGTCTGCCTGGTTTTTGGCCGGGAGCAACCAATGATGGATATGCGCATACCGGATTCCTACCGACCAAATCCTCCCATAGTTTCTCCACATTTTCCCCGCGAACCTGCGTTCTTGCCCAAGGGGGGGGGGGGTTGTTTGTCCAGTTCTTGGTTCTGGTCACACCACATAAATTAGCTACTAATGCTTTATGCGGAGTTAATTAAGCTTGGTTTCTGTGTCTTTGTTTCAGCTGACTGGTAATCACCTTTCACCTTTGCAACATCAGCATTCCACGTTGTATCCTATTCCACGTTCTATCCTATTGCCAGATTATCAACTGTTAAGAAGGTCTTTAGCGCAATCTGGAGGTTTCTCTTTCAGCTTTCAGATCTGGATCTTCGCTGCATCTTCATCCCAGGTGATTCACTAAACCGAACCTATTGAATTACTAAGTGTAGACATCCTGTTCGCCTAGGAAATAAGTCAAATCAAAGGTCGTCTCACCGGAATTAAACTGTGCGTCCACCGACTATTTTTTTTCTGGTCCCATACTATTAGTCACTCGGCCAATCACTTTGTTTACTCAGGTTTGTGTTCTCCTTCTTATATAATCAGTTTGCCTCGTCGTCTAAAGTATTCACCAGGATCATACCTTAGTTAGTTGAGTTTAGTTTAGTGGCACCCAGACCTTTGCTAAGCCCATTGTTCTATCTTCGGAGGTCACTTGTTCATCAGCCTCTCCCTGACGGCATTCTCAGGCTTCCACAAATCTGAGAACATTCTCCAGAGGCAGAGAATGCGCAGCCTCTTCGTTGAAGAAAGCCTTACGAAGGTATCTTGGTCTCATGTCTGAGGAGCCCGGGCAGCTGCATACGAAGTGCAGGGCCGTCTCTTCTTCTTCCTTGAATTAGTTGCATATGGCCGAGACCACCACTCCGATTTTTTTTTATGTGATAATTTAAGGGGCAGTGTCCCATTAAAACCCCTACTAGGGTTTTCATGTCCCACTTCTTAAGGGACAACAAAAATGCGGCTCTAGCGGCCTCGGGTTCCTTCACAAAGATTTTCACCTGCTGGCAAAAGTTCAAATTTCTCAATTCGGCTGCGTGAATCCTTACCATTTCCCCCTTCAGAATAGACTTGACAGTTGATGGTCGGATGCCAAAAGCTGATTCTGGCTCCACCATCATACATTCGGTTTTATTTTATTTTTGACTATGTACCAGCTGGATTTCTGTCCCTGCTAAGGCGGATAGCGCGTAGCTGCCCCACCTGACGTTTCTAGTGAACACAGCTAGTCCAGTCTTTCTAGCGTTCACCGTGAGTCCGTTATGGGGGCACCAACTGTGGATTACATGCAGTGTTGCATTCAAACGGTCACATACTGTGCACAGTGAAACTACTTTGTATGCCAGAGTCCAATCTTCCGATTGAAGGCCATATGTGTCTGTCGTCCCCGAGATGAGATTTTGGATGCTGCCTGGGTGGAGCACTTCAAGCAAATGGTTTGCTATTTCTTCATCGCTTTCTGTGTACCTCCCGGTCTGTAAACGAAGATAAACCAACTGCTGGCTACATTCTTTGACAAGGATTTGCTTTAGCTTTGAGGTTGCCTCAAGAAAGTTGGTCTCTTCGCAAAAGCGTCTCCATAATGATCTTGCCTCTTTGTACCAAATCCAGGAAACGACTGAATCAGACTTTAAAGCTCGGTTGAGGAGCACCCTTGTCATTTTCCTCTGTCTTGCCAAATCTGAGTTCCACGATGATGCTACGATCAGACCGCCGTATCAATTGCACCTGAACAGTCCAGTTGAATGATGGACGAAACGTGAAAAGGATCAGATTGGCTTGGATTGATCGATTGAAAAACGATTCGGCCATCCAGCTGGTAACGAGATCAGGCAAACCGATCCGTGTAGACGCCGCACAGGCCACACACCTTTCAATGCCAGAGTTTAGCAGATAGTGCCGTGCGGTTTGCCAATTGGTGAATAGTGTGTTCAGTCCAACCAGCGTATGGACTGGGGTCAATTCAGGCGTGTCCGACAGGTCTACCGTATCGTAAATGACCGTCTTAAGAGAAAAGATCTGACGACCGCAATGACCTATTGAAAATTGCGGAGGTCAAAAAAGAGTCTAAACATGTAACATTTGTTCAAGATGGAGTCCATATTCTGCACTACAGACTTATCAGGTGGCTCTTAAAGAGGATGAGGACTGAAGGAGGAGGAAGGCTTACTATTTTAAATGTAAAGCCCTTACGCCTAATTCGGGCAAAAGTTTTTATAACAATAATAAAAACCATTGGCGTTCTGGTATTACCTTTTGCTTCTTCCCAAAATTTGGTAGTCCTCTTACCACTTCTCCTGTCACAACAGAGGAATTCCACCCACAACTGTCTGTGAAATTCATTTGTCCCTCTGTTCCATCCCTCAGGGATTATAAATATCGTGGTGGAGTTGATCAAGTTAGATTCAGTGAAAATAGTAAATATAGAGAGTGATTTTGGTAAAAGAGGGGTAGAAAGAGGGTATGAATCTGGTTTTGATCTTATTCTTTTCTATTCTTCTTCTATCCCTTTTACAACACTTGACTCGATCAATATAAGGCTCGATTTGTTTGGTTAGGAGCAACTGGCAAGCCAGTTAATCAATATCTGGAAAAACGACTGATGGGTGTGGAAGGCAGACAGTAGTCCACTTAAACGAGTGCGTGGTGTCTTCAATTACCGAGGACGAACTACAGAGAATATGCGGGTAAAATCGGTGACAATAAGGTCTCAGGTTTGGGTAACCACTTTTCGGCAATATTTTCGAGACGTTTCTAAAAAAAGGAATAAACCTTGCCTAATGGAGAAAGAGAAAGTTTGTGTTTTATATATGGGTTTCCACACGCCTACTCTATGCAATAAACACGGTAGTAAGTCTGGAAAAAGATACACTCAATTTTGGTGACAGCTGTGCCTGTTAGGACTGAATATAAAAAAAATCCACCAACCCCGGTCGAATTAAAGGTGCATTGGTTGACATAGGTGTTGTCGGATACTTGGTTTGTCTGATCGAAAACTACTTTCCAGAAAGAACTCTCGGGCACAGGACGCTCCAAGCAGTATACCGTCACAGTGGGAGTACCACCTAAATTGGTACTGGTCTCCGGCTGTGAAAAGTAAAGCATAATGAATTGTCAACCTTTTAGGTAATGACAGCAAAGCACCTAGACGATGTTAAGGATCACGTATGGGGGGTGGTGAATACGGTAAAGATCCTGCTGGTTTGAAAAACAGAAGCGGAGCTAATTATGAACCGTAGAAAGAAGAACACTGTCAAACTGTAACTCCGTGGACACAAGGTTATCCCTAGGCTGGTTGTCAATTATGTGCAGGTAATTATTGACGCCAAACTAAGCTTCAGGGAGCATCTAGCGTATGCATATAAGAGGTGGTTAGTGCCACGGGAGCAAATGCGAAAATGTTACAGAATGTTGGCGGCTGAAACACTGTCACAGACTCGAGACGGAAATAGGCTGAAGCTTTATAACGCATTTAGAGCCACTTCAGATGAGGTAGTACTGGTGGTGGCAGGCATGGTTGCAATCGACATTCTGACGAAAAGAGCTGTACCACACAGGATGTGAAGAGGAGTCACACAGGACCCGGGAATGGGCAAGATCAGAGTCACAAGGTTTGTAGCAATGCAAATGGAACGAGTCTTCGATGGCCATCGGACCACAGTCTCATTCTCAACATTGAGTTGTGGTTTGAGTGGAAATATGGATTAACCATATGACTTGCTGTCCCACTTTGGGCTGGATGCTTCGCCGAATTATCTTGCATGCGATGGCGTACCTGAAGACAGCCTAAGCCATATGAAGCCAATTTGTAGTTGTCTAATTTCTTTGAACCTCGATCGAAAATACCCCGGTGGAATCCATGTAAATGAACCTGTGCACTCTTTTCCTTTGGGAGGTGTTCCACACTCACAAAGTCCTGTGAGCGTCGCAAATATTCCCAAATTCGAAAATTCCTTGGTGCGCTGCAAATAGGCATAGCAAATAGAGGCACTAATCCAAGAGCCTGAGTGCTTGGAGTTCCAACTCCTGCCATTTCTTTTACATAATTTAGCTGAAGGGAGGCAGTTAGACCCAGGAGTCCTCATTAACATATCACCTAGGGATATATTTTCTTCTCTGATGAGGCTCCTTTCGGAATGCTTCTCGCCATGAGAGGACGAATTTTTCTAGATGGTCCAAACTTCGTGTGGAATATTAGTGTGGACTCGCAATTCATGAGTCATCAATTGAATTCCTCTAATGAAGTGCAACTGCACCTGGGCTTGGTCCCATAGTAATTCGTTTGTTTCAGCTGACTATTTGTACTTAGATCAGGACAAGGACATCAGATTTACTTGGTCAGAAACACCAGACTCTTGAAATTAAGTCCGATCAATTCATTGGAACTAGATGCAGATATCCCCGCTGTTGCAGCCATAACTCTTTAGCTCCTGTGACCATCAGCGAACACCAGCATCAAAATTTCAACTGATAAATTGTTCAGATGCTCCGCTAATGTTAATCGGGCCATAAATTAGTCCCTGAATTATCGCTGGTTTGATCTGATTCGTTTTGTTTTTTCAAACATCCAAAACAATATGTAGATAAGGTCGATCATTCGGTATCCATTGGAAGCAAATCCTATTTTTACATATGTTCTGATTCCGATGAGACAGATTATATCCACGTGGACTAATGGTGGACCATCATGGAAATTCTATTTTCATACCATACGATGCACCTACAGATTGTAGATCCATTTGTTTTTACATACCATCGATGAAGGAAAAGCCATCGGAATACATTTTGGTTGAAATTTTGTGGCTTCTTCTCTTGAGTAATGGAAATGTGCTGCAGAATTGGGCTTGGCAAATGTTGAGGGTGACTGAGACTTTTTCCTACTCAATTCGGACCAAAATTATTGGACATCAGGAGGAGTTTCCTTTTTCTTCTTTGGTTTTGATGGAGAATAAGTCCACACTCTTAAAGGTCCTCCTTGTCGTTTTCACTGAAATGTTGCATTTTCCGACCTAGCCCACTTCTGGCGATTTATCTAAATTTTTTTACTTCATGGATTCAAGATAAAAATCAGAAGAATTCGTCCCGATATTAATATGATAATTGTCCCTGCAACGACTCCCTTAAATATTCGAATAGATACCAAAATACGATTTCATCTATGGCATCTTTGGATATTCCAGAAATAACACTGTTCCACCTTTCTTCAAGGCTATTAATAGCCTGGGAGCGAGTAGGTGCGAGGGATTCCATTCAAACAAACTGCGTGCAGTATCGTTAAGGCTGGTGACATGTTGACTTACTGAGGACGAGTTATTAGTGTCCTCGTTTACAAAATATTATATTTTGTATCTATCAAAAAATATTTCAGAAATTGCCATAAATCTATGCGTGAAAGATATTCAGGTTTGTCAGCCGAATTTTGATTTTGTCATGTTGTGATGTTTTCTGTTGCGTTGAGGATTTAGAAAGCAAAGGGTGGGATTAATCATTATTAATTTGAAGACATTTGGTTGCCCCAAGAATTTTCTGGAAATTGCATTTGGAAGAGAGTTTTAATTGCGAAGTTTTCTTTATTTGTTGCGGCTTTTAGCAGCTGCTTCAAAATTACGACTCCAATCTTGCTCGTAAAGTTTAAGGAGTCTCCTTTTTGGTATCGATGTATCTCTACAACAACTCGAAGTAAGATAAGACCCCCGGACAAGGGGGGAATAAGCTTAGGTCAGTCCGTCTCCCAAATTTCATCATCTCCTCAGGCATCTGTAGGGCCGCATTTCAGAAGCCAAATAGAAATTGGAGGTCATGTCCTAACCAGGAAAGAAAGAAGGGCATCTAAGAGTCTGGAACTCGACTCAAGAATTTCCTTCTCCCATGGAGAATCAAAATATAGTTACAATGGAGCAAAAAAACCCGGTCGAGTACAAACACAACGAGAGAAAAAATTGAGCCTTTCAAGTCGCTCAACTTCCTTAATGACCAGATAATAATAATCAAGGAAGACAGGCCTCCAAGAATAAAAATTCCCTGCAAATCTGCTCTCTGTGTGAATAGTCTGGCCTCTGGCAACTCCTTGAGTACATTAAGGCTAAAAGCCAACATATCATCACAGATTTGGTATCACCATTGGTATTCCCATTGATTTCTCCGAAGAAGAAATGTTACAGGATATAAACTCTCCAATTAAAATCACCAAAGTGCAAAGGCCAAATTTCAGATCCCAGGAAAATAAAGACATCTTCCTTCCATCCAAAACGAATCAACTAACCTTCGAAGGGTCTGAGATCTCTAAACACATTTGAATCGATAGTGTAAGAGTGGAGGTTGACCATTATGTGAGTAGACCACGACAATGTTTCTCTTGCCTCTGCTCTAGTCAACCAGAGGATGCAACAATGGTGCGTTAACTTTCGTGCACCAGTCAATAAATGGCAAAATAAAAGCATATGCCCCAGATGTCACCCTCAATAATTCAAATATTATATCCTGGTGCTGGACCTCACTGGCAGAACCTATTTCTAAGAGCAGGCATAAACCAATTGCCCTTCACAATAACTCCGTTAAAATTCAGGAGAAATTCAAAATAGGCCACTTTCCCCTAAAATCTTCCAGTCCATCTCTCCAACCAAAAATTTAAACGGTTTGACATCCGAAATCCAAGCTAAAATTAAAGATTCAACATTCAGAATCCATAAGGACTCTACCTATAAACCGCGGTGGAACAGCGATCTGAAAAAAACTTTTTGTAGAAAAGGGGCTTGTCCCGGGAGCTTACCACAGCAATGCTAATTATAGCAACTTAATGTCCTTTTTTGAAGCAAACAACAAATGGGTATAAGCGGTAAAACCGGTAAAGAAAAAAGCCTGGGACAGGATCTGGGAAGGACTCAGTGTTGAAAAAGACACTAACATGTTTTGGAAAAGCATCAACAATTTTCCAAGTGGAGGAAGCCAACAACAGGAGTTGGGACTCTGAAAATTACCAAAAATACCTAGACTTTCTGAGCTCAAACCACATCAACACAACTCCAAATAATTCTCCCTCTCAATAGCCACGCCTATCATAGTGGATTGTCTACTGTAAAGATACCTAAACGACATCCTTTTCTCAATTTCAATAGCCAAAGCCGGACAAATCAAAATTCATCACTCTCAAAAAAAAAAAACAGTAGCTCCCTACACCCCTTGAACCTTGGAGACGTCAGCATACAGCAGACAGCAAGTCAAAAAGATAATCTTCCCAGGCAAGACCATCAACTCATCCTTGGTGCTAAAAGGCCAAACAGTTGACACCATCACTAAGGCAAAAAAAGCTGCTGGAGTCATCAATTTCTCTATTGGGCATTCTTGGCTTCTCCCTCCTGAAAACACTATCAAACTCTTCAAAGTTCTAATACCCATCCTGGACTACGCAGCCGCCATATCTGTATTATCACCCAGATACCTAAATAACACAATCACCTCACTAGCAGCCACAATTCTAAAATGATGTCTAGGACTCACAAAAACAGCTGTCCGTCCACCTTTGTTCTGGCAAATGAACCACTACCTCTGCTCAGGATAACGATTTTAGCAACTAAAGAGCTAATAAGGCTAAATGCAAATCGACCTTATCGCTTTCGGGCCGTCCAAAAGAGCGCGAATGCTACGACTTATAAACGTTTCTCTTCTTCTTTTTGACCTCCTCAAGTCTAACCCACCACCTAAGTAAGCTACAAGTAATAGCAGATCAGGAGACAGACTTACCATAAGCAACTTCACATCTAGGAACTACGAAATATATGCCACAGATGCCTCTGTCAGAGGAGGCGATACCAGCATTGCAGTTGTCATTGACCAAGCTGTAACGGTGGAACAACACAAACAAAACCCATTAACAACGTTATCAGCGGAGCTCCAGGCTGTTTGGCAAGCCACCAAACATGCGCTTGAGAGAGGTCATGAGAAACTGCTCATAATTAGTTAGTTAGTTTAGTTTACTGGGGGTCGCCGCAGCTCTGAACACTCTGGCCATTGTTACGCCCATTGAACTATCCCCGTAAATCGCCAATTCAATGGCTTCCCACGTACGGCATTCGCAGGCTTTAGCGAATCTGAGAACAGTCTCCAGAGGCAGAGAGTGTGCAGATTCTTTATTGAAGAAAACCTTACCAAGGTATGTTCGTCTGAGATCAGAAAAGGCAAAGCAGATTCATAAGGAGTGCAGGGCTGTCTCCGTCCCATTACCAGAATGACTGCACTTAGCCAAAACTACCACCCCATGTAGTAGTTTAAGAACCAGTGTCCCGTTAAAAGCCCTACTAGGGTTTTCATGTCCCACTTCTTAAAGGAGAACAAAAATGTCGCTCTGGCGACCCCAGGTTCTTTCACAAGGATTTTTACTTGCTGGCAAGAGTTTGAATTTCTCCACTCGACTGCAGGAATCCTTGCCATTTCACGGCAGAACGGCGATCTGAAAAAAAATCGTGTAGAAAACAGGCAAGCTCTGAGAGCTTACTACAGCAATGCTAATCATAGAAATTTAATGTGCTTCTCTGAAGGAAACAACAAATGAGTTTGTTATTCGTGGATGATGTCGGTAAAGGAAAAAGCCTGGGACGTTCAGATTAGATTTGACAGTAGATGGCCGGATGTCAGAAGCTGGTTCTGGCCCCACCTTCGGCCAACCAGTCTGCCAGCTTCCTCATTACTAGTGATGATCATCTAATGTATCCGTTTTGGTGAAAGTCCCCAGGTCTTACCTATCGCAGTCCTACATCACCAGAGCAATCTATAGGATTTCTGCCATTGTTCCTGAACATAGTGCTTCCACGTTAACTTGGAGTCGAAATGTACTCCTAAATACTTGACTGTTTGTGCCAGCTGGATTTCCGCCCCTGCTAAGGTGGGTAGCCTTACCTGACGTTCCTATTGAACACAACTAGTCTAGTCTTCTAGAGTGAGTCGATTATGGAGGTACCAACTGTGGATTTCATGTAGAGTTCACATACTGTGCCCGCAATCTTATTATGGCTAGACTTTTCTGTCCTCCAGGAGCCATAGCAAGGTATCCGTTACCAGGAGCCATAACAGAGAAGAGAGAATCCTTCCCTGTGGACAGCCCCTAAAACATCCTGCCTCAATAGACTTCTAGCCGCCCAATATGTGGATTTTTCTCCACTCTAGAATGTGAAGGATCCAACTGATTAACAGCGGTTCGATTCCATGCTATGTTGCCGCGAATGAGGCATAATTGATGGTACCTTCGATGTCCACGAATGCGGCTAAGTCGTATCTTTTTTCGAACATCGCCTTTTCAATTTTTGCCGTGAGTTTATGGAGTGCTGTCTCAGTGGACTTGCCTTTCTGGTAAGCGTGTTGCCTATGGTGAAGTGACCACTTAGTAATGTGTGGATTCCCTATCAACCGATCTACAAGTCTCTCTAGTCCTTTTGTAGAAAGGGCGTTAGACTGATCGGTCAGAAGCTTTTTGCGTCTATATAGGTGGGTTTCCCTGGTTTGGGAACAAATATCACCTTCACAACACGCCAGTTAATTGGAATATAAGCGTGTGCTAGGGATGCCTGATATATATTCCGAATATGTAGACCCAGGGCAATCATTCCTTCTATTACTACCGCAGGAAAGATGGCACCCGGTCCTGCAGACTTGTGTCTATGGAACGAATTAAATGTCCATTCTACTCGCTCCAGTGATACTACTTTGCATGCAAGTACCAGTCTCCTGGTTAAGGGCTGTGTGCACCTGTCAGCCCCGAGATGAGATTTTGGGTGCTGCCTGGGAAGTGCACTTCAAACAAATGGTTTAGCGTTTCATCGTCGCCTTCTGTATACCTCCCGCTCTGTAAACGTAAATAACCCAGCTTTAGGCCATAATTTTTTTGAGTTTTTAGATTGCCTCGAGAGAGTTTTTAGATTGCCTCATGGGAGTTGGTCTCAATGATGGTCGTTCAGCCTTTCTTTAGAATCTTCTGTGCCTTCTGATAAGTGCAGTCGCCGCTTGACAACGCTGAAAATTTATTTGGGAAATATGGCACCTCATCTACGCTTCAGATGAACATGCCGAGGGCTACGCATCCCCTTCAATGGTTTTAGGAGCTGAAACTTGTAAGGTGACGGTCCTTAGTCCGCAGTAGAGCCGGTAACCCGTTTGCTCCCGAACCTTATTAACATCAGGAACGCCGAAAATAAGAAAAGTTCCCAGCCTATTGGCTTTCTCTCCTGTTTTGCTGCCATCAGGTGGTGGTGTTGGGGTTGTTCTGGATACCAAATTGTTCCAGAACTTTAGCACTATTACGCTCTTTTTCTGGAAGCCAGAGCAGAGCATTTTTAGAACGACGGTAGTCCAGAGACTCTTTTCAGAGTTAGATGCGCACCTTTCCACATATTTTTGAGGGAGTAGCAGTACAGCCTGAGTCACTCGTTGGTATTTTCGACGGTAAAGTTTAGCCGTTTTCGGGTATACACCTACCGAAGCAAAGCGCAGTCCTTACAGCTAGAAAGAGTTTCCTCCTAATATCCGGGTTGATTAGTGTCGTCATACAAGACCCATTCATCGGCTTCGATAGCCTTAGCTGCAAATTAAGGCCTATCCGTTGCCGGTCAAACCCTCTTTGCTGAGAGGTTAGGTATTGTCTTCTATTTGTAGTCAAGCCTAAAATTGATAGACCAGTAGCTTACTCCAAACTACAATTTTCATTTTACAGTGTAGATATATATTTCGGGAGCAACTTACCCCCTTCATCAGTACAAAGCTAATTCAGCTAGCTTTGTACCGATAAAGGGGGTAAGTTGCTCCCGGAATATATATCTACACTATAAAATAAAAATTGTTGTTTGGAGTAAGCTACTGGCCTACCTCTTTGCTGTCTTTTGTGTCGAAGAGTTGGCATCGTCCGAGGACCGCTATCGCTTAGCCGCAGGTGCCTCAAACGATCCTTTCCTCTCAACCTTGACACAGCGGGTGGGTTGTGATTTGCTCGAAGGCTGTTTGCTGTTCGTGGAGAGGGCAAAATTTTAGCCGCAATGGGGTCCCAATTAGGTTGGTTCCGACTTGAGTTAGTGGAGAATCTGAGACTCAGGTTATTCGTCGATGACCTTAGGGTTGCCCCTTCACTCGGCGTCACGATCGAGATTCAATTTTAGGTTTTTAATAGCTTTTTGTTTTTTTGGTTTCTCATTATTGGTTGGCTTGGCCTCAGATTTATGAGAGAAAGTAAGACGATCTTGGCAGAACCCCTTTTTGTCGAAACAAGGCCCGACAGTTCACCGTTTACGGCCACATCTTAGCCCCTGTGACCATTTGGCCCTCGGCACGGTAGTCATACCTTGGCTTGGGGTTTTGATTACCGCTTGGTTTCGAGTGTCACCTCTTGTTTCCTAGAGGATCTTGCTTACTGAGCTCCCTTACCACCAGAAGGTAGGCCATCGTCGGAGGGGCAAATTGGTCATAATGACGGACTCCTTACAAGTGTGTCGAGTCCTGCGCATTGAGTCAACTTCTCACTATAGACCTGCCCCCACAAAGGGTGTACCTTATAAAAACAGCCAATAGAATCATGTCAGGTCACTCCTACAATAAACCATGTCTCAAAAAATGAAAATGAAGTGTCATACATCGTTAACCTTGCAGGACAACGTGAAACTAAACAACAAAAAAACACACACACAATATATTGCATTTCGGGAACCAGTTTTTCCATCATAGGTTCAAATTGTTTTTTGAGCTCTGAATTTTTGAAAATCCGGCAGAACTTCAAGATGAAAATCTTAACAATTTTGGATAAAGTTCTTTCTAAATCTAATTTGCATTCTGAGACACAGTTTCAGAAACTTTTCGTCCTGGGGAAAAGTTCCCTAGAGAATTTAAATCCCCGAAATTTATCCCTTCAAATTGCCTATACCCGACAACAAAAGAGCATCACCCTCACAAAACCTAATGAGTCGCCATTCAATTTTTAATTTGAAATACAAAGCGATTTGCCATTTCAACACCCGAAAATCTCTCTCCATCCCCGAAATATATCTTTCGCTTTCTCGCACTTTTTGGTGAAAATTTAATAGTCGTAACTGCTCGTTAATGTCCCACCATCACCAGCACCAAAACATCCTTGCAAAACACAGAAAACACATTGCTAACATCTCGTAAATTGTATGTCGCACCGCAGGAGTCGTGCTAAAGTCCTTTACCATCCTGGACTCTATATTAATCGGAATCGTACTGAAAAAAAACACACAACCTCCCACAACGAAAGAAACATTCCTAAGGATATCTGGGAGGATCCTGAATACATCCATTTTTTAGAGTGGAACGGAGTAGATTGCAATTTTTTTCTCCTTGCTTACGTTCAAATTTGTTTTGTATCTTGCATTGGATTCAACCCTGAAATCTTTGTTACCATAAGGGATGCTAGCGACGGACTAGGGGTTAGATTATGATATCTATCCTTGAAACTGTTCAGTGATAATACTTTCCCATTACGGAATATCTTAAGTACGAGTGGAAGTCAAACCGCGATAGATGAAAAAAAAATCGCTATTGAGTCAAGGATTCTTTAACTCGTGTACTACGAACAGCAAGAAACTTGCCACAAACCATCAGAAAATTGTCGTCATTTTCAGGATACGATTTGCATCACAATAATCCAGGCAGTAAAAGGAGGGCAAAAAGTTTCTGACTTTTCCTTCACTTTAGCTCCCGAAAAATGTTTTATCGCGCGATATTTTTTCAGGATTGACATGAAAATTCGCTTGATTTGAAGGTTTTCCTTGAAGGACGCATATCCTTTCGGCATGTATCTCAGAAAATTTCAGCCTGTTCGGCTTTCCGTTTCACGAATTTCGCTATTGTGATGGTTTGCCAGCTTCCTTTCCTGCTGCTTCGCTCAATCCTAAATGATTGCTAGCATCATCATTATCACAACAAAGAAGGAATGTATATATTTTTCAGGATAATTTCATTTTGCCTGTTAGAGTTCATTTATCTCCTCGTCGCGGTTTATGTTGGGGAGAAATCGCTTAACAATACGCTCCCAAATCAAGGACAATAAAATGTTGAGTGGGCATTGAAAATATGAGAAAAATTTGCATTTTAATATTCACTCAGGAGGTTTTTTTCTGGTCATTCGTTTTTCATCCCCTTTCGTATTTTGCAACTGCATCCAAAAACCCGCCACCCTCTCTTGCCTCGGAAAAACTAGGATGAACCACATCTACACAACTAGAAAAACGACTTGTGGAAGATTAGATTGTCAATGCATATTAAAACCAATAGAACTCCCAAAATAAAGGATTTAAACATGAAAATTGCATTTAAAGCGCGCATTGTGGAGGTCAAAGGACTCTGAATTGTATTTTAACAAATGGTTTTTCCATCTTTCAAAATAAAGGGTTTGTAATTGGCCCGATTACATCACAAAAACGGGGAAGGTGTGAAGGCGAAGAAGTCAAAGAATAGTTCATCAAAATGGGGTGGCATCACCCCATAGTTGTGTTATTTGTAAGTTGTTGTTTGGCGACAATATTACAAGGAGCCTATTCACAGTATTACGGTAAGTCTATTTTCGTTTTGAAATTGAAGATAAATTTTAAGAGTATGTCGAAAATCACTACTGTATTTTCCCTGGTTAGTCCTAATCCTAGTCCTTGTATCTTTAGGCCAATTTTGGCAAGTGAATTCTCGTTAGCGCGAGCTACGAGACCATACCATCGAAGACGCCTCTCTCGAATTTTTTCCACGATTGGTGCAACCCCATTACGATCGCAAACATCCTCATTTCGGAAGTGTCACGTCACTAGTCTAACATAACATCCTCCTCTCCATTACTGCAAGACATCGTTCATTGCCTTTTATAGTCGGCCAACACTCAGAACCATAGAGAACTCTCTACGGACGGACGGACGACATTGCAGTAAATTTTAGATTTGAGGCGTTCGTAGATACGTCGTTTACAAAGAACACCATAAGATGCTATCTAAAAAACAATAATCCAAGATTTTCCCTTATTCGACAAGGAAAGTTGACTCAGTACAATGGTTGAGAAAGTTAAGCGTCAATCTTTCCATCTCGTTTCTATAGGTTCGAGTCCAGTCGTCATGAATGTTTGTATTTGTCTTTGTGCTTGTCTCACTATTGATCTGCTGCAAGTAGTTATCAAAGAAACATGACAGTGACCACCTCATTGAATTAGATCCACCGTTGTCGACCTTTCATTGCAAGACCAATTACTAACATGCATATGATGAATTTTCTTCGAAGGTTTCCTGTCATTAGGCATTATCTTCGATATATTCTTTGCACCTTTTGAAAACATTTTGATCTAGATTCGAGCAAACTACTACCTTCTTGTTGAGGTTTTTTTTGCTTCTTCCTTAGCCTTTGCCTCGTTCGGTCTGGAGTCGGCTTGTCCAGACTCAATTAGCCACTTTCCTCGGTTGGAAGGCCTAGAAGGGGTCGAAAATTATCAAGCCATCGTTGTTTTGATTGACCTTTGAGTGGTTTTCCATCGATTTCAATATTCAAATCAATTTCAGCTAGTGAGTGCTGGTCAGCGGCAATTACATGACCTTACCATCGAAAATACTTCCCTTAAAATATTCTCCCGAAAGGTGTAACCACATGTTCTTCGCTCATGCCCCTTTTTTCGGGGGTGATCATAGTGTGTTGTGTCACTAATCCGGTAATATAGTAATAAAGCCTATTTGAGTTGGGTCTAACTGGAACAGATCCAGCACACCAAGGGAATGTGTTGAATAGTCAAATGTCAACTCAGCCTTATTTTGGGAAAAAATTCGTGAGAATATTCTGTGCCATTGGATCTTTAAATCAGTAGAAAAAAATTAAGCAAGGCCAATAAGTTTGATGAAGACAGGAGCAAATTTAGCAGTTATGGTCACCAAAATTAGTTTAACCTGAAAAGTACGCCTGGAAGCCAAAAATATGGTTCAAAGAACCGAAGATATCAGCATATTTGTTTTATAAAGAGGATCTTGGCTGAAGGTTGCAAAGCTTCAATCAGCGAAAAGTGACAGGCTACTATTAAATAGAGCTCAAGAAGAGCTCACTCAAACCTCAGCTCCTAGTATGACTGAAGAATGGTGAAACTTAAACCCAGTCTAGTCTAGTCTTGCTCCTACTGCTTCCTTGTTAACTATTTCACCTAAAAATGTATGTTGCTTATCTTCAGTAGAGTATGTTAACACTTCCTACAATTTATTATTTCCACATGAAATGGGAGGAACTCTATTTTGAATTCCCGTACCCTACCCTACTTCCAATATGTATCTATTCGCCTCTAATCTATTTGCTTCAATTAGGAAAAATAATAACGCAGCCTTCAAGACGAAATCTATGCCTGTTCACTGATGATTATTAGCCAACATTGCTAGGCATGAATTTCAAAAAGACATCAAAATCGAATGGGCTTGGCTATTATTCCGACAAAAAATAAGAAGAAGAAAGAAATGTGGTTACTTCCGACCCCTTACCCCTTGACGGATGGTCAAGGTTCGCTGAAATGTGCTTCAACTTTCCTAGGGACTCCCCGAGAAGCCAGCACTCCTCTTCCATTGCTATGATCTCGTGCCGGCAAATTGGTCAACCATCTTGGGACACTGAGTTTCTCTACATGGCGTAGGCAACAATAGAATTTACGTCCCTCCTTAATGTGTGACCTATCTACTGCCATTTCTACTCTGCGATCACGAGCTTATGCGCTTACATTCTTTGTTGAAAATGGTATCAGGTTATCGTACTTCGATGATACATCCTATACAAGGGTTGACAGACGGTTGGGGCTTTTGAGTAGCAATGATGTTCCCGTTCTATGTGCTACTCCAGAAACACAGAAAAAACATTAGAACAGAACAGTCTTAACCCGATCTTGCTATTTCAACATCAAGACGTCCACAATTTAGACAAGGCAACAAAAGCGAATCTCGCGCTGTCAATGCATCGAGCAACACCCAGTTCGTTGCCATCGTCGGCAGAAAGCACGCTTTTGAGATATATAAAATGAATGACATCTCATGAACCTTCGATTCTCTGCTAAATAATGCAGAAAGAGCGCTGATCCTTCAGACTGAGAACTTTTGTTTTGTTATCGATAGATCCTAGCAGATCTTGCTAATGTTACAGATTGTGAATTCCTACGCAGTCAATACTTAACACTCCACATGGGAGACTAGATTTCGATTACCAATTTTATCAGGAGCATTTATGACAAATGCATCTTTCACACGCTACGCTTGGAAGGAACCACAATTCCTTTCTCTTTATATGAGAGATCCCAACTGGAAGCTTCTTTCTCGAGGGGAACACTTAAATGAAGGTCTTCTAAAGACTTCCAAAACCACAAAACCGGGTGATAGGCTTTCAAGTATATTACGAACTGGGAAAAACCTCCAAAGTTGTGGATTCTAGGGAGCAATATTACTTGAGCCTCCAAAACAGAGAAAGGTTTTGTTATATATAATATACGAATATTGAATAAAGATCGGCACAACTGCGGTTTTGTGGGCGAAAGAGATCCCAAAATGGAAAGCGAATCAATCACAGCAACTTACTGTCGATTCGACTCAAATATTAGTACGGCCCAATTAGCGTTATGGTACGCCGTTTATTTTCCAGAAACTACTAAGGCTATACCCGCTGTAAAAAGAGTAAGTGGAATAAAATCCAGCCGGCTTAGATTTTCAGTCCCAGCTCACAAACATTTGCGAATGATACCAGCTCTCCCACTCTACAAATAGAGATATTTTTGAGGTCATCAAAAAATTATTTATCTATTGGCTGAAGCTTGGCTCTAACCAGGAGGGGCAATTGTAAAGTAAGTGCCTGGTTTAATCCTCCTCCCCCCAATTTTGGCAATGTGAATTGTAGGGTATGCCGAGCTTAAGAGCATCTTCTAAAAACCAAGGCCCCGGCCAGACCGCCGAAAATTCTGTACACATTTACACACGTCTGGTCCAAGAACTCTATCGATCCGGTCTTATTGTAGGGGACCACATCCCCCTTGACTTGGCGCACGTGGTGAGCCTACGAAGTTAACGCTGGTTACTTAGTGTGAGTAGATTCCGCGCTTCGCAATCGTCAACGAAACGCCGACTGTACCCAGCTCGTGCTTTGGGAAGTTCCAAAAATGCAGCCATTAAAATAAAACTAACTTAATCATCGCAAGAGATGACACTTCCATAATAGTTCAGAGAAAATCTTGGGCGTTAGATTGTCCAGCAAATAATGTCTTCGGATACCACCGGAGTCTGCGAAGTTCAGAAGAGTCTTTCTATGTTTAACTATTGAAAAGCCACAAGACCGTCCATAGGAGAGGAACTGCATTCTCATTCATGCAAGGAAATCCCGAATTTTATAATTGATCCCTTTTTACCTACGCCCTAATTGTTTTTCTTAATTCTGAGTATCTTCCCCTGGAACTCAACTAATTTTTCAGCTCCAATTTCTAGAGTCGTCCGCAGCACTTCAAGAAGTTATTCGTTCCGTAACACCACATGGCCATTTTGCCACTAACACGCCAATTTCTGATAATGCGGATTGTAGGCTATTTGAGGTAGAAATTCTATTGTCCCTCCCAGTTCGTGACACCGTGATGTTTTTTTCATCTCTTCTAGGGCACATCATGACAGTATTCAATTAAAATCACGAGCAAGCCGAAATAAAATTTACATTTGGTCGAAATTGTTTAGGATCGTTTTCCCAGTTCCTAGTGATCTTCTTGAAAGTACAAACTTTTTAACCTTGGAGAAAGCATTCAGAGATCTGCTGACCATTCGACCGTTCCGACATAATTTATCCGGGGAACCATTCATTCATCGGCAGGAGTTGCATTAGACTTTGGTTGAGGGTTTCATTCCCAAGTCGAGGTCCAATAAGCCCCCTATCCCAAGATTGTTACAGAAGGACACTAACACCTAGTTTCCAAAATCAACCATTTGTGACTATCCCCTTGACCACACCAAAAATATTTTTCAAATCCTCGTTCCCTCTGCTTACTATCAACAACCAGTAAGGCTTTATTAGAAACACCATTCTTTGACTCCCCCTTTCCCCTTCCCTCAAAACAAGCCTAACTTGAGTCTGTTCCCAAAGATGTAGAACACAATATTAACGAAATGAGAATAGATAAGGACTTATTCTCTGGGATACGATAATAATAATAATAATCGTTGGCGCAACAATCCATATTGGATCAGGGCCTTGAAGTGTAACGGTACACTAGGAGGCAATGTGGTCAGCATTGCGCTCGCCCGAGATTATTACCCTGGTTTGACTCAGGCACTCATTCACAACTGAGTCGACTGGTATCCGACGTCAAATCACGATACAAATCCCACTGCCACCAGTGAGATTTAAACCGCGACCTTCCGTACGACAGCCTTGTGCTCGAACCACTCAGCTATCCGGACACCTGGGATACGATGCAGTTTTTTAAGGTGTTCTCCTCATGTCCTAAACTCCAATTTTCGAAAAAATGCTTCAGAACTTTTTAAGGACTCTAAATGGCTTTATGCTTTTAGGAGGGCCTGCTTTAGTAGTGAGTAATGTACTTGTCACCTTTATTTAATGTGCGACTTATTTACTGCCACTTTCGACTGCTGAAGAACAAGGAATGACCAAATTCAGGCAGGTGGAAGGTGAAGGAATCTGTCAAAGGCATATGTCTCGAAAACTAGCTTCATCAGATGTGCGGCTTTTGAAGTTCTTTGTCTGCCTTTTCTTGGTAGGAAGTAAAAACTTCAGAAGCCAGTACCAACTACTGCTAGATAATTATGAGGAACTTTTGGCCATGAAAGCCACATCCTTCCACCTTCTGTCTACCAACAGAATTGCCAAGTCGTGGGGCTAGTTCGGAAATTATCTGGCTCTTATGCTCATGTTTTCATTCCTCCTTCTTTCCTTTTTTCTGGCTGACCTCTCTATATCTAAGATTCTGACTCATTTCACCTTCCTTGTCATTCATGTGTTCGGAATGCACTTAGGCGGTTTGTAAGTCCCATTTTTCATTCTTTGCTTTCTTTTCCAGGGTAGTTATGAGGAACTGGGGCTACATATACATATGTTATTGGGTGGAGTTAGCATAAAGCATTTTCCCTATCCAGTTCAGTCAGTCGACCATTACCCCTAAACACTTGAACATTGATTGTGAATAGTTGGATTGTACTTCTTCTTCACCTAGTTCCGTATTGACCCAGAGTTTCTGTCTTTTTATCGGTGGGGAAAGGGTCTAAATTTACTGCTGCCTCGTGTCATGCAGTTACGTTAAACTCTCATTCCTCCTTCCACTCTTTGCACAGGATTCCTTTAAAGTATCGTGTCGCGCAGCTGGATCAGCTCTTAACTGCGTTCTCTCCTTTTCTTTTCTTCGTCGGAAACCTTTTTGCCAAAGCTGTTCATGAATTTTTGTCAACCCCTTTTCAACTTGGTCGCAAGCCTACGTTGACTCCAGCGCGAACTTTCCAGTATTTTCAGGTGTTAAGCGCTTGCCTGTGACAGCAGTAAACCTGGGGCAATGAGATACAACATATTAAACATTCCTAGCCTCTGTTAAAGAATATTGGATAGTGTGGGGAATCGTCGCGGATTCCGGCCTACAATGCGTAATCCAAAAATACCTCCATGACCTTCTCCGCGTCATATTTGTTGGCTATCGAGCTTATCACTATTCTGTTTGATGGGTTCATATTATTTCCATGTAAGATGTGGAAGATGTTAGCCTGATGATCGTTGTATGTGTACTCTTGGCTGGCATGCCATTGCAAGCCCTTGGTTAAGGTATTTCTGACAAAGTTAACGTTCATTACCAATTCTAATTTTTCCCCCCGAAAGTGTTGCTTCCTCCAGAATTCGCAGGTTCAATTTTCAGGAGTAGGAATGTCTCGAAGAATATCCGCCCTCCTGCATTGGTTTCCGTGTTAGCTGACGGTGTCATTCATACATTTCACCTATTCACTCAAAGTTCAGTAAATATGCCTAAAATATCAATCAGTACATGCCATGACATCATTTGACCTTTAATTTTTTTTTTAAATGTGGTGGCCTCTGCGATACTTACCACCTGTTCGCTGAATTTAAACCAAACAATTTTAAGAAAAGCTATGGTTATGGTCCTGTGTGCTGTTCATTAAAATCATTTTAAAAGTACGCATGGTGATGTAATACAGAGCATAACAGAAAGCATAATACTGAAAAGTTTGGTGCAACTCGTGCAGTTGTTGGCGAAGTTAATAAAAGTTTAAATTGTCCCATTTGCGTAAGCTTACTGCACCTTAAGATATTACAGAGTCTCAGTATAGCATTGAAATGTTTAGCCTGACATTCTGAATGCATATGCAGTAGTAAATTGAGCTTTACTGCATCCAAATATTGTAACATATAAAATCCAAACAACTATTCATAACTAAAGCCCCAAGTTTCCCTGTTCTAAACTTTTCTACCATAAGAGCGTATGAAAGTTCTTGGTGGAATCAATGCCGAGAGCTAAACTGTGCGGACTTAGCGTACATGTTGCCAAACTACAGTATTTATTTATATGACTGTTGGGACATATATACCACAGGCACATCCCTAGCACAGTGATTCAAACAACCCTCTAGACTTACGTCTACATGTCAGTTCCTTAAATTGAATCCTGATAGTATCATCCACGGGAGGGGGAGGATGCTAAATATTCTAACCATTGGAAGCCTTCAACAATTCCATTGGTATGATAGTCACCTACATTCCAGGATATGGAGATACTGTTCCAACTGCCTATTTTTATGGCTACAATGGTGAAAACCAAAGTACGGATATATCTTGTTTGCTTTTCATGCAGTGAGGATGACCGTTCCAGATATAGTTCTTTCAATGTCCACGCTTAATGTTGAGAAAAAGAAACACATTAACGAATTGCTGAAGTCCTTTGCGAAATCCTATAATCAATGAAGTGAAATCAGGAGACCTCTGTAATGGACTAAAATCACGTTCCTTCACCACCCTTTAGCCGTCCCCTTTCACGGAAATGATATTGGTTTTTAAGGTTTTCTATAAAACAAATCCTTATTAAAATCGGGACTGCCATTTCGGTATTATGTTGTGGGGCTAGATCAGCTATGAACTGCAGCTCTTGTCGTTATTTGTAACTTTCCTCCGAAGCTCCTCCCTCCTCAGCAGATTGTGGATCGGATGGCCTTCATTAATTTTTCCACCGCCCTCCAAGATGTTTCAGAGACTAGCATGTGATCCACGATATTCTCGGATGTCAACCGTGCCTCTGCGTCGATTTCCGCCTCCGCTCTGTGTGCGGCGAACCGCCGGCAGTTATAAACAACATGCTCCGGGAGTCGTCATGCCCGAAGCGATAAAGGTATACACGGTACCCTTCATGTCCGTTTAGGAATTGAATTAGGTGCTAACTAACCGTGCCTTCGTTTGATCCATTTAGAGACATTCGGAATAATCCTGTGTGTCTAGCGTCCTTTATGTGAATCATCTCATCATCATCATTTTTTGCCATTTCAAAATAGATTCACTTCGTCCCAATTGCTGGCGATAGGTATACAACTCGCCTATTGCATATGATGGGTCATAGAGGCGTCGACCCTCTTTCGCCAAGATGTCGATAGGGAGCAAACCTGCTATCACACAAGCTGCTTTGTCTGATCTTGTATGGTAAGCGCGCGACGCGCAATGCACTCAATCGATATGGGGCTGCGATTTTTCTTCTGTTTGCTTCCAACTTCAAAGGCGGTGCCCAGATTGGAGCTGCATAAAGCAAGATGCAGCTGCCAACTCTCGAGATCGGAAGCTGACCGCTTTGCCTAGGATCACCTACATTTGGTGACATTCTTTTCAACAATGTAGCCACTCCGAAAGCTTTGATTGCTAAATTTTCAAGATGGGACTTGAATTTCAGCCTTTGGTCAACCATGACCCCTTGGTATTTAAGCGTTGGCTGCGACTGTATGATGTTTTCACCAATTCTGATCTTTATCGACGTTAGTTTCCTTCGTTTGGTAATCAGGACTATCTTATGCTTCGCGAGTGTCAGACCAGCTTCCTCTAGCCAAGACCTGATTTCAAAAATTGCCTCGCTTGTGAGTACCACGATCTCATCAATGTCTTGTGCAGCGATAGTTACTCCGATATCGTCTGCGAAGCCAAGGATTGTCACTCCTTTGGGTAGTTACAACTTTAAAATTCCGTCATACTTTATTATCCAGGAGAGAGGACCGAGGACTGATCCTTGTGGAACCCCGCAGGTTGTTGTCTGTCCGTCGGTCTGTCTGTCCGTCACATGTATTTTTCCCGGAGACTGTAACAGCGATTGACACCACATTTGGTGGAAAGGTGGGAACTGTGAACGCTCACGCATATAGTGAATTACATCATTTTACGTCGAATTTAACGAGGTATACATGCAAAGGGGGGTGTACATTTTTTTCATTAAATATAGTCATGTGCGGTATCAAATGAAAGGTCATGGTTAGTACTTTCCAAAGCTGGTCTTAATATTGACATTTGTTGAAAAGGTGGGGAGTCCGGGGGTCAAAAGTTATCTTTTTTTATTTAACGGGGCCATTCTCAGAAACTGCTTAACCGAAAGATCTGAAAAAAAAATCAAGAGGCTGCCACTATATATGGTGGCTAGGCTTTGAAATATCTTCATTAATCTCTCCTGCCTCCAAGTGTCCTCAGTTCTGAACAGGTAAGGATGAAGCCTTTCCTGAATGTTTCTTCGGTGATAGAAAAATAGCAAAGCTCAACAACAGCTCTACGGTCGCCACATTGACTCAAAAACCCGATCCATAAACCAAGCCCAACTGTGCTCCAGAAAACCACTGGACCCAAAATTGAACCCAACGTCTCTCCATCACATTTGCTCTATTTCAAATCATCTTGCGTAAACTACGCTTCACTAATTAATCATCTGCGTGATTCCTCTTAACACCAATGAATCTTTCATCACTTCATGGCTCCTCCGTCATGATCTTGTCTTATAATAATTCATGAAGTTGTCATGCGGCTGGCTATTAACAGAAAGAAATTAAATAGTACGAACTGCAAATGAACGCCATGTCACATCTGAAATCAGAGCAACTAGCGACCATGCATCTTGCGGGCGTGATAATAGTACAAAGTATCTCTAATCAGCTTTGTGCATTTGCGCTGTGTGAATGGGACTTATCACTTTTGATCCATTTTTCGAAAAAATCGTTCTCAGCACTTAGCACCGAGCTCTGTCTAGTGTCGAAGCTTCGTCACAGAAGCGTAGTTTTACTATCTAAACTTTTTGGAAAAAAATTTGAATCGAAAAACTCGTGCCTCCACTATCTTCTATGCGTTCAAAATAAAAGCTGATTCCATTATTTATAAGGCAAAACGCAGGGAGCCCCTGTCTCCTCCAGCTTCTTTCCAACCAAAGACCATATAAATATTGTTCTATTGATAATGCTTGACTTCACTTCTATCTTAAGCGCACCAGATAGTGCAGAAGAAAATCGCGAAAAAATTTCAAAGTTAATGTTTTTTAATTGCAAATTGAGCCAAGGGTATCTGAGATTAGAAATTCGCTGCTATAGTAGCGCGTAGCTCTGCAATTTATCAGAACCGCGGGAAGGAACACAAACCCCAAAACAGAGATGATCTCATTCAATTTATGTGTATTCCGAGACAAAAACCATTAATAACATAATGAGACCGAATATGAATTATTTTGTTGTGTGTTTGGTTGAATAATTATTCGCGTAACACGACGCACACGCATAGTAAGCTGAGAATACGCTAGAAGTATCTGAAAGATTTCAAACTATAAATACTCGCATCTTAAGTGTTTACAACGGTGCTTATTACCTAAGGAGCGTACAATGTAACGTGCGAAATTGTTTAATGGTTTTGTTGGGAACGTTTGAAATGTGGGCGGGAGAGAAATTGATTTAAACTCAACTCACTAGGCATTGAGGCATTGTCATTTGTAGGTAGTTGCATGGAGATGAAATAAGTGCAGCAATGAGTTATATCTAAATGGGTTCATTTAGATTTAGTCATTATCTGATGTGAAAATGTTGATTTCTTTCAAATCTGAGATAACATTCCTCCTAAAGTACTTCATAGGACAATTGCCGAACATAAAAAAGATCCCAATGAATCTTGCTGGGTTAGTAAAAGATACAACGGAAAACAATGAGAATCAGGTACGACAATCTCAATCTTCGTCAGCAACTTGACCTCAGGGGACATCAGACCTACACTGCTCCGAAAATTGGCACAATTCATGGCGTACCTAGAGGATATGCATGTAAAGGCCCCATTAATAATCCATTCGAAGGAGATGCGCCAAAAGTTGGTTCCAGCAGCAAGTGAAGACGAACTCAGGGTTAACGAGTCGAAAGCCGATTGCATGACCTTAACAGGGGACCGAGAAGACCAGAAGACCACCACATGAAATAGAAGCGATGACCAAAGACAGCCATGAGCATCACAGAACAGGGCGACGAGTCACTTCTACTCGTAAAATTGCAACTGTGGGCCCACGCTGGGCGCCTACTCTGTAACATATACAACAACTGTAGCCCCACATTAGGCGCTTACTCTACTACGCTGAGAATCAGGCGTTGCATCACCTTGACACCAGCACGGGCACCAAGGTTGTCAAAGAACCAGGCTCTCCTAACAGGTTTACCAGTCGTGAACACCGACTGCGCGTGATAACATATGGAACCGGACGGCACTTGCTAGAGCTAACCCGAATGCTAGCAGTTTGTCGAGATGAGGACTGGGGTTCTTGGTTGTCAAACATTATTTCCCTGGTAGGACACATAGATTTTATCACGTGCCTTGATTCAATAGCCAAAAAACTGAAAACACCCGGGGGAAACTAATCTAATAGGGACGCATAGTCTTCAGGCGTGTTGACACCATAGAAAATTTCTTGGCAAAAGAAGCTAGATTGCCAAATGGCCTAATAAGGGAGGGGACTAAATCACAAAAAACTCTACGTGCGCGGGATGGACGGAGAAGGACTAGCCCTGAGCCGATTCAGGCATCTATGCGACGAGTCCACGTCTTCCTTTCCTCTTTTTGGGGCGCCAGATGACATGTTGGCCCTAATTACTTCAGAGGAATAACGCCTCCGCATACGTACCAAACTATTCGCTGAAATCCTCCACACTATCTAGTTAAGAAAGGTTCATAAGGTCTACAAAATACTAATATATTCTATGTTTTACTATTATAACGTATGGAGCCGTCGGAAGAACAAACCGACACTTTTAAGCCGAGCATTCTATGAGAATTATATAGAGGAAAGGTATAGCGAAGTAGGTACAACTGTGCGCCAAACCAGTTATTGAATGACCTACCAGCATTCACCTTAATTAAATTCCTATGTTACAAAAAACAGAACGTGTCGAACGAATGCACGGAGGACCAATTTGACATTTCTTTTTGAAGGCTGAGCCTAAGGAGGTCAGCTTCTTTAGGCTCAGCCAGAGAATGTCACGGAAAAAAGGAGGAGAAAATACCAGATGGTAGGCTGCTTCTACGATTTTTTGGGTGGGACGATACGTTTAGCTGATTAAAATATACATATCAGAGAGTTTAAGGCTGAATACGTGATAAAGGATCCTCAGAGTGGCATGATGTCAATTTAGACGAACTAGGCACTTAAAATCGGTGGCTGCTGTGAGGGGTTGAAATTCAGTACACACTGATTGCAAAAAAGTTGAGCAAAGAATCAGTTTCGAGTTTCTAGTAGGGATCAAGATGATGTCAAAGTCAGGGTAGAATGATGTCCTTGCACATCCAAGGCTTCGTGGTAAATAACCCAAAGGATTTACCCTCGAAATTGTATCGAAATTGTAGCTTGGAAATAAAAAGCCATATATTATGTAACCACAGCAAAAGGTCATTCCGTGGCTGACGGAGATTTATCGAACCCGTGTTTTACTTAAGGACGTATTGCATAGCAAAGTATCCGTGCGTATAGCTTTCATATCGAAAATAAACAGGCTTGATTGTGACCCCGCGAAGGACTTTTGCTCAATCAGTCTTACTTTCTTTGCACTCAAACCCCTAGAGAGCGTTCTAAGTACCCACTTAAGGTTGATTTTACAACACAATTAAGAGTACTTTAGATCACACAAAGTAAACCAAAGTTGACTTAATCAGCATAACTTCAAGGAAAGGGAGTACTCGAAACTCATTCCCTGGTCGGTTATGACGAGAGAGCCTCGACACAAGTTAATGCTGTAATGTTTTCCGGGGGTATCCCTTCAAGTTTCCGCGTGAACCTATGGATGATTATGAGGTAATACCTGCAACCTTTCGAGTCTTGCGAAGATGTTGACCGAGAGAATACGCAGCTTTTCTCCCATGTTCCGTTGTTTTGCACTTCTGGCATGCGATGCACTGTCTGGTCCAAGAATAAATGTCCTTCTTCATGGACGGCCAAAAATATTTTACGGTGACTAGCCGATTCGCGATCCGAATACCTTCGTGTGTTAAATCGTGAAATGTTTTTTCCGGAATCGCAGTATATGTTGAACGTCGAATCGAAGATGGCAAACTCCCTAAATGAGAGTTTAAGGTTCGCTAATAACTCACGATCATAGGCGCTGTAGTTGTCTTGATCGGGGTTCAGTTGCTTGGAAAAGAATCTTATCAGTTGCCTTTCGGTGAAGGGCAGCACCTACGGCTATGTCTGAGAAATCGATGAATGCAACTAGGTGGCTACCTTGCTGTCAAAAGTGTAGCTTCCACCAGCTGTGTGCCTGATGGTGCCAAATGCTTAGGTAGCCTCGTGCCCATTTTCCTCCTAACCGTTAAGGATCGACCGAAAGTGGGCTGTCCTGGGAAAGAAACGGAGGTAGAAGTTTAACATGCCCTAAAACCTTCTAAGATTCATCACTATTTTTGAAAGTGGGAAACTCGAAATCGCTTACATTGTAACTGGGTCCTGTTGGATGCTTTCAGCGGTAATCAAATGGCGAGGGAATCACACCCGCGGTTATAAGAATTTGAATGTTTTAATACTGAGGACTAGACCGGCCTAAAAGTGCCGTTCAACAGACCCAGAAGAGGAAGCGAACAAACGAAAAGTCAAGGTTTCGTAGCTCAAAATGGATAAACATCTAAAAAGTTTGCGTTATATTGCACGGTTCAAAAGTCATCCTAGTTAATTCGAAGGGTAGAATCTCTTCGGGAGCTGCAGGGATTGGGTGACATGCCGTGACTAATTTAATTTAGTTTGATTTAGTATCAAGGCCATAGCTCCACTCAGACATTTGTTAGGCCTATACTACTATACTCTGTACTATCCCCGAAAGTTTTCTCTTCAATAGCTTTCCGGCTGTGGCGTTCGAAGATTTTTGAGACTCTGAGAACATCCTCCAGAGAAAGAAAGTGCACACATTCTTCGTCAAAGAGGAGCTTACTGAGGAGTTTTCATTTGAGATCTGAGGAGTTCGATCAGCTGCATATGAAGCGCTGGGCTGTCTCATCCTCTTCCTCATATTGGCTGCATAGAGCCGAAACCAGCACTCCAGTTTTTTTCAATATAGTAGTATAAGGAGCAGCCTTTTGTTAAAAGCCTACTGGGATTTTCATGTCCCACTTCTTAAGGGACAACAATAATGTCACTCTAGCAGCCCAGGGTTCTCTTACAAAGATTTTCGCATGACGATAAGAGATTATATTTCTCCAATCTGTAATATAAATTCTTGCAATTTACCCTTTCAGAACAGACTTGACAATGAATGGCCAGGTGGTAAAAGCTGGCTCTGGCGCCACGATTGTGGATCCAAACCCTTGGCAAACCAGTCTGTCAGCTTCCTTATTACCATATTTGAATGCTCTGACAGCAACATCAGGAATGTTTCGTATAGTTGGCCAAGTTTCAGCAACAACTAGTGGCACTCCACAACAACTAGCTTGGTATGCTGTTCCTGTTTAGTGCTAACAACGCTGCTCGAATTTCGGAAAAGGTCCGAATAGTGCGACCCCGCCATTTTTGTTGAAAACATTCTTCTGCTACTACTGAACTGACATATATCTCCGCGTGGAATATGGTCGTCATTTTTCCAAGAGGTCGAGCCAGTTCTATAATCGAATTTCCCAAGAACACCCCTCCGCCGTCTTTCATGACTAACTCGTCAGTGAAGGATATCAGGTCTGTAATCCTAAGGATTCGTGACCATTTATCGGTCATTTTTCGCTTTTGGTCATTTCGCCAGAGTATGACTTTTTAAAGGCGAATCTGGAAAGCATTTGTTCGACCGGTATCCGCCGTCGTTTGTTGCTGTCCATCTCAGCTCCAAATGAATGGAGGGATAAATGCCCGGTAGCTTTAATTGCAGCCGTCAGCATAGTACTCTTTGCTTCAGTAATCCTTAGGCAACTAAGCCTTTGAATCTGCGCTTTCAGCTTCATACTGTAAGCTCGTCCGTCTCGGACACAAGGCGATGCCTACTTATATCGAAATGGACTTCTAATCAATCCGGTGCAGTGAAACTCCCCAGGTCTCACCTATCGTAGTCCTACAGGCCTAGATCAATCCGCAGGATTTCTAATATTGCTTTTGGATTTGGGCGTACACGTTAGCTTGGAGTCGGGATGTGTTCCTGAATACTTGACTGTTTTCAGCAGCTGGATTTCCACCCTTGAGGAGGTGGGTAGCATGTAGCTGCCCCATCTAACGTTCCTAGTGAACATAACTAGAGTCCATTGCAGAGGTACCAACTGTAGATTACATGCATAGCTGCATTCAAGCAGTCACATCCGTGTCAGCAAATTTGCCGATAATTATTATGGCTAGATCGTCTGAAAATGCGTGTGCGAATGCTTTTATATTCTCAACGAGCGATCGCAAGGTGTCCATTAACAGAAGCCAAAATAAAGCAGAGGAAACCCCCTCCCTGTGGGCAGCTGCTAAGGCATCCTGCCCCAGTACTGTCCGACCCGAATGCGGATATTTCTGCACTCCAGTATGTTATTGGATCTAACTGATTAACAACCGATAGATTCAACCGACAGCTGTTTCAAGGTCTGTAAATACCTTACTTAAGGAGTTCTTGCGGAAGTAATATAGGAACCTTAGAAAAGATAGGGAACCTAGTAGTATTGATGTGGTGCTGAACATCATGCTTAACTGGGTCAGGGAAACTGCACTCTATAGTGATGTTGCGATGTTTTCGAAGAAGTGCGTGAATACGTGGATCAGCAACGTCTTCAAAAAGGATACAAAAATAGTTGAGCGTATAGTTTGAGATGAGGAATCTATTGTGCACGGGAGGTCTGTGCCTAAAATGGGGGTGCTAATATCCACACGAACGAAACAAAGGAACTTTCCTCGAAATCCAGACTCATGTCTACTTGCCTGCAACTATAAGCGCAGGTCCACGAAAAAATTCTCTGCAGCAGGTTTTAAAGCTTTTGGTGTTAGGCGATACCTCAGGATGTTTGGAGAACCAAGACTTCAGCGCCTAAATCTAATATATTATTTGGTGACACGGCTGTCATAACTTGTTTGGTGATGTGGTGGTTTGTTCCGGATACCCATTACCAGTCCCTAGCAAGTCTAGTTTTTTTTGGGAAAAAAAGTACAGGGGCTGGTACATTGAGTGGTCTTTTCAGCAAACTTTCAGTAATACCACCATGCCTGCCACTTGTCCAGAGTCCCGACGATCTACTATCAGATCGCTCTTTTCGAAAGGCGGATCTAGACCGCGATCTGGTCCTACCTCCAGAAGATAAAGCATCAATTGTCTCCGATAACATAGAAATGATGGCTGTCATCGTCTGTTACGGCTGGGTAACCTGGTCTGACGTGCCACGCAACACCTTGCCAATTATGGGTAAGGCGTGGAACATTTTGATTTTATTGGCAGTGACAGCCAATTTGTTCAGTGCAGGCGGCCTGTCTGCTCTCCAGAAGTCTCTGCATCTACACAGTTCTTGGCTTGGCGTATCCTAAGCGTTATATATATCAATGAGTGAATAAGCTTAGCCGTGTCACATACTGTCAGGCGTTTAACGAGCTGGTTCTTCGGCACTATGTAGGAGCAGGCGACAGCAGACTCTGCTTTGAAGATATTTCTTCGGAAACAGAATTTGGTAGGTAACTCCTGCCATTCCACCAATCACACTGCTAACTTTGGGCACTCGAAGGACTATACATGCCAATACTGGGGATCGACTATTGTCATGTAAAATTTTTAAAACCCAAGATTATAGTCCCTTTGTGGCTTCATTCTTCTATTCGGCATGCACCATACTTCACTTTACCTTTCGTTCTTAAATCTGGTTTTGCACTTCTCATCTTTTTCAACCCCCTTTCATATCATCTCAGCATCACATCCAAATCATGAGAACTTTCCAATAAAGTCATTGAAAGAAAAAGCGTCAACTAATCACAATCTAAACTGATATTCCGTACTGCAATGAGTGTATCTATTACAGAACAGAAACCACAAATGTGCTGCTACTTCAGCTTGGTGCGGGTTCACTGAACGCTAAAGTGAATCTTAAGATATAACGTATCCGAGTTTTTATCATTTCACATATCGTCATATCTTTCGCATATTCAGATTTTAATAGCGCAAGCTTGCACTATCGATAAGTACGCGTGTAACACTTTGCGCTATAATTGAGTGGCACTGACATTGAAGAAGTGGCAGTTTTGACTATTCCGTGCTGTCAGACAAATTGCGGTTGGCTTTGCTTCAATTTAGTCGGGGTCTCAGTCGACACTCCATTGATAGATGCACTCATCCCCGGAAAAATTCGACTAATCTTCATCTCAAATTAAACTGTCATTAGGATCAGATACTTGTGGAACCCTCGGTCTCAAATTTTTCCTACATTAACCTTTGATATCTTAGACCCTCAATAGAGATATCTGTTGCCAACAGTTCTATTTCAATGAATTTCAATTGATTGATTGTCGATTATGACTTTAATCAAACTAGGCTGAGTTTGATTGCGGATCAAATTTAGTTTTTGATATAGAATTTCAGGCCACAAATAGATACAACATATTGCAATTGTCGAGTGTCGTCCTTCTGCGTGAAGTTGATGTACTCGAATAAAAGGTAATATCGCGGTCAGTATGCGGTTTACTATCATTTACTTCATCAGTTATGGAATAAATACTTATAAGAGCTCGATTAGTTAAGAATTAAACGACAGTGGAATTATGTAATTTATCAATAGTAACCATTCCAGCGAAATGAGAAGTGGAGAAGATAGTGGTTGGGATATGTAGGGTTGGAAACCAATTTCGCTTTTAAGCAGAGTTTAGGAAAGGTCTTAATAGATTTCTAGGTAGAAAAGGTTAGGCATTCTAGATGAGCAAATATCTTTGTCTTTTGGATTTGTATCTTTCGATATTTCGTCAAATCGCTTCATCTCAGTCTTAGTTTATCTGATCTCTGGTAACTCGTATCTAATATTTCTGTTAAGGGGAAGTCGCACCGCGTCCTTAAAGATCTATTGTGCCCCTTTTTCTGGTTATAGTGTACCAATTAATCATGGTATTTCAAGCAAACCACCACCACCACCATGCACTTGGTATAGACTGGTACCGTTGTTGCTTATCTCAGCGCGGCTCTGATTGTGGTCACAAAATCAATCCGTGCCTTAAGAAGACCGTGGTGTTAAGTCGTCCAGACAGGTGCTCACGTTAAACCCTCAAGGATTCACTGTCGCTACATATTAAAGCAGTGTCGCGTGCGTAACCTTGGACTTGTATTCCAGTATTTGTTAGCGCATCCAGTAGTTTGTCCACTACCATATTCCACATAAGCGGCGGTAGTAGCCCGCCCTGTGGACAACCTTGCGTAGTATTCATGACAATAGAATTTGTACCTGTCGATACTTATGTTTGCCTGCTTTCTAGCATTTTGCCCATCCAGAATGCCAGGGTGTTTCCCACTCCCTTGCAGCTGAGAGAATCTTGTACCTCTGTGTGCGATGTGTTGTCGAATGCTCCTTTGATATCCAAAAACACTCACAGTGCTATTTCTTTTGTTTCTATGACATCCCTTAGCCCTTCTGTCAGCTGATACAGAGCAGTTTCCTGCCCGGTAAGCGTGTTGACAGTGATGGAGGGGATTACACTTTGGAACGTTAGTTCTAATTTAGTTGTCTATAACCTTCTCCACCGTTTTGAGTCCGAAAGACTTAAAAAGGATCCTTTTTACTGGTTTTTGGAATCAAGACCACTTTTGCCCGTCTCCATGCCCTTGGTATGTATCCCAGTGCTATGCTCGCCCCTCTCTGGATTAGTGCTGGGAAAATGCCATCTACTCTGGGTGATTTCAGTGATTTAAAAGATCCCATTGCCCACCTTACCCTAGGTTCTGGGCATATCTCTTTTACTAGTTTCCAGTTCTCCTTTCTTCCCCTTTTATTCGTTGCTGGAGTGTCAGGCAGAATGTTGTCGCCTGCCCACGGTGACAGGTAGGATCCCGGGATATGAATGCTGAGAAGCAGGTGTACCTTGTCCTCCACATTCTCGGTAAATGTCCCATCTTCCTTCTTCAAACAGACAGACGATATTGCTCAGTGTTTGGCTACAGCCTGGTTGCTTCTGTGATCTGTTCGATCCCTTCACAAAATTCCCTGAAGCTGTTCCGTTTTGCTTCCCTGATCGCGTTGCATTTTTGTACCTCTGCCAGTCCCCGGTTTGTTTTGGCTGGTTGAAGAGTTTTCATACCTCTGTCCTCATTCTGGCCGAGTTCGTGTTCCACCATGGTACATCCCTTGATGACTTAACCCTCTTAGCCGGATAGCTGGCCTCATAAGCGCCAATGACGAGTGTGTTCAGGTTTTCTACCACTGTTTCTAGTTCCAGTTCGCTCCTGATGTCACCGCCCCCTTGAAGGTGAGCCATATTGTTTCTCAGGTGTGTTACATAGGATTTCCAATCCGTTCTCCTGGGATTCCTTATTATTCTTTTTATGTCGGAATTATCCTCAATGTCGAATCTGGTTATTCTGTGATCAGACATAGAGGGCTCATCCGGCACCCTCCAATTCTTGACCATCCTGTTCATTAGAGCACTTCCTAGAGTTATGTCTAGTACCTCCTGATTAGTGCTGGTCGCAAATGTTAAAGTGTTCCCTAAGTTATACATTTCTAACTTATTGAATTCAAGAAGGTACTCACCTCTTCGATTGGTGTCGTTGCTTCCCTGGACTTCGTGATGGGCTTTGGCATGGCAGCCGCGCAGAAGTGGTAACGCCCTCTTCTCACAATACTTCAGCAGTTTTGCGACTTGTTCCTGAGGAGCCCGGATTTCGCCTCCTGGGAAGTATTCCGATGCCACGACTGCCTCTCGAGTGTTCTTCCCGGGTTCCAACGAGACGTTAATAGCCATATGGTCCCCGGTTAGGAACTCTAAAAGGCGTATATATTCTAAATTACGTTTAAAAATTATCCAAGCTCTTGGTGTTTCGCAAGAGTAGTCCCAAATTACCTGCATACTTCACCCAGGGCTCCTGAGCCAGCACTATTCTAATGTTCTCCTTGGAACTTGCTCTTGCAATTACCGCAGATGCAGCTTTCGCATGGTGAAGGTTTATCTGGGCTGTCTTAGTGCTGATCATTGGCTCCTTTATTGTTTGGAGTATCGCCCTCCTCCTCCAACATGGGGCTTTCCTGCGCGTCGCTGTCCACCCTGAGTCCTAGAAGTCCTAGGTCTAGGTCAACTTCTCTGGTTGATCAAGTCCTTTCCGCCTCTATGGCTTTCTAGACTTCTTCGGGGACATCGGTATGTTTTTCACCCGGTGTCTCCTCCGAAGTATCTTTCCTCAGCTTTTTCCTGTGCACATGCACGGTAATGTTACCAAATCGACAGTTGATATGGCAACTTCGATTTTTGATTGCCTCTACGGATCGGTCGTCTACCCCGATCTTGAGAAGTTTACCCTTTTCTGCAACCTTGCTTCTGAAGACTCTACATAATCGCGTATGGAGACCTTCATTCTGAACGATAGGAGGCCCATGAGATCTTCCGTCTCTATTGCCGCGGCTTTTGGGCGAAAACTGCCACCATGTGTGCCCCTGGTATATCATACCCAGCACATGTTGACAGTTCTGCCCCTTCCCAGCCTGGCAATTTAGGAACTATGGTCCTAATCCACTCTGTAGTGTTTTCCGTCGCGCAGTCTACCAGCATAGGACCTGGTCGAAAGCGTATCCCGGTGAACACAAGTTTCGAAGTCCATCCCTTGCACATCTGCCTCACGAGTGAGTATTTGCTCGGGAAATATTTATGGCAGTATGACCCGTAGAATGCCCCTGACCGCACTAGCATAGCTAATGGCTTCACCCCTGATATGCCCGGGTTTTCTTCCCCCTTGGGTTCAGGTTTGGATTTTTTGGGAGCATTCCCTTCATGCGGGCTAATCTCTACTTTTCCCCATTTTCTCGGCTCTGATAAAGATAGCTTAGGTCTATCCTGAGTCTTGTTAAGGGTCTTTTCTGGTTTCAGACCTTCCTTCAGGTAGTACAGGTACCTGCGCCTCTAAGACTTGTCTCCTTCCAGAGGTCTGATATATTTATCTCAGACGTGCTTTTCCTAGTCCCTGCTTTTTGAGCAGTGGCGTTTATTGGTTGTTGTCCACGTAGTATACCAATGTTGACCTCGGATCTACTGCTTGACGTCCCAATTTCTCCCTTCGTGGGTGTGTCTAATATAAATCAATGCTAAAAAAATCTTATCTTCCACAAAAGATACATATGTAGATTTGATAGCGTTATAATAAATTTTCTTTTTCTTTTCATTTCAGGTAAGTCCAAATCAATCTGGTGTTTAAAAACTTCAAATTAACGAACTTCCTGCCATGGTAAGTCTAACCATCGTCCTGATCTGCACGTTACCCAACAGTGGTTACCCTTTCATATCCCACTGAATTATGTCTGGAGCCATATCAAACTCTTCTGCATATTTCTCCGCGACTTCCTCGACAATATAAACAAATTCATTCATTCAAAAAATAAACAAATGACCACGCAAAAATCTCACTAGCTTCGTTAATAATAACACAGTTTCGTGTGTAGTAACCCATGATGGACGCAAAAAAAATGGAGTCAAACGCTAATGTTGCGGCAGACGATATTTATTTGAATTTAGATGCAATCGGATGGATTTGGATAGTCTGAATCGGGTGCTTTTCTGTGTTTATGCTATGTTCAGGGTCCAATGGCCGTTAGTAGCCCATATCGTGACTGGAATGGACTCCATGGAAGCAACTTAGTGCCACTGAGCCCCCCAAGCATTTCATTTATTTTATCACTCCAACATTATCTGGCAATCGACTACACTTTAGTGGTCGTCAGATGGTTAATGGGAGAAAGATAAATAAGAAATCATTTATATCGTGTAATAACAATTATATTAATTATCGTAAATTGATAGTCAGCAATTATCTGTAAGTGAGAGTACTCAAAGCAATGAAGTGACCATACGGGGTTGAGAGAACTCTTTCGATTTAGACTTGAAAGATGTTTGGAGCCACAAGTTAGAGGTGCTTAGATAATTATCGATAATGCATAGATAAAGTGTTTGTATCTAATATCTTGGTTGGGAGACATGATCATCAATCATTTTTCCGTGACATAGTCAATTTGTTACGCTATGGATATGTAATGAGGGGATTTTAATTACATAAGACTGAAAACTATAGAGCGGCAAAAATGTATCTTGCTTTGAAAGAAATTTAATCACGGAATCTTCGTCCATACTAAAAATAGGAAGCTGTATCTAATTATTGAAAGATGCACTTTTCGGAGTTGAAATAGTGAAACGAAAAAGGCCGGCTAATGATGTTTCTGCTCATTCAGGGATATAAGGAAAAGCCACATGTGCTCCCCTGCGTTATGCCAATCAACTAGGGAAATCGTTGTACATTACTTACGAGAAATTATGATTTTTTTTTCAATTCGAAAGGGTAGGCAGGTAGGTGTCAGTAACTGCTCCAAGGAGCCCAATTAGCGCTGTGGTGCGCCGTTTTGATGCAACGAATTCCTAAGTCCGTGACAGGTGTTATGAGAGCAGGGAGGCAGAGTGCAGCCGGCTCAGATCTTCAGAGCCAGCCCGTAGCATTTACGAAGGAAAGCAGCTCTCCCACCCTGCAGTGGCCTCTCAGGTCACCAAAGAATGGTTTACCCGGTATCCGTAGCCTGACTCTAGCTAGAGCAGAGGAACCGCAAAGGGAGTGCCTGAGGATTTCCCCTCTTCTCTGCAGCTTCGCCAATGCGAATTGTAGGGTATTCCGTTGTATGCATTTGGACCCATCTGAGGTCCGTGAACTGCTAAGTGGTGCGAGTAGATTCCACCTTTGACAATCGCCAGCGAGACACTGACTATACCCGCAGAAGGACTGCCAAAAGCAGAGACCCGCCTGGCCAATCCGTCAGCCCGCGCACTCCTCTCTATGTTCCTATGACCGGGAACCCAGAGGAGGGTTACCTTGAGCCCACTGTTGAGCGCGTTTCTGCAGGCTGTTGTTGCTGAATACAAAGCCTTAATGACCGCTTAGCCGTCGGTCAGAATGACTGTGTTACGCTTTGAGTTTTAAAAGGCCATTAAAAGGCTCCCAATATCACCAGTACTTCCTCTTGGAATATACTGACATAGCCTGGGAGACCATACGACTCGGATACAATGTGTGTATTCGAGAAAACTCCAACATCGACTCCACAGACCACCTTTGATCCGTCGTTGAAGAACACTGTGTTATAACCTTGCAGCACGCCGCCGGTCTTACACTCTGCCCTGGTTGCCAAGCCCACAGCAAAGTTTCTCGTGAAGTTCAGCTTACATGTAGCATAGTTAGTGGGAAGTGCCCCGATTTTTTTAAGTACGTCGTCCAGGATGGCACATTGCCCCCGGGTAGGACTGCAGAGCCCCAGTAGCACCTGCACACGCGATTCTTTGAATCCCATTAAGCTTCATTCGATTGTACTTTCTGCTCAAAGCCTGCGACTGTACAATGGAGCCGTGGTGGAATGAAGATCTGTCCAGCCTCAGGAAGCTGACCAGGGAAATCTTCAACATCTGCTACAGGCATAAATACTGGCAACTATACAAGGACAGCCTCAGGACTTACAGGTCGGGCATCAAGACCATCAAGAAGCGGTCTTGGTTAGAGATAGGAGCCCATATTTTCTTAAAAAATCGGACAGCTTCTGGACGGAATCTTCTAGCAAAATTTTGGAGCTGCTGGTTCAAACGCACTTTCCCGCCAGCGAGAAGGACTGTGAGTCAGAGCCTTTCTTCCATCAAGGAAGCCTTGACCAGTATTGGTTTGGAGGGGTATATTACGCATTGGATTATATCCATGCTAAGAGCCAAAATAATCCAGTCGGTTCTGGGAAGCAACCACTTGACCAGAGCTGTGAACAGAGGCACGCTCCACGCCATCTCTTTGGTACTCTGGTCAGTAGTGATGGATGAAATTCGGCGAATATTGAACAGCAGCGGGATGGAGGTAGTGGCGTATGCCGACGATTTGGTGATATTAGTGCCTTGGATGTTGAGCATTAGGAAAGAGGCGGAAAGAAGCGGACTCGCCGTACGCCCACGCAAACCGGAACCGATGCTCAAAGGTACAAAGGTAGCTGAATTCCATCTGCCATGGCTGACTGAACAAAGATTGGTTCTTTTCTCCAATGTAAAGTTTCTGGCTGTAATACTGGATCCTAAGATAAGTTGGTGATTGAACATAGAATTGAGGGATAAGAAGACCTGTGTAGACATCTACGCCTGCAATAGAACCTTTGCAAAGAAATGGAGTCTCGGGTCGAGGATGATTCTCTGGATATACACAGCTGTGGTGCGTGGTTTCGGTTAGTAGGGTGATATCAAGGACCTCCTCCCAACTGTCACAGTTCTCCGAGCTGGGGAAATGAAAGGTTGGTGTATCGCCCACCGACAGATTTGTATTAATAATCAAATCAACGAAAGATTCACCTCTCTCGCTGATTTCCGAGCTGCTCCAAAACGTATGCCTTGCATTAACGTCGCAGTCTATCAAAAGGTTCGCCCTCTTTGCTAATATGGTGCTCATCAAATGCTGCAAATCTTCTGCGGACCTGATTGGTCATGAGCCATGTAACACGAGGAAATATACACGTTCCCTTCCCCCGCCTGCTTCAGTTTGACCATAACTAGGTCCCTGGAACTCAGGTCTGGACACAGAAAAGCCTGCAGACTCTTCTTCGCAAGGATGTATGCTCAAAGCCTTCCCTGAACAGTGTTTTCTGTGTTGTGCAATAAATTATAATATTTGTTTTGGAGCTCCTTAATGATTCGCTCGCCTCCGATCTAAGGCTCCAATATTAATGTGATGTCGATATCTTCCTCTAGGAGGAAGACAAACAGATTAGCCAAGGGGGTTCCTCCTCCTTGATAACTACCCAGTCGTCCATGGAAATCCTAGAGTTTTGAAGGCGCAGGGATTGGACGAGCCAGCAGAATTGCCATGCGCCAGCGTCACACGTAAGCGGCTACTGGTTACGTCGCTCAAGGGTTTCGCAGTTGGAGTCTCGTCGGCTGGCTGTTGCTGCTTAGTCTTATCCAGAGGTTGCTTAGTGTTCATGCTCTTGCCTACACTGTTCCGCTTGTTGTTTTTTTTCGACCTCACCTTGAGACCGATTGCGTTTGAGAGCGGTGGACTTCGGCTTCTGTTCCTCTGCCAATAGCTGTTCCTCTGTGAATAGCGAACCTACTTCAACGACTGAGTTAGCTTCCTTTTTATAAGGAAGACTGAAAAGACTTCCGATTTCGTCCAGAGCAGAGGCAAGTCATCAGATGCTCCCTCACCTCCACTCTGGGAGTGTAGTGACTGACGCCGCTCGAGGGTATTTATCGCTTCTTTATATAGATTCGCAAACACAAAATGTTTCTAAATGAACGGACTCTGTGCCAATAGAGAGGCTCATACTTCCTTGTGTTGCACTTGCATCCGTTCAGAGAATAGTAGGATGTTTGTAATATCCTCTCGGCACTCGAAGTTCACTGAAATATTTTTGGGAGTAGTCCCGCAGACCCAATAAGTAAGTTCCATTTCTTCGTGGTGAAGTTCCAAAAAGAAGGCGCAACACGATGCCCTATGGGATACGTGCAAATATATTGGAATATACCACTTGAGTCCTTCATAAAAAGCTGTTTTTCTTAAGGATAGCTGTCGGCAAATACCATGAAATAACTGGACCTGTCAATTATCGTTGGACGGTTCCGAATTTGGTTGCAGTTGGCCAAAATCGATGCATTTCTCAGATCCACTCATTTTAAATCGAATCAGTAAGAATTTCATAGTTTCAAAAGTGCGGAAATCGAAATGCCAATCTTTCTTAAAAGATATATGGGACAGCAAGAGGACTTCTTTCTTCCTTCTTAACACTGCTTAACACTGCTTTAGGGAATCGTTTGACTCGTTGGCGACCTGAGTGAAGGTAAATATGCTAGAGTTTCCGCTGAAGGACGTGTGTCACCTCAACATTGAGCCGCATTTTGTTCTTCCTCCAAAATCTGACTGTGTTGATCCTTACAGTTCCATAACTCCAATATTGACTAACTTCCAGGTAATACATAACAAGAACAGTTGGCTCAGGAAACAGGAATTCCAAATTGTTTCAATCATCTGACGCAGTTTCCCTCCGGACTGTGATCTCCTTCCAAGGCAACCAAGAATGTCTCCTCCGCATAATTTCAGGTAGACCTGCCAGCTAGCCAAGCCTTTTTACTTCCAGTAAACCTCCAAAAGCCGTTTACTCCGTTTCAAATATTGAGAAAGATGGGGTCTTGTCCGCACTAACCCGGCAGACCATCTTTCGTACCAGCCACCGAGATACTAAGGTATGTCAGGTTGATGATCGACCCTACCTCAAAAGGTCGGCACACAGCCAAAACATCAGTCAACTGGTGATGTTTTTGAGTAGGATTTATCCTCTGGTGTTCCTCATTCGGCTTCCCCATTATAAGATCCACGTTTTGAAATTGTCGACAATTCTCGCAGGGTCGTGATTTTCAGAGTCCACCAAACGAAAGACTCACTATCGCTTGATAATAACCGCCAGGAGTGACTTGATTTAAATCAACAAAGTAACCTTCGCCTTGAGCTGACCAAGAACAAAAAATGTTTGAGAGTCCTATTCACTATTTAGTCAATGAGTTTCTCAACGTTAATCAGTTTTATTATTTAACCAAATAAAATTTAATACAAAAATAATGACGAAGGCAGGTTTTCACAAAAACTATTACGTATAGGGTAAAGTAAGTCATTCAATGCCGATACTTTTTTGAGGAAAAAGGGGACGGCACAATCCCCATGAAGCTCCCACAAGGGCGCAAAGCGCTACAACCCAGCTCAAAGCACATGAATCAGGAGAAATTCAAGGTGCTATCCCGATTCTCATGGTACCAGTATACCCCTAGTAAGTTTTAGTGGCCGAAACACTCCAGATGAGCCTCCGTGCAAGCTCAGGTCTAATCGTCTATATTGGGCCTTGGAGCATTTGTCTTCTACATCGCGACCAGAACGTCATAGTGATTACAGCGTTTCCCGGTGCCACCACATGGAGGGCTTCCACGGACACTCGGTTTTGGTCCGGCGACAGGGTAACTGCCTCGTCTTCCTCACCGCCCCATTAAAGCACCGATAAGGTGGACAGGAGGAGGTGTCTCCAACAGGGTGTTTTATGCAGCTAACCAAGCCCATAGATCGTTGTGATTGCCACTAACCATTTCCTCAGAATGGTATCTCTGAATGAGTCTCTTTCTCGCGCTACGCCATCCAGCGAACAGCGGTTCATTCATCAAATGATACCCCAGCTAGGTTCTGGGTATATAAGAACCTAGCCGGGGTATCATTTGATATCCTTTGAAATACTGAGTGAGAACTGCTCCTTTTCGGCATCCTGCAGATGATCCACCCGATCTTTGTTTGCCTCTTATCAAGAAGTTGGTACGCTGTCTTATTGGGGACGCTGATGTTATTCAATTTTTGCCCTTTGGAATTAACAGATGTGAACCCCAGCTCGAGATTGATTACAACCAAGTGGTCCCTTTTGAACAGTTCCTCTATCTCTAATGGTCCGCGAGATGGACCGAATCTCTGATTCTAGTGAATTTGAGGCTGGAAAACACTGTTCCCGTTGCGGACCTTGTAAAATATCAGCTATCAGTTTTCAACTCGAAATCAACAGGTATATAGCCGGGAATCTACCCGGGCATTTTTCGGCTTGGCGCTATTGCATTTTTTTTGAAAACCTTGTTTATCTAAAGGACCTTCACATCAATCGGCTTAATGAGAAGAGCCGTTGAGCGAGGTCTGTCCCCTTTTTTTTTGGTGCAGATGTTGCTATCCCAGTTGTTTTCAACTTAGCTCCAATGGAATTATTTTCATCTATTCCGACACTGCTTACTCCTTTTGGATACACAGAGAGATGTCTTGGAAATTTCGTTAAAAGAATTAGTAGCCAAGAATGTGAACCGTATTTTTCCGGACATGTAATACACAAGCCCTTCAGTTTGAGTGCCCAAAACTATAATTAGTGGAGGTTTGCTCAATGTAAAGTGTTCAATGTGATTTTGTTGACTTTCGGTAAAAAAAACAGGTGCTTCCCTCACAACGGCACAAGGGAGAAACCTCAAGGTACGACCAGCAATTCTGCCATAGCACCTGAGAGCGATTCGACTTCAGTGCAGGCTTATTTTATGGCCAAAAATAGTTCGGCAATATTTTTACCACCTGCAACAAGAGTTCATTATTATAAAAAGTGATGCGTCTTCAGCTGCTCTAAGAGCGTTTTCTTCTGGCCAATTATCCCTGATGCGTGTTGATACGACAAGGTTTACTGATGATGAACAGACACCCCTTTTTTATAAAGAAGATAAAGGCGACTTATGGTTTCGTCCTGAACTGAGCCTACTCATGGGATATTGTCTCACCTCTGTCTTGGGTGTGGCGTGACCTAAGCGGTTCACAAGTACCAAACGCTTTTTTATATGCATTCCCAAAGAAAACGTGAGTGCAAAGTGGTCTAAGCCTAGCCAGAAGGATATGTTTTTGCTTGGAAGTTTACGCATCTACATGATGTCAGTCCGCTGCGACTAGATATCGGCCCTGTGGGACATCAACTAGATTCTGACTAATGATCCCCGGATTCCTTAACGAAGAAGAAAGAAAAGACAAATTGGTAGATTCGAGGGGGGCTCGTGCCAAGTCCTAGTGTTGCATCTGCATTCCTGGAATCTAATTCGGCAGCGAGTTCAAAAGTCTGCGAAAAACTTTGGGGTCATTATCGCAAAGCAGTCTTCTGTGTAGCTCAACGAATATATCTGGCCCTATTTTTCCCTCGTACCTGAAAAAGTTACTAGGTTAGGTAAAGCACAAGCTTCACTTCCCAGTTTCCTCTTTGGAATTTTCAGTGGTTCTCTCTGTTTATTACATTGGAGTACGCTGGCTAACGAACAACTTGGTCGTCGCACAGGACTGGCACTCATACGCGATGTGACAGACTGATGGAAGTGGCAGTGGATAGGTCACAAATTGAGGAGGGACGACAGTTGCATAGCGAGCTATACCATGTAGTGCAATCCACTCTCCCAAAATGGCCGACGAGTGGGTCGCCTCAAGGGCAGTTGACGTAGAATAGTAGAGGACGATTACGAGTGTCTCGGGAGGTGTGGGTTGACGCGCTATACTCCGCCAAGGGGTGTGATTACTACGGATAATGCTATTATAGCTCTTCGTTCCTGAGAAAATAACCGTGTGAATGGTGGCGGAATAAGTACATGTGATCCTCAATGGTCCCATCTAAAGCCTGTAGAAACTTACCACAAATTTATATATATCTCTGAGTAGTGTCCCTGCAAACGTTTCTTGAGTTTTTGTGGTCATCAGCAGTTACGAGCCTTGGAGAACAGGCTTCCGAAGCATAGTTCCAAACGCTGTCTGCTCCACCAGGCCGATCTTTGGTAAAAGATTCTCGTGGGGTTTACTTCGGAAGTGGTTTGGAGCTATAACTCAGGAGCGACTCTTCAAAGTTGGGGTCGAAGTCGCTTAATTTTTCCATCCCACTTCCACAAGGGAGTGAAGAGAAGACAGATGATGCAAATTCCTATCAAAAAGATCTCGCCTCGAATTTGGTACCTTAGGATATCCTTGATAATAATTTCTAACACTGAGGGTTCCCTTCAACTCGGGGACTATCTGTATTTTAGGAATTTGATCAGTTCATTTGTGCTTTATCACTGAAAATTGAGACACGCGCTTCGACCCTCTCTGTCTCTGGATAAAATATAATTTCAATCAAAATTATTCAACAACATATGACTTATTTATCATAAATATTTTATTCATTAATTCTCCTTTTTGTCTACTGTGAACCGCATAATAAATTTACCAATAAATCACACCATTTTCCCTGCAGAGGCAAAAAAAAGCAGTTGTTATGAGCTCTGTTTTTATTATTTTGTTTAAATCTGCCATCAAACCCTTCATAAAGGATATGTGCATATATTGATTTCATCTCATCATTTCATATGTTTCAGATACATCTGAATGATGAGAATCTTTTTTTTTTCCCGAAAATAAAAAAAAAATAATAATTTCCCTCGTGTTTGACTACTCTGGAAAACTTTATGAATTTAAATGCAAATGACCGACAACCAGATACTATTTAAATTTTAGGGGTTAAACGGGAGTTGAAATGGAAGAGAGAACATTGAATTGTTGTTCGGATTATTATTTTTTTCGGGGGTAGCTGCCTTGTATTTATCAAGGGTAGAAACTAAATTATGTTTGATATGGAAACGAACCTCAGCAATTGAGTAAATGGTGTCAGAGATTAATCTGTGTTGGATTGTTTCGGAGTCAATTTTTTTTGAATATGTTGGAAGGGTTGTGGGATGAGGGTGACGGGGAAAGTAGGAGAAATGCATGAACGAAAGATATATTAATTGACCAAGCAAAACATGGATGTCTCCTTGGTCAAAGGAATATTAAGGTTTTAAGGGAAAGGTCCCAGTAAAGGGTAAAATTGGGTAAGAGACACCTTGAGTCGTAAGGATAATTGATTCCTCTGCTCATTCCCATTTTTCTGTAAACTCTTCCCTTTATACAGGCATATATAAAGATACACATGCATAGTCACAAATTGCTTTTACCCTCACAAAGGCTAGATTTTAATACACCCAGTGAAAAGCATTACAATTTTTGTCACCCTCAAATGAGTTTAATTGAGCGAATGTGTATTATCCGATGTTGTGGTTAAAATGCAAACAAGAGACGAATAATAACAGGAGAAAGGTTATTGAGGGTAATTTTGTGGTAGATATTTGTCCAAAGGATCGCGTGATTCAAGTGGTGCAAATGTTATTTAATGGTAACTGATGGTGGTTGCATTATGGCTTGTGAAATATGAATGATAAGCGTGAAATATTCCAATATCAATGGAATGTCAAAGAGGTATGAAGTCTGATTGAGTGAGGAACTGAATATTGTCCCATTCCTCTTCAATCAATCAACAGAATCAGATGAACATTGAGGGCTTGTTGGAGACTCAGGTTTTTTTTTTGATTGAGCGAATCCTATACCCTTGTCCTCTTCATAAACAAACTGGACTAGTTGGGACCCTTCCGAAATTGTTCAACCCAACTTGTTTAGGTATATTAATCACACCGACCGTAAATCTCCTTCCTCAAGTGTGCAAACCACTTTAAACTCATTCCAATCATATATCATCCTAAATCACCTGTCCCATAAATAACCTCATTCGCTGGTACTCTATAATTAACCCCACGTATGGGCAACCACAAGTAAATAAATCGCCACTAATCATTTCATCTGAATTACTTCCTATCTAATCAATCAAAAAGATACCACTCGTATAAAGTCAGCCTTGAATTTTATCTCAAATATGCTCATTACCCACGGCTTGACTATGAAGATCTTCCATGGTCCGAAAAGAAAAGAGCCATAAGGAGCGCATCTTGGAATGCCACCTACATGCTCGTGCATTGAAGCATTTAATGGCATTAAAACGCATTTAAACTATAATTGATTGATCGTAAATTGAGATGCCCCAAGCTGCAGTAATTATCGTCATTACGCATGATTATGTTGATGGTTTCAATGAAGATAAGTAACCTTGCGTGTGATAAGAATGTTCTTCACAAAAATAAGAAAAAAGTTTATGGTAGTTAGTTGCGTATATTGTAGTAAGCCAAGGAGCGCTGAGAGACGGATGATTCAATCATAAAGTGGTTAATTGGAAGAAGAAGTTGTCCAACTAGTTCAATTATTAACCAAGCTATCCATAAATCTTATACGACAGTGCACGATGGATCCTCCGGAAATGATGCTACGAAGGTTCACAATGGAAACAACCAGCTCGAGTTCATCTCGTCCTTGCTTCCGTGTACAACCGTAAAGGGTACGGAAGGTTGACGTCTTTTACTTGGTATCTACTCTTTGATGCTCTTATTGTCTCCCACTTTTGTCTGATTCGATGGCACCAAATAAATTCGCCCAATTATGCAGCCTGTAGCCTCAACATCTTCCCAGGAGTCTGTGCAGCAGGCCTCTCAATCTGAGTTGATTTCATCTGCAATGCCTTCCTATATCAGGGTTCTTTCAATTGCCTCTACATCCCTGATTCAGCGGCCCCTATGCGATGAGTTACGGTCCCATGAGCCTCCGAGCTTGTCTCGCTATATCGCACCCTCAACTGGCTCTGCATCCCTGATTCAGCGACCCCTATGCGACGAGTTACGGTCCACCGAGCCTCCGATCCTGTCTCGCTCCATCGCGCCTTCCATGGGACAATATTCGTAGCCTCTTCAGAAGATCACGAATCGGAACACAACCGACCGCGTGATTGCGTCTTTCGAGGTGACTTATCCTCACGAATTTGACGTCCTTGGCAACCCTTCCTTTTGACCTGAAGGTGTATTCATCAAGCCATAGAAGCGCCCCAATTCGCAGGTAAATTTCAGGACAACTCGCCTGCCTCGCCGAGCAATGTCACTGAATCCATGTTTGCTTTTCGTTTGTTTTATCAGACTGTTAGGGCTTTAAGAAGAAAGCTGGGGGCTTTCAAATTATTCGCGCTGGATCAGCAACGCCATGCAATCTGTATCTCCGAAAGTTAGCTTAACGATGCAATATTAAACTCCGAGCTTCCCGAAAGGTACTCCACTTTTCGCTCTAACAGGAACCGGGGTGCATCTCGTAAGTCCACCGACGGTGAGGCCGAATGACGCCAAACTTGCTTACTTTAAGGCTATGCACTCCATTGTGAAGTCAAGGATTAAAAAAGCGCACAAAAGGTACTTATGAAGCCGCCCTTGCCCGCGGTAACTTGAAAAACTTTTGGTCTGACGGGCGCAATTTTCGCAATCCTACTCAATTTTTCCCTTTTTCTTACCAGTTTTACTGACTCCACTGCCAACTCCCTACAACAATCCTGCGACCTTCTCTGAACACTCTTCCGTGTTTTCCCCTTCAACCACTCTATCCATCTATGCCTCTCCTAACTGCGGACTGCTCCGAATCTCTGGCCATTCCTCTCCTTACGCCTTCTTTGGTTGAGTTCCTCATTGGTAATCTTGACCCCACACATTTCCCTCCTCCTATCTTCGACAAAAGTCTTGAAGAATCCTACTTTCCCCATTTTTGGAAAGAGGTCCTAATCATTCCTATCCTCAAGAGTAGAGACCCTTCTCTTGTTGTGGACTACCGCCACATCTTTCTTCTCTCGTCTTCCTCCAAAATCCTGGAAAGATTTGTCAATGACTGGTCGACCGCGCACTTCGGTCACCTCATTGTCAAAGAGCTGCATGGTTTCGTGAAACATGGATCTATCTAGATCTATATAGCTTCAAATCTTTTCGTCTATACCAACTTTGTTGCTAAATGTTTTGATTCACGACAGGAGGTATACGTTATTTACACTGATTTCTCCAAAACCTTTGATAGCGATGACCATAATATTCTACTCTCTAAACTCTCACTACTCAACCTCCCTCGCTCAATCATATCCTGGCTTTCCTCCTATCTCTTATGCATTCCTGCAGAGTTTCTTTTCATGCTTACTCATCTCGTTCCTTCTCTCCTTCCTCTGGTGTTCCCTAAGACTCTATACTTGGCCCCCTACTGTTCCTGTTTTTTATCAAAAACCTCGTTTCCATCCTCACCTGCCCGTGTTTGCTTTACATACACGACCTTAAATTATTTGCCTCTGTTTCATCTCCGCTGGACTGTGCTCCCTTGCAGTCCAACTTTGATAATTTGTTCCGTTGATGTTCGGTCAACGGTTGAGCTATTCGCTTAAAACCTTCCCAACCTTCCTTTTCTCTTAGTGGACAACGCCTTTCACTACTAACATCCTTCCAAGACCTGGGTGTAATGACAAACTTTCAATTACCACTTCGTCTGGCTTTATCCTACGTTTCTCCTCCTACTTTACCTCAATTCAGCCCTCCTTAACATTCTTCAACTCCCTTGGCAGAAACATCCTTGAATATTGCTGTGTAGTATGGTTCCCCTTCCGCATCTGTGACGGTTACGCTCTTGAAGTTGTACAACTCAAATTCACCCCCCCCCCCCCCCCCACGGGTTGACTATCCGTCACGACTCCGCATCCTCAATCTCCCCTCCCTGTAGCAACGCCACATCTTCCTTGATATGTGTACACTTTTTAAACTCTGGCAATCGCCTGATAGGCTGCTCTGGCAATTCGGATATTACTTTCTGCACCGGAGTCCATTCTAAGGAACCGAATTGATGCCACGGTTCTTTCTCAGCCTACAGGTAGAGATCTCTTTGAGGTCATCGAAGAATCTCTCTGTCTATTGCCCAAAGACTGGCTCTAACTAGAGCTGGGCACTCACAAGGAAAGTGCTCAAGGGTCCCTCCCCTCCCTCTGCAAACTCGACAATACGAATGGTAGCGGCATGGTTCACTATAATTGCATAAACGTGTATAAGCACGTTTTCGTAGAAGGGCCATTTCTTCCTTCACACTACACAGGTGGAGTGGGGCGCAGACTACGTCCATCGAAGCACTGTCGTGCCGCTCAGACCGTTCAGCTCGGCTCAGCACAACCCTACTAGCTTAGAAGATGCCACCATTGAGTATAAAGGCTTAATGGGAGCTTTTTCAGGGGTGGAGGTTGAAATCTTCAGAAACGCTACTGCGCAAAGTTGCAGCAGTGTACGGTATTCTCACCCATTAAAACCACGTCCACTATTCCGTCTTTATCCCCGCCCCCCGTGAGTAGAGCACTGGTTCAGACCAGCATGATTAAGTCACGCGATTGAAGCGCGTTCTAGGCTCGATCCAGTTCTTGCGGCTTCTCGTGTATCGCAGCTATTGCTGAGCTCACCACGCTCCAATTTGCTTCCGCCCTCAGCAACTGCGTTGAGGGTGTCGTATAACCTTAATCTTCGCGCGGTTCACGGATGTAGCTGCGCATTCGAGACAGTCTGGGGACTCGTCTGATTCGTGATGCAATTACTTCCCGTATCCCGTAAGAACCTGTGTTAGGTGGTAATTCAACCTTCCATGCCTCCGCTCGACCCATCTCTCAATACACGGGATCAATGTATGAATCCAGCGGCTTTTTCGGAATTATTCCACCATTGCTGCCATCTCCTGTACAGCTTCTTCCTAGTGGCTTCCTGGAAACCCGCAGTTACTTCGGCTGGATTAGTGCCTATTCTCTGATATAGACAGTGTGTCTCATTCCCTAGAAGCTCGAAGGTACTCATTCCCGCGATGACAAATACTGTCTCACCGGATGCTGTATATGCGCTGCGCACACTGTGCATGATTGTCAGGTATGTCGAACTCTTTGGAGCTCCGTATTGTCCAGTGCTCCTGCTCAGGCAGGAGCTGCATATAGCAGGATAGATCTCATCGTCTCTGGAATAAGCAGCCAGCGATCAGATGTTGACCCTCCAATATTAGGCATCATCCTTGCTAGAGATAAACGAGCGTCACGGATAGTCCAGGTGTTCCTTGAAGTTCAACTTAGCATCGATCATTACTTCCGTATCTAATGCTGGGTTTTGAAACGATCTCATGATTGTCAACCCGGATTCTGACAGTATTGTGTTTCCTGCGATTGATAATTAGAACCGCCTCCATCTGGTTGTCCGCCAGGTCTAGTTTAATCACTTGTAACCATGCTCAGATGGCATGAATGGTTTCACTTCCATACAATTCCACGTCCTCGGGGAGTTTCCCCACCAGGTCGTCTGCGAAACGAATCAACGTTGCCTCCTTTAGCTCCCAAAAACCAAGCCCTCCGTCATAGATTGTATCCCTTGAATAACACCTGCTTCTTCAAAAACTCTAGTGGACGACCCAGGTATCTTGGTTCTTCCAATTCTGCTTCCTCCGTTTCTGATGTCGCAGAAGATGACCCGGTGGTAGCTGGGGATGTAATATTCACTCACTCGCCATCCCTCTCGTCAACAAGGCACTAACATAAATCAGATCGACTATCGAGCCTAGCCTTCTGTCTCGGAAAGGAGAGGAGAGGAGGGGGGGGGGGGGTGATGTCAAGCTCCGCGAAGGTTTTAAACAGGATTTGGCCCTAAAATCACGGGAAATAATTTTGGGGCTTTGATCTTCAGCATCCAACACCGAGCTGTCTAGAATCTCCAGATATTGTCCTCATCTTGCACTAGAGAGAGTCTAACAGATGTAGATATTGACGCCGTTGACTTTTGCGGGAAATACTATCAGCAACATAAGGTCCCCCACAGAGTATGCCTGATACGGCTCACATTACCCCCAGGTCCGTCAATTTCAGATTAGCTTTGACTTCCCGAAGGATATCGGGGTAAGTCATATCTCCTTTCTTGGAAATAATGACTATTTCCGGACAAACCTTGTTTTTCTCCTTCCGTTTTTTACTATCCTCCTTTGTTCATTCCTCCCTGTTTTGTCAAAATTGAGCTCGTAATCCAAGAATTACCAGAAACTTTCGCCAGCTCAGCTTTTTTCGACGAAGAGGCATTTTTCATCTTAGTCGCTTGCTGAGTATAAAGGGGTTTACTTATTCCGTCCCTAATCCGTTTGCTTGTGTTCTAACCTACCTCACATTGAGGAGGTGTCACTTGCGTTTCCCTCCCCGGGTGGATATTTCTCTTCCTCTTGATGCGTTCGCCTTTGCTGCCTTCAACGTTCGCCTTTTACGATAGCAGTATTCATGCTGACCAAGGGACTATCCGTTTTCCTTCCCAAGTCCTGGGGTTAATCTCGACCATCTAGGGGTAAACTTCCCTCGGTGGTGATCTTCCAAGCTTTGAACTCTTTTGGAAAGGATTTGATGTGGATTTCATTTCCACTTCGCACCTATCTCTTGTAGCATTAGATGTCAAAGTAGCCAAGTTTCCCACTACTGGTGGACGTTTGCTCACGCCTAGCCGGTCTGCGCATAAGCAAGCCCATATGCGTCCATTCCCTGATGCGCATATGTATATGTTGGGGGGTCGGATCATACTCCAGCCATCGACAGACTTCCAATGTCGTTAGTATCCTTGCTTGGCGTATCGCGAACCATCGTAAGAAAACAATGTGCCTCTCTGAAACAGATAGAGAAACTTCCGCAGACCATCCATGTCGTAACGTTATTTTACAGCAACTTGCCTTCACTTCAGTGTGGTCCTTTAAATTCATTTGTAACAAAAGTTTATAAGGTTTCCAGCCAGAGAGCTCCAGAGTTTTTTCCTTTTTTTCTTCAATTCTTTTAAGCAATTTTAGGAGGGGGAAGTAGCCTATGGAAGTCTTTGTTTCGGAAAAGTTCCATTCCCCCACTAAGTAAAATTCACTTGTCATTTATGGAGAAGATTGACCGCGTTCGGAAGAAGAATCCTCCGAAGAATTTTTGGCCCCCTACATGAGGATGGACGGTTCCGTAGCCTACACAATGACAAAATCTATGAGCGATACCATGACCGTCCGGTTGTGGATAAAATCCGGCTCAATAGGTTACGGTGGGCGGGTCACTTGATCCGTATGGATGAGGATGATCTCACCCGGAAAGTCTATAAGGTCAATATCTATGGTAGAAAAAGAAGACGAGGCAAACCCTGCCTAAGATGAAGCGATGGCGTGGGTCAGGACGCCAGACAGCTTTTGGGGATATCGAATTGGTGGACCTCGGCTTGAAACCGGGATGTCCGGAGTTCCTTATTAAGGCAGGCCTAGACCGGATACCGGTTGTTGCGCCGTTGATGATGATGATGATGGAGAAGATTATGATTAATAATAAGTGGAGGACTGAAGTATCTAAAAGGAGGCCCCACATCCTTGAGCCTGATAAGCACACAGGCGTACAAGCACGTGCCAGTGGAACCCTGAAGTCGGGCTTTTGAATTTACAGGGGAAACTTCGCTGTCAGTTTCTTCATCTTTTCAGCTTCGCAGGATAGCGATCCCCTCTTGGTAGGTTTCGACCAATCAGCATGGTCTTTTGACCATTGCCCAAACCATATTGCTTGCTTAGGTGTTCAGTATATGGTATCAAGGGAGCAGTTCATATTGATCCATTTTACCTTCTTACATTTTGGGTCACAACTAAAAAATATGAAAAACTGCCTCCTTGTGTCACATATGTTCTGTGAAACACTCAACATATTCCATAGTCTTATCCACTACCTTCACAAATTAACTCCATAATGCATCTAATCAATTTACAAATCATATCCTCAACCGCTTTATATCATTCCACCCCTTGTCCAGGACTCTGTCAATTACCCGTAAAGTCGCACAAGGAAGCAATGAGCCAACATCAACTCAATAGTAGTCAAGTGTCCACCACTTGATTCCATCCAGCCTGAAGCCATACAAAGTCCCAATCCATGTCTACTCTCATCCCCTCTGCATTCCTGCTACTGATGTTTCCCTTTTTCACTTTGGTCTTGTCCTTTTGGTGTTTCTCACGCTTACCAACCGACGTTTAAAATTCAATCTGTTGCTTTTAATACTCTTATACCCACGTTGGCATCCGCTCAACAACGAACATACACAACACCATAGGGATTAATATGTCAAAGATGTCCTTCGTCTGCTCATTACAAGTCTTGGAGGTAGTATAACGGGCGAGAAGGAAGAAAGGCTCCCGGGTTTTCCTGCGTCCAAACCGGTGTTACCAACGGAACTTAGCCATTGTTTCTGGATTTTCACTCCATGACCTTTCTTCCTCTTTCAGTGGCGTTCCTCCCCGACATTATCCTCAAATGTTTGTTTACTAATATCCTTGACATCAATTCAGTACAAGGATCTAAGGGATGATAACCCTTAACTGTAGACGAGAAGAAGCCTAGCATTGCAGAAAACGGTCGAGCACCTACACATGAGCCAGGAGCATCTACTCTACCCTACTCGCATGTTGACATGCAGGCACTTACCGTGTAGAGGGTATAAATTATAATTAAATGAGCTCCGTCATCACATGGATCCCCACTGAAGCTCCCTCCCAAAGCCTATGACATAGCCCAGCTATTAAATCGCTTTAAGGATATAAAAGTGCTTTCACTTTTGTTTGCTGGCATTTAACAGTTGCATAATAATGTGAAAAGTGGAAGGAGGACGTCAGAAACAGAACCCTCAAACTCCTTAAATTCCTTGGGATGAGGTAATCATCAGTTGGTGACATATCTAGCAATTGTCGTAAAGTAAATCCGCAGTTATTACAATCGTAAACCTGAATTCAACTTGTTGGCATCAACCTACATACCCAGTCCCTTTTATGAGTAGCAAGTTCAACATACGGAAAGTTCTAAGGATTTATCCTTGAGCAATGCAGAAGTAAGGCTATCGGACTCTGATGAATTTTGAACCCCAACTCTCTGAAAGGATTTAATCAAAGTCAGTTTGTGAACTGGGTTAAAGAGGTTACAGCTACCCTGCGCCCTTACTAAGTTCCTGATATAATGTTCGTAGGTCCTTCCGGACCCAGGGTGAATCCTTAACTTGTAAGTGATAATCTTCATATTTCCCAATTTATCGCATGACGTTTTTCCACAATTACATTCTGTCACCCCCCCCCCTCGCAATTCTTGTATTAATAAGGGTAACAAAAAATAAGAAAAATTCTATGAGGACAACATCATGGTCAAAAGGTCCTTTGACGGTTACCTACCCTTACGAAACCTGCTGGGAATATTCCGTGGACCTATTACCTTCAGGCAAGCAAATCAAAAGACAACACAAAGTTTCGCTGTCATCTTGGCGGCGCAATTTATGCTGTGATCCTCCGAAACAGGGCACAACCTCGCTATTATCATCATTGCCTAATTAGGAAGCTCCTTAATCTGTAAACTTGTGCTGCTTTTTGGATTTTTTCCGTGTAATTTTCATTAACGACATGTTTTTTTTCGAAAAGGGGTAGAAATAAGCCGACAAGTGATATACATATTTGAGTATAATCAAGCGTCCACCGCTCGAAGGGAGAATCCTAATCCTTGCTATGGTGATGAAAAGTAACAGAAGCAAATGAATTTTCGAGAGATTTTAATTATGTGTCAATGCCAGGAGGGGTTTGGTGGGATGAGATTTTCCGGTGAAAATGCAGAAGATAATTTTAGAATTTAAGTTCGGGTGATTTTGGATGCATGGAAGTCGAGGGAGTATTGTGACTTAAGATGTCAAAATGAAGGGAATCAATCACTTATTTGGTAAAAATAGGTGCATGTAATCCAAAATAGGGAAGGGAAACATCTGATAATGGGTTTTGTAACCACAATTCGATTTTGTATTGCTCAGCGAAATCCTTTTCCATGGACCTCTCTCTCTCTCTCACTCGAGCAAACATTATTTTGAAAATACTTTGGAAACCAAGAGAAAGTTAATGAACAAATAGTACCATGTATACATCAGAAGACAACCTCAGGACCTCACAAGGACAAGGCCACCATACACCTGTAATTGTTTCTGCTGCCGCAGCTCGCAGATTGTTTCCAAATATAAGGGCATCTGTCGATGGCAGAAAGGACATCGAGCCCTCATTGAAGAAAATCTTTGCGAGAATTCTTCGTTATAAGTCTAAGGAGGCTGCAAAACCGCTTTTAATTTGCAGAGCCGTTTGCCGAGCCCATTGAACCCATTTTCTGAAGACGAAGGCAGTTCTTCGTTATCCTTACTAGCCTTTACATGTCCCCGTTTTGTAGGGATAACAAAGTGCTTTGGTCCGCGACTTTTCTCTTCAGAGCGGACTGCCAAACGGTGGCACTAACCATACCATTGTAGAAAAAGGCTCTTAGAAGTATCTAGTAACGAATCCAATGGGTTTGCTTGGGTATTGCCTCTAAGTGCCACAGATTGACTGGCAGGCTAATTTCTTCAAACTAGCTTTGCCCCGGTTAATCTTCTACTGTCACTAAACTGACACATATTTCCATCTGAGATATGATCACATTTTTTAAAAGAGTCGAATCAGCTACATTACCGGATTTCCCGGAAATATAATAGACACGATTACCCACGACTGATCCGTAGTCGGTAAAATCTATTACCCTTCTAACGGCATCAACCCTGTATGTACTTATGAACGCGGAACAGTGCACTGCAACGTTGCTGAAGACACAAAAGTACCAACTAACTTCCCTGAACTACGCGAACAAGGTTCAGCAGCAACTTCGTGATCCCATCCATGATGGGAGGACTCGGCAAATAAACCAAAAAGGCACCCGAAGCAGAGAAGTGAAATGGTGCTAAATTAAAGGTATCTTCGCGCGAAGTTTAGTAATCCTTAGCCAGTCGAAGCAATCCACCAACCAGCACATTTAAACTCCAAAGTTTGCCTGAAATTGTCGAAGAAAATTTCCCAAAAAGGGTGGTCCATGTGGAAGGATCAATTTGCTCCTCAAAATTAGTGCAATCCGCCATCAAGTAGATCAAATAGATAGGCGACTTAAGATTGCTCTAATAAAGTCGTTATGTTTGTGCGACTGTTTACCCACATGTCAGCCAAATTGAACTACGACCATAAGTGGATATCACCGAAAACGCAAAAAAAAAACCTCCTCTGATCTAAAATGACATCCGCTTGTCCAGAGTTCACGAGAGGGGGTGATAGAAAAAGGCGATCCTCCGCGCCCAGGATATAGATTCAAAGGGATATTAGGAGGGCTCCCCATAATTTTTATGACAGACCCGAATAATTTCCACTCCGGTCTCCATGTTCCCCTTAATTTTCGTCCTAAGCTTAGATTGTCTCGGTACGACCTCCTTGCCTTGCCCTCCCTGATTGACTGACATTTGATCATCGTCACCAGGGAGGCAAACCTCTATTTCTAACTGCGCTCACTTTACAATTCTGTGGCAATTCCCACTGTAGCGCTAATTACCTTTCGATAAACAAATTGGATTAATTAGTTTATCTCCATGTATCTCGCAGGACAGCTTAGGTCTCTGCGTTGAGACTAGGTACCAAAATGATTATACCCGGAATGCCTCTGATTGCCTTGCGAAGTATATCTTTATCATCAGCTCCTAGCCCAAGTTCCACCAAAGTAAAGCTTACTTGGTGGAATTCATGATGAGCCTGGCATGTTAAAGTTTTATCTTGTCGGGATGCTTTCTACCATTTTTAATAAAAACGTCCTTTAAAGTGGTTTAATAACGACCCCACCTCGCCCCCCATATCCCCGCAGAACCACCGTCAAGTATTACTTTGTGAAGAGGGTTCTGATTCACACCAACCCAACTAAGTCACACGAATACAACATACTTTGGGTCTTCGGATGTAACGAGGTATTTGGAATAGTTTGGAGGCTCATCAATCTAATCATTCGCTAAAAGATCCAATGTAATCATCCCCGCGATAACATACACAGTCTCACCGGATACTGTCCCATATGCACTGCACACCCTCCTCCCCTTAGCATCCCAAACACATATAGGGCGATATGAAGAGGTTGTTTTTGGGGATTCGCAGGTAGCAGAACCAACCTCTCCCTTTTCCATTGGCTGGGAAGCACACCTTCCACTTTGCCCGATTCAAATATGTTTATGAACCTCCCAGCCCTGATTTGAGCAGTCAACTTCAGGGCTACGTTTGGATTCACGTCCAATCCCGGAGCGTTATTATCCCCAATTCGTCCAGAAATCTCTCATAATTTCCCACCGGTCACCCCGGAGATTATGGAGACGTCCTGTTGAACCATTGGTTGAAATTCACCTTCTCCTGTTGGAGGAAAAGGATTGCGATTATTTTGAACAAGAGTCCCGGGTACGTCACTTGGGGTAATTTTTGCCCACAAATCATGTTCATTAGAACCTTGTATGCAGCGCCCCACGAGTTCGTATTTGCCTCAAGGCACAGTTTCATACTTTCCCGTATGGCCTTCCTAAGACTACTTTGAAGATCGCGTTAGTTTTTTCTGACTGCCGATGTTCTGGCTTCCTTCTTGTTCTTTGGTAAAGCCTCCTCGCTCGCATACAACCTGCTCTCAATAGCACAATTTCTTGGTTCCACTAGTAGTTTGGTTTCCTACTGTGGTGGAACTTCTGTCGCTGCGATGAAGAGTCGCATGCCTTAGTAACCCGTGGAAATAACAGGCTCACTTGTTCCAGCGCCATTCCCTTCGGTCGTGACCTCCTTCTAAAGCCGCCAGGAATGTTTCTACCTCGAGAGCTCCAGTAGACCACCCAGCTATACTGGTTTTTCCATTTCTGTTGCTCACTCAATCGTCGCCTCCCCTATGTCTGATATCGAGAAAGAAGGCCTCATAGTCAATGTGTGTGTTGCGTTCACTCACCCGCCAGACGATTCCTCTCGCCAACGAGGCACTGAAGAAAGTCAGATCAACAATTGAGCCAAGCCCTCTGCCTCAGAAGTTGAGCACGCTTCGAATAGGGTTTTACGCAGGCTTTAGCCCATGTTGTTGGTCACTCGAATTCCCGCTTCTAAACCCCATGCGATGAAATCGCCGGCAATGATTTTGAGGCTGTGATTCCTAGTGATCAACACCAAGCCGTCCAGAATCTCCACGTATTGCGCTAATGTTGCACCAGGAGGAGCATAACAGCTGCAAATATGGACGTCGTTGACTTTTGCCCTTACAAAACCGGAGGGAATGCCATTGTTTCTTGAATGGCTTGCCGTGCAAATGACCATATCGCCGTGTTTCCAGATAAGTTTTCACCCACCTAGCACTATTTTAATTTAAGAAAGATTCGTAGATTACTGTTATGTCCACATACTATTCTCCAATGGTTTGCGATAGGAAGTCCCGAGCTGCCCCAATTTGTATCAAGCTCATTTAACCCTACGATTCAGCTTTCTCCTGTATGCCGGGCACCTGCCACCACCTGCCACATTCCGGTCGTCCACTAACTTTTTCCCATTGCATATCATGCATCGCGGATCTCCAGTACAATCTTTGACAAGGTGGCCCTCATTTCCACATTTCTCGACCTATCGTGACCTAAATCGAGTCATCTGAAGCATCTCTTGAAATATACCTGGTCATTAAGTCGCCACACGACCCAACCAGCCCTAGCCCTTGGTAATCAGTTTAATCCAACAATTCAACCGGCTAGCTAGACTGTGTACCTCCATATGCCTTCTTCATTCTCTTTATCGCACTTTCTTCTATTCTGCTGAGGTTGAATTGTTCCCTTAACGCAGCTAAGATATCCTCTCGTGATCTAGCTTCGTCTAGGTGTTTGCAATCGATTATTATTTGTTGCTTTCGAGCTTTTACTTCAGCTTGCTCACCTAACACCTTCTCCACCTGCCTGTGAAAACTATCCGGTGTCTTCTCGCAGGATTTGTTTGGCTCCACTATCAGATGCCCCTTCTTCGTACTCCTGATACGGATCACACTGCTATCCAGGTTTGTCAATTTCGGATCGGCTTTGACTTTTCGAAGAATATCGGCGTAAGACATATCTCTTTTCTTGAAAATAATGATTATTTCCGGATGAATTTTCTTTTTCCCTTTTCCGCTTTTTGTAGACTCTTCTCCTTTTGTCAAAGCGAAGCCTACAGTCGAAGGACTACCCGGAGTTTTTGCCGGCGCAGCTTTCTTAGACGAAGAAGCTTTTTTCTTCCATCTCTTCCATCTTCCATCCCTACACCGTTTGCCCGCGTTCTCACCTACCTCATGTTGAGGAGGCGTCACCTGCGTGTATCGCGAGACTATGCCACATGACGTTTGGGCGTTTTACTTCTCCTTCGCCCTAATATAGGACAGCTTATTATCACGTACCCCCAGCGAAGCAACGCGTTGTTGCTTCCACGATCGTCTTTTACAGCATCGATAATTATGTCAGTCCGGGGTTCTCCAAATTCCTTTCCGAGTCCCGCGGTAAATCTCGACTGCCTAGGGGCGATATTGCCCTCAATGGTGGCCTCCCAAGTTTTGAACTTTTACGGAAAGGATCTCTGAGTCTATCTTAACTAACCACTAAGTAACCTAAATTTCTCTTTTGGACAACTTTGCGCTCTACCATAATCACTTGTTTAGGTAGGAGGTAGAAATCTTCAAAAGACACTGGTCTGGATACACCAATGTGTGGAATTTTTACCTACTAAAACCCCCCCCGGAACCACCCTAAAGTATTACATCACGGGGCGGAGTAAGCTCATTCTAGCTTGATCACCTTTCTTCTATACGCGGCATATGTGACCGTGTTTTCTCCTCTTCTCTGCCATTCGCAGTTTATTTTGGATAGATGCGATCATGTAGTTGACCGCATCCCAATTCTCTTGTTGTGCTACCCTTTTCGCCCCCAGATTTTCTGGTACCAGCACTTCTCCTAGAGTCTCCTCTAGATTCCTCCTTGTTTCCACAAATTTCGGACAGTCAAAAAATACATGCTCTGGTTCCTCTGGGATTCCGTCACAATTTGGACAATCGGGTGAGGTCTCCAATTTAAACCTGTGCAGGTATTGCGATATCCTCAGTGCCCCGTGAGAAACTGGGTGAGCTTGTAATTAATCTCATCGTGTCGTTTCTCCGACCACTCCTTGTTGACGCCAATGAGCCTGTGAGTCTACCGACCCTTTCACGAGCGTTCCCGCCGCTCTTACCATCTATTTATGGATCTCTCCCTCTCAGCATTTTTCGTCTGCAATAACGGGAGATTGGCTTTGCATTGTATATATTCGCGACCTCATCTGCCAAGATGTCAATCGGCATCATTCCAGAGATTACGAATTAGCATTCATCTGAGACAGTCCTGAGGGCAGAGCATACCTTCAGGGCTGCCTTCCTGTAGACTGCACTCAGTTTGTGAGTGTTAACTGACATCCGCAACGCCTCCCTCCAAACTGGGGTCGCATAGAGCATGATTGAGGTCACCACCTTGGCTATGCCGTGGCCCTCCCACGTTCGGCATCATCCTCACCAGGACCATACTATCAGTGGATGATTTATCGCAAACATACTGTACGTGTTGCTTATAGCTGAGCTTCCTGTCTATCACCACCCCCAAGTATCTGATAGTCGGCTTGGAAGTGATAATATGATTCCCGATTCTAATACAGGCGTAATTTCACTTTCTTCACTTAGTGATGAGGACCGCATCTGCTTTTTCCTCCGCATGTATTAGACCAGAGCTCTCTAGCCAACTTTTTACAGCACTGATAACTCTGCATCTTCGAGATGCTTTGCGACAGCAACCAGCACTATGTCGTCAGCGTAACCCACCACTGTGACCTCCCTCGGGGAGGATTAAGTACATCGTTGTACATGATGTTCCACAGTAGTGGCCCCAATACGGAGCTCTGCGGGACACCCGCGGAAACAACGTACTCTTGGGGTCCGCCATCAGTGTCATACCAGAGCCTTCTTTCAGTTAAATAACTATCGATGAGATGAAGATATATGAGTCCGGTATGGGGATGGTTCACCTGGAGATTTACCAGGCTGAGGCAGAAGTACCAACTTCTGTCGCTTCTACGCTGCTGGAAATATTCCCTGGGACATGCACACTTCGAACAACTCAGTGAACATGTTCGGGGTGGATTTCCCGGCAAGCTTAAGGGTCTTATTTGGTACTCTGTCCAGACCGTCCATAACCACTTGCTTTCCTCTTCTATACTGATATAATGGGTTTGAACACCATCAAATTGGGATGTAGCAAGCTTGGGGAGATGAAAAAATAGATCTAGCCCTTTTCTAACTGACCGGAATGAACGGATTGAAATAATAACTGTTTCAACATTTTTGTGTAGTCATTAGTGATTGAAAGATGAATTTAAAGTAAATGGATTATCAATGTTCCAATCCTGTTATCTATTCTAAAAAGATACGCGATAAATCTACATACCTCGCTCCCAAACCAACCATGCATAACATCTTCCAGGTGTCAGACTAAAGTAAGCATCTTCCGTTGCATCATTTGCAAATTACGAGATCCACCAGCAATGCAGCTCCTTCATTGACTATGATTAAATGCATTCTATTGGATCTACACATTAGTGCGATAGCGATCTCTAATTATTTCCATCATCTGCGATATCATTCAAATTGCTCTGACATAAATTCCTTAAGATCGATGAGAATCGCCTGCAGATACAGTTGACCATGCAATGCTATAGCTTTTTATGCGTATAGACAAGGGATCATTGGCGATCTTATACTATCAATAACTCAGTTTTTTGTAGTAGACCAATGCGCAGTTAAGCAGGCAAGCGTGAGTTGGTATTGGAGGAGAGACGGTTAGGATGACCAATTTATTTATGGTCCTCATTGATGGGCACATGTGGGCACGTACAAAACAGCAAGGTTATTGGGATTATTTGAAAATCTTTCGAGCATGGACTCCTTTTACTGATATCTCCTCCATTCATTGCGACCAAACTACTCCACAAAGAAAACCTCATTGCATTCTTGGCAAAGAGCCTTCAACGTCTTACATCAGATGATCTTCAGAATTATTTCTCTGCAATGCGAGTATAATAAATTCAAGTAGATGCAATTATGTCACGCTATTTAATTCAACGACGTCATCATGTGATCATATCGCCTCACAGCCTCTACCCACCCGTTTATAACGTATGAAATCATTCGCGGAACAAAAAGATACATTGAGCGCAATGAAAAGTCTCTATTCAGTTTCTGTTTTTCTATTCTAAGCCATGAAACGAGTCGTGAAAAGCTGCTTGAATACACACCTCCTGACAGAGATGAAAAGTGTGAAATTTTCCAGTAGACAGGCTTAAGGTGTGTTACTGCCACTCGTTAGGAAATGATATGCCTTCACTGGGCTTTCTTGCACTTTCAGCATTGGAAAGCGTGCGCTAAATGGTTCTGCGTAGGAGTATCTAAAGTTGACTGATTTTAAATCTTGTGCACCAGTCAATAGATAACTGCGATCGCTGCATACCTGTACGTCTAAGTGTGATGTTTGTATGGTATCTCCACCCTCTTAATGGTGATTCAATTTTCCAACGTAGGTACTGGGATCAAGTTAGCAATTCTGAGCTTGTTAGCGAAAGAAATAGCGCATTATGGACGACATTATTCTGGTTAGCAAGCAACAGTGTCGTTTTACTGAGCACAATTGCATGACTCAGAGCTATTATGAACTAAAATGGTGACTATTTGCTGACAAAAGAGTCATATTTGTTTAGCTATGAAACTGAAATGAATTAAAATAATTTGCAACCATTGCTAGTTATTAGGTTCATATTGTTCGCGAGGAGTTCCAAGCGCTTTGGAGAATTCGAGAATATAGCCCCGAAAAAAAACTCCTGTCGCGTTGTCGCTTTAAAATGAAGCAAGTTTCTGCTTTGTGAGCTATTCACTGTCACCACATTCCTTTTTTTTTTTTGAGGCCCTTACAAAATGCGTAAGCCCCAGACCTAAATTAAAAGGGAGACTTTCTGTCCACTCTGAAAATAGAGCAAATATTCGCGGAGTCTGACAAAGCTTTTCTCGTATGAAATCTAGCATGATCCGTGGCTCAAGTACGGAGTGTTTGGACAATGATTAAACTCAAATTAAGGTGGGGTCTGCTCTGTTCACGCTCTTTTGCGAAGATCAGGACACTTAATAAAATGCACAAAAGGGATCTTGGTAGTGCTGACGATAAGCCAGATTCATGATGAACTACTCAGTTAGCTTAGTTTGGCGGGAGGAGCCGCAGCTCCATGCATGCAGACCTTTGTTACACCCTTCTACTATCTCCGTAGATCGCCTATTCATCGGCGTCTCGCAGGCTTACGCAGGCGTCTTCGCAGGCTTACGCGAAGCTCAGAACATTCTCCAAAGATAGAAAATGAGCAGACTGTTCGTTCAAGAAAACCTTACAAAGGTATCTTCATCTGAGGTTTGAGGAGGCTGGGCAGCTACATACGAACTGTAGGGCCGTCTCTTCCTCCTCTTTACATTGGCCACATATAGCCGAGGCCACCACTTGGATCTTATTCATGTAGTCGTTTAAGGAGCCATGTCGCGTTAAAAGCCCTACTAGCATTTCCATGTTCCACTTCTTAAAGGACAACAACGGGTTCCTTCACAAAGATTTTAGTCTGCCAGCATAAGTTCAAATTGCGCCATTCGGATGAGTGAATCCTTGCAATTTTCCCCTAGAGAGTAGACTTGACAGTAGATGGCCGGATGCCAAAAGCTGGTTCTGGTCTCGCCATTATGGATCTAGAACCTTGACGAGTCAGTTTGTCAGCTTCGTCAACTCTAACTGAAATATGGTTGTCATTTTTCCGAGAATTCGAGCTAGTTCCATACTCGAATTTCCCGATCCGTTTACCATGACTGGCTCATCGGTGAAGATTATTAAGTCTGCAATCCCAAAAGATTCGAGGCCATTTTTGAACCACACTCCTCTCTTTGGTGATTACGACGGAATATGTCTTTTGGAAGACGAATCCGGAAACCATATGATTGGCGGGCATCAGATCCACCTGATCAGATGGACGCATGACCGTATAATTTGCCACCTTACTACGCGCCAATAGTATCAAGCCAATATGCTTCGTTAGCTGCTTCACCTCCAAATGGATTGGGGGTAAATTTAGAGTAGGTTGGAGGCAATCGAGCCTCTAAATCTGCCAGATGAAATTTTGGATGCTCCCTGGGAATTGAACTTCAAGCAAATGGTTCGCCATTTTCTCATCGCTTTCTGTGTACCTCTCACTCAGTAAACGTGGATAATTCTTTGACAAGGATCCGCGTTAGCTTCGTGAAAGCCTCTCCATGATGATCGTTTGCCCGACCAAATATTCTTTTTGGACCTCTTTGTGTCGAATCCAACAGACCTTTGAGCTCGGTTGAGGAGCACCCTTATCGACCTTCTCTGTTTCGCAAAATTCGACTCTTCTTTGGCATCATGAGTGGACAATTCCCTTCGAAAGCTCCTTTCGTGGTAGTTGGAATCATCTAAATTCTCAATTTCAACAATGGATTTGATGCGTCTCCTAGGGGTCTTGATGCGCTTCCTAGTGATCGTACTCTTCTTATGCGTATTCCGAAATGAGGTGGGTGCAGATAGATTCATACCCATTACGAAATAAATGTGCCTGTGATCAGAGAGCGTGATACCGTTTTATACTCTCCGAAAAAAGCCAAAATGTCAGAGAATACCACCGTGATGGCGATGACCTCTTGCCTGAACACGTTAAAGAAAGTAAGTTCATTATCCAAACTGAGGATCTGAAGTTCAATTCCTACCAAATACTCCAGTAGTCTCGATCTTCGCGCGTTGATGTTGGTACTTCCACAGCATATATGGTCGACGTTAACATCACATCCTGCTACTATTCCAATGTCTTCACTTTTGACATATTGGTCAGCTCTGCTGAATGTTCCAGCAGGAACTTCCTCTACTTCATAAGTAAATAAGCTGAGCCCGTGGAATCTCATCATCTCCCTATTGCCTTTTTATGGTCAATTTGATTGTTGTGATGTCGTCATCACATAGGTCGTTAACCAAGATAGCTTGGAGGTCTTTTAAAACCACCATACAGGAGGGGGTTCCATTGGCACACAGCAAGTCAGCATGTTGAAAATTTCAGCCCCTAATTTCCCCACTAACACCCATGGTTCTTGTATGAGGTATATAAATGTCCTGCACCTATTGATCCGACGGCTGATAAGAGCAGTCGCCGCTTTACAATGCAGAACATTTATCTGAGAGATATGGCCCTCATCTGCCTCTGAAGATGCCATAGGTTGAACGTCAAACTTCGATGGTTTTAGGAGCCGACACTTGTAATATGATGGTCCCAAGCTCGTACTAGAGTCTATAGCCCCGTGTGTTCCTGAACCTTCCTAATATCCGGTTCTGGAACGCCGATAGTGAAGAAAGTTCCTGATCTATCGACTCTTTCTCCTGCTTTACTGCCTAATAACATCCAGGTGGAGGTGTGGAAGTTGTGCTGGATTCCAGCTTGTTCCAGAACTTCAGCACCATTACGCTGCTCCCCTGGAAGCCAAAGAAAGCACTTTTTAAACGATTGCAACTCGGAAACCTTCTTCAGAGTCAGTCGCGCACCCTCCCGTACATCGGTGAAGGAAGAGAAGTACTATCTGAACCACTCATTCGTATTTTGGCAGCAAAGTTTATCCGCAATATTTTGCGGTATACAAAGTGTAATATAAATAATTACGAGGATGCAGTCCTTATAGCTAGGAGAAGTTTCTTCCAAAGCTTCTCGCACTGCTCTGCATCGTAACCGGATGGATTGTTGTTGTCATAGAAGACGCATCCATCGGCTTTGATAGCTTTGGCTGCAAATAGGGCCTGAATCTAGACTCAGACTTCCCCATCGAAAAGCTCATGGTGGCCCCTTCGCTCAGGGTTGCATCGTCATGGTTGAAGTGCTGTTGTTTCCTTTTGTATTTCAGGTTTTAATTTCTTATTAGTGTGCTGCCATGACTTTCGTCGAAGTCGATCTCGGTGAAGCCCCTATTTGCTGAGATAAGGCTAGTTAAAATTGGAGGTCGCCTGGTACCCAGAGTTCTCCGTTCACGGTTACATCTTAGATGTGACCATTTACCCCTCGGCATGATAGTCACATCCTGGCTTGGGGTTCTGATTACCGCTTAGCTTCAGGTGCCACCTCCGGAGGATCCTCCTTACTGAGCTCCCTTACCATAACCAGATAGGTAATCGTCGAGGGAGAACAAATGAACTACTTACTTCCTTCTCAGTTTTATAGACTATTCTCGATTGAAATTTATCCTGTGGTCTGCCCTACGTTGGGAGTTTCTTTTACTCAAACGCATTCATTTATCGCTGGACCAACACAATGATGATATGACCACCGGCAGACATGTTGCAGTCCTTTGTATTGAGCAATTGGCTGAAAGCATTTTTTTCAGACTTCAGATCGACCTGCCAGTGGCAAATAGGTAGTAAGGAAGTAGATCTGCGTGATTAGCTGAAATAATAGCAACCATGACCAATTTCTCAGCGGAAACTCTCCGAGATACGAATGCTGGCACCATATTGAGTGCATGCGTAACCAGAGAAAACAAGTGGTCACGTTCTACCCCGATACTTTTGGCAACAGACCACCGAGTTTCTTGTAAGGTTCAAAAGTATTGATATATCTTCTGTGGGGGTTTCCACAAATTCCTCCGTATTGCCAGTAATCGAACATAAGGGTAACGCCACCTACTTTTAGGTCAGAAAAAGCTATGTAAACCAGGACATTGTAGCTGGATGATCTCTTGCGGGGATTAGATTAAGTCTTCTCAAATTACACATCGTCGCACAGTTAAAGACAAAATGCTTTCAATAGGACTCCAAAGGGAGGAAAACTGGAATAATTCCTCTGCGCATTCCACGCTGGTGAACTACGTTAAAACTCAGCCAATACGATAAGGTAAAGAATCCAGGACAGATAGTTTTCTTGCCTAACAGTTCCTTAGATTTCAAATATCTTTTCCGCTTGGACATAATCACAACCGCCCTGAAATTTTTACTTCAGGGCCAACTGCTACAACCGGGCTGAAAGTACATGAACCAGGAATTCTCCTGAAACATGTATATTCAGAGGGTTTCCCGGCTCCCATTGTACCCGTAGACCATTGGTAAAGTTTCTTGGCCGAAATCTCTTCAGAAGAGTCCCGAATCTCATGGCCCTAATTAAGCCTTGAAGCATTCACCAACTGAATCACCTTCAGCAAGCCAGAATTAGTATTGTGTTTCCCGTTGCGACCACGTGGAAGTTCTTCTTGAGCACCTGGTTTTGTTTTGGTCGACAAGGTTGCTGCACAGTTTTCTTCGCTGCCAGCTTAGAGCACCGCCCCCACCCTGCAGGAAGGCGTTGTGGATCATAAAGAAAATCGTAAGGATGAATGCTCGAAATCCCGGTTTGTACAGAACTATTTAAGAAAATCCGCTCGCCAAAACTGGTCTTATCCTAATTTTAAGTTTCATGAAGTATTCAACCCTTTTAAGATAGAGTATGCGCCCTGCGTTCTGCGTTCTATAGTCCCTTGGACACAGGGGTAATGATGTAAATCAGCTCAGTGGGTTATAACCCAAGGAAAACCAGTCTGTTCACTCTCAGCCACTGGATTATGGCTCTAAAAAAGGGCCGAAAAGATAGAATCGTGAATACAGAAAATCTTCCTTGAATAATGGAGGGTTTTTGCTCACATTTTTCTGAGCCTCCCAGTCAAACTGTGTACGACGCCTAGTATTGCAGTTAAGAAGACCATCAACAGGCTCTCCACCATCAACCAAGAAAATTGTACTCTTGTCTTCGGATAACTGTGACTCACGTGGGGTCAGGTATTATTACCGCTGTCGTAATAGGCAATAACCTATCATATCGTTTTCTTGGCACTCATCTTGTACTGTTAATTCGCCGGGATGCCAAAAAGCAAACCGTATTTACACACTTATCTCTTTCCTTGACTTATCTCTTTCCTTAGTCTCAGCAAGGGGCGCATTGTTTCTTTATTTTATGGCAAGTTCGAAAGCAACAAATCCTTTTGTTTCTGGTCAGAAAATTATCCAGAAACTTGATTGCCATTCTCCGCTTTCCCGAATTGTTCACCAAAATGTACTGGATTAAATTTGAAGACAATTGACAGGTAATGCCTCCGTCGAAAGGGGAGGCGACCCAGATTCAGGAAATGCAAGAGTCTTAAGACTACCACCTCGGGGAAATTGGAAGAAAATTGTAAAAATCCACGATCCTTCGGTTGAAAAAATGGCTAAAAATGCCATGTGGTACCTCTACCCAGATCATCGAACATAAAGTCGTTGTCACGGAAAGGCAAGCAATAAGACCTCTGCAGCTTTGCTAACAAGTTTAAAGAGGAGTTCCTTCCCGGGCAAAGTCAACTCATCGGGTGTTGCCCCACCTCTTCTAATAATCCGCACTTATGGTCTTTCTAAAGGATCGGTTGATTCCCAGGCCAGGCTACTTCCTGGGCAGAAGTGAGGCAGCGTAGGAAAGGTTTCCTCTGCCTTGGACGAACCTGTTTGTAATCTTTTCTAAAAAGTTGGGTGATTAGTTAAAAGCAGGAACCATTGCGTTTGAAGATTGTTGTAAGCGACACCGAAGTTTCAGTCATAAACTGGTCTCTGACGAGAAGTTGTTGTCACCTGCGAATGACCAACTATACCCTTTGAACAACATGGAGTCGTCGTCGCCATTTGTTCAGAGTCCGGTGTCCAGCTTCACTGATAACACTACAGACTTGCGGACAATGTCCACGGAGCAAACGGATAGAATATTTCGTCCTTTTCAACCGCAAAAATCAATCGAATTGTTGAGCTCTACCAAGGGAATGTGCCTTGGAAATCCTTTGTATAATTATATCTATTACCACTGCATTTTTGCCAAGGAGAAAACAAGGCTTCACAGTGGTATGTGGTTCGTGAGAGTCAACCATATTCCGGTTTTTTGAATACACTAAAAGCAGTCAAGCAAAACGATTAGAACTACCTCTGACACTATGGGGTCACAATAGGTCCTACTAACAAGTGGGATAATTTGGTACTGGGTTAGGGGCGTAAAAATTCCTTCTAGACCAAAACATATAGTGCTGCTGTCAATAAGGTCCACCTTCAGAAACAAAAGACTGTATATCCTCATCGGAGATAACGATGAATAAAGTAAGGGGTCCTTCACTACCTATACAATCGGTGGTCGCAAACAGACCAACCTTGTCAGCCTTTCATTTAATGATAGTTCCAGCCAATTGGAGAGAAACTTTCGCTAATTTTTTATAGATAAATAGATTTTAATAAAAATATCTTCATAGATAGATTTATCTGAATACCCCAAACTCTCCTGACGTCCCCCTTTAAACCCTAAAACAGTACAAAGTTCCTCGTTTGCTCTTGAACTTGGAATCGCCCTTGATTTTTTGGCGCATTCGACGCATAATCATCTTTAAGTCCAACCAATCTGCTACTGTAACAATTCCTTCCAGTGCATATATCTACCGACGATGTCACCTGTCTATATGATATAACGGAGGGAATACTTCACCTACTTCTCTGACGTTTCTCTGAGATGATAAGCCTCTAAGTCTCCACTGAGCAACTTGCAATTGTTTTCAAAGAATTATGTCGGATCAAAAGAGAAAGTTGTTTGCTGTTTGGTGATGAAATGATAATGAAATGTTGATCCCGAAGTATTCAGATAGAAGATTGCAGTGGCCTTGAATAATAGCGGGAAGAGTTCGCTTAACTTGTAGATTCATTGTTGAATAACAATAAACAAAATTTGGCCGAACCTTCAAAAGAGGGGATTTTGGAGGAGTCAAAATATGAACGTCATAGGAGAAGGGAAACAACTCCTGGAACCTGATGACCTGTCTACCTAACTCCTCTGATAGTCCTAGTCAAGGCGAACAGGGAAAACAAGCCTCTACCCGCAGATCTAACCGAAAAAACACCTCCACTATTCATATCTTTATTATCAACTATATATAAAATTATAATACACCCCATGTCCTTTTTATCAAATCCGAACCCTTTTCTGCTATCATAATTGTCGCTGCATTCGTATTTGCACTTACAATACTCGGCATAACACTGGCATCCACCACCCTCAACCCCTTTGTACCTCGAACTTTCAACTCAGGATCCACTACCGCCATCAAATCTCGTCTATGACCCATTTTAGCAGTCCCGACTGCATCAAATACCGAATTCGACATATATTTCACGTAACACTCCCAATATTTCGTAGTTTTGAACCGATGCAGGTCACAAGCAGGCAAATCCACCCGAATGATTCCAGCACTATGCTTCTGGAATATCTTTGAATCCAGAAACTCGTACTGCTTCCGTATTCCGTAGATGATAGCATCCATGTCAGCGTCCTTTTGGAAGGTATTCGGGAAGATTTCCGGGTGGTCCCGGTAATCCAGGCTGGCTAGACGAACGAACCCTCTAGATTTGGGCCGAAGACATATGACATGAACAGCTATTACGTAGTCCCCGGGGTTTATTTGTTGCTCAAGACTTCGGAGGATTGGCTTTTTGAAGTTTACTCCGAATTCGGTTATGTTGTCAATTGGTGTGTAGATGAACTGCAGATCGGGGTACTCACTTGCACCTTTCGTGTTCAGGAAGGCCCCGATGTCTAAGGGACCAATACCATATTTCCCGGTCCTATGCACCCATTGTTTGTATATTGTGTCTAAGGTCCGTAGTTCGGGGCTGACCTTGTACTTGTACTCGAATTTCCAGAAGAGTATAGCGCATGGATGGTCCTGTAAATTTTCACCAACCGGTAGTTCTACCATGACGGGAATGTCTAGAGCCTGCAGATGCGTTTTTGGACCTAGACCTGACAACATCAAGAGCTTCGGTGTTTCAATCGACCCTGCTGAGAGGATGATCTCCCTATTTGCTTTCACGTTCATCTCATGCTTGCCATTGTACACGAAACTCAACGAGGTTACTTGTTTCGACGGATCAAAATGTAGTTTTTTCGCCACTGCATTTTTAATGATATGTAAGTTCGGCTTGTCATCCACAAGGAAGGCTTTCGCTGTGCTTACACGCCTTCCATCCTCAACAGTCCCGTAGATATTGCCAAATCCTAGATAGTGTCCATCTACAAAATCCTCAACAGAAGGGTACCCCATTTGTTCGGCAGCTTGCATTATCATTAGTTGGTCATACCGCGATGATTGGAACGGTCCTACAGTCATTGGTCCGTCAAGACCGTGCATGTCATATTTGTTGTCACCTTGGAAATTTTCTGATTTCATGAAATATGGTAGGAGGTGTTCCCAATCCCAATCTGTGTTACCCGCTTGACCCCATTCATTGTAGTCGCTTGGATTACCTCGGATGTAGAACATGGAATTTATCGAGCTAGATCCTCCAAGGACTTTTCCTTTGCTCCAAATACATGATTCGTTATTCATTGCTAGGCAGGAAATACGATTCGAATGGGTTGGATATTGCCAATCGTATTGGGAGAACCGATGTGCGTAAGATGCTCCGGGGATCTGAAAAATGGAGGATAAATTATTGTTCATAGTTTTTGTTTGAATTAAGGAAGTCCTAAATCAACATTCATTTTATAAGGGGACCTGATGAGTATGAACGAACGGGCGCCTCATTTTGGTCAGTGTGGTTTCGTCCAGGGAGTTTCTAAGTTGCTTCGTTCATTATAAACGAGAAATCAACACTTGACAACAACTTTTGGTGACCCTGCTGCCAGAGCCGAGGTGAGGCAGCGTTTGACAAGTTCCGTCTTGTCTTGACGAAGCCGTTTACCCTACTTTTTCGGAAGAGTTCAACCAATAGGGTCATATTCGGACCATGATGTCCTTTTTCTTCATTTTGCAACAAGAAGCTCGTGGTATTAGCATGCAAGTGAATCATCGTATATGGTTTTTATGCACTCCTAAGTATGACCAACGTACCAGGATCACGTCCATGGTTACCAGTTTCTACCTTTGTGTTTTAATCCTGAAGAACCTCCTCCCTCCCTGATTTTAACGTAGTATTATCTATTTACCTCTGATTCAATGGGCGGATTCCCACCAGCTTCTATGAGTAAAACTTTGAACTGTGGAACCTCTGCCAAACGGCTGGCAACAACAGATCCGGCTGACCCTGCTCCAACGATCACGAAATCATATGTTTCCACTCCTGAAAATAAAACCCAATTATTTTTCAATGGTCTGAGGACTTGCCTTCCTTGATTTGATGCTTATTGGAAATTGGAAACTTAAAGACACTTTTTCGTCCTGAATATTATCGAGCAATAAATTGCAGTGTCAGCATCCAAAATTGAAATTCACTATTTTTGGGAAAACACATGCTTTAAACTTGAGTGTAATCCACTGAACCACCAAGTTATGATCTTTTCATTGAATTTTATTACTGTCCTTTTTGAAACTATTTTTTGTTTTAATTTTGTTTTTTTATTATTTAATTTAATTTAATTTAATTTTTTTTTAAATAATTTTTTGACTTCGAAATATTAAAAATTTCCACAAGCGTCAAACGAACTAGGTCCTAGGAAGACCACAACACATTTCTATTCACCATGTAATAGTGCCATTGGGCCATAATCCTGCGGCCACATATCATTCGAACTGATATTACAGTGCATCGTCAAAAGCGTTGAAACCAAAGTAGTGATCAGCCCATTCGCCAAACCTATACTGTTTGCTGCACATTGTGGCTCTATCAAATTATTATACATCGTCCTTGTTCCACCAAAAAAAAATCCACCAAACCAACTAGTTAATGCACTCCGATTGCCTGCCCGGCTTCCTAGCTTCACTACTAAACCAAATTTATGACCTCCCTATCAGGTAACCACAAAATCACGCCTTCCTCCTTGATTCTACCGCGTTCATCAACTACTGAAAATTAATCGAATTTGATGAACTGTGGAATTTTTATAGTCATGCAATTTGGTACTTTATCTAAATGATTACAGAATATTTTCACTGAAAACTTTTGATTATGTTTTGTTGGAGAAAGATATTTAGGGAAGGTTCACTACTTGAGCTCCCGGGACTACTGCAGTATTAAGCGATCTCCATTACACAACTATGAGGGGATCTCCCTATTGTTTTGTTTAGAATTTGTCGAAAATTATAATGTAAATTTTCGAAGAAACTTTCGAATTAAACTTATGCAAATTTGCTTTTAATTTGAAAGTCACTGGAAACGTAAAGCTTTTGTTTGATAAATTGGGTGTGCCAGTAAGTTTTTTTGAGAAATTTTCAACTGGCTACGGAAATGCAATGAAAGTTGAACACTGGCAACACTTGGGAAGATTAATTTGCACCTACCAAGCATGGCATATGATAGTACTAAGAAGAATCTGTCATATTTAGTACATAATATTTTAATTTTATGGGAGCAAGTATGTTGAGCTTCGAAAAAACCGAATTTAAGTAAATGTGCTACGCAATCCAGTGATACGAATCCATAATAATATAATAACAAGCGCTACTGGAAATGGAAAAAATCGAGGTTTGTAAGGGCATTGACCTGAATTACTCGATTATGTCCCTTAATGTAGCCCTAGGTCGACTGTTCCTGCAAAATTGCAGAGTTCGCACCAACGATAATCGATTATAATCTTTTTATCGATCAAATATGGCAATTGTGCTAAACTACTTTGGTTCTCTCCTTAGTTATCGTATTTTCATAATTTCGCCTGCGTATCCTTCTAGGTCGAACCATAATACCATCGTTCTTGTGCGGTTTTTTTTTTCAGAAATAGTGAAAAAAGTATTAGACCGCAAATAAGAGAATCTGTCCCCAAATTGAACAAAAAAAAAACAGACGCACCCACGATCAGTTGCGTTACTATAGATTTTTAGTCTGCCTAGTCTGCATAGAAGGCTCCTTTCCAATTAGTGGATTATGAAAGAATATAAAAGTCGCCAGTCGAGGCAGTGGACAGTTCCTTTGGTAGTGCCCCTATCAGGTTGTTCATTGGACGAATATACGAGTGTTTGGATGCTGTGTACGATGACTCTGCTCCTAAAATGGCGACCGTGAAAAATTGGTTTAACTAATTTCAACGTGGTTGCACGTCAATTTTTTATGAACCACACCTAGGTACCGCGAAAATGGGTCACTCAGAGGATAACGTGAAAAAAATCCACGATCTCGTATTGGCAGGCCACCGATAGCTGAGATAGAAGGCATCTTAAAGAATCGTCTGGGTCATATCCTGCATGAAATTTTGGGCATGAGATAGCTATCGGCGCGATAGGTACCGCCTTTGTTTACTCCGGACAGCAAACCCAACCATGAGACCACTTCAGAGCAGTGTTTGACACTGTTTAAGCGCAATCCGAAAAAGTTTCTGCGTCCCTTCGTACCCTTCGACGAAACATGGCTCCACTGGTATACACCAGAGACTAAGAAGCAGTCGAAACAGTGGACTTCATTCAACGAACTGTCCTATCGGCCGAAAAGCTGCTGACCGCCGTTTTCTGGGTTTTACAGGAAATAATCTGCATGGACTACCTGAAGAAGACTACCCCATCTACCTTATCCTCCAGATTTGGCTTCGTGTGACTTCCTTTTGTTTCCAACCTTAAAAAAGTCACTTCCGGGTAGAACTTTGACGAACGCCGCGGACGCCTACTTGACAGACCTCGAGGAAACGTATTTTTCAGACAGGTGTCTAGCTCAATACACTTCACGGAGGCTATCTTAAGAAATAAATCGTCACTTGTCTAAAATTTTCCTTTTTCTTTTGTGGATTGAGTACGCATTTGACAACCCCCCCCCCCCCTCCCCCCCTGTTTGTGCTTAGATTTTTTGAAGCGTAAATTTTAATCTTTTGCAAACTAGAGGGAGATATGGGCGATATAGAGGAAAAGGAAATCGCTATCGATAGGCATGAGGACTTGTGAGAATCGCATCGAGCGAAGGAAATTATCTACGCTCCAATCTCAATGTAAAGATATTTGGTGACTAAGAAGCTGAAAGCTTGAGATTGGGGCTATGAAGTTTTCTCTAGGAATTGCTAGCTAGACAAATTATCTTAGCACCAACATGGCTTGGGCTGAAGTTGCCCCCTTATTGGTGCTGCCTAGCATAGCCTAGTTTGGGACCACATCGTACTTGTTGTATATTTGACCTTTGCCAGGGAGCTGTCCTGGCTTGAAATTCTTCTTCAATGGTGATGCCTCAAATATTACAAATAGTTTCCCTTATCCAGGATGGATGTGCAAATAGCTTTAGCCGCCGTTGTCCCGGGCCAAAATTCCTTTGGTTACGGTTATTGTTAAAAATTGTAGAATTGGATAGTGTATTCCACTGCATAGTACCAATAAAGACATCGGTCTGTCCTGTATGACCTGCTCCTTTGACACCTTCGGCGTCTGATCCCCAACAACTTAATGTTGGGCTTGGTGTATATGCGGTTTTAATTTTGAAAAAGCAACAAAGACGGATTCATCATTGCCAATGCTTGCATTCCACTGTTCCTATCTGTCTCAAAGAACTAGGCACTGAAAATGTACATAGAAAAAGGACGTCAACCTACTACAGAATTCAGGCGAGGCTATTGTGTATTTTTTTTCGGTTAATAGCGAGCCAGGTACCGGTTCTCACAGATCAGAAGGACATGCTCAACCAAGTGACCTGCACCTTTGGTAAAGTGCAATGTTGGTTTCGAAAGTCCATAAAATTATGAAGATGTTGAATGAACGAAAAGCAGACTTTAGCTCTGAAAAGGGAGGGGATATTCAGTCCTTGGGAGAGCTAGATTTGTTTGGCGTTAACAGCCGCTGAAAAAGGGAACCTCACGAAATGCTGCCTAGTTATCGCCAGAGAAAGTTCGAGAATATCAAACTGGATGGCCGAAGCCTATAGAAATTTCAACTCCTGTAGGTTTAAACTGGTCATGCCTGTGATGATTACATTCAGGGTCTAAAATCTTTGCTGTCTCCAACCACTTGTTTTTTGGTCGGTTTCCATCGACTTGTATATTGCAGCCAATTTTCTCGGCCTGGATGCAACGACCCTATAATTGAAGGTGCTTTTCTTTCAATTTTTTGACGATTGGTGCAAGGTGATACCGGCCCTTTTGCAACTACCCGGCGGAGTTTTTTGGCATTAAAAAATCTATTCTCTTCATGTTAGGCTAAGGTTTGTGTTGTATTACGTTATCGTTTCAAATTTAGAGGCTTTTCTCGAGGTCAAACGTTGGTCAAATTAAATCTTCCTTGAGGGGCGTGTAGGATAACACAATGACAAAGTGTGAAAAAGCTCTTATGACGCTAGATGTTTCCACAATGCACACTAGATAAACTTGTTCAACAGGCGATCAAACCCTTTTCTCTACGTGTGCATCACACGAATGCTATTACTATCAGAACCACGCTGATCTCGCATTTCCTTCTAAAAGATTCATCGAATTATGGTTCCTCATCTAGATGCTAACATCTGGAAGTATTGTCCATTCATCAGAGGCTGCTGAGCCTCTCCTCTAACAGCAGCGCGATATACTGCAAATACATCATGACTGTGAATTATATCTACAGGAAGAAGATCGTCTTTTCCTCTCTAAGGATCATTGAATCAAGAAACGGAACAACTCTCCTCTACCTCCATTGTAAACCTAAGTTTCCGATGTATCTTGTTCAGGACCCCCAGCATCTCCTTTACTTTGTCTTCACGGACAATGGTGAAAATGTTGTATACATACCTTGACCAGGGCCTTTGGAATGTAGATCATTCTCTATCTTGTCCATGAATACGTCACTTAAAAAAGCAGAAAGTGGGTTATCCATACCTGACATTCAGAGGGAAGTTCTACAAAGGAACCAGAGGGGAGGCAATTTTGAACTCCCTTTCACCCTTTTTGAGTGACATATTCAGGGACAAGATTGAGAATGATGTACATTCCAAAGATCTGGTCAAAGAATATAGATGACATCATCACCATTGTCCGTGAAGATAAATTGTATGAAATGCTGGAGGTCCTCAATAAGGTACGTCAAAACCATAGGTTCACAATGGAGGTGGAAGACAATAGAAAACTCCCGTTTCTTGATTTAAGAATCATTACAGAGGAAAAGGGGATCTATTTTGACATTTATAGGAAACCGACGCATGCAGCGAACGATATTAGATAATTCAAATCACTCCCATTCGCAATAAAATGGCCCCTTTCCATGCCTTGATCCACCGATTGTTCACCGTGCTCCTCAGTGCTAAAATATTAGGAAATAAAAGGAATATATAATCAACACCGAAGTGAAGAACGGCTTCCAACGATCAATTATTGAAAGACTCATGTGGAAAAAGGAGAAATGACAAGAAATAATTACAATGACATCCCCCGGTAATAGCTTGGAAGGGAAAAGAAGAATAGTGGTCACATACTCCGCGGCTTCGTCGAAATTGATAAAAACGATGAAAGGGCTAAACATCAATATGGTGCTATCGAGTAGGACTTACCAGCTCAAAAGCAGCCTGAGATCCCCAAGGACCGCAAATTAAAACATGAATCTAGTGGGATTATAAAAGGTGACACGTCAAGATTGTGAGAAACTTAAAGGCTGGTTTTGGTACGCTGGGGAGAGCGCGGAAGAGAAGCAGAAACGGCCAGAGAAAGAATGCGAAGAGCAAAACGCTGAAATCAATGATAGCATGGCACATAATTGAAGAGAGACATAGCATCATATAGGGTAACGTAGAAGTGATCCCAGGAAAGCGGGAACAGCACGCGCAAGAGAGTTTGGCGAACCCAAGGGAACCAGAACTTTGATGACATTTATTTGCCCTCTCACGGACTCATGGACTTTGGACAAATAGCTTTGAATTTGAAGAAGACAGAATTCAAAATTAAACTGAAGTTCTTCCTATCTGCAGTCATGTTGAGAAGAAGGCGGAAGTGGCAGTGGATAGGTCACACTCTTAGAAAGGGTGACAGCTCCATTGGTGGCTATCCCTATCATGGAATTCACTAGAGTGGCCAACAAATGCTTCGTCATAAAAACACAATGAGTTGAACAGTAGGGAAAGAATGTTTTCCTTTCGAAAGAGCAACAATCGAGCGTAGATGTGATTAAGGCGGTTTGACCATTTCGGGGGATTGACAATCACCTAAAAAAGCAAATCAGTTCTCGATCGAACATCTGAGACCTCAAGTTGAAAATTAAAAAGATACATTTTATGAGTTCAGTTTCTGATTGTTCCCTTACAAAGAAAGAAATATCATCTTTTTCCCCAATGAATCCCCGAAAACTTTTTTGAGCACCCAAACAAATATTCTTTTTCAAAAGCTTTCTTATTTAAATGGTTGCAAGTAAGGTATTAGATATAATTTTCTCTTATAATTACTTATTTATTCAGGCCCATAATTTACCGAAAAGATACTTTTACTTGATACATAACTAAAGCCAAGCAAACCCCAAATATATGTTTATGCCTTGCCATTTAAATCCTCTGATAAAACATAAATCTGGTTTACAAAAAAAAAAGTATCTTTCCATTGCTTTCTATTGTTATCAATATTTTTTAAAAAAACTGAAAGTCATTTTTGAGGAGACGAGAAATGCCATCTAAATTCCATTTAACCTCTGGTAACTAGCATCGGTGAAAGCCCAGGGGGTTCTTAGTTTCTGTAGTTTCTGTTTTAGAGTATATATTTGCAGAAAGATTCTAATTTTATTGAAGCTAAAAATATCTGAACTTTTTACTATTTTATTTACACTTTTAGTAAAAAAATAAATTACTTCAAAAGTTCATAACCTCCAGGATGCTCACGTACCAATATGACGTGCAATTTTTGTGATAAACGTAATCGAAACGTTCTGCGTTCTATAATTTCAATACTTTAGTGCTTATTGCTATCTGGAATAGTCTACACGCGTTGGTTTCGTTTCTCCCTTTCTAGGCATTTTGGTCCATTTAATCCCATGTCAGTTTTGACTTTACTTGGTTGAACCTAAGTGCCTGTCAGAAAGGGTCGCAATGTTCTCTCCCAATAGATCCTTTGCAAGTAAAAATGATCATGCCAATCTATGGTTAACCAATAGTTTGAAGCTCTTTTTTGGATCAATGGCCCCTGCACACAGTCTTTCTGCTGCCAGTGATTGATCAGTACCTTAGGTAATCAGTTATTCGTTGAAGTGGTAGATCACTGCCTCTCAAACTCAGTCCGGCCTGGTGCTTCATCATCTGTCAAATTTCTTATCCAAATAACACTCCATTGTCATTCTACCCTTCGGTACCAGTAATTTGGGGAGTTACCTAGAAAAAATGTCAATCTTCGTCCGGTTAAGACAGCTCTGTACCTGCACGATATCCTCGAAAATTCTGAAGATTGTCCTTCGCACTCACATCTGTCTGGCAAGTTGAAGAGAAAACGTCCCACAAGGACCTACAGGGATGTTATTGGGCATGCTCATATACCCCAGTGATGCAGATACAAACCAGTCTTTGAAGTTTAAGTAACTCGCTGAGTGTTGTCCCGATTTTGTTCATATCCGCGTAGATAACTGTCTCACAAATAATTATTGGTTTTACTATTGCAGTACCAACCCAACATAGTGTCATATCCGAATCATTAGACCTCTTGTAGGTTTTCTACATATATTTTCGACGTGAATCGTCTAGCTATTTGACCTCTGCTTCCTGCTTAACCTCTATGCCACCTTGTCTAATAGCGTCAACTCCTTTGTACATGGAACTACGCGGTGTTGGTCAACCACGCCCTTTGATCAGTATTTCTTAGTTCTTCTAAGAGTTCATCAGCTTTAACGTTGGATTCTAGGTACTACCAGTTATCCATTTTCTAACATTTTGGCTATCGTGAAGGTCAAAGTGTTCCTGACTCCCTCACGGGTAAGAGCATTCTGTATTTCCGCAAATGATGTATTGTCGAAAACAACTTGGATATCCAAGACAGTTTCGGCTGATCGTCTTTCCCGGTAAGCTTTTTAGCATGTGTGTTAGCAATCATATATTACAAAGCTAATGCCAGGACCCGAAGGCCTTATCCACTGTTTTCCGTACAATGGATTGCCTTCATCATTGGTCTGAACATAGCCATACCCTTGGTACATATCCCATACCTGTTCTGGCCCCTACCACCCTCTAGAGTTGGCCTAGAATTGACGCGGGTAGGTCGACCATTTTTGGAGCCGAGGATTACCTTCTCATTCGGATAGACCACAGCGTTTTCTTCATCCGCTGCTGAAGCGCAAGAATAAACTGTCATTCTCGGATAGGACTTATCGTGAGCCTTACTCGGCAATGCTGATACTTATTGGGGGTGCAATGGGTTAGAAGGCCTACTAAGTGACATTTATCAAAATGACGGGATGCTTCTGAGCAAACAGGCTCGATCCAACCTCCGGAAGAAATGCTAAATTCTTTAAACAGATACTTTCCATGGGTAATTACACACAGCTCAGGAGTAGCTCCCTAAAGGTGACATTTTAATCGTAATGGGTGATATGAATGCTAAGGTGGGCGCTCAAAACACCTTGTTCGGGCCTGTGATGGGGAAGTACAATCGTGGTAGTCATGACGGTCATGACGAAAGATTTGCGTATTTCTGTAGGTTTCGCCGCCTCGTTATTGGGGCATATTGTCCGAGCATGGAGCTTTCAATAAGCCAGTTGGGTCTCAAATGATCGATACCGAATTAACAAGTAGATTAACTACTTTGCGATCAGCAGCAAATTTAGGAGCTATCCTCAGAATGTGGATGACAGCTGCGAAAGAGATGACCAGCTGATGGTCACTCGACCGTGGGAGAGATATCTTCCTGATTGGACGTTGGATACCTTGGAATACTCATTTGAGAAATAGCAGTTCGAGCTCCAAATCCATGTGAAATCCTTGATTGCTGTCAATAGCGACAGAATTGCAGAATTGTATACCGCATTACAAAAGAACTGGCATGTGGCCGTAAATCTTTCCATATTCCCCGTGAAGGACGTTACTGGTCGATCCCTCATTTACAATGACGTCTAGTTCAAGAGGTGCAAGACATCCGGCAGTCAGCGTATCATGCGGATATGGACTGGTCCTCCAAATAGAAGAGAAGTCATTTTGGTTATCAATGCATTCAAACGGAGTAAAGCCGCTGGGCTTGTCGGTCTCCCCAGTCGGCTAATATCCGCTCTGGATATTCCTGTGTTGACCACATCAATACCCTACGGATCACTTTAGAACAGTGCGTGGAAGTTCAGATCTCAGCTTCACTTGTTCTTCCTCGATTCTGAACAGGCTTTGGGCAGGGTCAGTAGGTAGTATAGTTTAAAGCGGGGCCCATCAGGGTTTCATTTTGTCACCTTTATTATGTTCTCTTAATTTTGGTTAGGTTCTATGTGTTGCTTCGTCCGGAGGACGTGAAGGGCTTCTCAAATACTTCGACTACATTGGTGATATCTGCTCTCTCACGGAGTCACGCAACTTGGTCAAGTGGCTCTAAATTTGATATAAGGCGGAAGTAGAGTTAGACTGAAGATAGACACTATCAAAGCCAAGGCTCTTAGCCTGACGGGTCCTTGTATTCCCTTTCCCAACTACGATAAAGTTGAGACTACCAATGGTTTTTTTGTGTGCCTATTGCACATATAGGGATGGAACATGGAAAGTAATTCCAATCCTCAAGTAAAAGCTCCTAGCCTTCGTCAACACTTGTCTGACGTATTATCGGATTACGGTGGTCTGATACAATTTCGAAGGCACAAGGCCAGTTATCCATGGTTGAGTTGATCAAAAGGCGGATATGACAATGTATAGGCCATGCATTAGCAGTGGAGGAGGCGTGCAACTGTCTCGGGAAGACCTGCAGGGAAATGGAATCATTAACGATAATATGAATTTCTTGGTAGGAATAGGTTGAAAATTGCGAATGATTGGTGTTCATCTTGTAGTGCAAGCAAAATACGCCCATTTGAAATAAACCTGGAAAGATACCATCCACTCTACGTGATTTCAGTGGTTTACAAGTTCCCACTGTAACCGCGGGAAGTGAGGTTTCGAATATCGGTACACTCTGTTCTGTTCATTCTTGGCAAATGTCCCATCTTCCTGCTATAAGCAGACAGAGGAAATGGCTCCGTCCCTAACTATGGTCTTGTACAGTCTGGATGATTTCATGGGTTGTTCAATCCCTTCATAGAATTTCCGGAAGATATTTGGCTTTCCTTCTCTAATCGCGTTGCTGAACATGGTCAGTGCCTGTGTGCCTTGCTAGTCATAAGTTTGTTAGGCCCAGTTGACAATCTTCTGGGGTTTGCCTCCCCTTTGGGTAGGTTCCTGTTCCACCGGGGTATGTTCCTTGAGGAAGCGACCATCATAACCATACGACCAGCGTCGTTGATTCACTTGAGGTTTGCCTCTACTGCCTCTACGATATAATCGCCCACCTCTAATTGAGCCATGTTATTGCTCAGGTTCCTTACATAGCAATCCGGAACTGTTCCCTTAGAATTCCTTACTATTCTACCGATTTCACAGTCACTTGTCAAAGTTGAGTTTCATTATTCTGCGTTTCGGCATAGAAGTTTCCCCGAAATTCTCCACTCCAAACTCTCTCCTATAAAGGTCTACCCCGGTACACCCAAGGTTTTTAAATCAGCACTATTCTTATGTCATACTTAGCTGTTGGCCTTATCACAAAATCAGCTTGTATGGTGTTGATTTACCTGAGCTACAATAATTATTAGGGCTTTTCTTTAGTGCCAGAGTCTTGTTCTCCTTTTCTGCCATGACTATGAGCCCTAAGTGATGCAGGACTAAATAGTCTAGCTCTCCTCAATAGACAGAACAGGTCTAACTGCTATTGCCCTTTTGGTCTCCACAATCTGTACGAATCCCTCAGGTATCTCAATACCCATATCTGTAATTGAAGTGACGCTTGTAGCTTTTAATTTCCACTAGAGATGGTCCCTTCACCCCGACTGTGAGCAGTTGGCCTTGCCCCCCTCCCCCCCTTTTGCTACTGAAGACACTTCACAGCTTTGTGTGAACGCACTTATTGTAGGCGATCATGAGGTTTAGGAGTTTCTGTCTCCATCGTTATGGCTTCGCGAAGGCAGATTGTCCCCACGAGTGGCCCTGGTATGTCAGTTAGCAGTTCTGCTGACTTCTAGACTGGCAATTTTGCGACTATGATCCTGAGCTATTATGTAGTATCCTCCTTCGTGCAGTCTGCCAGTATCAGACTTGGTCGAAAGCGTACGACACTGAATACAAAGTTTTCTCTCCATTTCTTGCACATTTAGCCGACGGTAGGGTTTTCGATGATTTCCAACCCTTCACGAGTGACTATATTCTCCTGAAATAATTTAGGCCAGTTGGCTAGCCTTCATGACATTAGCATAGTTGAGGTCACATCTCTATCCTCGTCGCTAAGCTCACTCCAGGTTTCCTCCGACTTGATTTTCGGTTTCTAGGCCGAGGCCGGTTTTTTTTTCTGACGGCTAGTTTACTAAACTTAGACCTACTGTTACTACTCCCTGCCTTGTGGTCATTGGTTGTGGAGTTCTCAACAATTCAGTGACGAATTTGGCTATACTGCCTAATTTTTAAACTTCACCTTTCTGGTTACCTGTGTTCCGGAGATATGCTTTCGTTTGCTGCAGTAATTTGCGTCCGATATGGGGTTCCTCTTGTTTGTTCCTTTTTTTTTATTGATTTCGGCACTCACATTCACATGGATATGTCAAAGTCCTTAGTAGCAGGTAGTATGATCAGACTTACTCATGGGGACATTCCTTTCACAGTCAGAGTTACTCTTTGTCTGCAAACTACCCAATCGGCCCGGTCCGCATAATATTTTGGATTGGGGAAGTACAATATTTTTCGACTCCCCAGTTTAGACCAGCAGCGTTTTGTCAATAGTAAGGTCTCCCCGTGAAAGTGTGGCACTATGTACTAAAAGTGTTAGAAGCCGGGAAGAATGGCTTCTGGAGAACCACATATCAACCCCCGTGGAGCAATATGTTCGCTCCTGAAGCGCTATATTCCCATCGGTCTAATCCACAGTCCAGTCTGTGGCCTTCTTCGAATCCATTGGACGCCCCTTTATCATATCTCAATCAGAGACACATAACTAGTTCCTTCTTAAGGGAGTGTCAATCTGAATGATCAAATATGATCCTGATCTTTCGTCCTCATGGAGGGTTTGAGTCAAAAAGTTTCCAGGCGACCCCAACCCTTATTCGTGCCTTCCATTTTTGAGACGAGATCGAGAGGCTGGCGTTCAGTCATTATGGCGCCAATAAAATTATCTGACAACGAAAATAGTTTATTTACTTAAACTCAGGTGAACCACGCACAAATATGATTTCAAAATATTTTCTGTGAAAAACATAAAACGAAGAATATATCATGACAGTTTAGTTTGACGTATAACAGCCCCTGGAACAGCTTCCGTTCTTCCAATTTCTTAATTTTTTACAAGAGAAACAGACCCCATTAGAGGGGCTTCAACAATCTTGTCAGCCTTCCCACGAAGTCCTTATGAAGTCCGCACCTTTCTCTCCAACCATAATTACGGCCGCATTGATGTTCGCACTCACAACGGTTGGCATGACACTTGCATCAACTACTCGCAATCCCTTAACTCCATGGACTAGTAACTCTGGACTAACAACCGAACTTCTGTCTTTCCTGGGACCCATTTTTGCTGTACCAACAGCATGCCATACGGTATTAGTCATGTAACGTGAGTAACATATCCAGTAGCTCGTACTTCGATACTCCTTAACATCACATTCAGGTATCTCTGGTCTCAGGAATTCGCCTTCCAAATCCTTAAATGTCGGGGTATCTTCTAGCTCTATAAGCTTGTGTATACCACGGACAGCCCTATCCAAATCGTCCTTGTGCTGAAGGTAATTCGGGTATATAAATGGATTCTCACGATAATCTGTACTTTGAAGTCGAATGAACCCTCTTGATTTAGGTTTCAGCACGGTTACGGAGACTGAAATAATGCGATCTGTAGGGTTGATCTGGTTGACCAAACTTTGTAATATTTCTGGCTTCAAATTTGCTCCAAACTGGGTAATATCATCCACTGGTGTAAAGATAAACTGGACATCTGGGTAAATACCATTCCCATCAGTAGCTATGAATCCTCCAACGTCAAAACCTGCCATTCCATAAGGACCATCCCGATGAACCCATTGACTGTAGACTGCGTCTAGCAATTTCGTATCCAAACCCAGCTTCTTCCTATACTTCAACCTGAGGAATACATCGACTCTAGCATGATCTCCAAGATTATTTCCTACAGGAAGATCCTTGAGGACGGGGATCCTTAAGGCTTTCAAATGTACTTTGGGTCCTATACCGGATAACATTAACAGTTTCGGGGTCTCGACCGTTCCTGCTGATAGAATGATTTCCTTTCGAGCCTTCACTTCCATTTCGTATCGATCCCTGTATACGAAGCTGACACCTTCTGCCCTCAGTTTTCTATTGAACCTGATTTTTCGAGCAACTGCATGTTTAATGACATCGAGGTTTGGATACTTTTTGGTGAGAAAAGCTTTCGCCGTGCTCATTCTCCTTCCAGACTTCAGGGTCCCATAGATTTTCCCGAAGCCCAGATATGGTCCTCCAGAAAAATCCTCCACTTTATTATATCCCAGATCTCTAGCAGCATTAAGGATCATGAACTGATCGAGCTTTGGAGATCGAAATGCCTCAACATTCATTGGGCCATACTCCCCATGTATTCCGTACCTATTGTCTCCTTGGAAGTTTTCTGTCTTACGAAAATACGGTTGGATTGAATCCCAGCCCCAAGAAGGATTTCCGTTCCTCTCCCACTCATCATAGTCTCTAGGATTACCGCGAAGGTGGATCATGCCGTTTATGGAGTGCGAGCCGCCTATGATTCTACCCTTGTTCCACACGCAAAAGTCATCTTGCATTCCTAGACAGGATTTGTTGTTTGGGAACGTTGGATATTGCCAGTCGATTTCTGTTCCGAATACTCCAAAACCGAATCCTGGTATCTGAAATTAGGTTGTTTGTACTAAAGGGAGAAAGGATCTATTAAAGATTTACCTCGTTTTCTATGTATGTGTCGCCTCCAGCTTCGATCAAAAGGACTTTATTGTCGATATTCTCCGCTAAGCGCCCGGCAACCACTGATCCTGCTGATCCGGATCCAATAACGACGAAATCGTACTCGTCGAGTCCTTGGAGATACAGAAAATATTCAGTTGGTTAATTTGTTGGGGGTGGGGGTGCGAAAGATGATGCAGCTTGGTAAGTGATATAAGGGTACTGTCTATAGAATGTTAGAATAGGCCTAGGTCCTATCTGAGGACGATAAATTGGTAGGCCTCAGAGCCAACCGGGAATGCTCCGGATTCCCTACTTAGGCGCCCCAGGTTAGAGCATTGATAACGATGACTCTATCAGGGAGGGACTTTGACTCTTCTCCGTCCGCCCTCACTGAACGATCCACTTAGAATTTAGGTCCTTCACACAACATTGATCACTTTCCGAAGATACTTTTGAAACACTAGTGGACACTGATACCTTCTCACTATTTAAGCGGAACGGGGTCTCACCATAAGCCAGTGCCTGCTCTCCATAATCCGGTGGCCACATATCAGGGGTTGATATGTTACAATGGATCGCTATCATCGTCGAAAGAAATGTATTTATCAGGGTATTGGCAGGTCCTAGGCTTCTGGCAGAACAGCTAGGATCCAGAAAGTCCATCTTGAGTCAGGTATCCTTCTCGTGAAAATTCCGTACACAAATTTCGATAACGTAAAACCGATACTCGTAAGGGGACTCGACCAGAAATCTAACTGAGTTTGTAACGCACCCAACTTATGTATTTATATCCAATCTTTAGCTAATCATTTTATGTATCTTTTCTTAATCATTTTGTGATCATGTGAGGCAGAAGAAATGGATGATTAACTATTCATGGGTCCACATTTATTCGCTTGTTTGATTTTATTGGATGAACACTTGTTGAATTTTTATAAGGTTCCGATCGAAACTGACGCACGTTTGTTAGTTTATTGAACTTTTGTTATGATTGTGAGTAGTACCGTAGTTTCTGGTACTAATTTATCTTAAGTTGACCGAGTCATCTTAAAATAACTCCAAAGAAAATTAGTAGAAGATTCATGGCTGATTTTTATTAAAAATTAATGTAAATTGGTCTTTGGTTGTTAATGATATATTCTTCATAGCATCCCGCTCCTTTCATGGGTGTACTATCACTACGTTTTCTCCTACAATTTATGGGCTGAAAACCGTATTACAAATAAGCTTGAAAAACATACCTTGAAGTCACAGTTCCACGATTACCCGACTTGTAAACAAAGCGGACAAATGGCTCCGGGGACCTAAATAACCTGATGCACAATGTAGAATCCACAAAACTGTTTCTTCATTCATCAAAAGTCGAAAAGATATGGGGACGAAATCTTAGCTGACCCTCCCCTCTGTTGACTATTAGGAGATCCACACGACTGATACGAAGTGCCTGGTCTTTCTCGGGCGGACTGAGGACACTGCATTCTTTGCAACAAGGGGCTACACTAGTGATGTATTTTTTCCTCAGCTCCTGTCTTGCCTGTCCTCCAGGAGCTTTGCTGGTGTGCAGCAGTTCTTCCATCTCTATCGACCCTTAGAGATGTCTCACTGGATGATAGTAGCCGCCTCCATTTTCCGTTGCACCAACCCCCACTTCTTGAGTAGCTATTCTTCCTCTACCCTTATCTTTCGTATATGGTCCATCTTCTTCTGTGATATGAATTTCATTTCCCCTTTTCCGAACTCAAATTGGACAGCCTCCCCTCCTTTTTGGCCGCCAGGACTTTTTGCTCCTACGGTGTCACTCCCTTTTTTACTACCAGTCGACTTCACTGTTGGCACACAGCCGGCCTTTTTACTTTTTCAGTAGATGACCGTCGTACCTTCGCGCTTCTTGTAAAGGGATTTTTAGAGGGATCTCCCATTTTATCTACCGGAAGTGGTGAGCGTTGTGTATTGGTGTTGCTTCTAAAATTTCCGACTATTGCCGGTCATGTCGTCATATTTGCTGTTGCAAGCCGCTAACTCTGCTAGAAAGAACAATCGCCCTAAATGATCCCTGTGATTGTCTATACGAGTAGGAATGTCACGCGTGGGTTGACACAAACCCTTATGAAAATTTGTGTTCATAACTCGGATCAGACGCTCGTCAGGAGTGCCTCAACTGAGGCTGCACTGCAAACTTAATGGGGTCATTGCTTTAAACGTACTTGCAGTCTTGCCTTTTTATCGAGACGGAGGCAGCTCTACTAAGGTACCAGGATGCCACAGTTCATATTCAATCTATTTCGAATCGTTTGCCAAATCATAAATGCATGCCATGCTGGGTCATCATCGTTATCGCCACTCATGTTAGTTCACCACCAGATTGTCTAGTGGTTATCCGGAGCTACCAACTGATATACGTGAGTCGACTTGGTTATAAGTTTGAGTATTTAAGAAAAAACAAGGACCGTTGCCATCCGGAAATTTTGCCCAGCCTGTCCGAGCAGGTTTTTCCTTCCCCCAAAAAAAGGAGGTGAGAAAAAATAGTCGATCTGCCTATAATGAAGTATCAAGAAGAATTCCTCGAGGTGGTAACTAAACGGACCGATCTCCTTGCCGAGCTTGGGTCGAAAACCGTTAAAAATACTTCGTTCTGCCAGACAATCCAGCGCATTCTGGGCACGAAAACAGTGATTCCAGCCTAGAACCCTTAAAATAGGGGATCTGAATCGTCTTATTAACGAGAAAGAGGCGGAGAAAGCTATAAAAAGGGATTACTCAGATGTGAGCAACCTTAAGGTGGGTGGTACGTCTGTCAACTCCTGAGGACAAAAGTTGCCCATTGTCAGTGTTCCTGAGAAGACAGCGAGCCGACTTCTCCATTTTTTTGAGAATAATTCGAAGGGCAGTGCTAACCCGCTGTTTTAAATACTGAACATATGGACACATAATAGGGGCTTACAACAAGCAGGACAGAAGCACTTTGTGTTACAAGTGTGGCGAACCGGAGCACAAACCGCAGTCAGTAAAGTGTTGTGTCCTTTGCAAGAACCGTATTCTATAGAAAGAAGATGTGGCTCATGTTCCCAGTTCTGGGCGGTGCTATATCTTCACAGAAGAGTCACAAAATGCGAAAAGTTAAACACCATGACCCACTTCCTACAAGCAAACATGCATAGAAATCCAACTACTTATGACCTGGTAGGGCAAATTTTGCTAGAGAGAACAGCTGGCTTGTCATTTCTCAGCAAGCAGTATCGAGATACGAGCTCACTATCGCGGTATGCCGATATATCTGGTACTACTCCTTTTTGGGTACGAGTGCGGGTCCATGATCGAGGAAGTTGCTTCGTTTGGTTCGTCATAAGGAAGTGACGTTTTTCAGCATTTACCTTACACCGAACAAATCTACGCCCGCTTTTCGGAATAGGCTCACCGTCTTGGAGGACGAGATTGGAAACACAGAAGGGAGAGTTCTAGTCGGAGGACATTAACACAACCGCCCTTGAAAGAGGCATGCCTCAACCAGATCATCAATGCACATAGATTTTAAAGATGGCTGCCAGGACAGGACTTATGGTCTTTAATACTCCTGGTATTCCGACATTGCGACGTCCAGGCTACAAGGGCATTATCTCTGACGTAACTTTTGCTAGTGTCAGCGGTTCAATGATGGAAGGTACTGAAAGACTTCACAGCCAATGATCATCATTACATTTCCTTCAAAGTAACAAACGGTTCCTGCCGATGCTCTGTCGTTCGGCGGATTCCACTGCATAGCATAGTCCACAATTGGAATTATGTACCTTCTGAATGCGTGACCTATCCACTCTGTGCTTTAAGCAATACGTTCACGGGTGTCTGGCTCGTCAACTAACATTGTCCTTTATTTGATGTTGTCTAAGATCAGAGTATTCCGTTCATATGACACAGACAGAAAGATAAACGAAGTTTCTTGAAGAACCCATTTTGCTATAAAAGTCAAGTCACGTGACCGAAATTTAAGGATCTTAAATCAAAAGGCGATCAAGAAAGGAGGCAACCATTCAGTGATAAGTAGGTGCAGATTAAGCTAATAAATCGATTAGAGGTGGCCTTGTAGCAGCTTTAAGTCCGTGGTATTTTCCATGATTTATCAGTAACAACAGGTGCGATGGTCGTGCCGATTGATCGCCAGCCTCCAGCTAATATTGACGCCCCGAATTCGAACCTCCGTTCTGACATGGATGTTTGTGTCATTAGACTTGTCAAATGCATAGCATAAAGTATAATGACAAGGAGACTAATCACGATTATCAATCAAATATCACTAAGGCCTGTTATCCACGTTCAGTTCGACCTGTCAGTTACGACTGAAGATGCCGCATTTGACCGGTGGCCGTAACGTGAATGGGATAAAGTTTTTTTGCCCGTTTTGACTGTCCAAGCGGTCGGTGGTGTAATGAAAAATTATTTGGCGAGTATTTCATGTTTGTCTAGGCTGCGAACGAGAATTTCATGGCCATCTTTATCGCTGGTGAACATTTTTGATAAATGCTCATTCACAAAAATATATCAAATTTTCGTCTAAAGGCCTTTCATTGGCTAATATGCAGCATTTATCCCTTTCCCTACTGATGGGAGCTACCTCAACACCTCCATTACCGTCCTTTCAGTTTCCCTTTTTTTTTTCTTTGAAAAATGTTATTAACAAAACCCTCTTAATTTTCAAACTTTCCGAAACCCTAAGAAAATCTTCAAAATATTTCCAATAATAGCAAAGATTTTTTTAATATTTCAAAAGTGATCATTAACACGTTGCTTAGCCTACCAAGTGACGTATAAGCTACGGCGCTCAAAGTCTCTTCTCAGCTAATTGTAACAGAATCGAGGTAGCTTTTGTTGCTGGCCCTGTTTATGATGATATCTGAGTTCACTGTCTGACCGAAAAGTTAGTAGAGCAACGGATGGCTGAGCGAAGGCGGACCCGCTACTCAGCTAACGAGAGAAAATGGGTTTACGGCCGTAGCTGGTCTTTTGTAGTAGTTGAAGTGGTTTCGATCTTACATTTGGTAGTTGGTCAACTGAAGTTAAGCCAGTGTCCTCTGTTAGTAACATTTTAGGAGGTTCTTTTGAGTTCTGTGGAAAAAGTCTGGATTTTCAGTGCGACTATTTTCAGAAGTTAATATTGAGTCGCATCAGACGCTAGCGGGTTTAGGTGATTAGTCCTAAAGAAATTCCGAATAAGCTCTATGCACGCGATTTGTAATATTCTCTTCCAAAGATTGCATGCACCTTGCCGCTAACTAATTTTACAAACTGAAGAGTCAACTCGGATTACCTGTGGGTGTGGGAAGCACGGAGTAGTCTTGAGAGTTCATATTGGAAACGATGAAATCTGAACAACAAGTACCATCATCGGTGTTCTTTTTGGCATGTACAGAGTCATCCTTTCCTATCTTCTGCGGTAACTTTTGATAATTAACTTTAGACAGATAGTGTTAGCGATCCCTAGTGAAGCTGAAATAGCAGAGGAGTAGAGACAGTTTGACGTTTTCGAAAATCAACTAAAAGTCAGGGGGAAACTCTCCATGTTGTGGCTATTTCGGAAAAAGATCTCCTATAAAGAGCGTGTGTAGCGTTCAATACTCTGTGGATCCTTTTAGTCTTTACTTCTGCGCGTATCAACACTTAACAAGGGGCATCCCCGACTTTCATGATCTGAGGATGAAAAGGCAGGTTGTGAGCCCTAAAGTCTACGTTTCAAGAACATCTGAGGTATTAGAGGTATCGATTGAGGATGTGATCCCTCGAGGATTCCTTTTGGGCGTGGTATTCGGGTCCCGAGGTTTCCGACTCCACGCGCGGTTGACCCGTCAGCTATAACTCACGTGCATGTAGAGCTGACCCATACATCGGTGAAAAGGACACTTGAAGTTGTTGGATAGTTGTCGGACACGAGTAACACTAACGACCCTATCCCCTCCCCTAACACTGTGACGTTCAAGCGCGTGTAGACGAGGCACTTTAGTGGAGTTTCAATATTTGCGAGCCAACCTTCACTGTCGATTTAGCCAACATTTTAGGTTCCTCAGCTTTCCTCTCTAGGTCGACTCCGGTAACCCAGTGATTACAAAGATGTATATATATACATATAGAAGTTAAAAATTCGAAAACTTAACGGTCATATTCAAGTTAATGACGAACATTTTTTTTTATTTCTTTACAGGTGAGTTTCAATTCCGAATAAAACTTATTCCTATCTCCAAAAATCTTATTGTAAGTATCTTCAATTTTACTAGAAATAATAACGTACCTTATTCCAAGAAGTGTTAAGTCACTTTAACCTGCGCATAGGGCGTACATCGAATCCATCGAGCCTATAATCAGCATCAAAGTTACTTCACCCTCTGCAAGGATTATCTTATAATGCTGCTTTAAGGGGGGATGACCATCCAAATCTTTTAATTTACCTTTGCTTTAAAATTTCATTTATGACCTAGAAAATATATTTTGAATGTCTTAAGGTAAAAATTCCCAAGAAAGTCAGCGAAATGATGAGCGTCGGGAGTACCAAAACTGGTTAAGCAAGCGCACCCTTTTTACGGGTGGTTCAATCCCCCCAAACTTAACTAGTTGGATCTTTGGAGTATAAGGACCTTAATTAAAGAGATGGTGTGGTGCTCTGGCTACTGTTTCTATCGTAATGGGTCATAAACGGACTTAGCTAGAAAATTAACACTGGTTCGATTGAACGTTAAACGATTCTAGGATACTCTGACTTTCTTGACAAACTTCTCAAACTCCTGCGTAGATTTCTCCAATTTTCAACGATATTCCAACGATGAGGATCAGTGTCTAATCCTTAGTACCTAAATGGTAAAGTGAATTTGTCAATCTGGCTTTTCAAGACTTCTCAATCAATAACATCTGGGGATCGCCTGCTTGTCGTGGAAATCCTTAAATTTCCCCAGTTCTAGTATAGGAGTCTCTCCCAGCTTTCTTGCAATGGTCACTTGGTAAAATGTATATCCGCACCTTGCGCTTAACAGACGCACAGTGGAATTCTCCAAAACTCCAGCTCCGAAAGTACACGGAACATCACCGGTAGAGCAAATACAGACCACCTACAACCACTACCCTACACAATCCTGGGCAGCATATGTTCATAAGGGAGGGTGCTGCCTAAAACTTTCCACGAAAACCACTTCTTTGCAACCATAGGAAGCGGTTTTCAGGAGCATTTTCCGACATTCTAATGACATCCCTGGTCCATCTGATAAGAAATATTTTTATTTCGGTGACAATGCCTTACTTTTGTTTCAAAATTGGAGAGGTCCTGAGCCAACTTATTGATGGACCGGATCAATTAGGGAGAGACTTTCACCTTCTTCTTTTTGGGCTAAGCATCCAAATTTTTCACAAGAAAACGACTAACGGTGTTGTCCTACCTAGGGAGTAGTGTAACCAAAAATGGCTACAAGTGGTAAATGACATATTCTTCATAAAGGCGACGGATTTTCTGGTTGTGGAGGATTCCAGCATAGACCTTGATCAGAAATCTCCTACCCACTATCACCTCACCATCTACAATCGCGTTCGAAGTTGCTGAGTTTAAGTAACTGCGAAAATTTTCGTATGGATAAATGGAGCAGCTCAGCACCAGGAATCGCCTGTAACTATGTTGTAAATTCTCCAAGGTAGGTAGGTAGGTAGGTAGGTATCAGTGGCCGCTCCGAGGAGCGCAATTAGCGCATTGGTGCGCCGTTTTGATGCTACAAACTCCTAATACCGTGACTGTTGTTATAGGAACAGGGAAGCAGAGTCCAGTTGGCTCGGATTTTCAGAGCCAGCCCGTAGCATTCACGAAGGAAAGCAGCTCTCCGACCCTGCTGCTAGAAATCTCACTGAGGTCCCCAAAGAATGGTTTACCCAGTGTCCGCAGCCTGACTCTAGCCAGAACTGGGCAATCGCAGAGAAAGTGCATGAGGGTTTCCCTTCCTTCTCCGCAGCTTCGGCAATGCGAGTTGTAGGGTAAGCCGAGCCTAGCGGCATGGTCCCCTATGAGCCAGTGCCCCGTGCAGACCGCCGTAATCTCCAAGGTATTCGTGATCCTTTTTCCTTGTCTGGTAATGCTCAGGCTGGTTATAATTTTCAAATTTTCCTTCTCGTAGACTAATTTTTATTTCTTTGAGTTTTCGCCCCTTAATTGACTGATACATTTGTCATCTCCCATTGTTGCCTTTATGGCGATCCAATGATTGGTCGCTGCAACACTTGGGTGTGCATTTCCTTTTCAAGATAGGGCTAGACTAGACACTGACTGATGTGCCTTTGACAGTTCTTCCTATTCACTCCAATGAGACAGTGCATCAGTTTCATTATCATCACATTTAATGCCGTACAAATGAATGCCTTAGTAAGGCAGGGTTTTGCGCCAAGGTCCACCAATTTGCTAATTTCTCGGCCGTCCTGGCCTACGCCATCGCTCCATCTCAGGCAGGGTTTGTCTCGTCTTCTTTTTCTGCCGTAAATATTGCCCTTATAGACTTTCGGGGTTGGATCATTGTCATCTATACGTCCACCGTAACCTGTTGAGCCGGATTTTATCCACAAGCTGATGGTCGAAGTATGGTTCATAAATCTCGTCATTTACTCAGAATGGTCTATCCTCCTGCCAAAAAAAATCAACAAAGGACTCTGCCTTTCACATTAACATCAGCATCATGGATCTGATGGAAATCTGATGTGCTGCTCACTTGTCTGGGGTGAAGCCTCTTTGGTATGGGCCGATGATGTTCTGGCAGTATGGGAGTATCCGGCCTAACAGGATAGCGGAGAGTATTTTATAGACCTATTCAGCAACGGATACCTCTATAATTGCTGCACTGTGTGATATCTCCCTTTTGATGTATGGGACAGATTATGCCTCGTTGCCGGTCGCCAGGCTTTGATTCGCTGTCCCACATCTTGAGTATCAGTTAATGAACCGCCTGGTATAGTTGGTCGCCTCCATATTTAACCAATTCGGCTAGTGTCAACATTTGTCCATCATCTTCGGGTGGCGGGACCTCCAACTCGTCAATATTTTGATTGTTAAGTAATTCATCAAAGTACTCGCTCCAATATACTCTTACGGTTAAAAATCAGATTTTCATCTTTGTCTCTACGGGATGAGCATCGAAATGTATAAAGCTTCATCCTGCTGACTGGTTGGTAAAATTTCCGCTCTAGGTGCGGTAGCTTCCTGTACTTCTTGAGTTCATGGGCCTGTTGGTTATCCCAGGTTTCCTTTTTCTGTCTGTGAGGTCGCTTTTCTACTCGACGTAGTTCATTATAGGTCCCCGTGAGTTTTTTAGAGTGCAGCATTGCCCAGTATCCAGCATTCTTCCACTCCGTTGCTAAATTAGATCCATCGTCGAACCAGTCGTCCCTACCTTTTAGCGGGTGAAGCCAAGTGAGAACGGAAAATAAAGAAGCTCGACCACATAACTGGAGTCGGCAAACTCTAGACCCGAGTGCTCAGTAATCGAGCAATCCACAAGGGATGGCATCCTTTTCAATCGATGTTCTCCTATCTCAGATCTTAAGGCACCACAGTCTTTGGAGCTCTCTCCAACCTTACCATCATAATTGAGAACTTAGTATCGTAGGAATATCCTTAAATATGATGAGCGGAGAAGAACAGGGTAATAGGGCGCCCGGGAGGCCGTGTTTGTTTGGGACTGAGAAACCAGCAAAGGTACACTCACCAGTATCCAGCTGAAAATATCACATCTTTACAAATAGCTCCATCATTTATTTGGGCTTTCATAAAATTTACTTCTGCAATCACTTTAACAAATCACTTCCCTTAATCAAAACCCACATCTACGCTTCACAATATCCGCAGCCTTCTCAGCAACCATCATTACCGCTGGATTAATAGACGTGCTCACCAATTTTGGTATAACACTCGCATCGACAACCCGCAATCCTCTCACTCCATGCACTTCTAACTCTGAGTTAACTACCGCACTTCTATCTCTACTAGGACCCATCCTTGCAGTGGCAGCAACATTCCAAATAGTATCTGTCATATACCTTGCATAGCATTCCCAATACCTGTCACTTCGGTATTCATATCTATCACATTCAGGAAGATCTATCCTCAAAATCTCGCCGTCCAAGTCATTGAAGGTTTTAGTATTTTCCAATTCAACAAATTTCTGTATGCCTCGAACGACCCTTTTCATATCGTCCGGATGTTGTAGATAATTTGGGAATACCAAGGGATCATCCCGATAGTCGTCACTTTGAAGTCGAACAAATCCTCGTGATTTTGGTCTTAGAGGTGTCACCAGCACGGCAATAATTCGATCTGATGGGTCTACCTGTTTCAGAATACTCTGAGATATTTGAGGTTTCAACTTGTTGGTGTAAAAAGTCACGTTGTCGATTCTTATGAAGTAGTATTCAACGTCAGGATAGTATCCGTTTCCATCAGTATCAACATGGCCTGCCATGTCCAATGCTGGTGCACCAAATTCACCATTTCGATGGACCCATTGACTGTAGACTGCATCTAATAGTTGAACATCCAAGTCAAGTCTTTTCCTGTATTTTAATCTGAGGTAAAGGTCAACTCGAGGACGAGCTTGAAGATTGTTTCCCACAGGCAGATCTCGAAGGACTGGTATCCTCATGGCATTTAAGTGTCGTTCAGGTCCTATCCCGGAGAGCATTAACAATTTCGAGGTTTCGATTGCTCCGGTTGACAAGATGATCTCCTTCCGGGCTCTCACCTGCATTTCATAAGTGCCCTCATAAACGAAGCTGACGCTTTCTGCTTTGGAGTTCCTGTCAAACCCGATCCTTCGAGCGACGGCATGCTTAATGACATGAAGATTTGGCTGTTTTTTAGTTAAAAATGCTTTTGCGGTACTCATCACTCTTCCGTCCTCCAAAGTTCCATATACTTTTTTGAATCCCAGATAATCACCTTCTATGAAGTCGACACCCGTACTGTAACCCAGCTCCCTCGCTGCACTCACAATCATGAACTGATCAATCCTGGGGGACTGGAATGATTCAATAGTCACCGGTCCGCGTGTTCCGTAGTAGTAGTATCTGTTGTCTCCATGAAAATGCTCCACTTTCCTGAAGTATTCAGTAACATTCCACCATCCCCAAGTTGGATTTCCTAAGTTTTCCCACTCATCGTAGTCCCGGGGTATGCCACGCTGGTATAATAGTCCATTCATGGAATGTGATCCTCCAAGGACTTTTCCACTGTTCAGTATTGCAGCTTCGCCATTCAGTCCAAGGCAGGATATTTGATTCGATGTGGTCCGATACTGCCAATCGATTGCTGTTTCGAATGTGAACCAAGCTGAAGCTGGAATCTGGAAAATATCTTTTTAGTAAGAGAATTAGATTTAGATGACCTGCGAGGCAGGTACCTCGCTTTCGATGGGTGGGTCTCCGCCAGCCTCGATTAAAAGGACGCTATTCTCAACGTTTTCGGCCAAGCGCGCTGCGATGATTGATCCTGCAGTTCCAGCTCCCAATACAATGAAATCATATTCGTCCAGACCTGAAAATTATAAAGGAAACTCCCTTGTTGAGTCAGTCATCCCTTGTTTTTGGGCCCAGAAGTTCAGGCCACAAAGTCAAGCAAGGACGACTAGTAAACCTTTACTGCTAGATTACAATAAGATATTCGCATCTTTTTGCCTCGATACCAATTAGAATAAAATTTTTCAGAAAGATACCTCACCATAATTTAACGCGTATTGACCATAGTCCGGGGGCCAAATATCGGGGTTCGAAATATTACAATGGATGGCCAACATTGTAGAAATGAAGGTGTTTATCAAATTATTGGCGGGTCCTAGACTCCTGGCTGCACAGGACGGATTCAGATAGTCCATGTCGATGGGAAATTCCAACACTTCCAAACTGCAGCTCCGTAGATACACCAAAATCGAACAAATCCAGACTAAACCAATTTTGAGCGCAACAGAGGGTTTTATACTGGACCCTATTACCCTCATATACCTCCAAATATCTTCTAATATGTAAATGGAAATTTTTAGATTGAATACCTTCTGGACAGATAACGTGTTTCTTTCAGCAAGGAAAATCATTTTTCTCGAGTATGCTAGCATCTTGGACTTGGATCCGGAGTATCTATAAACTTTAATCGCATCCAATTTTTTTTCGACTCTGATGCGGGAGATTTTATGTTTAATGGAACTTTTATAGGAAATTTGAAATTTATTCCATTCATAAACTATTTGATTGTACAAAATAAACACTGGGCGACGATAATCTAAGTTTATCCGAGTCCATTAATCCATCTCATCCTAAAACAGGTTCTATGGAGTCTGAAGATCTTTTATGTGCATGTTCCAACCTAAGAAAATCATTTGTTACATGTGCAAGAGACTGGTGCCATGCAAGCCTGTTTGCATCTTTATTCATTCATCCTTCACACTCTGGAGCTGCATCTTCTATCTTAAAATTCGAAAGTGATTCGGTCCATTGTGAATAATAAATGCGTTCTGGATTTGGATTTCAATGAATCTTAACTCAGTGCTTGGAAAGGTGTTAATACAGTCCATAGTTGACTTTCCTGCATGGTGGTTTCAAAAGGTCTGCATCTCCTACAAGACCTTCAAACTATCTTTCTTATGTGACGGCGACTCCACAACGGTCAAGTGGGCCGTAAAAGCTCAACAAGGAGACAAGAAGATTCTTTGATGTTCTGCATATGACCCCTATGACGTAGATGAGGCTCCCAATGCAAGATTCATCAGAAATGCCACAAGTAAAGGTGACAGCGGTATGTGCTGTTATCGCCCACCATATATCCTGGGGATGTTCCAACAACAACTCGAGAGGATCGAAACTATTAGCGTTTCTAGTGGGAACCGAACTGTAGCTCCCCAATTTGGATAATGAACCCACTTTCTTCAACGTGGTCAGGCGAGAGGGAGGTGGCATCCCCCGACATTGCGACTGTTGTCTGAGAGTGGGGAATATCAAAAGATGTCATGGTCTCGGATGGGCCTGGATTCACCCCCAAACCACTCCATTTCAGAATCCGCTGAAGACAGAATATGCCACGTACAAAATAGAACTGAGTGTCCAAATTACGGGCCTTGACAGACGCATCCAATCCATTACTGGAATTGAGAAAACAGCCCAGATGATCACAACTAGCATGAGAGAAGCTTTCAAAGAGAGGTCTCCACTCAAGACGTCAAGGAATGGCAGATACCCCGGTGGAACTTGGATTTGACAGAAGAGTGGAGAACAATAAGGGTTCTCTCGGCACAAGAGGTTCAGAAACCTCTAAAAGAGAACTTCACGTAGGTTAAGCGATCATCGTGTAGACGCCTTTGCGAAGAGACTAACTCTCTTGAGGGAACCTCAAATCTCAAGCTGGTTCTTGTCATAGAACGAAGCCTAAAGCAAAGTTATCTACGTTTGACAAGCGGAAAGTACACAGAAAGCGATGAAACAACATTAGCTTGAACTGCATTTCCCAGGCACCATCCAAAATCACATCTTAAAGCCAACAGGTGCATATAGCCCTCATCCATAATATTGGACTCCTTCATACAAAATAGTTCAATCGAACAAGTGAGACATATAGCCCAGTCTCATGTCATTCCGTCAGCTGTTTCTGCGACCATTGAATACAGCAGCGAAGGCGAACTCATATTGGCGCCTAGGTTCACGCCTCCGATGTGCCGCCAAATCACTCCGCCGCCGCCCCCCCCCCCCGCTGAAACCGCGCGGGTTCAGCGAAACAATCCGTGCGCATTATCCCACCAATGGGGGTCACCGGACGAATCAAAGGCCTTCAGCCTCAACAAAGATACCCACTTGGGCCTGCCTCGGACGTCAAGCTTGAACCAGTGAGTGCTCTCTTCGTTTTAGAACTCTTAAAGGGGCCCTCGTATGGTGGCTGCAGCGGCTTCCGAGGGGCGTCCACCCTGATGAGGACCTGGTCACACGTCTCGAGATCGCTGGGGGTGTTGACCTCTAATGTCAGATGTCGGGATGGTGAAATCGGCCGTATCTTCGAAATCGCGTCCCTATACAGACGCAGCATTCCCGAGTCATTTAACCCTGCTGTGATGTCCAGAACAGGATCGGCGGGGAAGGGTAGATTCTCCCCGTAAACCATCTCCGCGCTGGGCTGGTTGCGAATTCCTCTCGCTGGGCTGTACGGAGACCGAGAAGGACGAAAAGCAAGGACCGCGACCACGAAGGATTATCACAAGTCATTAGAGCGTTCTTCAGCGTCTAGTGCCAACATTCCAGTATACCATTGGGTAGACCTATGCAGTTTAAAGCCAAGGAGCTTTCCAAACTCCGCAAAAAGAGTAGATTCGAATTGCAGTCCATGGTCCGTGATCATGACAAAAGCGCGGAATCCATTCTCGACAGAGGGCCTCGGCACTTGATTGCGCCGTAATGTCAGGCACAGGTATTGCTTCAGGCCACCGCGTAAACCTGTCGATGATTGTGAGGCAATACTTGAATCCGTGCGAATCTTCCAAAGAGCCGATGATGTGTAGATGGATGGTGTGAAAGCGCTTGGTTGACGGAAGGCACAGACTTACTTCTTTAAAACGTGCTTGTTGATCTTTCACTTCTGGCACGCGATGCACTGTCTGGCCCAAGAAGTTGGTCCTTGTTCATGGATGGCCAGAAATATTTTTCGGTGGCTAACCGGTTCGTCGCCGTGATGCCTGGTTACGCAGGATCGTTAATCGCGATCCGTGCGAAAATCAGTCGGAATGAATGGCCTGGATCCCTTATTTGAGGTTTCGCAGAGTAAGTAAGAGTTTGAGCCAAAAATAGGCAACGCCTTGAATTTATATCTTTTGGTGCCTCGGTAATTTCCATATAATGGACCGAGGCGACAATGACCTCCGAAATTCGATACACAGCAACAACATTGTTGGATATCAGAAGTGGCTAATATAATGCAAGTCACTAAGTTGGCGAAGGGTCCCTTTGTCGGGCTTTTGCCTAAGCGCGTATGTAAGGGATTTGTGGTCCGTGAATACACTAAACCGCCTGACTTCAAGGAAGAAACTGAAGTATTTTACAGCGAGGTACGCAGCGAGTAGTTCACGATCGTAGGCGCTGCAGTTGCGTTGAGCTGGGTTGCGCTGTTCTGAAAAGAAGCTCAAGGGTTGCCAGATTTGATTCATCCGTTGCTGAAGAGCGGCGTCTACCGCAGTATCTGAGACATCGACGGACACAGCTAGGAGAGTATCTGGCTGCGGAAATTTCAGCAGTGTTGCCTCAACAAGCTGTTGTTTGACCGTCTCAAACGCAGAGACGGTCTCAGCAGACCACGCGGGAGTCTTTAGTTTTGGGCCCAGACAAGTAAGCGTTCAGCATCGCTTGATGATGGGCGGCCCTGGATAAGAAACGATGACAGAAATTTAACATGCCCAGATCCTTCATCGCGGTTGGAAGTGGAAAACTCTTAATCGGGTCAACCTTGTCTAGGTCACGTTGGATACCGTCAGGGGTAACTAAGTGGCCGAAAAGTTTCACCTGCTTCTGTAGGAATCTGCATTTTTCAACGTTTAAGACAAGTCCGGCCTCAAGAAAACGTGGAAAAAAGCACTTGGGATGCTCAAAGTGCTCCGATTCTGAAGTGGGAGCGACCAAAACATCATCCGTGTATACGAAACAGATTGAATGAACCTCTGGAAAGTCTGTGCAGTGTTGCACAAGCCGAAAGTCATCCTAGTGAACTTGAAAAGTCTGGAGTCTTCGGAATGTCTTCGGGAGCTACAGGAATTTGGTGGTACCTCTTGGCTTGATCCAAAGTCATAAAAACTCGGCAAATCCTTAGTAAGTGCGCGAAATCATAGATGACTGGAGTGAGATATCGCTCTGGAACTGTCTGAGCGTTCAAACTCCTATAATCTCCGCATGCCCACCATTCGCCGTTTGGTTTAGCGACGATATGAAGCAGAGAGGACCACCAATTGTTTGATGGTCTGCAGATATCCTGTTTCATCAAATTTTCAAACTACCTCTTCGCAACAGCAAGCTGCTTGGGTGAAAGAGGACGCACCTTGGAGAGCCGGTAGTATTGATGTTGTGCTACATATCGTCCTTAACCGGTTTGGAGAAACTAATTTCCGTAATGATGTTGCGAAACTTTCTGAGGAGTGCGCGGACGCGATGGTCAGCAAAGTACTCGAAAATTAACGAGAGAGTGTCATCTCGGCAGGTAGAAATCTTCCCTGACGTCTGTAGCGAAGTTGCAGGGTCTATGAAGAATGCATACCCTCTTCTGTTTTTTTTCAGCCTATGTCGCTTTCACAAGGGTGGTCAACTCAGAGGGAATGCATGCTCTTGGCTAACATATTCGGAATATGTAACGTGCTTGCCTATCACACGCTTAGATCCCAGTTTACTGGCGTGATGTGATGGTGACGTTTATTCCCAAACCAGGAAGTGCTACCTACACGGATACCAAAAAGCTTCCGACAGGTTAGTCTATCTTCCTTTCTACTAAAAGGGCTGAAAAGGTGTACATCCCTAGGTGACCACTTCACTGTAGGCAACATGCCTACCAGAAAAGTAGACATCACTAGAAGACCTCTCGGTAAAAATTGAGAAGGCGAAGTCTGAAAAAGATTACGCCTTAGGCGCATTCATGGTCATCGAAGGCGGCTTTAAGTATACCTCATTTGCAGCCATTTGTGACGTGGCATGACAGCATCGAATCGACCCGCCCTTCATCAGTTGGATCTTCCTTATGCTGGAGTGAAGGAAGATCAACATACTGGTCGCATAAAAATCCATTGATTTGGGATGTCTTAGGGGCTCTCCACAGAGAGGGATTCTCTCTTTTCTGTTACGACTTCTAGTAATGGGCATCTTGCGACGATTACTGAAGGACATAAAGGTCCTCGCACAATCATTTGGGGACGATCTAACCGTAATCACTATTTTCAAGTTTACGACCACAGTGTGTGACCGCTTTAATGCAACTCTGCATATAATCGACAGTTGGTACCCTCGTAACCTCACTGATGGCGGACTTGGTGTTGTGCTCACTTTGAACGTTAGGTAGGTCAACCACATTTTGTGGGGAGCGAAAATCCGGCTGGTAGAAACCATCGAATATTTAGGAGTCCAGCAGCAGACTTCAGCCTTTGAAAGTGTCGTCTCCAAATACTCTAGGAGATCTACCAAATCCAGATCTTTAGAGGGCTCATCTGGAGTCGTTCTTGCAACGGAGGGCCATCCGAGGTTATTTGATACCACCGGAAATTTGATGGCCCTCTGAGAGCATTTTCCAGGAGAATTCTTAGCCGATGTACTTTTGGCTTAATTGTTTGTAGTTGGCTCTCTAGTGATGGTTATGGTTATGCCTGCATCGTGGAAAGGATTCCACGCTAGAATGCGTGTAATTAGCTTTACAGCTCTTCGGACACACCGACAGACCCCGTATGCCCTAGAATAAATGCTGAGACGCAATATCAACCAATGCTGTGCCCAAGGAGGACTGTAAAATTGTGTCTATGCCTCTAGGGCATGCGTGCATGTAGCCTCACAAAGCTTTCGTACATGTGACGGAGTGAAAGAGCTGTCTCTAAACCCATTGCTTTCAAATACTCTTGCTCATTCATGTACACGTGAACTTGCTAACAGACCCATTGAGAAAACGTTTCCCCTAGATCTGCCTTGCCCTTGCAAACTCGGATAACTAACTTAACTTGTAATCTTAGAGGCGAACTTCGGTTGTGGAGGATCTTACTTACATTGTAAGCGGTCGATCAGGGCGAAATTTAGGTTTTAATAGTTTCGAATGTTGGACGGTCCCAAACAGAGAAAGTCTGCGCCGAAGATTAAACTATGCATAAAATTCGGGGCCCGAAAAAATCTTCGGACCCAGGGAGAAGAACCTCCTTTCCCTCTCTCGAATTCAACGCCTACCACAGATTCCCTTTCAGGAGCTGCTCCAACTTAGTCTTAGTTCATGTTCCACTCTCCTTTTCATCACTCTGCAATCCAATATCGGTCCTTGTCATTCAAAACTTCTTCTTTTCTTAGATGGTCACATGACTTTGAGCCGGCGAAGGAGGCGAATGTCTGAATTACGTTAAGTTTCAGAGCTATTTGTCCATGGAATAAACCATAAATCACCACCTTCTAGAGAGAAAATCCCACTTAAGATTGACCAAATCTCCCTTTGCTAAGTAACTAGACTAGCTAACGAGATCAGGCACGGTTCAGTTGGGCTTTTTTTTCGATCATCCCTGCACAGGCCCAAATTTAATCGGAAGCAGCAACTGCTCCAGATATGCTGATCTGGAGGACTGCCCCTAGCGCCGAGATTGCAAGGTCTCGCTCCTCCTCTCCCCAATTCTTCCCAGTAATCCTGACAGCTGTTGATTGATTGTAGCATTAGTAATTTACATACGTTTGCCAGTCATATATTTTCTCGATATTTTACAATCCTCTTTTCCCATCCTCAAATTTAGGAACTGAACCTTATTACATTAGTCTCTTCTCGCATTTATTTTAATCCTACAATAGTGAACATGGAAGGAATCCAAGACTTCCCTTCAATATCCCCACTCAGCCTTGACAAAATCCGCCCCTTTCTCTGCAGCCATAATAATCGGAGCATTCGTATTCCCACTCACAATAGTAGGCATGAAGCTTCCATCAATAACGCGGAGTCCTTTCACTCCATGCACCTTCAACGTCGAGTCGACAACTGCTCGTTTATCGGTACTGGGGCCCATTTTTGTCGTACCCACAGGGTGCCAAAGTGTGTTGGACAAATGGGCAGCATAGCATTCCCAATAGCGTTTGCTTTGGTACACATGCGAAACACATTCAGGTAGATTCAATCTCAGCAACTCAGCGTCCAAATCTTGGAATGTCGGTGTATTTACCAGTTCAACAACTTTTTGAATACCTCGAACTGTTCGTCTTAAATCATCCTTGTCATCCAAGTAGTTCGGGAATATGAGGGGTTGATCACGATAGTCAGTACTTTGAAGCCGCACATATCCCCGTGATTTAGGCCTTAGTAAAGTGACGGATGCAGAGAAGATTCTGTCAGAAGGATCAATTTGATTCTTAAGACTTTGCAGGATATGTGGTTTCATATTAGCTCCGAAAAGACTGGCATCATCTACCGGTAGAAATGTATACTGGATATCAGGGTAGTAACCATTGCCATCAGTATCAACAAAACCGACAATGTCAAATCCTGCCATTCCAAATGTCCCATTGCGATGAACCCATTGGTTGAAGATGCTGTCCAAGATTGCAACATCCAAATTCATTCGGTGCTTATATTTCAATTTCATGAATACGTCAATTCGAATGTGATCCTGGAGGTTGTTCCCGACAGGCAGGCTCTTAATGACGGGTATCCCTAATTGCTTCAAATGTGAAGCTGGTCCTATGCCAGAGAGCATTAACAATTTTGGAGATTCTACTGATCCTGCTGATAGGATGATCTCCTTACGAGCTCTGGCTTTCATTTCATAATGTCCTTTGTAAACAAAACTTACACTTTCAGCCCTTAATTTTCGGTTGAATTGAATTTTTCTCGCAACTGCATGCTTTATGACGTGAAGATTGGGTGTATCCTTGGTCAAAAATGCTTTGGCTGTAGTTATTCGTCTTCCATTTTGTAAGGTTCCATCAGTAAACCCGAATCCTATATAGGGTCCATCGACAAAATCGTCTACTTTGTTGTATCCCAATTCTCTGGCAGCTCTACCGATCATATATTGATCAAGTTTCGGCGACTGATACGGCTCGACATTCATTGGCCCATTCGTTCCATGATTGCTGGATCTGTTAGGTCCTTTATAATTTTCAGTTTTCTTGAAATATTGTAAGACATTGTTCCAGTCCCAAGAGGTATTTCCTTGGTCTTCCCAATTGTCGTAGTCGCGAGGATTACCACGGACATAGTACATTCCATTGGTAGCATGAGAACCTCCCAGCACTTTCCCCTTGTTCCAAAAACAATTTTCATTTTTCATCCCCAGACAGGATAATCCATTCGTCCTTGTTGGGTACATCCAATCGATAGAGGAACCCAGGGCATACCAGGCAAGGGCAGGAATCTAGAAGAGAGCATTTGTTAGGTTCACTGAATTCACTAGGGTACATGTTACCTCAGATTCTATCGGCGGATCTCCCCCAGCTTCTATCAGAAGAACTCGATTTTTAGTGTCCTCGGCCAGACGTCCTGCCACAACTGATCCTGCCGATCCGGCCCCCACAACAATGAAGTCATAGTCATCGAGGCCTTTAAATTATGAAGAATCGAATTGAGAATTAGTTACAAGTTGACATGTCCCCAAATGCAGATAAACCACTGACCATTTTGTAATGCATCTTCCCCATGATCCGGGGGCCATAAATCCGGGTTAGATATGTTACAATGAAGCGCCAGAATTGAAGAAACAAATGTTGTTAGGAGGTCATTGGCCGGTCCTAGACTTCTAGCCGCACAAGAGGGTTCCAGAAAATCCATTGTCAATCAGATATGCTACTCCACAGTAGTCTTCCAACGCCCTTCTTAGGAAGGTACTCAACTCTTCAAGAAGTTGTAATGAACTGAGATTTTCGGAAACGTTAGACTATTTATACGTGTTCGTGTTCTTTGGTGTTCCTACTTAGATGGGCTGAGGAAGACGCGACACCGGAGAAGAATACCTTTCGGCTTATTTACATATTTATTGTGTCTACAGATTGGCTGATTAGTTGTTTGGGTTAAGCATTAATGAATAGCATGGCCCCATGTTGATTTAAGATGGATTTATCTTTTTTCAATTCTCGCAGACGTAGTCTCGTCTAACGCATAATTGGCCTAAATTCTGATGAGTTTAAGGGAAAGTCTTTGATATTTACGGAAATCGTTTTCACTTTCATTTGTCTTTGATGAATGCGGGTTTCTAGATCACCCGCCTGGCTTCGAATTTTGATTACGTCATGGGTGTCTGTATTCGTCTTTATGCTTATCAGGCTTATTACTTTCACACCGTTAAGGGATATGGTAATGAAGCTGTAGAATGGGTTCATTGAAAATGAAATGAAAAATGAATTACATATTATAGAAAAAGGGGCGTGGTTCATTCCCGCATTTGGAAACCTTTTGCATGGGATTCAAAAAGAGGCATGACTCATGCCCTCATTTTCATGAACCTGCGGCAAAACATTACGAGGATCCCAATTGTGCAGCGTAACTTCACGCTTGAGCCACCAAGGACCACTGGCACAACCACAACCACCATGAAACTACCACAAGAGGACCAACCGCAAATAACCGGGCCAAGAGCATAACCTCTACGAATCCTCCTAGAATATATGTCCTCAGAGGACCATCCTATTTCCTATGATGCCAGATAACCTCCGGTGAAGCTTCGTGGAAAGAGCCACTGCAAATTAGTCCCTTGCCGACTCAGATCTGATTACCCTCTTCGAGTACTTGGGGATGCCACTCCCAACAGATTGACTGTCTAAAAATCTACAGAAGTAAAAAAAAATGTTCTCTGGGTATTCTGCCAAATGGTCGCAGTTGGGACAATTGTCCAGTTTGGACCTATGCAGGTATCTGCGAGATTCTTTACATCCGTGGAAAAACAGGTAACATTATAGTCAATCTTTACGTGCATTCCCTACTTCCAGACTTTGCTGAATCAATCTTCAAATCCAACCTTCCATTTTTGTTGTCACTTATAGATTTCTCATTTGTGGTATTCTCCATAAGCCGATCAGACGAACTAGGCCTCCCATCAAAAGCCCATACAACATTATCTCATCTTTCGGGACGATCTTAAAGGTGCAACACACTCTTATTGGGTTCCTTTTGTAAACCGAAATAACTTTTAAGGTCCTGCTGTAAACCTCTGTTTTTTATTTTTTCGGTGAAACCAAAAACTCTGACACGGATATTGTCAGCAAGCTGAGCCATAAAACCACCAAGGCTTCTGCCCTCCTCCCCATGAAATGTCGCAAAGTTTTATATCGTAGAGCGGACTTAGCTCTAACACCTCTCCCTGCACTCTTCATTGCTCTCGCAGCCAAGCCTTGCTATCAGCTCACTTTCCTATTTCCCTAAGCCAGGATTTGAACGGCTTCTGAATGACCAGCTCCATTCACCGGCAAGTTTCCAATTTCTCAACAAGATTTTGTGGTGCTACGGTCCTACCCAATCTTTCTCTTAGATTTTTCCTTTCATTTGGAGGAATAAGATAATGAGGGGACAACATGACTCTGCGTCTTCCGGGACACCATTGGGCCACTTATTCTGCTTCGACTTATTATGTCAGTGGTAACTTTCATGCTCTATGAGAAATTAATCTCTCAATAATATTAGGTGAAGACGGCTTCATGGCTTCTTACCAGGACAGAGGCAAACCGTCAAACGCTGCCTCACTTCTGCCTTGGGAGTAGCGTGACCGAAGCGGCTCACAGATGTTGAATGCTCCTTTATATAATTCTCAAAACACAGCAAGATTTCGAGGTGGGGACAGAGGTGAGACAGCGTCTGACGATTTGCCTTTACCCTGGCAAGAAACTGTAAAGCCGTCTTCACCTAAAAGGGGTCCGTGAACCAAAAAAAAAGAAGGAATAAGTTGCTTCCCCTTTGTGTCCGATCCGACATCAAGTGGATGCGGACTTAGGACCCTTCGATCCTCAAGCGAAATAATCTCTTAATGTTCACTCTGCATTCAAACCTAGCTGAACCCCGTTTCTGATCATCATCTTCATTGTTGTCACCTGCTCAGAGGTTCCTCTCTTCTAGTTCCTCATCTTCCCTAGTTCTTCACGTGGCGATCAAAGGAACTGGAATTGTGGTCTAAATAGGCCAAATTGACAGTAACCTGCCGCATTACGCATGATGGTTTTTCTATAAACCACATTCGTCTTTTAAGGATTCCTTTGTAGGATAATTCGTTTCATATAAGCAGAATTCAGCTTTCTAAAACTATTCTGCAACCACAATCACTGGTACATCGTCGGCATAAGCCACTATCCTGACCTCCTAAATATCCAGGATGTTAATAATATCTGATAACATAATGTTCCAAAACATTAAGGCCAACATATAGCCCTGATATTTTTTTTTTTTGGGCCTACAAGGATGTAACAAATATTAGAAGGACACGCCTTCCCCTGTTTAGCCGTACAAGCGGGAATGACACTCACTACAACCCAACCACGGGCTCTCCTGCCCCAGCCTACTGCCACTTAGGTATGACTTCACTGCAAGAGTTTGCTTCCCGTGCTTTAAGTTTTCCTCCTTCTAACTTGCTTTAACTGAAGCTAGATCTCTTCCGAAAGTAGCTTTTCCGCAACTACACTCCCCGCGCTCACCCTTCCTCCCAGCACTCGGTTCAGATTTCCTCTCACCGTTGATAACTTTGGGAAGGGAAACATCACATGCTCTCGGTGCTCCAGGGTACCATCATCCACCCCAAAGAAGTGAAAATACTGCCTTCAACGTGTCCTGTTAGGTTTTGAATAATGTAGTAGTTGGTGTCCCCGTGTTTCCAATTCCAATGTTTGGAATGAACCTGTACCCTTCGAACACTCGTCCCATCTGCGTTGCCAGGGATTAAACAACTCTCATTTAACAGTACTTCCATATTTAGTTTCCACCTCCATACTTGTAGGGCACGCTCATTTGCTTCGCTAGAGTAGCGACTGGAATAATTCTCACTTCCACATTGTCTTATCTGATGTTATGGAAGAAATCTGCTTCAGCATTCAGCAATATTTTTGGAAATGCTGCGTTGAAATAGCTGCCTTTGACACATATAGTCTAGGTGCTGTCTGGAGCTAAGTCTACTAACTCGTCAATAATTACCCCTGGTATTTTATAGTCGGCTTAGAGGCGACCGCATATCCATCAATTTCCACCTTCCCAGCGATCTTCTCCCCCTCTTCGATTTTCGCATCCACCAGGGTCAGCCCGGCTCCTTGCAGCCAGGACTTGACTGCTCATATATTCTTCGTCGCGTTGACCCCAACATCCTGTAGATGCTTTGCTCCAGCAACGACAGAGAGGTCATCAGCAAAGTCGACAATTGTAGCCTCCTTTGGGATGGAAAGAAACATCACTCCTCTATCCATGACACCCAGCAGCAGGGGATCCAGTGCCAAACCCTGTGGTACCCCCTGTGGCAATACACGATAATATTTGGAACCTTCATCCGACCAGTACCAGAGAATCCCTTTTTGAACCAAATCCGCTTTTGAACAGGAGAAAAGGTAGTGCCTCTCGGTCAGACCCACCAAATATCCAGGAACATCTATGTCAGTCAATATGCCTTTAATACGCCTCCAGCTGGTGAAGTTGAATTTGGTTTTAGCAGGCATCGTGCATCAGCACGCCCTCCGCTATATTCACAACCATATTCATTGCATCCACTGTGACGTGCCCGTGTCGAAACCTACATTGGCGCTGCGACAAGCCATTGCCACTTTCGACGATGGGTAACAATTTGCTGTAGATGACTCCTTCCATCAATTTTCCTATGGTATCAAACAGGCAGATCAGCCGATATGATGCTGAATTTCCAGGAAGTTTATTTCGTTTGGGAAACAATATCAACTCTTCCGGTTTCCACTGAGCAGGGAGTATTCCTTTCTTTGGAGACACCTCAAACATTTTGTTAAAAAGGTTAGGTTTACTATTCACTGCCTGCTTCACAGCTTTGTTAGGGATTCCATTTAAATGTGGGGCCTGGTTGTCGCCAATCCTACGGTATATTTTCCACAGCTTCTCCTTGGTAGCTGCTGGTACCACACACTCATTCAGTTGGGCCACCGTTTGCCATCCGCAGAGAAAAGGAAGTGGCAACAATTCCTTCAGGTCACCTGGGGTAAAAAGCTATGCTGACTTCTCTCTCCCTTCACCCCAATGTTAGTCCCACCCCAAAGGTTTATATTGGTGTCTTCGCACAAACGTTTGAAGCAGTTCCATTTCATTTCTCGAATGGCCTCTTTTAAGTAACCTTTGTGCCTCCTGTCGATCATCGCTACCAGGTTTTCGTCTGAACCTCTGATAAAGCCTGTCACTTGCAAAGTTGCAATTTCATTGTTCCACCAGTAATTGGGTTGGCCACTGAGGAGCAGTCGCCTTCTCGTAATGGTACCATCGCATGCTTCCGTCATTCATTTGATGATCTGGGTAACTTTTTCTCGGGCCGTATAATTCAGGGATATGTCAAGTTTGACTACCACGGAAACGTCTCCAAATCAAAAGCTTTCACTGTCCACCCAGCATTCTGTGGGAGCTCTTTTTAGAGCTCGAACTAGTGATCACTATGAACATAGTCCTCACTAACTCTACAAGTAATCAGAGGACTCAGCACTTCCTCATATTCCGAAAGTGTACCGCTGGGTGGAACATGGCTATATATAGAAACTAATTTCATCTCCGCTCTGACGAATCCCTCTTGTAGCTGTTCCATTATCTCCTGGAAGCCTTGTTTGATCTTTGACCCAAATGTCACCATCGTGATTTCGATACACATCACTAATGATAGACACATCGCTATTTTTCCCGCGAGAATATGTAAATCCGGCGTCAGTTGGCAGTGGTTGAGGTTGATTTATCGATTCACATAGGTGGCTTCCCTATATGCCCCATATGCATCGATGACCCACGCCCTCCTTCGCAATGTGCAATTGGGTCATCACCGCAGTCCTTGCTGGTATGGCCTTCCGCTCCCCTACATGCCTTCGTTATGTGGCCGAAGCTACTCTCCCTGCTGACAATAGTTCGGCTGCTGATGGTGGCTTTTTTAGTGCTGTGTTTCCGTCCAATAAGGAGGGAGCCTTTCTCCTCTCTAGTGTCGGCTTCCTGTCCTGAAGACTTTCCAATTTGACTCAAAGATTCGTTCATTGTTATATCTTTGAATTTCTTGAGCTCCAACAAAAGGTCTCGTTTCTGAAACCGTCTAATGCAACTGACATTACCTCAGAAACTAGTAAGTTCCGGTTCTGGTTCTACGTGTAGAGATGGTGATAACCTCTGGTTATATCCCCCTCCAATCTCTCCTTTGCCGAGATAATACCTTTTTCAGGCTTAAACATCTTCGGTCTACGTTTCCAGGATTGGAATTGTGGCTAAGTCAGTTTCATGGGTAGCTTTAGCCGGTCTCCTCACCTGGACTTACTTAGATGTTGAACCATTTTTTTCTTTTGGGGGTTTAATCCCCTGTTCACTCATTCAACCGTTGGCACAACCTCTTCCCTGGTTGCTCATCTCTTGTGTTTCGAATAGGCGTCACTGGAGTTGCCTCCAATTGGACATCCCACGTCGCGATCATAGCTAGTGGCAGAATTTTCATTTTAGCGTATCCTAGCGCAACAGTTTCCAGCAACCAATTTTCTAGAAGCAGACAGAGCACCGCCCTTACACTGCTCTGCATAGTTTCACGAGTAATTAGATAGGGATATATATTGTCCCGAGATTAATGAGTCACACGCTGTCTAATTACACGACTCTCGCCGAAGATAGGTCTGGTATGCTATTCAGGTCCATCTAAACCTCCATTAATATTCGCTCGTTCATTACTTTCACAGAGAGTCATGAAGTCTTCCTGAGTTTTTGGACGCACTTTGATCGAGAACGATTTCCTATTGATAGCCTTCGATGTACCGCTGGCAGAAACTCCAAAAGATATCACTATCTAAGGCAATGCTGACGAAAATCAGGTCCTTAACTGAAGTAAACCCTCAAATCCGATAGGTTTTCATTTTATCTACGATAAGGAATACAAGGTCCGACTGAGCTAAACATTGCAGACGGCAACTTCCTCTTTCTTCCGCAAGTAAACTTTCCTATTCTGATATCAAGGGTAATGAATTTTGGTCTCTGACCTCGTGTATTCATAACAAGAGCATCCAGGATGATCTTGGATTCTGACAGCTACGAATCCGTGAGCATGTCCAATCGGTTACCTTCCTACCTTATTGAGAAGATTTACACGCTCTTTGCGCGTCCTATTCATGAGGGGTGTCCTAGAATGATTGAGGCTAATTTAAATCAACATCAATTCAGCACCCTTACTGCTTCTGCTAGAACGCCTATTATGAGCGCCCTCCTTTCAGCCTCCGAATATACGTTTGAGCTCCTGTTCCACTTCTTGTCGATATGACCCATTTCTATACTTTGTAGCGTCCGTAGTTTTGCGACATATGCAACATTTCCTTTGCCTTGTCTAGGGGCATCCTTTAAAAGTATGGTCTGAGAATGCCAACGCAAGGTAGGAACCTCTAAAGCCACGCCTCATCATACAGCCGAGGCAGGAGGAACATTGATCGAGAACCGAGATCCGCCATGGATCCTTTCGATCTTTTCGATCGTTACACCGTTATTTTTTTTTACCCCGAGAACCCATGCATCGATAAAGGACACGCAAATTTTTGTATAATGAGACGTGAGGGATCGAATTGCTCAGAGGGTAGGTCTCTCTTCTCCACTTCATCGACCCTAGCTAGTACAGAGTCATCCAAGCACAAGTCAACGGAGTACTTCAATGAAGCTTCAATATTTTCGGGGGACCTTCACAGTCAACTTCCCCATTTTTTTTAAGTTTTTGGAATAGCTCTCTCCTCTTGGTCATCTCCGGCCCCTCAGGATGGCCGCCTGACCATCATTAACTCCATTTAGTCATAAAAACGTTCGGTATTGGACAATCAATCAAAAGCAGCCTTTCTCACAAGCTACCCACGCAATGCTTCCTGTTATCATGGACCAGTTATCCAATGCGAACTTTTCCTGTATCTCGTAGTTTATACGCTCTTTCTGCTGGTATCAGATCGTATGTAGCCCTTTCTCCTTACTTCCTTCCGCAGAGACCTGTTCTATAGTAAACTGACATATCTTCCCACATTCTTTGTTGCTTGCTTGTCCTGGCCTTGACAAGTTCAAAACATTCTCCCATTTAAACTTCAGTTCAGTTCAGAATTGGTCCTCGATTTCCACCTACGTAATGGCGGAGTACATTTTGAAGAATACCTGACTCTCCCATTTTCGAGGCAGGTGCGCACTTCTTTTGATCCCAAAAATAGATGATATCAATCAATACAATCAGAGCAAATAACCCTTGCAACCGCTCTGATGCAAACCTCTGCTGTGCCACGAAACCAAAAACGATGACAGGTCCTACTTTGGTTGAACGTTCAGCATCAGAAGTGGAGCTTCAAGATAGACGTTTAGCCTTCTTTTCTGGGAAGAAGATAAGCCCACACAGTAAGTGTCACCTTAAATAACAGTTCATGAAAGGATGAAGGTCCCTCAAATAGAACTTCTAAAATCGAAGCGTCTTTTAGACATAGACAGTAACCAACGAATTCGACTTGGATAGCGAGGCCTTGTGCAGATCATGGAGGGCCTGACACCCATTGGCTAATCTAGTAGAGTCAGGGTCTTCCGCAAGAAAGAGGTTATCTGGCACATTCAATTAAGGACGTTGGAACAGCATGTAAAGTACCAGCAGAAGTCAGGCAAGCTTTCAATCTGGACCCTCCGTGTAATATTGCTTATCCTCGACTCCAGCATTAGCTAAAGAACTAGTCTGTAGCTGTGCTACCAAATTATCCACTTTTGGAAAGCTTGAATTCAGGACGAGGTGTATCTTAATATCACAAGAATGCATTTTGTTGGTTCCAGGTGATCAGGATAATGTCAAACTTTAAACTTATCAAAGAGTTAAGGAAGGTACACGTATATATGTACGTACAGTCCCGGTAGGATGACAAACAAGGGGGGGGGGTTTGACAGATGCCCCAATGAATTTGAATGATTAAAACGCAATGGAATTACCTCCATGACAAACTTCACCATCAAAAACAAGGTAGAAGGTCTTCATACCACAGAATACAGCTACGGGTAAACTGGTTGAACTAGGTCCTCCTTCCATCCTGAACATCCAGCTTAATCAATAAGGTCAAATCAATACACTAACATTTATTTTTAAACAAAAACAGCAAAAAATAACGATTACAATTAAATTATTTCAATAAAATTACCAAAACAAACTACAACATCGCCTATGGTTGCCTCCAAGCGTCCTTGATAAATTCCGCCGCCTTTTCACCCACCATTATTGTCGGTGGATTCAAATTTCCGCTAACAATATTCGGAAAAATACTAGCATCCGCCACTCTCAATCCTTTTGTGCCTTTCACTCTCAACTCAGGATCAACCACTGCATGAATATCCCTATCCGGTCCCATTCTCGCTGTTCCCGCTGCGTGATACATGGAACTTGTCATATATTTGGCATAGCATTCCCAATACTTCGTACTTTTATATCTGAATAGATCACAGGCTGGCAAATTGATTCGAATGATCCTGGCATGAACACGCTCAAAGGATTTAGTACGTTCGAAATCGGCGATTTCCTTAATTCCGCGAACGATTGTTTTCAAGTCGGAGTCCTTTTGGAAGGTGTTGGGTATGATTATTGGAGGTTTGGTGATGTCCTTGGATTCAAGTCGAACGTGTCCTCGCGATCGAGGTCTTAGAAGTCCAACGTCAATTTTCAGTATGCGGTATGAATCGGGAATCCTTTCGAAACTTGCTTGGATGTTAGACTTGAATCCGATGCTCGCTTGTGAACTATTCGCCATTGGGATGAATTGGTATTGTACATCAGGATAGCGAGTGCTCCGTTTGGTGCTGATGAAACCGGCTATGTCAAGAGCCGCGTTACCATATGCCCCATTGTGGTGAATCCACTGGTTGTATACTTCGTCCAGAAGTTGTTTTTCTTTGGATAAATATTGGACCGGTTGGTACTTCAAGAAGAGAGAAACAGAGCAATGGTCCTGGAGATTTTCGCCTACTGGTAAATCCTTCAATACTGGAATACCCATGAGTCGTAGTTGAGTTTGTGGACCGATTCCAGACAGCATAAGTAGCTTTGGAGTTTCAATCGCTCCTGCAGATAATATGATTTCTTTGGTTGCATCCGCTTCCAACTCGTGAGTGCTATTGATTTTGAGCTTTACAGATGTCGCTTTCATCTCAGCGTCGAACTCTATTTTATGCACATATGCATCCCTGACGATGTGCAGATTAGGCCGCTCTTCCAGCAGATAAGCTCTTGCTGTACTCACTCGTCGTCCGTTGTCCATAGTGCAAGGAAGAAAACCAAATCCAAGGTTTTGTCCGGGGACGAAATCCGTAACCTGACTGTATCCTAACTCAGCTGATGCTTCCAAAAGCATATATTGATCATGCTTCGACGATATACATGGTTCAACTGTTATGGGACCACCAGTTCCATGTACATCGTAGCTATTGTCACCCTTGAAATTTTGAGATTTTTTGAAGAACGACAGAATATCTCGCCAGGACCATGAAGGATTCCCCTCGTCTTCCCAGAGATCATAGTCTTTGGAGTTACCCCTGTGATAGTTCATATAGTCTATGGCACTCGATCCACCTAGGGTTTTTCCTTTGTGCCACGTACATGATTCGCCTTCACTTCCCAAACAGGACAAACTATTTGTTGTTGTTTCGTATTTCCAATCGTACTTTGTGCCGAGTAAAGTGAACGCCAAGCCAGGGATCTGGGAAATAAGAAGGAATAGTGGCGAAACCTGATAATATAAGAATAAGAGCTGCCAGTACCTCAGACTCCATCGGTGGATTTGAACCTGCTTCCAGCAGTAAAACTCTATGATCCGGATTTTCTGCTAATCGACTCGCAACTACAGATCCTGCTGATCCTGCTCCGACCACTATAAAGTCGTACTTTTCAAAACCTAGAGGTCAATCAGAGTCAAGTTTGTCAAAAGAGGTGGGCTTAAAATAAGGAAACACTTCACCATTTTTCACAGCCTCTTCTCCTTGATCAGGCGGCCACATGTCCAAGGGCGAGGTATTACAATGCATTGAAACAAGACTCGATATCAGTGTGGTCACTAGGTAATTTGCAGGACCCAGGCTCCTTGCCGCACAAGTTTGGCCTATGGACTCCATTGTTCAGCTCTAGTCCCTAAGACGTGGGGAGTTCTGGAATAAAGATAAGATCAGGTTTCTGACTCAGGACTTTAAGGGCTTATTCTTTATGGTTCCACTACTTATTTCGTCCTTGTGCTGGTGTCAAGTCTCTCTGTAAATCTCCACGCTCGCTATCTAAGAACTAAGATGGAAAACACTTAAATCGGTGATATTTATATCATCGCAATGTTTCTACCATCGAAGCTTAAACGAAATTCATGAAACAATTAAAATAACACAATAAAAGAAATAATCGCAATGAAAGGAAAGGCTTAGATGAAATCATTGTTATAGAGCCATCAGCATCACGCTATGGAATTCAGGCGCTAGAATTATTCATAGACGCATTTGCGTTCGCCCAGTCTGGATGGCCTATTTTGCTCCGAAAGAAGCAATGAATTTATTGGTGGAATTACGAAGGTGTTAAGATCATAAAAATAAGAATAACATGAATTGGAATTGTCTTTGTTTTTGTTCGTTTTAGAATGGCAATCGACCACTTTGTCTACTGTGAGCTTTCAGCGTCTGACGAACAACCCTTGGTAGACGATCTAGGGGTCGAATTTATATTGGATGTTACTCCTTGGGGATGCCATCATAAGGTCTCTCATAATGTCCTATTGGCTTCGATGGGGCTCTGGATCATGGATTCTGGTCCCCTCTTCATTTGGCGGTAGGTCTAGTCATATCTGCGCTACTCAATCTTAAAACTATATAGGACCAAGAGAAAGATTATAACGAGTCCTTTATGGAAAGTTCCTCACGTTTCTTTGGACCACCACCGCGACCAAGGCCAAATATCGTCACCAAATGTTAGGCAGCCCTGCTCCAAATTAAACCCCTTCCAAAATGCAAAAGGTCGAAGCTTGCAAAGGTCATTTGCTATCCAATAATAAGATAAGTAAGCTCCCTCGGTTAGATAACGAAATGACGAAAATATACTGAAAGCTCCTCAGTAAATTTTTCAAAAGTTGTTTTCCACCTAATTCAGTCCTGAGTCCGCATCGTGAGAAATTTTTGGCTGGACCATTCTCATTTATGAATGGGATTTTAACCTGCGGTGCATCTGCAAAGCGGAGATGAAATTATTTTACGTAGAGAGCCATAAAGAAATGACCTTGAAGTAGTTCAACAATTTCAAATATTTATTATGATTCAGAGATATTTTTGCATTTGTTTGTTTAAAAAAGTTTACATTGGGGGCTACCTATTCCATGCACGTAAACATATTCGTTAATGACTGTCTGCAGTGAAAATTCGATGAGTCACACAAATGATGGTGAAAAAGTCAGCGTCCGACTTTTCCTCAGATATTGTGAAAGGATAATTCGGGCTTAATCCAAGAGAGAAGATTCTTTTAGAATTTTCAAGAAATTAAGTCAAAATGCGTACACCCAGCTGACCATTATGCCAGCAATAGCATAGCAACAGCTACCAAAAATCCAAAGAAAACAATGCCAACCTTTTAATTTTCTAAAAGTGCCTCAGATAGTTGTGCGATTTATAAGTAGCTTCCCATCCTTCTGTAGACATACTGGGTGTAGTTCTCTGTGGCTCCTTCACATCACGTTTGCGCAATATGCATTAGGTGCCGAGTTCAATCCCCGGGACATCGGGTTTCATTTTTTTTTTTCATTACAAACAAATCCTGTTGTCAGATTTAATCTCGGAACTATACTGAGTACATTATTTTTTTCGAGTTGTTACAAACTCGACAGATGCCGGATTTCACCTAACACTAGCACGAAGTGCCAAGCATTTAGGCTCGGATGATCCTACCTACTTAAAAACTAAAGAACGCTGGTGGTGGTCACTAGTGGTAGGTCAATCGGAGAATCTGTCGAGAACTCCCCGCAACATCGAGCACGTATACTAAATGGTGTACTTCTGTATGGTCCGTCCTGAATGGCACACATGAACCCCTCCGTCTCAGCAAAGAACTCCCCAGCACGCAGCCATCTGTTCGACAAATGTAAATCGACAAATAGCTGCCAAAGAGAATTCACGTGTTTACCGTGCATTGCCTTCGACTTCCATTCATGGATCTGTTCTTGGTCCGACTTAACCCCACTCAGAGGATTGAAAGATCGGTCCTTCAATTTAATTGGAGTCAGTCCACAGTCTGCCTTACAGATAGCCGACCATTTTGTGCCGCCACGTTAACCACACCCCTACCTCCGATGTCACGAGGCAGATTCATTCGCTCCATAGCAGAGTTTGGATGATGAATTCAGAATTTGTACATAATTGTCCGTATCCGCCGCTGGATGTTTTCCAGATCGGTCTTCGTCCACGGTAATATTCATTGTCATGCAAAACCAAAGCGGACTCAAAGAATTCCCCTGAGAGAATGCCTCTCCGTATATGGATAGGCTCTGAGTCATTGGCACCCTCAGATGAAGGCACTGATAAGGTGGTGTCCCATCCTTCCATGACCGTTGCCAAAAACTTTATTAGTTTCGGATCAATGCGATACAGATGTAGAATGTGGGACGCTATCGAAAACCTTGACATACTCGACATAGCATAGGGGTTTCTTTGGCCTCTAGTTGCTTTTCCTGCAACTACCGAGTCGATAATGAGTTGCACTTTGTAATCCCTTGACCCATTTCGACAGCCCTTCTGCTCCTCAGACAGAATGTTGTTGGCCTCAAGGTGCGCACTGACCCTTCCACAAATGATAGACGTTATGACCAGGTAGAAGGTTCGCAAGCAAGTAATCGCCCTTATATCTGCAGGATCCTGCACCGTGTCCTTTTTGGGATAAGGTAGGTATACCTCGCAATGAGGAAGGGTGCAAATTCCTCCGGCTGACTAATGAGCTGATTTATGGTATGTGCCAACCGACCATGTATACTGGTTCTGCACCCTTTCCAGATCTGGGCCCCTCCAATTCTTCGAGCTATTTATGGTTCGTCCTCTTCGGTAACATCAGTAAAATTCATGCCAGGAGTAGGAGCATGGGAGGTGCCTTCACCCTGAACCATTCAGCATGCTTAGCGGGTACCCCCCAACTCCACCCAAATATTCTTTCACTTCCGTCACCAAAAACTGCACTGTCTCGACATTCTGTTGGGATTCCTTGAGTGATCTGAAAATAATCCGCTGGTTTCTCACGAAAATTGCATTCTAGATACGTCTGGCCCTTCGCCATACCGTCGTAACTGACTGCATATGACAGAAAGTTTTTATTTTAGTGTGTTCAGAATTTCTGCTACGAGTGTTTCACTGGGGATGAACTGGGGGGAACTATTCCTATAAACCCATCTGCACTTTATTCTTCACCCGTCTGGCGGCATTGCCAGAGCCGAGTTGAGTTAGTCTGTCATTGTCCTGCCTTAGTGAGTTCCGCCAACGTTCCTCTGCCCCCATCGACTCTCGGTCACCTGTTTCCGTGACGACCTCAAGTCGAACGCGCTCCCTGATGATGGCCGGGATTGTGCCGCTATCGCTGTAATAAAGCGGTACTGGTCTGCGACTGCTGCATAGTCAAGGGCGCGAATTGTGGGAAATGCTTGATGAATCTCTGGTGTAACACTGGGCGGTAAGATATTATACCAACCCCCGCCGTTATTTCGTTGTAGAAGCGGATGATAAAGAGGTCCATATGCTCAGTCCATTTCATCCGGTGCTTACGCGAACCTGCTGAAGTGGTCACCAAAGATTGTGACGAAGCAGTTGCAGCAGGCGGAACAATGTTCCTGATCATCGTATCCCATTATGGGAGTCCGACCCAGTCACCAAGTCAGATGATTCCCACTGATTATCCGTACCGGACCTCGAGCTTGTCCTTCTTCTCATTAGATGGATTCGCATTTTATTTCTAACTGCCAAGTGTGGTAATAGCTTCTTCAGTGAGTAATTTGCAAGGCCTACCCCCTGAGACGCTGCGGTGGCGTACAGCCCTTCGGCTGCGGGTGCAATTTGACCCTTAATCATATATATTTCGGCAACATCCCAGTCGACCTGTGGCACACCCTATCCTATTTGTAAGGATCCGCAATGTATTCGCTAAAAGTTTCTAGACTGCAGCGGGTACTGTGGAATGACCTTCGATGACATTCGAGCGAAATTTTCCAAAAACGTTACCTACCACTAGAACGCTTGCTCCGGTACCATGCTCTTTAATGGTATTCAACAGCTGCATCGACACACGGGAATTTTAGCAACGATTCAACAAAAAGTGGCAATGGTCCATCATCAGGCACCAGCGTAACCTCAGCTTCTGAGACTGGGGCTTACAATACTGGTATCGTACTTAAGTCTTCCTCTCCTTCATCTGATGTCGCTGAACTAGCACATCCGCGGATTTCCTGCAGCGCCTCGTCGATGTCTGCCACAGCTGAACTGTAAGCTACACCTGCCTTCACCCTCTAGTTACTCCCACGGCTCCCTGCTGAACGTTGTCTCACCACCCAACTATTCGTGTCGCGGCTAGTTTACTCCACCACTTGGAATGCTGCTCTTCCTTACATCAAAAGCAATCCCAACTCAATTCCTGCATTTCGAACGTTGTTCTTGCCTACATCAGAGGCAGGACCAACTTAACTCCTTCATCTCTCGCGTCTGTGAATATGACAGAGGATGACTTGTTAGACCAAGCGATAGCGATAGTGACATATTCCCACACGTTTGACGCAGCGGGGTCCTTTTGTCCCAAGGGTCTCCTTTTCAAAGGACCGTACGACAATTTCCAAGCCGCCCGCCTGTTTCTCTGATTTTGAATGATTTTTCAAATAGCCTAAAACTTTTTTACCTAAATATAAGGCATTTAGGACCAAGCTGTCGCGTACCAAATTATCTGCCTCAGCTTTGCAACACCACGACGTTTGCATTAGTGAAACCTGATTTGATGACACGATTTTAGATTCCGGGCTCGTTGAAGGTTTCTCTGTCCTTCGTTGCGAAAGAGACTGCGCTGCACTAGGCAGGTCTACGGCGGAGGTACCTTGATAACTTTTAAATGTCTTTTCCGAGCTAAAACCACTCTTAATCCTCCCTTTTCCTACTACGACTTTATCATCGTACGAGTTATACCGCCAAACGCATGTCCCTTTATACCATTCTTTATATATTTCCCCTCTCCCGTACGAATATTTCTTCGAGAGATTATAAGAAGTTCTAACCATATTATGACCACTCCCCACCCCCCCCCCCCCCCCCTCTTCCTTTCATTTTCTATGGTGAATGTAATACACTTATGCCCTCATGGCCCCTAATACTCCCGGCTTTCCATCTCTTAGCACTAAGCCCTGCCACCGTTCTTTTCCTTTATCCACTTTCACGGCACCTGTGCCGCCCTCCAATTCAACCTTTCCAGAAATCACTTAAACTGCACTCTTGATCTTCTCCTTTTCAACCTTCCTGTGTGCTGCTTTGTCCAGTCCCAGCAATAATCAGCTGGGCTCTGTTCGTTCCTCCATTAGCGTTCGACCAAGCAACACCTTCTCCACTATTCAATCCTTTCCGGGTCCTTTTCGTATCCCTTCCTCGCCTAGGTCCCTGCACTCTTACCCAGTCTAGTTCAGTGGATTTCAGGGCCACAGAAAGCTTCTTCAAAAACTTACTACTGGAGCCTGCCATCCTCCTCATTCTGCCCCTCTTAGTCAAGTAGCTCACTGACAACCTTGATGTCAACGTTGGCCCTGCTCATGACGGTACTCCAAACCACTTTTTGGTTAAAACTGGTCAGCCGAATTCCCTTCAATAAGAACTTTGATAAGAGCCATTTACAGGCTTTCATCATACCCAGTCACAAAACAGGCGATCGCAATATTGCTGAGAATTCCTGCCCTATTTCGCTCGTCTTCCCCTGATCCAAAATCTTTGAGAAATATGTCAGCGTTTGTTTGTCCGCCTACATTGCCCACTCCACCCTCCGATAAGCCCACTGTCTCCAAATTGTTACACTTCACCAACTTTGTGGCAGATGTCTAAACTCTCGGCAAAACGTGCATTCAATCTGCATTGACTACTCTAAATCCTTCAACACTGTAAATCCCAAGATACTTTTGTCCGAACTTACCTCTCTCAGTGGCTTGCCTCGAACCTTTCCATCCGATCATGCTACGTCTTTTACGATGACCAAACATCGCGTTCCTGTTCCTCCTCTTCTCAACAAGCAACAAACCACACAAGGCTCTATTCTGTCCTCCACCCCCAATAATTTTTATTTTCTTTTTCGGCCTTTCCTGTTTGTTCTATTTGGATGACCTTAAACTGCTTTCAGCTATATCGCTTCTTATAGACTGCATTTCCCTACTCCCTCAAATCCTCTCCCACTTTTTTTTTCTACCCTCTTGACGGATGGGTAAGTAGGTAGATATCAGTGGCCGCTCCGAAGAGCCCAATTAGCGCTGTGGTGCACTGTTTTGATGCCACAAACTCCTAAGACGGTGACTATTGTTATGAGAGCAGGAAGGCAGAGCCAAGTCGGCTTGGATCTTCAGAGCCAACCCGTGGCATCCACGAAGGAAAGAACCTCTCCACCCTGCAGCTAAAAATCTCTCTGAGGTCCCCAAAGAATGGTTTACCCAGTGTCCGTAGCCTGACTCTAACTAGAGCTGGGCAATCGCGGAGAAAGTGCATGAGGGTTTCCCTTTCTTCTCCGCACCTTCGGAAATGCGAATTGTTGGGTATGCCGAACCTGACGGCTATGTAATAAGCTGGCCAAATTCTCCTTGACTTGGTACAGCTTATAAGCCTTCCTTAAGACTTCCAATATCGTCAGTACTTTAGATTGGAATACACTGGCGAAACCTGTGTATTCGAGAAAATCGCTGCACCGACTCCACAGGCCATCTTTGATCCATCAGTAATGAATAACCTGGCAACACGTCACCGGTCTCGTGAAGTTCAGCTCACGTGTGGCATAGTCCGTGAGGAATGCCCAGATTTCCCGAGGTACTTTGTCTGGGATGTTGTTGTGGCCGTAGGACTTCGCTGCCCAGCATCCGGACTAACTTAGTTTGACGGCACTGCACGCTGCAACGTATTTATTATTAACGTCTAGGGGGAGGAGATGCAGAAGTACATTGAGAGCATCCGCCGGGAAGGACTGCAGAACCCCCAATTGCATCTGCACACCCGGTTCTTTGAATCCTATTAATCTTCATCCTATTGTATTTCTTGACGAATATTCCTTAGACTGAAGACTTCGGAATTACTTTCGACAACGGGCTCCACTTCGCTACCCACTGCCTCGAAGTCAGCAATTAGGCTGCCAAATTGTGGGGTCCTAGACTACGCTTCCTTTCAACTCTCCTTTGCTCTTTTCAACTCCTTCGTTGGAAGTATCTTCGAGTATTGCTCCGTTCTCTAGTCACCCCCCTGTCACCGAGATTTTTTTGGCATGGAAAAGGTGCAACGTTAATTCACCCTCCATGAGGAGTAATCCCCCTCTTCCCCATCTTAGTTCCTTTAAACTACCCTTCCTACCCCCATCCCTGGAACCTAATTCGATTTATAGTATATGCCTTTTTCAGAGTTTCTACGGGGCTGATCCACCTCATGGGCTTTACGCCGGCCTCTTAATCTCCCTCACTGCGGCCTACCCCAATTTTATGAGCACCAGAAGGAGTTCCTTCCTAACTTCCTCGCTAACGATGCCTCTTATGTGAGTGTATTGATTGTAAATGTTAAAAATCTGTAAGTGCAGTCCTTACAGAATTGTGCAACCCTCACCTTAGCCAAGAATGCTTCTACACGAATGTAAGTGTTAGATCTGATTTACCATAAGGTCCGAAAAAATAGAGGTGTTGGATACTCAACGCCAGAAACTGATATCTTCTCAGCTTGATGACTATTTAAACTAGGTACCTTTACGCCAGAGCTTGAACTGGGGCAGTTCTCATTATATAGAGGAAAATTCCAGTGGAAACGCATAACCTCCAGGAATATTTGTTGAGGGGGGGGGAGGCTAACGGTACCAAGCACAACGGTGTCAAACTTCAAACTGATCTTGAAACTAATGTGGGTATTTTTCAATTACTTAGTGCTTTCACTTTCTCAGAGAGAAAACCTCTCTCCATGCTCAGGAACGACCACTTTGTCTTATTGACATTTGACGAACTACTCAGCATTTTCTGACTACCTTGACCTGGAGGACATCCATGGTGGTAACCTCGATATGAGTTCGAGTGGTCAAGGATTGAGGTGGACTTTCGGAAATCTCTTAAGAAACTCAGGACTTCTCAGCAAAAATTTAAGTTTTTTTTTCTGAATGAGCCCGTCCAACGCTAAAAGGAACCTCTGGGCAGCAGATAGAGGTAACGAATGGTATGATATAGCTCTCTGTTTCAAACAGTGACCGCTTGTAAGCAGGAGGATATTCCAATTTAAATTATTCATATGATGGTCGTCCAAAGCTTAAGGAAGGGTTACCTCTATCGAAGCAAGATATAACGCGGTTTCAACCAAACTTTCCAAATCTGAAGCTGGCTATTCACTAGAAGGGATCAAACTGTAACTATCAATGCGTGTTCTTGGTTAAATTGAATGGTTACTTACATGTATTTTTCTTGGATCGATTCTTCAAATGTATCTTTTTTCTAAGAAAATATTGCAGCCATCAAAGACAAAATAATAAATACAATTTTTTTTCTATTTTTTCTAGGTGAGTTTCGATGGAATTTTAAACAGAGCCTCCTCTAATGACAGCTCAAACATAGTAAGTCCTTGCAGTATTACCAGAAGATTTTCTTGGGTGTTAAACCAAACACAATAGTAATATCTTTACAACTTATAAAAAATATCTAGAACGCACTTGTGCATTATCACTGCGAACAAGCGTGAAACTATAAAACTTTATAGTGCGTTAATTAAAGGGTGTTCACCTTGTGCACGCGTAATCACCTAAATTTTATATTTTGGAATAGTTTCGTAAGCGACTTTTTTTAAAGTTAGATAGTATATATAGCAGTCATCAACTGGAGATCTTTTGTAAAAGTCCGAAAACAAAATTCAAGGTACCTTTCCGTATTTTTTGTCCCTTTTCATCGTCTCTGCGTGGAGGTAGTGGTACTTTTTAAATCCATTTAGTCAATCTGAATACCTATCCAAAAGGATCGCCTTTTTTGAAGGAGCAGTTAGTAGGGAGAAGTAGGTCCTATCCTGACAAAATAACACAAGTTTAGGATCCACCTTTATGAGAGTATTGGGACCTTTGATATTTCGCGATTAATTCTTGTCTCTAGTGCTCTACCTGTTCCACGAGAACCTTATCCTGCCTTTTAAAACTTCAATATTTCCTCAGAGTTCTATCCATAAAGTTTCATTCCTCCTTCCCTTCAGGGTAGGTCCTGTCACTTCAGCCATTTACAGTTCTGGTCTCCTAAGACTAGCCACGTGAGCTTTCAATTGGAGATCGTCCTATGAACCTGAGGACCATAATTCTAACTACCCTATCTAGGTATTAGCTAAATGCGAGCAAAATGGTTACTAAAAAGCCCCATTTATGCTGGAGTTGCACCTAAGTACTGTCACTTTTGTACCACCTTCATTTTGTTTCACAGCCAGACATCCTTTCTCTTCTTACTCCGAACTTCCAATCCTTACAAAAAACCTAACAAGTTAACAACAAACTTTATTTAACAAAAATTTCAAAAAACTGCATTCACAAACTCCAAGTATCCTTAATAAAATCCGCACCTTTTTCCCCAATCATTATCGCTGGAGCATTCGTTGGTCCACTCACTATCGTGGGCATTATACTAGCATCAATAACCCGCAACCCCTTAACACCTTTGACACATAACTCAGGATCAACTACACTATCCTTCTTTGAAACTGGTCCCATCCTTGCTGTTCCAACAGGATCAAAGCCGCTCTCCGACATATACTGCACATAACACTCCCAATATTCTGAACTTTTATATTCGAACACATCACAGGGAGGTAAGTTCAACTTCAAGAAGTCCCCACGAACCCTCATCAACGTATTGGTCCTTTCAAAATCGTAAAGTTTTTCAATAGCACGTAATATCCTTTTAACATCAGACTCTTCTCTGAAAGTGTTTGGCATGATGATGGGTTTGTCACGATAGTCAGTGCTCGACAGGCGAACTACTCCTCGGGATTTAGGCTTAAGGAGTGTGATAAAAACCTCTAAAATGGTGTCGAAAGGAGCAGATTGGTTCAACAAACTGCTCCTAGTGGGCTCAGTATACTTGCCTGCCACTTGAGTAATATTCATAATAGGGGCGAAACCGATATAAACGTCAGGATACGCCCCCCTTCCGGTGGTGTCAATATATCCTCCCAAGTCCATAATAGATACTCCCAAACCTCCACTGTGGAGAACCCATTGCTCAAAAATATCATCCATTTGACGGACTTCCAAAGGAGTGTTACTGGTATACCTAAGTTTTAGGAAGAAACTAACTTTGGCATGGTCCATTAAATTATCCCCAACCATTAAATTGCTCACGACAGGTATTCCTAATGCCTTCAGATGATACCCTGGACCTATGCCGGAAAGCATTAGAAGCTTCGGTGTTTCTATAGACCCCGCTGAGATAATCACTTCCTTTCCCACGTTCACAACCAATTCCATTTCCTCATTGTATATGAACTTTACAAATTCCACCTCCTTTTCGTGGTTGAAATAGATCTTTCTGGCAACAGCGTGTTTTATGACTTGAAGATTCGGCCGATGACTGCGGAGAAAAGCCTTCGCCGAGCTCACTCTTCTTCCATTAGCAACAGTTCCGTGAAGATATCCAAAACCCATATTGTTTCCATCAGCAAAATCGTCCACCTTGTTGTAACCAAGCTCTTTAGCAGCTTTCAGGATAACACTTTGAATTTGTTTAGGTGACTGAAATCGTTGAACTCTTAAAGGACCTCTCATTCCATGAACTCTATTAGGATTTTCGCCCCGGAAATTTTCGGACCTTTTAAAATATCTGAAAACATCGTACCATCCCCAGGAAGGATTTCCTTGATTCTTCCATTCGTTGTAGTCTCTGTCGTTACCCCGAGCATAAATCATTCCGTTGATAGTGCTGGTACCGCCGAGAACTTTGCCTTTGTTCCATGTGCACGATTTATCATTAAAAGCCTGGCATGATTGTCCGTTGGATATAGTGGGGTATTGCCAGTCGAGTTCAGTGTTTAGCATTGAGTTTGCCAAGCCAGGGATCTTTAAGGTGAGTAGAACACACATAACACCAGTGAGTGAGTTGTTTGTGGTCATTATTTTTATATTTTTATTACCTCGGACTCAATGGGCGGATCGTCTCCAGCTTCCAATAAAAGAACCTTCTGGTTAGGATCTTCCGATAAGCGATTGGCAACCACCGATCCTGCCGATCCTGCTCCAATTATGACGAAGTTGTAAGTTCCTAATCCTGAAACGATAGAGAAAATATTTTAGAATTTTAAAAGATAACTTTCAGCATATCATCCGAAATTAAGCCGGTCTGGAAGTTGGAGGATCTCTGAACCTTCTATGTACCACTGCCAATGTTTTTTGCAGAACGTCCCTTGGACACCTGCAGAGTAGTTTCAACCTAATAAGTTTGATCCGTGATTGTGTTATTCTACGCAAAATTCGCGACCTAGAGTTCCCAGATACAAACAGGTGACCCAAAAAATTAACTATCCTTCTTCCAACAGGGAATCCCACATTTCCTTCCCTGAGGATTAGGCATTCCATTAAAATGGCAACCAGCAAATTTATGTCAAACTCCCCCAAAAAGATACTTACAAAAAGCCTTTGCGGGGGGAGGCGGAGCTTGGGTACCAATATTTTTTTCCAGTAAAATTGGTAGATAGGGGTAGGCACGCAAAATTGACTTCCCACCGTCACCCATCCTCCTAGTTTGGAAACTTGCAGTATGTTCCGAACAAAATTGACGTATTTTCGAAGATATCCAGTGCCATGTGTATTTCGTCCCCCAGGAAACTCAGTTGTCATTGTTCACTCACGAGATGGATTAAAACTCATGGAACCATTGCTTTCAAGAAAGGTACATACATTCTTGGTAGCAATTGGTATCTGCTTTTGCAAAGCATACACAGCTTTCCTGAAAGACATTGGTAAGCTCTCAGGAGGAAACACTGCGAGTCCTACGGCATCTGAGGGAGGAAGGGAGGATAGGCTGAGATCGTTAAGGACATGTCGATCAACTAAACGAACTTGCATAATGATATGATCGGAACGCCCTAAGATTCCATAGTAACCTCCCCTTCCAATTTGTGCTATTTTTCCAGAAGGCAACTTCTTTGCACTTCGCATTTTGCCTAAGGAGAGCGAAGAGCGACCAGTATGTCTGCTAGTATCACGAGCACCACTGGTTCTCAGTCATTGCACTAGACACAGACTCCTTAGAAAACTCTCCTTCGTTAAACCTGCACTTAGGAGCCTTACTGAATGCAGCAGCTCACACTTCAGAACCGTTCAAAAGAATGAGTTGAACCGCCCTCATTCCGCCTGTAGCCTTGTTCGCGGTACCGCGAATCTATTCGAAGAAGCTCATTTTTGAGTCAATCATCATAGCGGGACCTTTTCCCAATCGGCTTGGTGGACTCGACAGTAATCTCACCGACTTGTATAGGAGGGACTTGTGGTCCCTCCTATGACCAGGATGTTCTCTTCGGCTTTTTCTATACTACAAAGAATCCCTGCTAAGTCATCTTTCAAATCAGTTTCTCATATCACCATTTCTGTCACACGCTGGACTTATTGAACCGAAAATGCGGTGATTAGTGCTGGAAAACCAACCACGTATTCGACCAGGTGCCATTTACCAGGTATCACAAGTCACAGCAAATTATATTAAGCATTCGATAGATGCAAAGGTCTCGTAGGATAAAGCCCAGGTACCCCCTCAATATCCTTAGATATGTCAGTTCGCTTCCCTTAATAACAGGCGTCCCTTACATCCAAGATTACGAGGCGTACAACTTATCGATAGTGATAGCTGTACGCCGCAGCTCCTTTGGCCGCTGAACCACTTCTTCACAGTTTTTACTTTGGCTAAGTTCAAGCCTCAATTCTTCGACAAGGACATGGTCTAACGATGCCGCTTTTTTGTTTGTCATCGTCAAAACAGGCTCCATCAGGCACTTTTTAGTGAGGAGTGAATAGTCGCTTCTGGTCGATAGCCTCGGCTCGGGTAAGGTGAACAAGACAAAAATGCCTGCAAGATTTCCTCCATTTGAGTTACTTTGACTTTCTGATAATCACCTTTTACCAGCGGAACCTTGGGTTCGTATTAATGCCATTAACCAGCTCTTATATACCAATGTGTTTTTCACCTCCTGATTAGGTGACCAAATTCCTTCTTCGCAGGACAATACTCTACCGGATCTGCCATAAAGATTCTCTCATTTGCAATCCAGCGAAGCCTATAGCAGCTCCTTCGTAAACTAGCGATTTCAATTGAGCAATTGATTACAGACGGTCTCCTGTGTCTGGATGAGCGTGGTTGAAACCAATCCTTCAGAAAAATCCAGATCGTGGTGAGAGCTACTAAATTGGGCGACCTACTCGTTAGCTATCTTGGGACAATGGATTCCACTGCTTGGCATAGCCTGCAATCTAAGTCCTTAATGTGTGACCTATCCACTGCCACATCCGTCACAGGGTAGCGAAAGCGGATCTAGGGCTGTTAATGCGTCGAGCAATATCTACTTCGGTACCACCCTCCGCAGAAACAACGCTTCCAAGAGAAGTCCCTGAATGCAAATAGGGAGAACGCGATGACCCTTCAGACTGAGAACCTTAGTTTTTTGGCGTTTATCTTCAGTCCAACTATACTTGCCTCTTTTTCCAAATCCACAGCCATTTGGCCAAGGTTCATGACCCAGTAAGGGCAAACAGATGTCACCAGCGTAGCCGAGGTGTTTGAGGAAAGATGACGTTGTCCATTGAATTCCTCTACGTCCTCCAGACTAGGCAACATGAAGAACGTCACCGATAACAAGAAGAAATAATATTGGGGACAGGATGCAACCCTCCGCTTTGGACCTTAAAATCCTCCGAGATTTTATCTCGGTGCAGCACTTCAGATACACTCCCTGTTTACACTATCAAACGCCTTCTCGAAATCGATGAAGAGCAGGTGTAACGAAAATCTAAATTCCGCGCACTATTCAAAATGATCCGTAGGGTGTTGATGCGGTCAATACAGGAGGATAAGGAGCGGAAATCAGCCTGCTATCTGTCGATCAAACTTTCGGGATGTCCTTTGATCCGCGTCAGGATTATTTTAGCTATTATCTTTGCAACGGCAGGGAGCACTCAGATACCCAATTGTCACACTCGAAACGGGCACCCTTCATTGGAATTCCCTTTTTTCACCTTTTTCATTCTCTAGGAAAAGTCTCGGATCACCAAGATTCCCGTACGAGTGGAAGGAGTAGATATGGAATAACTGCAGATGCAGCAATAAGTAACTCTGGGGGGAGACCTTCAAGCTCAGCGGCTTTACCCCGTTTGAGTGCATTAATGGCCGAAATAATACTCGCACGTTACGGTGAATACCCCCTTCATCCACAAGAGGAGGAACTTCACCGAATATAATACGGTTAAGGACCCTGGTGAAATGTTCTTTCCACGTCTTCAGTTGTTCATCATTGTTAGTGAGAAGTCGACCGTTAACGTCCTTCACAGGACCATCGATAGATTTCCCGCCACATGATGCGGCATACATTTCTGAAATCATTGTGATCTGTGGCATCTTCCGCTTCTCTGACGAGCGCAATAGCAAATTCTGTCTTTTCACGGTGTACACTACGCTAAACTTCTCCGGATTTTGTTCAGCATCAGAGTTCGAGAGCGTCACAGCCGCCATCATTCGTAGCGATCAGTAGAGCCTTCAACCCTTTTCCATTAATCGATCCACTTCCACGACTACGCAGTCAGCCAGATCTTATGAAGCCCCTTCGGAACGTGGAACCTGTGCAGCAACCGAAAAAAGAGCATTTTTAATGGCGGTCCAATGATCACCGATATTTTTATTCACGTTACTCAGTAGATCTGCCGTTCGATCTGCAAAATAGCTCCCCCACTGCAGAGCGACAGCTGGGTCATGTAAACGATCGATGCTGAACTTTGGGGGTCGCAGTTCGCCAATCCTGCGAGAAGTGCCGGACGCGACACGCATGCGAACATAAGCGACCATCAGATGGTGATTCTTTTCGAGGTCGATGTCAGCGCCTTTCTTGTTACGCACATCCAGAAGACAATTTCTAAATCTACTGCTGATCGCGAAGTGGTCGATATGGTTGCTCATACTGCGTCGGTCAGTTGAAAACCAACTGGCTTTATGGCAGGCTCTGTGCTCGAACAGTGTGCCACCAATGACGAGGCGGTGGAAGTTGCAGAAACCTATGAACCTTCCACCAATGCCGTTACGGTCGCCAAGACCGTGCTTCCCCGTCACTTGTCCGACCAAGGCATTGCCAGATCCCACCTTGGCATTTAGATCACCCATCACGATCACAAAGTCACCTTTAGGAAGCTTCCCCTGAACCGCGTTTAATTACTCGTAAAAACATCCTTTTCCACTACATCGGAAGTTTCCATTGGTGCATAGCATTGTACAATTGTGGTGCTTCTGAACCTGAGCCTACATCTTGCAGTTAAAAGTCTGTCAGAAACCGGCACCTAGGTCAAGACAGCGCGTCTTGCAGTAGCCGTCAGAAACAGCCCGACACCGGATTTGCGTCTGCTACCACTTGGCTTTCGAGAGTACAAAAGGGCATTGCCGCATGAGGGAGAGGAGAACTCTTCAGAGTCCCACCATCTTACTTCGCTTAGGCCTAAAGTTTTCAGTTTATATCGCTGGAGTTGCGGCTCAAGTTGGGGAAAGCAAGCATTCTGAGGACCTTCGCTACCGTTGTCGAGGAACTTGCGCACTTTCCAGAAACCAATCATTGTCCGTTTTCCATAGCCAAAGGTCGTTACCGAGAGGTCAGCTCCTATCCGAGGCGTTGTTGTCGTTTCGGTAGCATTACAGCTTCAAAATTGGCGGGTTGCTAGCCCACAAATTTCTACCCCTTTTAGTCCCCCTCTTATGACAGGCAGGGAAGGCTTTGAGTGTATTCTTAAGCCCCACCTCACATTGCGTTTTCGATATGGTTCACCCAAATATTTGTTATATCGATTTGGTTTGAGGGTCCTTGTCAATCTATTAAGAACACAGGTTCCATAGTGGTACTGTCAGAAACGAAACCTAACTAAAGCCAAAACAGAAAGCACTTCTTCGCTTAGATATAAAGAGCCCATGAGTCCAACTTCAGTAGCCAATCACTATGCAGAAGGGCGACCCAGGGCACAATAGTACTTTAAGGATGCAGCCGATGGTGTCCTGTATTTTCCAATTCAAGGTTGGGTTTTATTTATTCATTAAAGAAGTGAGTAAACACGGTTATGTGCTCCAGAGTCACTGGAATAGAGCTACCTTATGGTATCCCCTGAATTGACCCAAATAAAGCAAGCCCTATTCTAAAAACTGGCGAAATCAGATAATTCCTGATCCTGACGTGACACGTATCGGTGTCTTACCATCATCAGGCACTGACACTACCTAACTCCATCATTAATGGTGGAGTTAGGTAAGTACCACTTTTGGAATGCCTGAAACCATACAGGAAGCGTATTGTCAACAGTCTTCTCTTACATGCCTAGTAACCTGACACTTTTGGCATGCGATGCACTCTCTGGCCCAGGAGTTGATGTCCTTATTCATGGAGGGCCAGAAGTATTTCTGACCAACCGATTTGACGTCCTGATGCCTGAATGCGCTACGTCGTGAACCGGGTGAAACACTTCCTTGCAAAAAGTGGCCGGAATATATGGCCGGGGTCCCTTTTCCGAGCATTCCCAGCAGGGAGAGAGGTTCGAGCGGAAGATTGGCAGCTCCCGAAGTTTATATTTAGGGTTGGATTTGAGGCTCTGAAGTACTGCATTATCTATCTGCGCCTTGGCGACAGCCGAGAAGTCGAGCGAGGCGGGGATCTTAACCTCGGAGATACGTGACAAAGCGTCAGCAACTATGTTGTTGTTTCCGGGCACGAATTTCGAATGTTGTTAACCCCTCTGCGCCACAAGTCTGCTTGGTATAATAGTGTTTTCTGTAATGTAAGTCAGTGTTTCTCTCGGTGGACTTGAGCCTCAAAGATTTGACCTATTAATCCTAGTCACATGCTATAAGGAAAGGCGTTTTCCACTGGCATTACAAGGAGGAAGATTTTGGTCACTTAATTTTTGACGTACTATCAAAGAAAGCGTTATCCGTTCTAAAGATTCCTTCCCGTAAAGCGGCGGAAACAGAATAAAATCCTTCGACGTAGCTATCAACATCTACATAGAAAAATGTAATAAGGTCTCGTGGTCTAAATTGTGTGATGCGTCCACTTTGACCAATGAGACTCCTTTAAACCGCGGTATACTGGAATATACCCTTTTCTGAGCGAGTGGCCGCCTAGTATGGACGGTCAAATTGCTGAGCAATGAAGGCTGGTTTACATAATGGATATCCTGGAGGCAATGTGTGATCCCTTTTCAAGTGAACTGGACAATTTGACTTAAAGGGCAATGACTGTAAAAAGTAGCCAAATTTGTGGGAAATCCATCATTCAGTGGGCAGAAGTTAAACTTGATAGGAAGTAGCTGGAGCCTATACGTGCTTAGCTTTTGAGGCGTTGGAGTATCTACTCTGCGGCTTCGTGAGGAGGTTTCTAAGTTCTTACAAAGATACTTCGAGATATGTCTGAATAGTACATGAAACAATGCAAGGAACCTTTTCAAAGATAGCTTACACCTAAGACGTAATAGGCCATAAGCATGGGTCAACTTTTCCTTTTCCTGAGTCACCAACAAATCCTAGTGAATTATAAACCGACTCAACATTGACACTGGAGGAGGAGGTCCTGTATGTTCTAGTCAATATGAAAGGCTTTTAGTGAGGAGTGGTTTCGATTTGACATGGACTGGCTTTCTTCACCTTCAGCTAGGTGAATTAAGCTTTGATAGGAATTGGGGTAAGGTTTCTGCACCTGAGACAAGTCAAGTTTTGAGGCAAGAGTGCCGAGCTTTCCACCTCTGAGACTCTGAGATAATACCAGTCAGCTCCCAGTCGGATTTTGACAGACAGTCAGGTTAGATTCTAAAGATCAACCTTGAAGCGCGGTTTATAGCACCACCAGTTTATAGCTCCTGTCTCCTTCCCCAGATCCATATATCTCCCGTTGTCTTTCGGAGCCCAAACAAGGTCGAATTTGCAACATCCCGGAATTCAGAAGGGAAGGAATTAACACAAACTCTTACCTTCAATCACAGCTTGTGGTCCAAAATCCTTAGGCCACATACTCGGGGTCGACATATTACAATGAGCAGCAAACAGGGCGGTAACCAAAGTAGTTACCAACTGGTTAGCTGGTCCAATGCTAGTTGATTCACAAACGGGATTTATTAGGTCCATAATTTCTTGCTGTTTCTCCGATGATTCAGAACCTCCAGAATACCACCCTCAAACAACTTTCAATGACCCTATCACGAACAATCGAAATTCGTTTGCAATAAAACTAAATTAATTTTATAAATTACGCAGAATTTATAGCCAATTCAAGGCTTTTCTTGTGACTTCCATTGCTGCTATTTGCATTTGGCAGCACCATTCTTATTGTATCAAATAAATGTGAAAAGAAAATTAAGCGAACAAGCTTCTGGTTTAGACACTGTCGGCAAAAGGGTATTAACTGACAAACTTGAAAGTAAATAAAGAATTATTTCTTATTTAGTATCTTTCTGGTGGAAAAATTGTGGGATCTTCGGTAACTGACCTTAAAAAAAGAAGAAATTCAATCTTTGTTTTCCACAAAAATTCAAGTTCGTTGAACAAAAGATTAAATGCCGTAAAAGGGATCAGATGCGCTTTTATTGGTGGAAAGATATTTTCTTTTGGTCTTTTTGGTAGAGTGGTAGCTACGGATTACTACTTAGTAACGGACGTTGTCAGTATCAGATTTACTAGCCAATGTTCACCTGTGAAGGGCTGTATTGAAGCTTATCATAAGGACCAAGGAAACTACGTTGTGGAGAATGATGTGGAAGACCATCCGGACTGATTGGAGCCAAAAAACACTAACTCATAATGGCACCCAATGTGGGACAGGACATTCTTTACGTTTTTCAAAAGTAAAACCTTAGAAGGTACCCAAATCTGGAGCCCAACTTTGAGTTTGCCGGATAGCGAAGACAAGGGTCTACCAATTTGGAAAACTATTCCGTTGTTGTACATACCTTTTTCGGGAATGACTTGATCCCTTCTTTGGTGAAAGATCTGACTAAACTAGAGAAAGAAAAAAATGGTTCATGAAATACGGTTTGACCATTCAAGCTACTCATTTCACTGTTATCATCTGGTGACTTTCATTGTGAATAACACGTGATCATTTGAGGCACCAACTGCCAGAGGTAATTGTTACAACGGAATTTGTGGAGGTGGTCCGCATTTTCCCACTTGACACATAAGTCGGGCCCGAAAAGTCGGTATATTCAGCTCTGCCAAAAGACTCCTCTGTACTGGACAAAACTTCTGCAGGCTAGACCGCAAGCTGAGCAGCCGGGGATAGTTGCATTTCTGGTTAATTAAAAGTTAGAGGACTAATTTTTTAAAATGAAGTATCACTAGGTCTCGTCTACGACCAAATGCATCTACCAGTCCTTAGTTTACTTCAGGATCTACCTGGATATCTCGACCCACCAACTAATGAAAAGAAAAGTTGGGCAGATGTTTGAGGACCACGAAAGTCCTGGGAGTTTAACGTGAATACCTACCGTGAAGGCTTAATCCCACGGTCCTCTTCGGACACAGATTGATTTTGGGACTACAATCAGAGCCCCGCCATGCAAGCACAGCGGTCCTGGTTTATACTGAGTGCAGGCTCAGCATTCACACCTCTGCCGCAACTAAGGAGTACGGCACCCGACTTGTACAGCGCAACTCCACGCTCGAGCTCTGCCCGCGATGTAGGCATAACCAAAACCACCATGAAACTCCCACTAAGGGGCCAACCGCAAATAACCGGGCCTAGAACACATCCTCCAGGAATTCTCCTGGAGCATATGCTCTCAGAGGGCCATCCCGGTTCCCATGGTACCAAATAACCTCCGGTGAGGCTTCGTGGCAGAGCCACTTCAGATGAGTTCCTTGCAGACTCCGGTCTGATCACCCTCCTCGAGTACGTGGGGACGGAACTCCCCACGTGTTTGAGGACCAGAAACACCTACTTATGGCGCTTGGATAAATTGTCTCCAATAGTTCTCATTGGCAAACTTTACAAACTTCGCACCCCACATTGGGCGCCAATGTTATAAATTGAGCCATTGAAGCATGGAAGACAATATCCCGATAAACTTCGTGCTAAAATTGTATGCCATTATGGACTCTGCTCATCTTGTAGTATTGTTGAGGAATATGCACCCACCAACTTTACTGCTCTTAAAGAGGCACCCTCTCAATTAAAGCCGAAACTATCGATCCATGAAAATTTATCAGTGGACGCGAAGGTTATATAGCACATTTATCGCTTTGGATACTAGGACTTGGTTGGAAAAAAACGCAAGTACACACCGCGCCTAAAAGGCACTCTGCTCGATTTTAGACATCAAACACAATCTCAAGAAACTTCTCTCAGGAGAGTCAATCATAAAAACCTTGGCCGGGAGAAAATTCTCCAAAAAGTCAGCTTTCAAATCGCTGCCTCGGTTGCTACACTACCAGGACGAAACCTACGCAGGGTAGTAGTGAAGTCCCGTCTAACTAGCCATGAACAACTTTAAGAAGTCTCGAATGTGCGTGTGGACAAGATTTTATTGTTGAGACTTTGGTGGATATCAGCCATAATTTTAGGCAAATGCCATAGAAAACCCTAAAAGGGTAACCTTAAAATCTTGAAAATCAGTCAAATAGTCCAACCTTATCCCGAAACTTACAGCTGGTGACTTCTAAGTCTCCAGCTGGCAAATGAAAGGAAACATTTAAAAATTTCTTGAAGTCTAATCGAAAGCAAGCTGGGAAGACCCAAGGTCCATGAAAACGCTCGGTTGACAGCCCAAGTATGCGTCACTTGGTTTGTAAAACTGACGGATACAGGGTTATTCAACGGAAAAGGATGGAAGCAGAGACTTCGGAAGGCCAAAAACCAGCATCGGGCTATTGTGTCATAGAGAGAAGGAGAACTCCGTTTAGTGGGAGAAAATTTCATCCCCGACCAATGAGGGGTATTCACAAACTTAGGTATACATGGAAAAGGCCAAGAAAGCGGAGAAATGACACCAGTGATGTCCGACTGCCAAGGAGAACTTGAACCTGATAAATGAGGGAACAACTCAGTTATTTCAGAAATTGAAGGGTCTGAGTTTAAGTACGTAAGGGATAATTTAAGCCTATCCCTCTCTGAAACATTGAGATTTTGTTGAGGATGTTGGAATCCTGAATCCGCATAAACTTGATGACAGATCGGACTACTTGGGAAGCAACTTACGTCCTCTCTTGTGATCCATGGATCCCTCCTTTCTCTCCTATCAAAAGAGTTGGCTGATGTTTTTGTACAGGGCAGAGGCAACTCATCATACGCTGCCTCACCTCTGCCCTGAGAGCAGAGTGACCGAAAGTAGCGACAGTTGGTAATCGCTCCATTTATATCTAATCGCAAACACGATATCACTGCGTATTATATTGAAGTGAAATGAGTAAGTGAAATCCGTCGTAAATTCAGACCTAAACCAGGCTGATGTAAATGGAGTGAAAGTACCAGTGAACGTCCCACACTGAAGAGTCCAAGAGCTAATGTAATCTTACGTAGAGCCCCGTCGTATAGCACAATTGGCAATAACTTGGTACGCTAGGCACCGATTGAAGAAACTTTCGACTCTACCAGGCCCAAAGCGAACTCCATCTAAATGAGTTGGCTACCAAACCAAAACCAACTCGATCTAGACCAGTTGACTCCGCTACCGAACGGGGCCAAGACTAGAGAAGGAGGAGGCGATCTAATTTTCACCCTCTTCTAATTTCGCAAAGAATGGCATTCCTGTAAATTGTGATAATTCATCCTTCAGACTTTCTATTGGCATTGGAGAAGCGGCTCCATTTTCTTCATTAGCAGTAATGTCTCTCTTGTTAATCTAATTTTCGCATATTTTAGTGCCGTTTCAATAAAAGCCAATCCAAATATTTAGTTAGTTAGTTTAGTTTAGCTTAGTGGAGGGATCACCAGCTTCAAGCCCTTAAACACTTACTAGGACCATTGTACTATCCCCGGAGACCGCCTATTCATCGGCCTCTTGCCGACGGTGTTCGCGCCCTTTCGCAAATCTGAGAACATTCCCCGGAGACAGAGAATGCGCAGGTTCTCCGCTAAAGAAAATCTTACCAACGTATCTTCACCCTCCTCACATTGGCTGCATATGGGCGCAACCATCACTCCGATTTTTTCCATGTGATAATTTAAGGCGCAGTGCCCCGTTAAAAACCCCACTAGACTTTTCATGTCTCACTTCCTAGGGGACAACAAAAATACCGCCCCGGGTTCCTTCACAAAGACTTTCATCTGCCGGTTGGAGTTCAAATTTCTCCATTTGGCTGCCGGAATCCTTTCCATTTCCCTGTCCAGAGTAGACTTGACAACAGATGGCCGGATGCCAAAAGCTGGTTCTGGCCCCACCATTGTAGTTTTGGAACCTTAGTGAGCCAGTCTATCAGCTTCCTTATTACCAGTGATGTTTAAGTACCCTGGCACCCACCATCATCCATATCTCCGCCTGGAATATGGTCGTAATTTTTCCGAGAGGTCGAGCCAGTTCCATACTCAGATTTCCCGAGAACACCCCTGCGCTCGATCCTTTTTCGTCGGTGAAGTCTGTAATTCCAGAAGGTTCGAGGCCATTTATCGACCACACTCCTCTCTTTGGTGATTACGACGAAATATGTCTTTTTGAAGACGAATCTGAAAACCATATGATCTGCGGGCACCTAATGTTTGCTAAGAAATTTCTAGTTGGACGCATGACCGTATGCTTGGCCGCCTTTCCCCGGGCCAATGGTATCAGGCCTATTTGCGTCGTTAGCTGTTTTTCATTTTACTTCCAAATGGATTGGGGGTAAATTTGATTTGATGCGTCTCCCAGGGATCTTTATGCGCTTCCTGGGGATCGTAACTCTGTCTTACGAAGAATCCGAAATGGAGTGGGTAGAAGTGGATTGCTGTGATCAGAGAGCGTGATATCGTTTGATACTCTCCACTTTCAAACAAGAGTCGCAATGTCAGGGGATGCCACCGTGATGTCGATGACCTCTTGCCTGACCACGTTGAAGAAAGTGGATTCATTACCGAAACTGAGGATGTGCAATTCGGTTTCTACAAGATACTCCAGTAGTCTCGATCCTCTCGCGTTAATGTTGGAACTTCTCCAGTATATATGGTGGGCGTTAACATCACATCCTGCTATTATTCACATGCCTTTGCTTTTGGCATATTGTTTGGATGAATATGCCACTGGGAACTTCGTCTACGTCAAAAGGGAAATAAGCACAGTTCAATAGAATCTCCTTATCTCCTTTTTGGGCTTTTTATGGCCAATTTTAGCGGAGTGTTGTCGCCATCATTTAGGTAGTTAGCTTGGAGTTCTTTTGAAACCACCATGCAGGAGCGGGTACTATCATTTCCAAGTCAGCATGCCGAAAGCTTAAGCCCCAAATTTCCCCACCAACAACCCATAGTTCTCATATGAGGTGTATATATGTCTTGTGACTAATGATCCGACGACTGATGAGTCCAATCACCGCTTTATAATGTTGGAAATTTATCTGAAAAATATGGCACCACAACTACGGTATAGATGAAGATGTCGTGGGCTGCACGTCCCCCCCTCCCCCACCCCCCCCCCCCGATGGTTTTAGGAGCCGACACTTGTAATGTGACGGTCGCAAGCCCGTAGTAGAGCCGGTAGACCATTTATTCTCGAACATTCGTAATATTTGGTTCAGGAACACCGATAGTGAGGAAAGTTCCCGGCCTTCCCGGACTCCAGGTTGTTCCAAGACCTCACCACCACTACGTTTCTCTTCTGTAAGCCAGAGAAAGCACTTTCTAAACGATGGTAGCTCGGAGACCCTCTTTAGGAATGCACCCTCCTGCAAATTGTTAAAGCAAAGGAGGAGAAGTACTATCAACGTCACTCGTTCACGCTTTCATCGGCAAAGTGTATCCATAACATACCGACTTAAAGCATAGTGTACTGCCTTGCAAGGATGCAGTCCTTACAGAAGAGAAAGAGTTTTCTCCTGAGCTACTCACACAGTTCAGTATCGTAACCGGAAGGATTGGTTTCGTCATACAAGACCCACCCGTTGACTTCGATAGCCTTGGCAGCAAATAAAGACTTAGCCATTACCGGCCGAGCCTTCTTTGAAGTCATTCGAGCCGAAGGGTTCGGGATCATCAGAAGACCGCTGCCACTGCCAGAGACGGTTTGCCCGAAGGCTGTTTACCCGGAAGTATTGTTTTTTCCGAAGACTGTTTGCCCGGAGGCTTTTTACTGCTTGAAGACAGATGTTTACCCGTAGGTAAGGCTTTAGCCTCAGCAGGTGGCGCCAATTGGAGCCCGGGGTCAGGAATTCTGACAAAAGGGGACTGCTTCGACTTGTCCGTTAAGGACTGCGTTCCAATAGGTTGGTTCCCACTTGAATAAGTGGTGAATCTGAGTCTAGACTCAGGTTCTCGATCGAAAAGCTCAGGATTGCATCGTCATGATCAAAGTGGTGTTGAATTCTTTTGTTTTTGTTAAGTTTTTAGTTTCTTCATAGTTGGCTGCTATGGCCTTTGTTTTTTCGAAAACGTCGATCTCGGCAGAGCCCCTTTTTGCCGAGATAAGGCTAACTGAAACTGGGGGTCATCTGGTTCCCGGCCACATCTTAATCCCTGTGACCATTCAATCCTCGGCAGGGTAGCCACACCTCGCCTTGGAGTTTTGACAACAAGGTAGGTAATCGCCGAAAGAGAATCCATATATTAATCCTCCCCATCTCTTCTATAAAAACGCCACTCCTGTTGAATGATCTATGTTAATTCTCGGCGCCTTCAAGACATTTTCTTAGCCAAATCCGTATTTAAGAACCCTTTTAAATATAATACTAAACAATTCAATGATCCAAGTCTCAACTGCACAATCAACCACATTTTTTTTTTTCTTTTATACTCGTTCATTATCTCCTATCGCATTTTGTAATTCTTCACTAAAATCTCTTCAAATATTTTCACAGTTTTTATGATATTTACCAAATTTGCATTACTTTCACTGTCTTTATCATGTTTATAATTTTTTCATAATATTTACCAGACAAATACGTAATTTTTTAAACTTTCTTGATAATTGTATTTATTTAATTATTTAAAAAAAAATCTGGATGGACAATTTAATTGCATTTGAGCAAAGAAAAAATGATTTATAAATAATGATAAAATGAGTGTGATTATATTTGTTAAGTAGAAGCTGAAAAAAATATGATTTATTGGTGCCTTAAATTAAAAGCTTCATTTAAATTATATTTATTACGTAAATGTGGGAATTTCTAATTCTTGTCTGAATGTATAAATGCGTCTAATGCTTATAATATCATATAAACTTCCAAAGGATAAAAAATTTTGAAAGTGAAGATAAAAAGAAAGTAAAATATTAGAAAAAAAGTAAAAGAAAAGGAAAAAGAATTAGAAGAAAGTATATTTGCATTCTAAAATAAGAAGTTAGACGCGAATCTCTTTTAAATAGTTTTCTTGTCATTTTTAGTTTAAAAGGTCATTTGAATTGAGATTTAGATGCCTGGAAATATATTCAGGTACATTCTCAGCAAAAAGGACTTTGTTGGGAACCATCAAAATAGAAATAACAAAAATAATAGTAATTAGACAGTAAAGTAAAGTTTTGGAAATTAAAAATGGTTTATAATATTACAAAACCATTTATTTTATTATAATAATTTAATTTATTTTACTATAATAAATCAAATTTTGGTTCCCTTGGAATTTTTAGTTTATTATAGTATTAACATTATAAAATTAATAAATGTAAATAATTACAGTATATTTTACAGTTATATTTTATTTAATAAAAAATAAATTAAAAAATAAATAAATAAAATAATACAAAAATTAAAAATCAAAGCAAAAAATAAATAAATTAATAAATAAATAAGCAAAACACTAAAAAATAATAAAACCTAAACAAACAATATTTTAAAAAAAAAAAACAAATGATCTCAAGAAAGTTTGCTTTAAAAGGAATATAAATGGATTAAATGATAGTTTAGATCTTATAAAAATCATTCGATTACTCTAACACCTTCCATTTCTTCGCAAGCATTTATTCCTCAAATTGTTTCTAGATAAAATGTTAGAATAACTTCAAAGCTCTCCGAAAAATCACCTTTGAAAAAGAAAAATACATCAATTTCCGTTTGAAACCAAAAACAATTCATAAAATATTTTAAAAAAATCATCAAAATCATTTAAAACATTATAATTTTATTCATTGAAATAACAATTCAAATTATGTACAATATCTAACAACAATTCAAATATCATTTACTACTGAAAATCCTTCCATCCTTCAATAATCGAATCCGCTCCCTTCTCTCCAATCATAATAGTTGGTCCAGTTATAGGTCCACTAACCATTGTCGGCATGATACTAGCATCAACAACCCTCAATCCTCTAACTCCACGAACTCGCATTTCCGCGTCAACAACACTATTAGGATCCGACGAGGGACCCATTTTTGCAGTCCCAGCTGGTTGGTAGAAAGTATTAGACATGTGCTTCACATAGCATTCCCAATATCTAACAGTTCGATACCGCTCATTATTGCAAGCTGGAATACGAACTTTGATGAACTTCGCGTGGAATTGATGGAAAGTTTCAGTCTCCTCGAGCCGCAATATCTGTTTGATGCCTTGAATCATAGTTTCTACGTCAACGTCCTTCTGGAAGGTATTTGGGATAATCAAAGGCTGCTCACGGTAGTCACTGCTTTGAAGTCGAACATGTCCTCTGGACTTTGGTCGTAACAAGATTACAGAGCACACTATAACCTTGTCAGTGTCACGGACCTCCCGCACCAAACCTCGCAGGGTGGTCTCTTTATAGTGTCTTGCATAATCAGAGATGTTTGCAACTGGTATGAAGGCGAATTGGATATCGGGGTAGCGGCTGCTATTTTTTGTGTTGATGAAACCTCCAACGTCCAACGTTGGGGCTCCATATGAACCAAATCGGTGGACAACCTGATTGAATATAGCGTCTAGTTTTCGAATTTCGGCTGGTTGGGTGAATCGCTGGGAGAACTTACAGAACAAATCGACCCTGGCATGATCTTGAAGGTTATCACCAACTTGCAAATCTTTGATGACTGTAATACCTTGATTTTTGAGTATGGTCGATGGGCCTATTCCTGAGAGCATGAGCAGTTTTGGAGTTTCAATCGGTCCTGCTGAGACTATGATTTCCCTTTTTGCTTTAGCTTCCAAGTTATGCTCTCCATTATACACAAATGAAACTTTCTCCGCCTTCTTGTTCTTGGTAAATCCAATCTCTTTTGCAACTGCATATTTGATAACATGGAGATTTGGCCGATTGCCTTTCTCGCCACTCAAATAAGCCTTGGCCGAACTCATTCGCCATCCATCCTTTCCCATCCCATAGTGCCATCCGTAACACGGAGAATAATCATCATGAAGGAAATCATTGACCAATTTATAACCCAACTCATTAGCAGCTTCCAGGATCATATTCTGGTCATCTTTTGGTGACCAAAATGCTTCAATATTTACAGGTCCTTTAGTTCCGAGTGTATTGAATTGATTTGGGCCACGGAAATTTTCAAGCTTCCTGAAGTATGGAAGGATATCACGCCAGCTCCACATTGAATTGCCTCTATGTTCCCAGTAGTCGTAGTCACGTGATACACCTCGTGAGTAGAGCATTGAATCCATTGAGCTGGTACCCCCGAGGGTTTTACCACGATTCCAAACACAAGACTCATCTTGCATTGCCATGCAGGAGAGTTGATTGGAAGTTGTTTTGTATTGCCAGTCGCCTTCAGTGTGGAATACTTTGTATGTCAAGCCGGGAATCTGTAAAGAGGAATATGATGGTTTGGTTAGAAGTGCTGCCTAATATACTAAGCCTTGGTATTATTGGGAATGGGGTATGAATTTTATCTCCCTTAATCTAACTGAATGTTGGGATGCCTTATAATCTACGAAGAAATGAATGAGTGCCCTCTTTATAATATAATTCAAATGTTCATTCAAAACTATTTAACTCCAATACCCCTCCACTTCTACATCAACTGGTCAGCCTAACCTTTAGTTAAACAAACTTGCCCTAGCTATGACACCTCTCATTGGGTCTTCAACTACGGAAAATGGATCTAAAAAAGCGTCCATGATAACCCTCGTGAAGGTTTTTATAACACTGTCACAAAATATTAGCAAAATCACCGTCAAACTATATCTCAATGACTGAAAATTTAAATTAGAATCAAAGATGAAACCTCTGATTCGATGGGAGGATCTCCTCCAGCCTCCAATAATAGCACTTTGAATTCCGGATTTTCACTCAATCGACTAGCCACTACGGATCCGGATGTTCCTCCTCCGATTACAATAAAATCGTAAGGTTCCAGTCCTGGAAATATAAAAAAAAATGGATTTTTTGTTTTTATTTTGAATTATTTGATTAATTTTTATAATTCAGTACTCGAACTGATATTTTAAAAAAATATTAAAATTATCAACTTGAAAAAGGAAAACATTTTAAGCGTTTTAGATAAAAGATAAATAATTTTGCTTATTTTTATTTTAATTATTTAATTTATTGTCTTTGGTTTATTCATTTAAAATCAATATAAAAAAAGAAAAATTATAATTGACCAAAATATTCATTTATATTCAAAAGAAGAAAGTGTGATTCATTTACTTCAATATATTTATTTTTCTTCAAGAGATATCTTCAAAGAAAAGATTGTTATAATTTTATTATAAAAAGAATTTATGGATTTACATTAAAAATAGCAAATGTTTTACGTTTCTCATTCACAAAATTAGTACTAAACCAAAATTTAAGGAGAACTTTACGCGTTTGGTTTGAATTAAAAAAAAATAGTGAATTATTTATTTTATTATAAAAAGATAGTTAATTTATGCATTTAGATTAAAAGCAACAAACATATTACGTCTCTCATTCCCAAAATTAATACAAATATTAATTATCACTAAACTGAAATTTAAGAAGAACTCTGCGTCTGATTAGAATTATAAGAAATAATGAATTATTTTCACAAATATTACTAAAAAAAATAAATTAATTCCACAAAATGGAATGGATGGAATAAAATTATAAATAAAAATTTATTCATTGATTAGAATTTCATGAAAATATATCATTATTTTTTATATTTCATCATAAATTTGTAAGTTTCCTTTTATTATTAATATAAAAGTGTTAATAATTAGAACATAAACCTTCAACAATATTATAGCACTTCAAGTTTTATAACTTTTCATTAAAACTATCTAAATATCTCACCAATTTCTAAAGCTGTTGGTCCATAATCTTTGGGCCACATGCTTGGGTGGGACATATTACAATGCATAGTCACCAGGGAAGCAATAAGTGTAGATATCAACTGATTGCCAGGACCAGCACTTCTGGCTAAACATTCCGAACTGAAATACTCCATCCTTACCGCTTTCCGAGCCTTTTAGTCTAATTACCAAAGTTTCGATCCAAGATGTGTCCCAATTACTAAAAAGAAAGTTGAAAATCTCAAAGTTATACGGAAAAGTTTATAAATGATCTTTATTATTTTATAAAAATCTAAAGTAATATTTCCAAAATTAGATCAATGAAAGATAGATGGTTTAGGTCCTTTGGTTTTACCTTTTTAAAATTATTTATTCAACAAAAGAGGAAACCTTCTAAATTTCCCCATCAATCGATGGCAACTCAACTAAAAGCAATGGCCGAAATGACATCAAATTTATAGTCTAATTTTCTCAGAGCTTTTATGCAAGTGAGATACGAAACAAAGAAAAAGATTAAAAATAAAAAAAAACGACAAATGCATAACAACGAATTGAAATAAAAATAGGAATAATCTTCCCAAACTCCCTATATGACTACAAATTGCGGTAGATTGTGCTGCTGTTTTGGAAGTGATATTAATATTTATGGAATGGTATTATTTGGACTAATTAGACTTTTCTGAATAACAAAAATAATGTTATTATTAGAAATTTCTTTCTCTGATATTATCATTTCTTAGATATTATCATCAAAAGCATGTGGAAAAATTCAGTAATACAATAGCACAAAACAATACTTAGTATGGCCGGAAAATATTTAAAGAATTCGTGACGAAGAAAGGAAAGTTAGAAGTCAATGACGGTATTTTAATGGTATTTAATTGACTCCAATGAAGCCGGGTTAATACTCGCCATGCTAAAATACTTATAGCACTTAAATCAGGCAGTTCAACCTACTGTTACAGTGACTATATTTTTGGAATGGCGGTCGTTAGCTTTTCGATAGAATTTTAACCTTGATTTTATCATTACATTTCAACTTGACCTTGATTTGGGGAAAAAAAGTCCCATGCTCTTATTCAAAGTGAGGTTCGTTAAGTTTCAGTTAAGAGACCATCATGGCGTCTCTTGGCTATAGTCTGAAAAAAATGTTTAGATGTGGAGCTCGTATCAAACTTTTTCATGTCCCAAAGAAATAATATCGAATACGCTCGAAAACCTTGTGAAAATTGACCATGCAGGTGGGTCAACACCTATACAAGTGATGGGCAATTCATGCTAACCCTCTTTTTCATTCTTGTCCCGTTCAGAAGCGGGGTCGACCACCATTTCATTCGAGAGGCTCTCAGCCTACTATCTAACGTATAGACCCAACGTTTTTCCTGCCGACATTTTGGTCTCCTCCCGTCGACTTCAATACCCAGACCAATCTCGGAAAGTGAGTTACCGCAAAGCTCCGTTTAGGGCCTTTTATAATCGGCCAATACTCAGAACCACAGATGCAGACTAACCTTACCTCCCTCAACCTCGCATATCCTCCCGTACTATCCGTAAGAAAATGCCTGTCCAAGGAATAGGCACCTGCCCCATATGAAGAAATGTGGCCTTACAGCCACTAAAATAAGGTAAATTTATTTCCGCTATCCAGACCTTGTGTAAGATCTAATCGCTTTCCGATCACTCTCCTGCTCAGACCATGGAGTCCGAACCAAACCATCTTGTATAACATAAAGGACACTGAGGTTTGGTATTTTTTTTTAGCAACTTTTTTTTAAGAGGTGGAGATCTTCAAAAACAATGCCCTCCTCCCCTCGATCATTGAGTTGATCCTTTCCTAATTCTTCCAGGATGCTAGCATATTTCGAACAACATTTCTCAGTGACAGCTTTCAATCGCGGACCTGAAAAATGCTATGGGTCCGATGCGACGTTATAACAGTCCTGACAATCAGCTAAAGTATCTAGTTTAAACCTGTATAAACTTGTATGCATGTACACTTGGAATAACTCAACGAACATGTCTGGTCTATATTTCACGGCGAGCTCAAAGACCTTATTCGGTATGTCGTCCAAACCCGGGGGCTTTTCTGTCACCTATTCTACCGCAGATCTCCAACAACTCGTCTCTGGTGACTGCCGTAATTTCTGTCAAATCCAATGGTCGCTAGAAACTGGTCAGTGTTCCTCTCTAACTGAAGGAAGAACCTTTGAATGATTTCCAACAAGAGGGTAAACCACCCAATCTGTGAAAATGAACGGCCCTTTAGTCATCCCATCACGGGTCTATAGGCACTTCTCTACGGGTTGATGCCTGCTTTTTAACAGGGCTGTTTAAAACATTTCCTCTTTCCCCACCTGACGGCCAACTTAAGGTTATTGTGGGTTTTCTTGTAGGTATGGTCTTTTCCCCTGATCGATCTTACCTACCGTTCTCGAAAGCTGGACAGTTCACAGTTTGATCTTCTACTAGTAAATGTACATCTCCTAACCATGGACGCGCCACATGCCTTGGTGATGCATTGCCTTACATGGTGTCTTCTCCGTAGGGCCGCCGGCCTTGGTAGGCTGGCCTAACCATACTTTAATGAACGTTTCTTCCTCCAATGCTTTCATAGACCTCCCTGATATCCTTTGCTGCTTTGCGTATACTGTTTCCCTTATGACTCTTACTGTAGTTCGAAGATAAGCCCGGATAGGACAAAAACTCCACTTATCTCATCCTTTCAGTACTAGGCAATTAACGCCAGTTGAAACTGGGCACATGGAGGAAGTCTGTGCAAAATGGGACCGAGAAACATGACAATGACCACGATTCCTTCAGTCGTGTTTCGATCAAAAATGCACTCATTCAGGATATGATCATGGGATGTTACTCCACAAATCCAACACAAGATCTTCGTCACCATTACCGCGAGGCGCCGTTCATTGTCTTTAATATTCAGCCTGTATTCCGTAATGAAACCATCTGAAATGATGAAATCAAATAGCTTCTCTCTTCTAGGGTGACATTTGCCACTTCCTCAATAAATATCATAAGTTGAGTCTTCGCGTCACACCTTATGAAAAATTCAAAATGGTTGCTATGAACCCCCATGTGAGGCATAGCGAGTCAACTACGCACCATCACTGTCGGCTCACAATACGCTTTAGCTGCCACCAAATCTTTCCCGGAAACTTGCTGCAACTTATAGTTCGTGCTTCGACGGAGGACAAAAAGAGTCATAGGAAAAAGAGTTAACTGTGAAGTTTCTCCCCTTTTCATTAACCTGGTGCTTTAAGATGACCACAACTACGTAGGGTACAGAAATGCCCCAATATGGTTGCTTGATTTGACTCCAGGATTCATAAACAGGCATCAGGATAGTTCGGTCCATGAAGTAGGTCCAACAGGTGGAATTTAATTTGCAGTCCCTTTACCAGTTTGAGGTCTCATACGAGGGTTCTGCCAATGTAAGCTTTATCCTCTGACCGCAATTCCACTCTAAAAAACGCAACGAAAATGTCGTAATTTTCTGAATATTGTTTGAGTTAAAGCCTATATTCCTTACTAGTCTGCAAATAAAGATGACGTTCTTCAGTAAGAACATCATTATCCTCGCAGTACAGCCTGACCTCGGGCTCTGGCGCCTGGATCGTTGTCCTCCAGTTATCTCGTTCACATAACCGCGTCCTTGAATTTTTGAAGCCTGGTAGTTCCTCGGCGTCCGTACATATTGTGCTCTCCCACCGTGCCCTCGATCTTCGTCGTAATATTGTTCCGTCGACAGTAGTCCATTCATATCCTTTTCAGACATGCGATCGTGGCTCTTTCGTTGGATATGCCCTCCCCACTTAAGCCGCTGTATTTTAACGAATTTCGAGACTTCTAGCTCATCTAGATCAGTTCATACAACTCATGGCTGTACCGAATTTGCCATCCATCACGGCCACGAACTGTTCCGAAAATTTGCCGAAGGACTTTTCTTTCAAATGTATTTAACAAATTTTCGGAGGTTGGGATTAGACAGTCCAGTCCAGACAGTTTGATGATATCATCGAATTTCAATCCTTTCAGGAAAAAGTACAACCTCCTGTGATCGGATTCTTTTAGTCCAGTTTGATCACCAAGCTGAAATCCTCCACATTAGTGGATCCATCCTACTTGAAACTCATGAATCTTCCTCTCCAGCGCCTGATTTGTGTTGTGCATGATTCCCCCTACCTTTATTTGTGGACTGGGTGACACACATTCGATAGGCTCTGTTGTGCTCAACTGGATGTTTACAGTGGTGATCTTAGGTCGGTCGTCACAGCCCATCGCTTGGAATACCTGCGAGAATTACTTTAAGGTAGTCTCATCAATGCACTGCAAATGGGGCTACTTAGTTAATAAAGCTTGGCTTCTGTCCAAGCTCCAAGTTTTACTTCCACAAATACTCTCGCAGAATGATAAGTTGCCCCCTGAAATCTTGGCTTTCCAAGTTAGCGGTCAAAAATGAGATTATCGCTTGCGGATATGGGGCTTTTTTTCGTTTTCGTGTCAGTATTTCCAAAGCAGGGACTAAGCTCCCTCTCTCTGATTACCCCCAACCATTTTGGTTCTAACCCTCCCGAAAAACCTTAAAAAAAGCCTTAGTGCAGAGCACATGAAACCGATCCTTACCAAAGGTGGGCTGATCTTATGCTTTTTGCGCGTATTACCACTGACCGAAAAGTTTATTGCTTTCAGTATGGCCCTCACCACGGGTAATAGTTTTTTTCCGCCTTCCATCGAAGGTGCTACTTCCTGGCTTCAAACGTCCATGTCCATGTCTTCATTCCCAACGGGATTTACTTTCTTTTGCAGTGCCTTCTTCTACCGTCGGCTCCGACCTTCTCCAGGCTTACGTTGTCCATTAGAATAGGCAATTTTCCATGAAAGATATTCAGAAACCATTTCAAGGAATTCCCATTTCACTAGGTGGCAGATATCATCCCCTAGGTATTTTTTCTTCAGAATTTTCCAAGGAATTACTTTGAATCCATGACGGCAGTAACGGTACTCCCTATTTCCGCGGAGAAAAAGAGAGCCCGACATTCAGTAGATGGCAAGATAGCCGCATTATAGTACCCAGTCTAGAAACTCCGCCAAACGACTCAACTTCAAAAAACGTAGCTGTGTGTGTAGAGCGGGTGGGGCTCCACCAGATTATTAGGAAAAAAACTACGTCAATCCTAAGGACTTTTCATGTAAGATTGCAATAGCATTATACCTCATGAGAACGTACTTTCTACGTAAAAGAGTTGACAAAGTGAAAATCAAAATGATTGGCGTCAAAAAAGTCAGCGAAGTCGATGTCTCCCATGGGGAAGCCTGCTCGACAGCCAGTTTCAAAAGTTCTGTTGCAACCGAGCCCAAAAGCTGTTAATCTTAAAAGTTGTTGAATCTCCAAAACTGCTGTTATCTGCGGAGAGGACATTGTCACACTCTACAGGTGACCTCAGTTGGGGAGTCGAACAGGATTCAATTGAAACGCGAATAAGGGTTTTACCTAGTAGCAAGGCAACCGGGGTAGCCTTCTGAAAGATTTTTATAAAGTTTCCTGCTGGCTGGAGTTTATACTTCAAACCAAAGGCAAGAGCGCCTTAAACTTGGCATTTGACGCCCCTTTTTCCAAATCGGTAATCGATATCCGAAGATTACAGGGATGTTAGGTAGACTTCAAGCTCATTGGTATGAACAGCAAGCGTGCACTTGGCATAAACCGGTATACTCCCCTTAAGGTTAGAGAATGCTAACATAAATTGAGGAGTCCTAAGTCCTAAGTCCGCATCCACTTGATGTCGGACCGGGTCAAATGGAGAGCAACTTATTCTCACTATTTTTGGTCCACGAACTCTTCTTTTTCAAGGCGGCTATGGTTTCGTACCAGGGCAGAAGCAACTCATCAGATGCTGCCTCACCTCTGCCCTGGGAGCAGCGTTGCCAAAGTAGCTCTCAGGTGCTATACGCTCCCTTTTATAATTCGCCAAACACATGGATGGACTTAGGATCCTAAATCCGTAAACAAAAATTATGTAGCTCCACCCAGACTTTGGTCCGAACTGTGGGCGAACTTGCGTTGGATATAATTCGCACCCAGTCAAAGGTGGGGCTGCGTCTGATGAGTTGCCTCTCCCCTGGTACGAACCCCATGCCATAGTTCGTGATCGTCATCAATAAAAATGAGTTCTCTACCTTTTTGCTGATAAAATTCAGAACGAGAGGCCAAAGAGGACATATGAATCTAACTGGAAACACTGCAGTACCTTAAGGAATCTGAAATCAAAAAGGGACGAGAAAGACTACCGAGAAAGGCAAAGATTGGAATAGAAAATTTTTCAAGATCAGAAAACTCACAAGGAAAACGCGTGAAACGAAGTCAAAACGACACCCAGAGAGGAAATGAAGATTCCAGGCAAATAGAAACTCTGTTCACCAAACAATATCATCTGAGCTAATATCCTTTGGGAAAGGTCCTGCGAATTTCACGCCTTTACTACAAATGTTGTCCCAGTTAATACCGCCATATAAGACAGCCAAAAATTAACCTCAATTCTACCCAGTAGTTAATTCTTGAATGGTCCATCAACGAGCCCCCAAAAAATAAAACTAATATTCTGCATCATAAAGGACATCCGCTTTTATTAACCTGCTCTGACATATCTTCTCATATTCCAGTTACTCTTAATATAATCCGCGCCCTTTTCACCAATCATAATCGCTGCCGCATTGGTATTAGCACTAATCAACGTTGGCATTATACTTGCATCAATAACTCTCAACCCCTTCACGCCACGTACCCGCAACTGATGATCGACAATTGCAGTAGGATCCATAGGAGGACCCATTTTCACGGTGCCAACTTGATGGTGAACGGTCGTCGTCATATGTCTGACATAGCACCGCCAATATTCATTACTTTGATAAGGAAACTCGTTGCAAGCTGGCAAGTCAACCTTCAGGAATTTGGCGTTACTTCTTTCAAAGGACCTTGTCGTCTCGAACTCCAGTTGTTTTTTAATCCCTCGAATCAATGTTTCGATGTCCTGATCATCACTTAGCATATTGTGGAAAATGAATGGTTTGTCCTTATAGTTGGTGCTAGCTAAGCGTACCCTACCACGTGAATTAGGATTCAGAGCGGCCACAAAAACAACCATCAGACGATCATTGGGGCTAAGTCGATGAAGGATACTTTGACGAACACCTGGCTTATAACGAGCCCCGAACCTCGAAAAGTTCGGTACTGGCAAGTAGATGTATTGCACGTCGGGATACTTGATCGCATTTCTCTTGGTGTTCACAAAGGCTCCTATGTTGAGAACTCCCATCCCCATCGGTCCTACACGATGAATCCATTGGTCATAAATTCCATCGAGGACAGTCGATTCGTTTGTTTTTCCTTGATCTTCAAGGCTTAGGAACAATGGAACTGCCGGGTGGTCTTGCAAGTTATCACCAACGGGAGCACCATGTACCAGGGGAATACCTAAATTAGTCAGGTGCTTCCTTGGACCTATTCCGGACAACATCAAAAGCTTAGGTGATTCGATGACTCCCGCTGACACAATTATTTCCTTGGTTGCATTTACTGTCATCTCGTGCATGTCATCCAGGACAAATGTAACTGATTCAGCCTTTTTTTCTGCGTCAAAATTAATCTTGGTAGCGACTGCGTGTTTGATTACATGCAGGTTATCTCGAATCCTTGTTAGGTAACCTTTGGCTGTACTAAACCTTCTTCCATCTTTTAAAGTTCCGTAAAGATAGCCAAACCCGATATCATTTCCATCCACAAAATCATCAACTTGCCGATAATTCAACTCTTCGGAGGCTTTCAGGATCATCCTTTGATCCTTTCTGGGAGACCGGAATGGTTCTACATTCAGTGGCCCACCAACACCATGGGCATTGTATCGATCACGTCCTTGAAAATCTTCGGAAAGTTTGAAATATTTCAGGACGGTCTGCCAATCCCAAGCTGGGTTCCCTTGTCGCTCCCAATTATCATAGTCATATGAGTTTCCTCGAGCGTACAGCATTCCGTTTATTGAACTTGATCCTCCCAATAATTTGCCGCGTGGCCATATGCAACTCTCCTCGATCATTGAAAGGCACGAGTTGCCGTTGGATCTTGTCGGGTAGGACCAATCAAATTCAGTTTCTTGGAGGCTCGTAAGGAGGCCTGGAATCTAGAATGAAGAGGGAAGTCATATTATTCGTTGAGGATAGGTTGAGTGGAGCGCATTACCTCAGACTCAATAGGAGGATCGCCGCCAGCTTCAATCAATAGAACTTTCTGAGCAGGATTTTCGGAAAGGCGATTCGCAACAACAGCTCCCGCTGATCCAGCCCCAATTACTATGAAGTCATATTGTTCAGGTCCTGAAAAGAAACCAATACCCTGGTTAAAGATCGGATAAAAGGAAAGAGGAAAAGAAAAAACATATTCAAGATAATAGTACCGTATTCTAAGGCCAATGGTCCATAGTCCTCGGGCCACATATCCGGGGATGATGTATTACAATACGATGTCAATAGAGTGGTCACCAAATGCATCATCAGCGGATTAGCCACTCCCACGCTGGTGGCAGCACATTGTGGATCCAGTAGATCCATGCTTGTCTGCCTATCCTGATTTCTTGCCTAACAAAACTGAACAAAAGGACGAACACTGCAGGACCCCTTTTTTCCTCTAAATATCTTTTTTGTTCTGGTGATTCCACAGTCAACTGAGCCAACCCAAAATGGAGTCGAAGTAGCTCTTCCAAAATTCTTAATTTATACAAAAAATTATTCCTAAATGAGTTACAATTCGTTATCATCTACGCACCTATCTGGGCGCAATAAAATATTGCAATTAAGGGTAAGCCCAGATAAAGAATTAGTTCCATTCATAGATTGACGGTAATAAAAGATTTTCAGAGCAAGAAATAGAATTAAAGAGCAATTTAACTTTATTGTGATGATTTTCAAGTTTTTTTCTTGTGTTTTCCTAAATATTTATCTGCAGACGACATTATTTACATATTTTCAGCCCCGAGTCACAAATTCCTCTAGACAATGAGGAGAAGTTCTAATTTGTAAACCGGAAAATTACACAAAATTGTTTAGTTTCCTGGTGCCAATCTATAATTGTTTGGATCAAACTATCTTGACTGTTTGATAGTAGTTGATATGGCAAGGGAGGGGGGGCGGCTAAATTAAAAGCCCATTTAGAAATTTTTCCCTATTACTACTGAAAGGGGAATAGATTTGATCAAATTGTTAAAGACCTAGTGAATTCACGGTTTTGACCCTATGACCACGAGGTGCCAGAATCCGCAGAACAAGGTTTGAAAAGAATCAGCATTCTGGTATCACCATCTCTCTTTATTCTTTGTAATCCATCCGTTCTAGTTTGACCCACATCATAGGGTAGCGCTTCGATAGAACACACCTCATACAATAATAATCTGATGAACTAGTTATAAGGCAAAAATGGCACTGAAGAGGTCACACATGGAAGACGACAGAGCAATGCTCAGATACCTACCCACATAGCCAGACCTCATAGGCAGAAAGCAGGTGAAAAACAATTCTTGAGAGCTCCTAACAAGGCCTTCCAGGGATGTAAATAAAGTTCTTTAAAAAACCCTCAAAATCAAATTTTCTCCAAGCTCTTTCCGAGGGAACATTAAACAGCAACGCACAAAAAATTCTAAAATCATCAGATGTCAAAAGGGCTAACCGCTGTCCTGGAGTCCCAATTAAAGCAGTCTCAACTTGTCGGGGTTCCTGGTTCAACATCAATGGTCTTACTCATTGGCTTGTACATCCCTTACAAGTTCAAGAACAGAATGAATTTAGAGTTTGTTTCCGTGTAACTCGAATTGCTTGAAAGGCAAACGATACGTCAAATTGACAACACCTGGAAGGGGCCTAAATTTGCGACGTTAAGGCCATGAGGAAAGTAAACATCTTATCTAGACCACTTAAATTATCCACGCGGACTCCAAAATTCATTTGTTTACCAGCAATCGGGTAAAGAAATTTTGGCAACCCCACGGCATTGACCGACAACATAATCGAAATCTAAACATGCTATTTGTCTCCAATGTAAATTATCTTACTAAATTTGTTCAGACCAAGGAAGCAAATTCCGTGAAGGCCTAGCTGACCTTAAATTTAGTGAACGACCATAAAAAATCCGACGTTGGAAAGGCTTAGGAGCCAAAATCGATTTGACCGACGGCCCGGCTGGGACATCGGCCGGTGCTGGCCTCATACATTCGAGAGTTTGAAGGTGGAAAGTGACCAAAAATTATAAAAGAGATCCGAAAAGCCATGGCCGTTGTCGCCGATGGGCAACAGTCTACTGTAAATTACTATACTTTTTGCATTACATCCTGTAGGTGTTCAGGTGCCTCATTAAACTGCAAAAACAACACCAACTTTTGCTTATTCTTCTGGACACAAAACTATTCTTTCTCCAGTGAATAAATTGGACCATTGGTAGTGTAATCCAACCTGGGTCATTATTGTCGTCGATCCTCACACATATTTCCCGCTATTATTTCTCGTCAACTGGGGATATTACGCACTGGTTAGATTGGACCACGGCTTCCCTTATACTCTTTTTGTGGTAGGCGAACAAAGTAAATAGGAAAAGAAATGCCAACCATTTGTTTGAGAAGACGCGGACAGGCCTCTTTCCAGGCATGCCAATTTGGGGTTCAATAATCCTTTTGGCCTGTATGCTTTATGATCCCTGTGAGTATAATGTTTATCCTGAAGCCAAATAACTCCTAAGGAACGTGACGTTCACAGGTGTCAGTTCCACTATAGACCTCAAGCCTCTTACTTACTTCCTCATTACTTTCTCAGCTATCTACAAGGTTTTAAAGTTCTTGCACTTTTCTCATCTACACCTTGGGATTGCGCTTTTATCATCTACATTATGAGAGACTGCGGTAGACTTGAGTCACTCAGATTGCAGGTTCCCCCCATGACTGATTTCAAATCAGCGAGGCATGATCCATATAGACGATTCGTATATTGGTTTTCTATTCTGTTTAGGGTTTGTGTAAAAGAAAAGCTTATTAGAATCAGTTCGATGTCTGCCTTTTTGTCCATCTGTCTATCTGTCTGTCTGCCTGGAGATCTTCAAAAGACTTTGACCTGGGCACGCCAAAGTGTAGGATTTTTGCACACTAAAACCACCGCCGACTTCCAAACTCCTCCCCTCCCAAACTCCTCCCCTCCCTACACCGTGGAATCACCTTTAGATATTACATCACGAAGCGGAGTTAGCTAACTGTAGCTAGATCTCCTTCGGTCTACCCGCGGGGTTCATAAAAGCGCGTTCCTCACTTCTTCTGCTTTTTGCAGTTTATCCTAGATTACTGCGATCATAGAGTTGATCGCATCCTAATCTTCCTGGCAAGCTACCATTCTCCGGATAAAATTTTCTGATGATAGCACTTCACCTAGGGCTTCCTCTAGCTTCCTCCTATCTTTCATGAACCTAGCACATTAGAAGAATATGCGCGCTGGGTCCTCTGGGACTTCATCGCAGTTTGGACAATCAGGTGAAGTATCCAATTTACACCTGTACAAGCACTGACGATACTCTCCATGGCCGATGAGAGACTGGGTTCTCCAGCCACTCCCCGATGAAAGGGATCAACCTGTAAGTCCAGTTCTGACTGCTCCCATCGCTGTTGCCATCTGCTTATGGATCTCTTCGTTTCGGCTTTTTTCACCTATGATAAAGGAGAGATAGACCTAATGTTATATATCTTCATCATCACGTCTGCCAGGACGTCAATCGACATCATTCCCGAGACGACGAACGCGGCATCATCTGAGAAGACAGAACACACCGTTGAGACTGTTCTTCTTTAGACCGCACTCAGTTTACGTACATTGCCTAAAATATGCAACGCTTTTTCCCAAGCTGGGACTGCATACAGCAAGATAGAACTCACCATCCTGGCTACTAGTAGTTTGCAAGTATGTTGCGGCCCTCCTAGGTTTGGCGTCATTCTTGCCGGAGTCATACTCGCGCTCGATGCTTTTTCGCAAGTATACTCTACGGGCTGCTTAAAATTTAGTTTCCCGACTGTCATCACTCCCAAGTATTTGCTGGCCAGCTTCTAAGTGATTATACGATTCCCAGTTCTAATACAGGCGTAATTTTTCTTGCGTCGCTTCGTGAAGGGGATCGCTTCCGTTTTTCTTCCTCTGCAAGTGCCGGTCCAGCGCTCTCTAACCAGGCCTTAACAGCATTGATTGCTCTGCTTGAGTACAGCTCAGTATCATCGAGGCCCTTTGCGACCACATTCAGTGCTATATTGCCGCCGTAATCCACCACCATCGCCTCCTCTGGATCCGGAAGGTTTAGTACATTATTATACGGAGGCAGCGTACTCCTTGGGTTCATCATCGGTGTGATACCAGACCGTCCGCTCTTGCAAGTAACTAGCGACAATAGCAGCGAGGTATAAGGAAACACCAGTCACCGCCAGAGACTTTCATATTGAGTTCCAATTGGCCAAGTTGAATGCATTCCTCATGACCCAGGTCATCACCACGCTATACTTGCTTGTACAACCCCTTCCGTGAATTGCATTTTCGCCCAAACCAGTAACCATTTTGATGGCATCAACGGTTGATCTGGCTGAACCCATACCTCTGATCTGAAAGACATCCTTGGCTCGTGACTACCGGGAGTAAATTATTATAAATTACCCCTCCAACATTTTCCTCATAGTGTCGAGAAAACATGTGCGTCTATTATAGAAGGACGATTTCCCTAGAGGTTTCCTAGCCTTTGGGAGCAGCACCAGCCTCTGTCGCTTCCATGGTGCCAGAAAAATACCCTCAGACATATACGCCTAGAATAACTCTGTTTACAAATTTGGCGCTTGCGGCCCTTATTCAGTGCGCCGTTCAGATCCGCGGCTTTGCTGGCGCCTGTTCGACTATAGATCTCCAACAGCTCCTCCATGGTGACTGGTGGAATCGACGTCACATTTAGAGAGACGAACGCATTTTTGACGTCTAACGTCACCACGACATAGCATTTATTAGACGACATCGCGTCTCGAACTTGCTTCAGAATAATATCTAGGCCGTCGGTCGTTGAGTGGGCTTGTCGAAATCCAAATTATTGCTCCATTCTTATATTTAATGGTAGCAGAAGTCTATTGTAGATGACCCTTTCGAGCATCTTTCCTACCATGTCGATGAGGCAAATGGAGCGGTTTCGGGAACAAAACTAGTTTTTGAATCTTTCACGAACAGGGGAAACTCCTTCTACTATGCACGTTTCAAACACGCTGATAAACCAGTGGGCTCTGGCCTTAACTGCGAGTTTAAGAGCTCTATTCCGAACAGCATCCAGACCGGGAGCTTTGTTATCACCGATTCTCCGGCAACTCTCTGCAAGTTTCTCCTCACTTACCACAGGGATAATGTAACCTACCATTGCCTGCTTATGTCTTTTTTTCTGTCCCCTATATCCGGGGCGACGTGTGCCACCAGGAAATCGAGCAGAAGATGTGAGCTGGTCACTTGTGGCGTTTGCCCTATCATCTACTTCATAATCACGCTGCACGCTATTTCCCTTAGCTTTGGTCTGCTTTTGGGCAAAGTTCCTTGAAGCATTCTTGCTTGCTGGGCCATATAACCTGCTTAAGCCTTAAGCCGGCTCCACGGGAACGCATATCGTGCATAGCCCATATTCGATCTGACTGAAAATTACCTGCTATAATGTTCACTGACAAACCATGGCATTCTCCTTGCCAATGTGGTATAAGGACAAGGCTCGCTGATTATGGCAGCTTCCATTCCCTTCTCATAGAGGGTCTGCGAGAGTAAGACTTGCCTCTCCTAAACAATTGGCATCTGCTGCTGCCTGCAGCATGGCGACAGTCGACGCCATTTTTCGCCTTGCAAAGCATAAATTTAGGTTCAGCCTTGCACTCCCTGAATATATGACCTTCTCCCACACAATTTCTGCATCTTTTGGTCTCACAGGTATCGGAGCATTTCGCCGCTATGTGGCCAAATTCTATGCATCTCAACCAATGCCTGAAGGACACCTGCTCCCTCTATTTTGACTTTACCAGCCGCAGCAGTTTGAATGCTACTTCAGCTGGTAAGCCTATAGGTACCGTTTGCCGGCCTCCGTATGCATTTCTCAGTCCTCTGATTGCGAAATCATAAAAACCAGGTGGACAAAACCGCTTTAGTAAGGCCTCGCGAATATCTTCCTTGGTCGTGATTTCATCAGTGTCTTTACATTGTATCACAATCTCGTGCTTTCTGCCCGTTCTTGTGTCTTTTCCCGTAATTCAGGGGGCGCTGGAAGGCGTCGATTCCCTCCTCTTGTTAGGGAGATAACCCTTGAATTATGAGGATAGGGCACGTGGTCTGCGGAGATGAACGGCCTCTGAATTGTCCTGTCATGATTTTACAGGCGCTACCCCACGGATTCGTGTCCGCTTCCGAACGGAGGTCCTTAAAACATTCTCTCTAATTCCGCTGAATAGCGAGCTTGAGGTTCTTGCGGGCTTCCCCTATACCCATGCTCCTCGTTGGCAAATCTATCGAAGCTGACAGGTTCACTATTCCACCAAAAATTAGGTCTTCTAGTGAGGATTGAGCATCTGCTAAGTATCGATGCGTCATCAGATGCTTTGTGTGGAATGGTGAGTTCTATCCATGGAGGTGCCTGCTTTGCTATGCAGGTCTAACCACACCTCTATGAATGTTTGCTCGTCCATCGCTTTAGTAGACCATCCTGGCGTTCTTTTGAATTTCGGTTTTCGGAGTACGGTTGTCCTGCCTTGTGTTTCGATCCTTAGTTCTATCTGTCTGTCTATCACAATCAATTTACTTGAAAATGGCTAAACCAATTGTCACAAAGTTTGTAAGAATCACTTTACAGATAGCGATTGGCGCGATTTTGTGTTGACTGTGAGGGGTGCTTCCAAATAAATTTGAAAGGGGCTGTGAATTTTTTTCCCACCGAGTATGGTCATGTGGGGTATCAAACGAAAGGGCTCTGTTAGTACTTTTCAAAATTGATGGTATACTTTAGATATTTACCCGAAAGCGATCCTAGAAGTACAAAATTTAGTACGGTTATAAGTAATAACGCGCAATGCTGACCACATTGCCTCCTAGTGTAACGTTACGGTCTTGAATGAAGTGCTCTAACACACTTCAAGGCCCTGATCCAACATGGATTGTTGCGCCAACGATTATTATATTATTATTATATAAGTAATAACATAGAGTTTAATTTTGAAAAGTTTGGCAAAACCCCGACCATTATTAACAATTGGAAATTCCTCACACAACGTAAGCACAAAACCTTTATAGACGAAGCGTCGTCGTGTATTCCGACTTGTTAAGTAATGTTTTGGGGAGAAATTTCTCCATATCTCAAGATGCGAAAAGGATCCTTTCCTATATTGTCCGGATGTAAACAAACCAACTCTTCCGCCTATTCATAATTACTTCTCCTCTGAACTATCCAAAACTTCATAAAACGTTCTTTAATCAACCTGAAACGTGTAAATTTTCTCGTCCTGTTTCTTTTGAAATAGAAAATTGAAATCGGAACTTGGTCACTCGTGTTCCGGTTTCGATGTCCTCGAAACTTCCTGTTTCTATTCTTTTCCTTTCATCTAAAAGTTTCAACACATAAAAAGATAGTCGACACCAAACAGCAAACAGGACATGCTGTGACGGGAAACATGTATCGAAGGAGAGGTGGATGGAAGGACTCTTTTACATTTTAACTTGCATTGCAATCAAGTGGTGACCGAGAAGGTCAATGTTTCTTGAGGGTATCCATCGAGGATTGAGAGAAAATCAGGTCGTTATTTTTTTTTAAAGGAGGACACCGCAGGAATATCAAATTGGCCTAGTCAGTTCCTGGTTTATAATCCGGACCGCATGATACTTTTGCGGTAATGCACTATGTACTTGTGCTATTGTAAGGGAAGATTAAGATGACTCCTGGAAGCCACATCGGGGGTGCATCATCTTGTCCGGGGTGAAAAAGTAGAAAATGGTCCTGGCTGCAATGGTATTGTATCCGAGAGATTTAAGGACGTATAGACCTAACCTCATGACTTTCAAATGATCTGTATATTATCGGTTCACGTGGTGCCGGAGACAAACCATTCCTCTTCCATCCTTTCTATGTGATTTTACCGGACCACAACCTAAGATCCTTCGGCATTCTATTAGGCAAGCATAGTATCGTCGTCTGAAATGAAAGCATATCCTTGCCGGAGAGCAAGGCAGGATTCGAATATAAAAACCCGGCAACAAATATCTCCAGGGATGAATTACATGAAGAATTCTCACAGGACGAAAAACGGCTCGGAAGAGGGTTGACTATGACTGAAATTTTGAGCTGTGTTTAGTATCCGCTTACAAGTCAAGCCTGCAGGGGGATACAAACAATTTCGGCTGCGTTAAATTTCAATGAAATCTCGTTTCCGATTTCAAAGCAGGACTAAATGAGTACAAAATACCCCAGTACAATCCGAGGGAACATTCTGTTTGTTTGTTAGTGAAGTCCTTCTGCCTCACGCCAAGGACATGCTTGTGTGATGAAGCTTGAGAAATGTTTTCTTTTCCTTCTTTCATAAGAGATGTAAGGAGGCATACCAACCTCACTGCTCGTACTTTGAGTGGAGTCTTTTTTCACCCTTTGCTCTGTACCGGTATCGAAGGATATCTTTAGTCGAAATCAGGGCATACGGCTCGTAGTTTATAAAATATTTAGTCACGTAACAATGGCAACTGTAGAAATCGGAATTCGTTACAAAAGATTGAAACCACCATCGACAATGAAGATTTGCGGAAATAATTTAGAACGGAAAAATCAACTTGGAATGTAGGATTGTTTGGAAAAGGACATGGGAGGAATCTTGCAGTACAAAAGGACCTGTGTTGCACTCTCTGCCGGGACACCGACGGCTTCTATATTTATAAATGCTTGTTGACAAAAGGACACAGAAATGAGGCTCTTTCTTTAGAACTGGTAGGATGAATATCATCTTAAGGATTCAGAAGGAGTTGTAGGAGGATTGGTGACTTTTTTAAATCCCATTATTTTTGAACAATCTGAAGGACCTTCCCGCATGGGGCTTCTTTTTTTTAGACTTCAAATTAGAGGAAATATCGAGTGGAAAGGAAGGAAATGAACATGAACATGCGCTCGCATCAGAGTCCTGTCATCTTCTTGGTGAAAAACCATCACTTTTCCACTTCATTTCCTCAGCGATGCTAGGCTGTCAGCCACTCACTCGCTTGGATGGAAAACGCATTTCGTATCTGACTTTTTCCAATGAGATCACGTTTTTTAATCAGACGTGATAAGACGACGACATTCACATAAGCATCCATACATTCTCTGTTTGCACCTTCGACGATCGACCAGAGCGGAAGGGACCAGGACCAACTACGACGGATTGAAAAAGAGAAAGTGTTAATTTTCTTTTAGTTTTCCACGGTACGCTCTCAAGAAAAACAAAAAGATACTCTCACCACTGTCAGACATGATGATGGCAGGTGAACCGTAAATAATACACGTGGTGGGAAAATTTTCGTATTTTCCATACTTCCGTCTGTTGTTTTCAGATAGTCCAGAAAATGGATAGGAAAATTATTTTTCTTGTGGCATGGAGTGTTGGTATTGGAAGGATACAAGTTATTAATAATAAATAGTGGATTTTCGAGAAAGGGGTTAGATTACGAAGGGGCGAGAAAGGAGCTAGGATGTAGTCGGAAAAGTTTTGAGTGAGATCGTCTGGTTGTTTTCCGTTTTCCAAGGTGGAAATGGTTTCAGAACTTTTTCCCGGTGGATGTGCATACCTCAGAACTGCAACTAGGGAAGCGTTTATATCACTTTATTAATTTGAATTTGAAGAAAGTTTTGTAACTGAATGAGGCGACATGGCTTCGCTCTGGAAAACTGGAAGAAGCACTGAGAGTTTTCCCTCTAAATAATTAACTCTAGGTAAGACCGCTTCTTGGAAGAAGGTTAATTAATATGCGCTGACTAATCAACGATCATCATCTGCAATCTCGTTCCTATTTGAATTCGTCCCAGAGGTCGTAGGAAGCACAAGAGTGAAGGAGCTTAGCTGAATATATGTGGTATTAACTCAAAGAATCAAGATTGCATCACAAAATAGGTCATCTAGCATGCACCAACTAATTACCCTATCATGTCTTGAAACCATCGTAAGAATGCAGATTTTTCAAACTGATAACTCAATCTGCAAACACTAGTTAACACTTGTGGGTGTCTAGCTCTTACCACAAGCCGGAATCGTCCAGCAACACACTGGACAATCTATGTCTTCCCAGTACTCCACGCACTTGAACATGAACAATTCATGCATGTTGATGGACATGTCAGTCTAATTGATCGATTTATGATCAAGCACTCTGAAAACTAGATCAAGACATCCATTATATGCATCACATACTGCACATACTTAATGCTAAGTGGACGAGGGTGGGTGCGTCAACTGCCATACATAGTCATTCCCTGGCACTATCTTCGTGACACAAATTTACTATTTCTGGTCTACCCGGGGAGTACTAAATGGACTGAAATAATTTTAATTATTCATTGGAAGAACATGCCAAGAAAATAGATTGGAATCACTTTGTCGTCGATGGATCAGTTTCATTGTTGATGTCAAGACCAGTTATTTGCAGGAATTGAATTAATTTCCGAGATAATTGTCTGATTGACATGAGTCCAACCCAGCAGATATGCCGATGAAATAGTTAGTGAAAACATGACTACTTTGATTACAATTCAATTATTCAAGTTGCATTGTTGATGCGTTCATTGTTTAATCAGGAGACATGATCGAGGCTGATATGTGCCAGTTGCTTTCGATTGGTTCGGAATTCGGTTTAAAATTTGGCGCCTCTCCAAGCAATTCAAGCATACCAACAGATGGTTGACAGTTGATAGAATAAAGGGTTCTCTGATAGGATTATTTATTGGTAACCCCCTAGACCCCTTCGGCCCTTTAATTATCATTTGCACGCTGTTTTGGGTCAGGCTGGATATTGTGACCAGCCTCAACAGAAGTTGAAAATGCCTCAAGGAAGCGTTGAAAAATGGACTCAAGATGATCCAAGTGCTTAGATTCCGAAGAAGAAGCGACAAGTATCGCAAGACAGAATGGATGAACCTCTGAAAAGTCTGCTCAGCATTGCACAATCCGAAAGTCATCCTGATGAACTCGAAGAGTCTGAAAGGGGTGCAGATGGGTGTCTTCGGAATGCCTTCGGGAGCGGCAGGAATTTGGTAATACGCCTTGGCTAGATCCAAGGTCGTAAGAACACGGCAGTTTGTAAGCGAGTGCGCAAAATCATGGATGAGTGGGATGGGGTATCGGTCTGGAAATGCCTCAGCGTTCAGACCTCTATAGTCTCCGCATGGTCGCCATTCGCCATTTGGCTTAGGGACCAAATGAAGTGGAGAGGACCAACAGCTATTTCGTCAAATCATCGAAAATAATTGAAAGAGTGTCATCTTTGCAGAAAGAAACTTTCCCTGACGTCAGTAGTGAGGTTGCGGGCTCCATCGAGGCCTTGTTCTGCAGAATCACCAACAGCCCGTAGTGACACAGGAAGTCTGCGCCTAATATGGGGATGATAATATCCACCAAAACCAAACGCCATGAAAACTTTCAGAGCAGTTCGAGACCCACGTCCACCTGCCTGTAGCCATAGTTGCGAATGGGGGAAGAGTTCACGACAACCAGTTGTAAGTTTTGCAGGATTAGGGTGTGCGGACAAGGTACAGGGAGAACCAACACCTCAGCTCCCGTATCGACCAGAAAGGAACGTCTGCTGAGGTGGTCGAAGATTGTAAGGCGGCGTGGTTCTGCGGTTCGGATAGCCATAGCCGAGGAACCCAACGAGCCTAGATTTTTGTTCCGTTAAACGTGCAGCCGGTGGTACATTTAGTCACTTGGGCTCTGTATTTGCAATGGTACCCGCAAATCGTCGAGGCAGATGAGGGTTCTGGCGTGCGATTACCCGATCGTCCTTTTTGACAAGCAGACCTCGAACGTGATTGCGATCGAGATCTTCATCCTGAACGCTGCGAGCTATGTGACCGCGTCAGTCAGTGTCGTCACCATGGACTTGAGTTCATCCACTTCCCGAGTTGTGTCTCGAGAAACCTCCACGATCACGGAACGCCCGTACACCTTGTATATCTTTTCGGCGGACAGTACCTCCAGCGATCAAGGGTCCGCGCAGGCGAAGATGATGGGAAGGTGCTCTCCGAGAGTCGCTGTAGCCAGAGAGATTTTAGCAGCTCTAAGCCAACCTTATCCTCACCTAGTTGCCTCATCTCTCGAAGGATCTGGCTGGGGGTACAATCGCCTAGCGTAAGCTCATTCAACAAGTGATTAAGCTTTGCTTCCTTACTTACCTATAATCGTCGAATTAGCTGCTCCTTCAAGCGGACGTACGAGCAATTCTCAAGCACGTCCGTGGCAGAACCACGCCGCCACAAGGGAGGCACCCTAACCGCGATGGCTGCTAGCGGGGGAATTGCACCTCCCAACGGTTTTCTCCTTAGCGACATATTCAGTTCAATTTAAGGGGGCGGAAAAAAAAGAGGCGGGACACAGGAGCGAGCAACGTGTGACCGTGTGCTACTTGGCAGTATATCAGCACGCGATAAAACGGGAACACCGTACACTAGATGGGATACGATTTGCTGGATGCCGATCAAAATGAATTGATGTTAGAACAACTAACAATTGCGAGATTCTTTTGCAGTGTCCAGATTGTTGCAGACTCTCGTTGGTAATCAGCTTGCCGCGATTGCACAGTAATTGTCCTCGATCAATTTTTAAATCAACCACTCTTTCCCGTAGAAACGGTCCTGAAAACTGTATAGGGTCTCCACTTTGGAGAACCGTTTTCCCCAATATATTAAAAAATCCGTTTTCTTCGTTGACCGTACACTTTATTGCACAATTTTCCGTGAAACTATCACAGATGTCTCTAAGATTACCAAAATGTTAAATTTATTTCAATTCGTTCATATTTTGGACCTTTTGAAAGAATGGCTCTTCGTTGCCCGGGGGAAGGTTAGAGTCCATATGACAAAATGTCATTCTTGACATTTGCCACTTCAATCTCCTGTCAGGCCGTCAGCTGTTTCCACAGCCATTCAATGCGGCGACAGAGGTGAATTAACGATGGCGTTCAGGTTCGCGCCTCCAATGTGCCACCACACTCACAACCCCCGCGAATGTAACACTGGTCACCAAAGTGACAGCACTGATCTACCTCCAAGTCCACGCTGGTGGAAAAACCTGGTCCAGCTTCCCGATAACCCGTTTCCTAGCGACCCGTTGTCTTTCTTCCTAAGTACAACAGGTCACGGTGGTCAGAGTGCTCAGAACCGATGGCTCATCCCAACACCACAAACGATTCCTGTCTCAAAATTGACTGTCTAGCTTTTTTCTCACAAAAAAAACATTTCACCACTATATCAGGAGTGTCTACAAGCACCCCAAAAGGCCTATATTATGACGTGATGATACCCTTAGTATGAGCCGTGATGTCACAAACAAGATCTTGTGGAAGAAGTTAGAATGAATCGCCAAACTTATTTGCCATACTGGGTTTAAAACGGGATATTTTTTTGGGGCAGCATAGGTGAATGCGTTTGCGCACAGAGGGATGGACTCCCGCAACAGTACGCTGTCGGACTCAACACCTCAATGTCATCAGAGAACTAGCCTGGAACCATTTGGCACATTACTTCGGGCTTTCCCGCTTTCCCGGCTTTGGGTGCCTTCAAGTCAGGGAATCCCTTTCACCAACGGGAGGGGAGGGAGGGAGTTACTAGTTTAGGGAACCCCTTAGTATTCGGTCCCTTCGCCAGTCGAATTCAATCTTCTTCGCAATAAGAAGAGTCCGAATATAATGCGCAACACGACTCCAGCTGCTAGCGCCCTTCAGCACCTCTCTGACAATGTTGTCTGGGGAGAGGTCACTTGTGTCTGCATAAAGTTGTTGACCCACCTTTTATAAGAGAAAAAGGAGTGTTCAACGTCGTCCGCCACTCCATTGCAGAACATACAATCAGGAGATTACGTTAGTGTATCCAAGCGTCTGTACTCCTAATAATTCTTAATCCCGATAATTCGTCCAAAACCATCAGTCGCTTGACTATACAAATTACCGAGATTCTCAGCAAGTTAATTGGAGCCCTAGTGGTGCCTGTTGGATGGACTTGTGTAGGTTTAAATTTTTTGGGGCCCATACGGAAGCTTTTTAATTTATTGTATCCCCTTCTGAAGGCCCATTCGCTGAGCTAAGGAATTATTAGATGCACCCGGTTAAGCTCCTTTTCAGGCTTTATTTTCCCCCAAATACCTCATTACAAAGCCTTCCTCGAAACCGTCGGTACATACCGACGACTTCGAACAGGCCCTATATAGGTTCACTAGTAGGACTTCCATAGCCAGAATCCTCTGCTGAAAGAGGAAAGGGTATCTAGACCAGGCGGCTTGGGAGGTTTAAATGAGCTTCCTGACTACCATATTTCACTTTACTCAAAGTTACGACAGAGTTGCCTTATTTTGAGGAGTCCTTGTTTTCTCCTTTATAATGTGGGTAACTTTCGGTTTTTCTCTCCTGTATACCTAGACACATCATTGTTACGTACTTTAAAGGCATAATATTACTCGTTTTTCCTTTCTTACCGAGTTCTGGAAGATTAGTGGTGGGATCTAATTAATCCAGAACAGAGGTCTAGGGGTTGAAAGAATTCGTTATTAGGACCGCTTCGGTTTTTCTCATCCACCAGGGTCAATTCTGTTCCAGCCAGGACTTTGCCGTTCTCACCGTTTCCGTCGCTGCAACAACTACAACCAGATCATCGGCGAAGTCTACCATCATAACCTCCTCTAGGACAGCAAGCGCAAGGATTTCATTATACATAACATTCCACAGCAAGGCATTCGGTATGGAGCCCTGTGGTACCCACGCTGTGACGATTTGACCCTCATCCGTCCCATACCAAAAAGTACTCTCTGAGGGGCTCTTTTTCGAGCTCAATTCGCCCTTGACCTCCATGTAGATTGCCTGGTTGTTGCAATGTGTATAATCCTCACTAACCTTCCAAGCAACTCTTCTGACTAAAGCGGCGCTGACAAACGTCAAGTTCACTATAGATAGCAGGCTCCTTCCCCAGAAAGTGTATGAGGTCTCAACATTCGCAAGTATCACGTCTAGCTTCGCGAATGCCTCGAGCAGAATACGTTTTCGTACATTCGTTGTCTGGCTGCCCCATTCAATAGTCCACCCAGTAAAATCACCTACAATTAGGGTCGGCCTATGTCCTTTGACATCCAGAATTAAAGCGCTCAGTATTTGCTTATACTCGTCAAATGTGTAGATGAGTAGAGCATAGCAGCTGTATATGTAAACTCTGATGAAACCTCCTCCTTCCTTCCTCCGGGTGTTCCATTGTTTCCTGAAAAGCTTGTTCTGCGCAAGTCCATGACGCTGCTTGGCCCGTTTGATCCTTGATCGAAATGCTACCACCGTGATTTCGATATGACTCACTAATTGTAGTCACATCGATATTTTCTCGCGGATGATTTACAAAAGTAGATCCTGCGCCGCCTTGTGGTGGTTGAGGTTGATTTGCATATCCTCACCTACGATGTGCCGGTAGTCCACTTCCTCCTTCCTTCCCTTTGCATGGTAGGCAATTTTTGTCTGCTCCACAGTCCTTGCTGATGTGACCCTTAGTTCCGCATCTCCGGCATTCCTTCGACCCGCCATCACCACTCGAACATGCCTTCGCGATGTAACCAAAGCCAAGGCATCTAAAGTACCGTTTTATGCGTCGCCTAAGAGGGCAACGCATAACCCGGCCTCCACTGGTAGACTGATGATGGCGGTTTGTGTTCCACCGTAGGTTTTCCGTAGCGTCTTTCCCGGTGACTCTTCAAGTCCAATGAAATCAACGTCTTTTTGCAAAGCCTCGCAAACCTCCTTCTTCGTGGTGACCTCATCTATATCCTTGAAAATTATAGAGATCTCCGCTCTGCTTTTGCTGATTTCGGCTTCCCGTCCGACTTTTCAATTTGACTCAAGAATTTATTTTGAGTATCAGCACAAGGTCTCCTTTCTGAGATCGCCTAATGCGGCTGACATTGTTTTCCAAATTGATAACTTTGGGTTTGACTTCACTCTCTTGAGAATGTCAGCATATGACCCTTCGCCACGCTTGGACATGATGATAATCTCCGGTCGTATTCTTCTCCTATCTCTTTTTTTCCGAGGAGCCACCTTTCTCCAAGCTTCCACATCCTCATTGGGCGGTAAAGTACCTTGGGTTGACTCTTGACTCAAAGATGAGCTTTTCTGAGCAAATCCAAGCAGCAGCGAACAAGGCTGCGGCTGGAGTTTCGGCGTTAAGTAGGCTAATGGCAAACATTGGGGGTCCTACGTGTATTAGGCGACGTCTCCTGATGAGCTCAACGCAGTCTGCCCTGCTCTACGGCGCAGAGGTATGGGCTGGCGCTCTTAACAAGGAGGTATATCGTAGACGCCTCGCGTAAGTACAGAGACGGGGAGCTTTACGGGTGCTTTACTGCACAAGATTGGAAAGGCGCGTTCTCCGGATTGTGTGTTTTGCAATGGAGTTGTGGACGATGCCCACCACACTTTTTTTTCTTGTGGAAGGTGGGATGGGGTTCGTCAGCAGCTCTATTTAAACACAGGGGATTGTGGAGGAGATGCTGAGGACTGCTGACAGCTGGAACCGTGTTGCCCATTACGTTCGGGCCCTTCTCGTTGCTAAGAAGATAGAACTCGACCGGTGGAGGAGCCGGATAGCAGGGGGCTCCTTGAACTGACAGTTCCCTTCCTCCTCTCCCCTCCCGTTGGTGAAAGGAATTCCTTGATTTGAAGGCTCCGCAAAGCGGGAGAGTTCGGGGGCTGGCCCGAAGTAATGTGACAAACGGTTCCAGGCTAGCTCTCTGACGATGGGGGGGTGTTTAGTTGGTAGCCCGACGACGTACCGAATCGGGAGTCCAACACTGTGTGCGTAAATGCATTCACCTACCCTACCCCCAAAAAAAAAAACATCCTCCTTGGAGGTTCATACCCTCTCTCCGGAAATGCGGCTACATGCGATTCACTAACAGCTTGAGTAGCAGTCTTCCTTGCTTGCTCTACTTTTCTGGGAGTTCAGCCCTTTTTTTCTCCTAAGGATTTGCTGACCAGTTGACACGTTCAGCCATGGCTTCCATGGATTGGCCATCAAAGCTCAAATAAGTCCCCCAAGGCTTAGCAGTCAACACCTCTTAAAATTCTGAAACCAGACAATTTGAAATATGCAGAACACGAACCACCGAATACTAATTCAAATAATTGTCTTCGAGACTTGTCAGATTTGAGTCGTACTCGCAATAAGACGGTGATCCTTAAAAGGATCTTTAGCACGAATGACTATCGAGATTCCAGCCTTGTAACATGGCTCTTTTTTTCACTTTTCCTTGGCAAAAAATGAGCTTCCAAATTTAGCACAATTTCCACTGAAATCAAATCATTATTGCCAAGAAATCATGGATTCTCTCCACCCTTTTTATAGCTTCTGGCGCCTCTCAGGAAGCGGAATGCATGGTACTGAAGCGTTCTAACCACGCTTTCCTTCGCACAAACAACAGAAAATCAATATTAGCTTTTGACCTGAACATTTTGACAATTTCCCCAAAACGAATCCTTTTATCTTTTTATCAGTAATTCCATGAAATCTTAAAGCCAAATAAGATAATCATCCCCTTAGCGAACACATCTCACCTTTTTACATGAGAGAAGTAATGTATACATGGCTCAAATCTCTCTGATAAACACAACCCACAGAAAGAGCCGGGATCAATCGACAGGATGCCTGTATCATCCCTTCCTGCTCCAAAATTATAAAGATTGTTTTTCGTTGGTAGAAGACCCTTCCTTCCCTTTCATATATGCACCTACGTACCTTATTGTATATATGTACGCAGATTTAGATTCACAAATTCCGATACTTTCTTTCCACGCCATTAAAGTGAAAATTGAATTAAAGAGGTGAACGTACGTAATTTGCCGGTGAAGGATTTATTCTTGAAACTTTCCTTGGGCCTGGCGCAACCATCTTCCATGGGGTTGAAATTGGGGGGAGGGAGATTCACCGAAAAGAACAAAAAACCGGTAAACGTAATGGAGCCGAGTCGCACCAGAAGCCGAGTACTTTGCGGATCATATCAATTAGAATTGAGGTAAATCACAAAAGTAAGAATCATAGTCGTCGTCATGCTAATTGGCAATAAAAGGGAAAATTCTCATAATTTTCCCTGCGACTTTTTCCTGCGGATTCGCGGGCAAGTTGAACTTATGCCGATGCCATTGTCTGCAGTGTTTGTCGTCTGCCTGTTGTGAGTCCTATTCTTTCCTGGGTATGAGAAGAAGGACGATGACGAAACTATACATAGTGCTGATGGGGTGCAAGTGGAACTGCTTAGGGGATGGAAATATTTTAGCGACAGAAACAGGAGATGGTATGCTTGCGATAGGAGGGCGGTTTGAGGGGTTGGAAACTCGGGATTGGGACGATTGCTGTTGTTGTAAGTGAGTTCGAGTTGAGGTTTGCATGTTTCAACAACAACCCTTTACCACATGAAGATGTCATTTAACAGACCAACAAATTAATGATCCATCCACAAGTCAGTTGGTTGCGTGACATTAAAAATGTTTGCACCGGGGCTTGCTGGATATGAACATTGAAAAACTTTGACTGTCTCTTTCGATTTTAACCCCTTCGGGCTACAGCCTTGCTGGAAAATTACCCACCGAGTTTGGTTTCGGTCTAGAAAGGAGCTCGAGTCTTCAAAGAGCTTGTTCAAAGGCACAGGAGCTCCTGTGAATTCAGCTCCAGTAAAGGCTCCTTTGCGTCCTTCTAGGACCACTTTTCCTGACTTTATACCAAAGTTTTCCATACTTTGACTGGAATAGTCATGCAATTGAGCCACTAAGGCTTAACAACTCCAGCAATAATCACAATATAAAATGGTTATGCAGTAAAATAACTGTTTCCATCAAACCAAACATTTCCTACAAACATTTCCCACTGACAACAAGCGAAATTCTTTCACAATGAATATGTGACGATGTAGAATTTTCCCGTGTTTGAACTTTAACTTTCCCAATGAATTTCATAGTCATCAGCAATTTTCAGATTTAGCCTAGGCTACCGGGCTAAGGAGGAAGGACGCGAGGAAATGAGGACAGTCAAGAGAAAGTTAGTGGAGACACGGTTTGTAAGGAATTCACTCTTGGATGGATTTCAACGCAAGTTCTATGAACTTTCTGAGTTATCAATAAATTTTCCTGAAGAGGACAAAAACGCTGGGTTGTGGAGGTACGATTTGTTTTGGTCGGGTCGTCTTCCTTTAGCTTCACCAATAATTCGAAGACTTGCCAGCGAATCTGTGAAGAATTTCGTCTCCACTTGAACGGATTCAGGTCAATGGTTACTGACGTTTATGAAGGGAAGCAGAACTTATTTAAAGCCTCTCTAGAGTAGTGCTGGGAAAATGCCATCTACTCCGGGTGATTTCAGTGGTTTAAAAGTTCCTACGGTCCATCTTATTCTAGCTTCCGACCATTCTGCTTTCGCTAGTTTCCTATTCACCTTTCCCTCCCTTCTGTCCGTTGTAGGGTAGGATCCCGGGAAATTAGTTGTCCTGTCGTCCTCATTCTCGGTAAATGCACCATCCTCCTTTTTCAAACTGGTTTGTTCTATCCTTTGACAGAATTTCTCAAAGCTGTTTCCTACATAACGACGAAAGATAAAATCCGGCTTAATAGGTTGCGGTGGGCGTCACTTAATCCATATGGATTAGGATGATCCAGCTCTATCTATGATAGAAAGAGAAGAGAAAGACGAGACAGACCCTGCCTGAGATGGAGCGATGGCGTAGATCGAGACGCCAGACAGCTTTTAGGGATATCGAATTGGTGGACCTCAGCGCGAAACCGGGGTGTCTGGAGTTCCTTTTTAAGGCAGGCCTAGACCCGATAACGGTTGCTGCGCCGTTGATGATGTTTCGTTTTGCTTCCCTAACCACTACTACTGACCCCCACCAAGCAAATGGCCACAAGGAAAAGAGCATCACCCAACCACCACAAAACCATTAAAGAATTGGAAGAGAAACCCGTTTTCTACTTACCAGCAAACAAAGGAAATGCAGTGGTCATCATGGACAAAGGACGACTTAGTAGGCAAAAAAGTAGGAAGTAAGTTTCATATCATCTGGAAGGACACTCTGCCAGACTCCGTTAAAAAAGTGGAAAAGGCTCTGGCTAAATGCAAACCCATCATTAAGAAAACCGCCGAACTGAGAATGCCTAACCCATCTCTGCCTAAAATCAAATGTCTCCCCAAAATACACTAAGAAGGCAACGAGGTCAGAGAAATAATAGCAGTGACCAATTCACCGGCCCAAAATATTGCTAAGTGGCTCTTGGAAGAAGTCAACAGGTTAGGCCTTAAAATAGGAAAACGGTCATTGGAAAATGGCAGAGAAGTCATTGCCAGACTCAACGAGGTCGGGGGATACACACTGATGAAACACTAGTATCCTTTGGCCTAAAAGCGCTATTCCCAAGCATACCGATGAAGGAATCCCAATACTTGGTCGAAAAATGGATCACGAGACACGAAAACATATCCGAATGGAGGAAGAAGGCTAAACTGTATAAGAAACTGCCCTTCACGTGCATGAGTGAATCCTATCTCACATTCAGGAATAAATTTTATAAAACAACCTGCGGGGCAGCAATGGGCAACGCCCTCTCACCGCAGCATTGCGAGGTATTTACGGAGAACCTGGAGAATGAACTCGAGGTGTCTGGAGCACTTCCGGGATTCTGGATCAGATACGTGAACGATGTATTACCAATCATCATAAGGGAAGAAGCAGGAACAATCCTCCAAAAGCTGAACCGACTACACAAACGTGGATTCCGTGTCACTTCGACCAGCAGACGATACCTACTCAGGACCCGGTTACAATCAGTCAAAGACAAAAAAAGGTGTACTGAAAAAAGCGGCATTTAGAAGATTTCCTACCCAGACTGCGACAAGATTTACGTAGGGAAAACAAAACAACTAGTCCACACCTGGATGTTAGAAAACATAAAGGATCTGAGTGAAATTTTGCGGTGTTTCCAACGATTAATTAATTGAAATAATAAAACTTGTTTTTTCTTTTTCGTTGGTGTGGATATTTATTCTTGCAAATACCGATATTTCGGGAACCACTTGTTCCCTTCATCAGTGCTAACAAGTTTGCTCATCTGTTGACAGATGTCAACAGATATCAGCAGATGTCAACAGATGAGCAAACTTGTTAGCACTGATGAAAGGAACAAGTGGTTCCCGAAATATCGGTATTTGCAAGAATAAATATCCACACCAACGAAAAAGAGAAAACAAGTTTTATTATTTCAACATAAAGGAGGCGAATCCGCTAAAAATAGGAATAGCTCACTGATAAAGTCCGCGGTTGCCAAACATATAATAGAGCAGGGAGACCATTTGTCATTAGACAGCGCCAATATTTTCAAGGAGGGGTACGATGTTAGACTCCTACGAGAGTCCCCGCATCAGGAAAATTCCCCCTGAAAAAAGGCTAAACACCTACATGGGCACCAATTTTTCCACGTTGGTGGAACGTTTAGGAAAGACCAGGAAAAGAAAAGGAGCTTATTATCATTACAGAAATAGCTATAAGAACCCAAACTGCAAAGAAAATGTTCAGAGGATAAAACACTGAAGAAGGGACAGAAGAGTTGGTCCCAGAATATATTACCAAATACTTTTAGCCAATAAATAAGAAAATATCTTCAAATGTAAATCTTTCAGTTAAAATTTCGGCTAATTCAACTACCTCCTAATTCAAACCATTCCCTAATTACGTTTCTACACGTCGTCAGTGCTCTTTTTTACCGCTGTCAGTCCCCGATTTGTTTCGCCCGGTTGAAGAGTTTTCGCACATCCTTTCTGGTACTAGCTAAGTTCCTATTCCACCAGGGTACGTCCCTTAAAAGCGTCTCTGCCTTAGCCTCATATGCGTTAATGAAAACTCTGTTGAGGCCCTTCACCACTCCTAATGTCACCACTCACTTGTAGCTGAACATGTTCTTCCTCTCGCATGACTTCGCCAGTCTAACGACTAATTCCTGGATTCAGGTGCCGTTTCTTAGGAACTATTCTGATGCTGAAAAACAAATGTATATTACTCGTAAGTTTCGATTGTGAATAATTCAAGCTCTCCGTTTTTCACAAGAGGAATCCCAGGCCATTTGCATGCTTCCTCCTGGCAGACGGCGAATCTGCTGCCAGTACACCCTGAATCCTTGAGCCAGAACTATTTCAATAATCTCGATAGAGTTTCCACCCGATGTACCCTCCGAAGTATCGTTCTTTAGTTTCTCTCTGTGCACGTGCATAGGTGTTCTGCCAAATTTGTAATTGATAAGGTAGCCACGACGTTTGATTCCCTCCAAGAATCGGTCATCTATCCGATCGTCAGCAATTTGCCTTTGCCCTCCTCCTTACTTCTTAAAACGCTCCATAACCATGTAGAGAGATCTATGTTTTTAGTGATGAGAAGGGCGTAAAAGCTTCCCTGACTTTCGCAAGGTAGACCGTCACCATGTACGCCCCTGTTATATCATTCCCAGCACATGTCGATAGTTCCGTTCTCTTCCTTCCTAGTTTTAGAGACTATAGCCCCAAGCCCTTTGTTGGTTGTGGTCTTCGTAGTAGGCCATTGTTAATCTTGACTCCAGTTTATTTGAGGTACGAGGTCCTGTTTGGTTGTTAGCTTTTTTTATGTTTTTATTTTCTACGTTAGAATCCCAACGAGTATAAGGATTAGGAGTTCCCCTGTGCAACGGTATGGTCAGGCTTACTCACTGAGGCGACCAGGTATCAGTAAGGCTCCATTTGAATACAGTCAGTTACCTCAATATCCAAACTATCTCATAACCCCCCGGATTGGTGAAGATATTTTCGGCCTGGATCCGTAGCATTCTGTCATTAGTATGGTCACCTCATACAGTGTGTGGCTGCCGCCCACTAACGGTCTTGGTAAACGAGGAGTTTGGTTCTTGGAAGGCCACATATCAACTCCAGAGAGTGATAGGTTGGGTCCCAGAATCTGTATTCCGCATCAGTTTATCCTGCAGTCCAGTAGTGAACCGCGACTGAGCAAATATTCATTACAAACTTCGTCAGGCGGGGATGCAAACTGCAAAGACAGATGAAGGGGTTGTAGGGAAACCAGCAAGTCTGTGAATTCGAAAAGTAGACGAAGTAAGTCAGGTGTAGATATTCTGAAGTATTTGTTGGCCTAACAATAAACAGGAAAAAGTGAAAAACACCCAGGTGTTCCCCGAGGTCCATCAATTGCTGGATTCAACTCTCAATCAATAAGACAACCAGTATTTGAGGACCATCGACGCGTTTTCCCAGGACACAGACAAGACTTGCCACAGCCCCGACACCTTTGGACGAGGATTACAGTTATTTTTTTTCAGGACAAAACTAAATCATACAGGTCAAACTAACATACCATACCGACTTCACAAATTAGGTAATATCAGCCGCACATTTGCGTGGCGGAAATACACCTTTTAGAGTCATAAACAAGCTGTTTGATAGGTGGACAATGGACAATTTTGGACATTTTCGAAAACCGCCCCCCAAAGTGGATTATTTTTTAATGACCTTTCTTGAAGGGATTTCGTCCTCGTCTTACTGTCAATCAAACCAGTGATCAAAAAATAGTAGATATGCTCCAATACCTCTTTTCAGTCTGTTCCAACAGCAGCCACAAGTCCTTTAAAGTAACACCTTTAACTTCCATTATATCATATAATATAGAGGATACCAACCGGCCATTATCGACTGCTTCCTGTCCGTTAGATATTCAAAAAAACCACATCAGGGGCAAAATTGCTTCCAGATGCCTTAGTAACCGATCTCTTTGGAAAACCCCTTCGGAGTCGAGATAATTGGAGATCAACACTGCTCTTCTCCATATGTCGTCTCCTCATCAAGATTCGTATAAGAAACAAGCTCTTTGCTCATGACCATCGTAAAAGGCGCGTTAGTCATCCTTGTCATCCTTGATACGTTGTTCTCAGTTATCTCGGTCTGGCAACCATATCTTCCACATGAAACATTTTTTTAGCGCTTTTCCCATTTCTACGCTGGTCATTGTGAAGGACGACATATGATACTCCCCTCGAAATTCATCAATTTCCGTCGTCCACCAATATATAGTCACGGCTGTCGTTATCAGTTGCATTGCGGTGGCAGCTACAGTCCAGTCTCCTTGAGGCGCGTCTTCTTCTTTCCATTTTTCCCTAGTTGATTCTGCAACCGATTATCTGCGGTGCATTTGACTGCAGTTGAAGTATGATTATTTCTGCTTTTCATGCGTCTTCTGTTAATGCCCATGTCCGCTTCTAAAAGGAAATCCAGTCCAGGAGTTCTTCCAGTTCTACCAGCCCGTTTGACACGCCTTTGCGCACGTTCTGCAGAAAGCTTGCAGACCGTATGTGCTTCACAACTGAAGCTGTCCTCCCAGTCAGCTTATGTATAAATCCAGCGGCTCAGTACCAGCGACTTTCTCTCGCCTTCTTCCCGAAACAAGAGCACTGCAGGATATATGAGTTCCCAACCCTGTACCGGGCCCTGCATCACTTTGCGAAACTGGGATACAGTGTAGGGATATGGGCTCCTAGAACCACTATTATTGAATTGAACTGCAAGGGAAAATCTCGCGCGGGACCAACGCTTGATTACGCCGAGAGTACTGCACTGGTTGCGAGAGCGATGTTGTGATGGAATTGCCAAATCCGAAGGCTGCAAATGGATAGGCAGTTGTTGCGTCTGCCAACTCGAAATAAGCAAGTTACAGATGGTCCATAGATCCGGTTCCTGCGACCTCATTAATGGCTACGATGAACGTGGAGGTACCAAAGCTTTTTATAAAGAAGCTGCGCACGTCGTTGACGAAGTCTTTGAGACTGGTAGCTGATTTATCCTGGGTAACGATGAACTCTCCCGGAATGCGAAGCAATGGGTCGAAAGTTATTTCAACCGCAGGTTTGCAAATCCTTTCTTAAAGTAGTGGATAGTCTAAGGAGGTCTGCTGGAGCTATGGAATCTCGAACATGCGCGTTAAGATAGCCTTCAGAATGTAGTACATCCGTTCCGCTACTCTATTAACCTGGAGGTAGTAGGGTGTCGAGGGGACATATTTCACGGAAAAACGAGAGGTGGTCAGACTCAAATTAGCGACCTTAATTAATAGTGATGTACAAAGGCGTATCAAAAATGAAAATCCAGTGGCTCAATATGGCCGGTGCAATGGTGCGGGCCACCGTTCCAGGACTGGAACTGCTTGCGCCCACAGTGTGTAGAGATGTGATAGTAATGAGAGAACTTCCGTAGCCCTCCCTTGGTCTTATCAACATGGATGGGATCAAAATGTTAAGCGTTTTGAAATCAGCGAACTTCAGCAAAAAAAAAAATATAAACGCTGCACACTTGACTATAGCCCGGCCGCTGGGGTATGCCAGTTGATGTACGGTATCAAAAGCCTGGCGGTAAAATGAAATCGGTAGATGTGCTTGAATTCCGTGTATTACACTGCGTGGTCATCCTACTCGATCCGATGAAACTTCAGGCGAGGACTAGCGATGAGGAGCGCCAGTTGATGAAGCTAAGCCGCCTGATTTGATGAAGTGAAGTCCTAGCGCAGCGATGGTGAGCGGGCGATAGTCGGTATATATTGGAAGTTCTTTCAAAATCCGTTCAAAATATGTAGCGGCAGCGAAAGCGGCGCGATTGTTGCGATCATAAATGGAATACCGCTGTCGGAGGTTGGCAGCTTCCTGGAGAAGAACCCTAATGGAGGTCATGTGAAGCTTGCTCATTGGTGGTCTAAACATCGGTGTGCAAAACTCTCCTTTGAGTGTATGACAGAAAGGCTGAAGTGGCAGCAGAGACTCAATCGTGGAGTCAGCCTTAATTGTTCAACTCTTGAGTAATTCAGCTATCGTGGTCAGCGGCGATGATAATTAATAGCGCCGAGAAAACTCCCTAGCTGCGCACAGTCTGTTGGTTTCGAAAAATCCGAGGTTACCTAGCTCTGGTCGACAGGAACCACTCTTTTTGTGACGATTTAACACTTGTCCCAGTTGACCTGGTGTTTCGCTATTTGTAGGAGCGAAGGGAGCTCTTCGTGGTAACATCGATATAGTTCATTATAGTTGGAGATAACCAGGATATCATCTTGGTAGCTGCGAACGATGTTCAGTTTACCAAAGAGGTGGTTTGAAGTCCGCTAAGATGTTTGAGCTGCATTCCTCGAGAGTGACCAGAATCTGATAGAAGGCCCGGTACAGGTCGACGAACAAGAATACCGAAAACATCCTTTATTATAGGCAGTGGGTACTGGTTCAAACTGATGATCGAATTTAATTGTCAGTATTCACCCATAGCGCGCTACTTACCACCAGCCTTGAGCATCATGTGCGGAGGACGGACCTATTGGCTCGAAAAATGCCGAATGGTACCACGTTCCACTAGGAGGACGATCTCTTGCTTCCCTTCAATGAGACGTTCTCCCGTAAGGAGTCGAGGGCGTGTGGTCCATCAGTCGCAATCTGGTGGTAAACTACCAGAGCTGGCAAGGTTATCATTTCCCCTAGCAAAAGACAGTCTGGGAGAACTTGGCTTTAATTTGCTTATATTTATCACCCGAAAGGCCGGCAGGGGTCGATCGAAATGAGACGGCGCTGGTGATGTTAACCTGTGTAGCCAAACTGAACATGAGGTCTTGGAAAGACTGGTAAGGCCAACGTGGAAGGCAAGGTCTCAAAAATCGACGATTAATGCGTGATACTAGAGTGCGTTTGAACATCGGCTATGATGAATAACCAGTGGAATGTTCGGCACAGACTGAGGTCTAAGGTGGTGATGAGCGTCCCAGTAACTGTGTTGCAGTGCGAGGCTTTGCTCGATGAGTAACCTGGCGATGAACCGCGTCGGTCTGCTTGTTCCACAAGCTGCGGTGAATCTCCCGATGGGCAACTTTGCGACATTCCAGGCGGAGGAAGATTGCTGCACGCCGAGAAATAGCGTCAACCACTTCAAAGCAATGTATTGATGCTCACTTGTCAAAAAGCCCTCTAGATCTCCTCTCCTTTTCACCGACGGTAGTAGCGATTCCAACGTTAAAGTTCTGCCGCAATCTTGGCAGCGGAATAATGGCCCGGAATCGGTGTTTAAAACAATAAGCCCAGTTCTCACCACCGTTTCTAGGATTCAGGGTCAGAATCCAAACAAAGCCCCCTTGGCTCTGGGAAAGAATCCGAAATTGACTGCCGTTCCGAACGCAGATGGCAGCACTACCTGATAAGTCGAAATATCATAAAACTGGGTCCTTATTCTGGCTTGGCTTGGCTTGGCTGGTTAGCACTTGATCACTTTTTTCCCTTAGCAGCAAACTACGGGAGCGGTTCCAGTCTGGTGCACGCCAACCTATAGAATGTGGATTACGTTAGCCACGTATTAGCTTTGGAGACTGGATACTGGCACAAGCCCACAGTGTGTGCAACACAGTTACCAGAAACGTCATGATCCCTACAAACGCCATGAATCTGTTTTCGATGCAATTTTTCGGTTTAAGATCTACCTGACCGCATCTCCGACACATTGTCTACGCAACCAATTCTGATTTTTCCTCTATTAAGGGAGTTTCCTTGCGTATTTCCCGACAATTCGCAGAAATAATACCTGTCCGAGCATTGATTACCTTTGGGCGTTTGGCAGTCTCTTCGACCCTTCCTGTGAGACAGCCAAGACCTCGTATTTCAAAGAACAACTAAGCCCTTTGCCACCCTTTGTATTTCGTGTGGAACTCACTTCTGGTCGACTCTCTTCGGTTTTGATCTTACAGCAGGTTGTGCAACCAATCAATCACATTCATCTGCATTGTCGTCGATGTAGCACTCTTCGGGTAAATCCAGAGTTTATCCATAAAGTATTATAACTCAGAAGGCCTAAAAAGGGGGGGGTTCTAAAATGTGGGGGGAACCCCGGAGTTTTTCGGGGACCAGAGTTTTTCAGGGACTGGAGTTTTTCAGGAGCCTAGAATAGAAATTTCAAAGAGAAACGTGATAATAGGGGGCTCGGATAGTTTTCATCTCAGCATAATTTTCAGCCCGTGCCCCATTTTACTGGATAATTTTCACCCTGGCCCCAAAATTTCTCTTTAGGGCCCTGAGCTCAACTGATTCGTCCGGCTTGGAACCAACGAAAAAATCGATCTAGTATGGTCAAACAGCAGTTGAAACCTCGGGATGTTGTAATCGGCTCACCGATGTCCAAGGGAATGTACTGGCAAAGTGCTCCAAACTGCTGAAGGTCCTTTTTCGTGTGCTTCCGGCGCGCTTCCAGCTGACTCGAGAGTATCACTGGAAGTAGCTGTAAAGACGTTGGTAGCGAAAATGTTTTCCAGCTCAGTATCCTTGAATTGTTTTCAATTGAACTACGAGTTGGGAATTGATATCTGATGGCAACGAGATTGGCTCAATTCTAGGCAACGCGTCGGCGATGACGTTCGACTCGCAGGAGACATTCTCAACCTTTGTTGCGAATCTGATCAAAGGTCAAAACCAATGGTTTATGTCCAATTTTCACCTCAAAATTGATGCCTATGTTGGATGCGTCTGTGACCAAATCTAATGTTGCGACTGATGGGAAACGAGCCCTTAGCAAGATTGAGTCTCTGCAGCATTGAAGTGCTTTGTGGGTTTCATAGTTCGTTTAACAAGAAGAAATCAACGATAATAGTTTATCGTCCCCAAAAATCTGCGAAGGACCTTCACGGTTTCTGAGCGTTTGTAATTTTTGATCGCATCTACCCGCGAGGTGGTGCGATACCGTGCCGGTTGATGAGATACGTCGTTCATAAAGCGCTGGAACGATGGGGCTGTCGAACAAACCAAAAAGCGAGACCGCCTTAGAAATGTCCAATTCGGCTGCTTGGATCTGCTGGTAAGCCTTAGCAAGTCGATTTTCGGAAAGATTGTTTCCCCTTCCAAACCAGTAGCAATATCCTCTATGTCCTATATCAGGAGTCGGGCTTTGTGACGGCATTTAGACGTCTCTAACCGCCGCAAGACCTCCGGGTACTGTCTCTTTTGGGAACCACATGCAAAGTCCTTTTCCAAGGGCTTTTCGAGTGAGGAGAGAATCCCTTCTACATCAGATACAGACATCCAGCTTCCCGGCTACGGGCGGGCTAGAAATGACAAATGACAGTAGTGGTAGACATTACTCCTTGCATATACTTGCTTGGCCAAGTTTAGGATGCTCGCGAATTTTTGTAGAAGCTCAGGATAACGTGACACGCATCCAACTTTCGCAATCCTGAAATAACTGACAGCGCTCAGAATTGCGAAGGTGATAGTGAAGAAGGAACCGCAGATATGCCACGGAGTTAGGCCATCTGAAGGACCCGGTCCGGCGACTCAAGGATGTCTGCTATCTGCGTCAAAATTTCCAAGCCCACCTCGTTGGGAACCTTACCAAATCGAAGATTCTTCTTCGTGATCTGAAACGTCTAGAACTGGGTCTCAGACCGGGCAAACCACAAGCCTGGTCTGCTTCTCCAGAACGCTGGAATTTTGAAAAAGATAATTGAACGCCATTGCTAACCTAGGTTAAAAAAGTTGAGTTAACGAAATGGATATCTTTTCGCTAACTCAGGATGCCGAGGAAGAAAGGTAATCTTAAAGATTAAAGTCTCCCACTATGAAATGAGAATAGAAGAGTATCAGAAAGATATGTAATTAACCACCTTTCTCCCTCAATCGGCTGATAGCCACGCAGGTCATTTCAGTTTGTATTTCTGACATAATATCCATCCATCTCAAATTACATCTAAATGTCTTCATGACTGCGGAAATCTAGATTTAATCCAGCGTATTTTCCAGCTTCCCATACACGAGCTTCTATTCTTGAACTCAGAAAACATGAAAACCGATACCAATTGAAAACGGCTAGACAACAATCTATTCAACTGTATCTAAAAACACTTACCATGCTCACTCAATAGTTTTGAAATTTGAAATTTCCCATGGTTTTTTGCAAGCCATCAAGTATCTTGGAATGCTCAATTGAGTTGTTTGCGCACTTGCCAAAGTCAATTAAAAATATGCCCCCGTCATAACTTAATAATTTTTGACGTTCTAGCGTAACATTTTTGAAAATGAATTTCCACACAGAATTCAGCTGGGAAAATTATAATTGAAACGAACAATTTAATAGATTTTATGAGATATATTTGTCGAATACAGGAAGCTTCATTGACAGTGGTGGCTTTATTTTTAATCCGAATTGGCTTATTAAATAAATAACCGGATATCGTTTGTAAAGACAAGGAAGGGACAGTAAAAGATTGGGGTTCAATATTTGGTTGTCCCTAAGAAGGGATAGGGGTTGGGCAGTTTTTACTTCCCGGGAATAATTGGTTTTCCGTGTAGGTTTGTCAGCCCTACCTAGCCCCCAACCTCGAGGACCAGTTGCTATATTTTTTGAGTACGTTTTTAGGCGGGAGAGGCTCGCCTATTAGGAACCCACAAAAGCCTCAATAACGTCAACTCCTCTACTGAGGACTCTCTGACTCTCCAGAGGAGGACAACTGCTGCGAGACAGTGAAACCCTCGAAGCCTCCCCAGATTTTAGAGTCATTTAAAGAATCTGGAAAACTCATAACTAGAAGCTTCGATCGCTTCCGAAGAACCAGTTGATAGCAAATAGAATGCTGAATGGGAGAGAGACATTAAAAAGAAGGACTCGAATTGGAGAAAATGGGACTTGGGCATTTACCTTATTTGGTCGCGATTATTTGGTAGAGGGTTTGTTTTTTCGAAAACTAAATTCTGAGATGGGCAAAGATTGGGGGCACAGCTTCAGGCGTTGCAATTAGGCAGAACTTTCTTATGGGCTACAGGGACTAAGACGAACTAACAACTGTCGCCTGCCCGTGGATAAAAATGCCCTATTTAAAGGAAACCCAGAAATAAAAGAGAGGCTATGGTTTCAGAAACTCAGTATAGGTAGTTTTTCTGGGAGTCGCCAGTCGATATCCAATAGAAGTAGTGCCCCAGTAGTAAGAACCTTAGTTATTGTGACATCTAAGGTTACAAATGCTCGGGAGGGACTAGAGACCCTGCGATTGAAAGCACTACTCCCAAGGAGCAGGAGGGGATGTGTAGAGGGAGGACCCTTAACAAAAGAAAATTTCACATCAAACTATCTCAACACCGATCAAACACCGAATTTTTAATTAGAATATAAGGGCTATGATAAGAGCCAACAAGTTGACCTATTGTAAGGCGCAGTAAAAAAGAAGGGTAAAGGCGTCGTGCGAAAAAATTAGCCAGACGACACAAGTGATGCCCATCCGGAAAACGAGAGAGGAGAATCCAGGACAGACGAAGCATGAACGGTTAAATAAATCAACAGACTAGCACACCTCGAAGCTGGAAAAAGGCTCATTTCCCCAAAAAAAAAACGGAGAGCTAGTGAAACTCCCGGCGAAATTCATGTAGCCGTAATTCCGCAAAACGGGAGTGGATTTCGGAGGGTCATACGCTGGCATTCTCAAGAGAGTCATTAATTTGGGGAAAGATGAGACGGTCCCAGAAAGGATGACATTCTATTGAAGTTCAAGGGGGAAAACATGAGAGTCCTCAATGTAAATCGCCGATCAGGTTGACACAAATCAACCTCAACCATCGCCAATCGCGCCGGATCTACTTTCGCAAACGATCCGCGAGAAACACATTGACGTGGCCATAATCAACGAACCACATCGAAATCACGGTCATGGAATTTGTGCCAAGGACCAAGCGGACCAACCTCGGTCCTGTATATGAGACCTGTACGATAGGGTAGAATTCGTATGCCCTTGTTAGTTGCGGAATAACTGATGCAGGTGGGTGCTCTGTAGCGTATAATTCGTCGGATGAAAATTTTTTGTAGAACGGGCGTAATTTTGTACAATGTAGGTCCAGAGATGGAACCTTGGGGAACTCTTGATGCTGCAGAGTATTATACGTCTGAGAATGTTTTTCCCTACACTGACGTAGAAGTGTCTATCCTCGAAGAAACTAAGTGGTGGTTTAACAATAGGGATCGGGAATTAGTGAAGAATTATTTTTCGTCCGCCCGTTTGTCCATTTGTTTTCAAATCAAAGGGGCCTACTTTCGACCTTAAATCTGGAGTACACTTTATCATAGAAGTGCTCTTAGGCGGGCTGCTTTTTTCCATGTTTACAACCGAACCCGAATTGATGATCGGGGATCATCTCTATGACCTCACAGTATTAGGCTTTACCAATTGTTTACAGTTCCTCAAAAGCTTCTCAGGTTAGACAAGGGAGAGATTAGCCAAAAGCTGGAGGACTCCTTGGATTTGCCTTTCTAATGGTCTGGTACAATTTTTGCGACTTTCCAAGTAGTAGGAAACTATCCATTGTTGATGCAGTTGTTGAAGGATCTAAGGATGAACTTTAGAGAAATGCGAGTTTTTACTTACTAAATAAGCAATCTCATCTGGGCTTGAAGATTTCCAGCCATTGACGGATTCAACAGGCCTAAGATTAGGGAGGTTTGGAAGTTAGACAATTTGAAAGAAGGAAGGGCGCGAAAATGACGTGAAGTTAATCCGGGCGAGTAATGCATTGATTATGCTCCCATGTCTATGAAACAATCTTTCCAGACTCCCTCTTCAGATAGGCCTGATTGAAAGGAGTTATGTCAAGACTCATAAATTTTAATAAAATTTGCAGCAAATAATGACTATGCGGATTTAATGGTGGTCTTTAGATAAATGGCACCCAACGTGGACCTATCATTCATTGAGTTCTTAGCGAAGCTTTCCATTGTTTAAGTCCTGTCGAAGATGGTCTTTTTCTCCCAGCTCCCGGCTTCCTTTTCGCGTTCCGGATAGAAAGACAAATGTTTCTTAGCTTTGTTCCGGTAACTTGCTTCAGAGAGAAGCAAGTGTTCCCAATCCTTATTTCCGCACCCTACCCAATAAAGTAGATTTTTCTTATCCTTTCCTTGCTAGTATACCTTAAGAGTTTTTCTGGTGTTCGTCTCGTAGTTGATTACCTTCCAGACGCCTCTGAATCTCCGGGCTTTTCGACTATCTGCTGAAAGGTATTGGCATCCGACCTTCTCCCAAACTTTTTGTGGAACGACAATCTCTTCCCTTCTTCTTCTTTTTTTTTTCTTCTGCAAAGAAATCACTGGTTACGCACCACAGGTCACTTGGGCTCGGGCACTTGGACGGTAGCATGAAACCATGAAAAAAGTTTCTTTAGGTTGGGTTGATCCTTCCAAGAAGGATGCAAAGGTGGCGGACACCTTTACCGCTTCACGAGTTGAAGGATTAGTTTGAGCGCTTCAACCTTCAGACATGACCATGCCCCGATCCTTCATAACAGCTACCTGGCTCAGCTAGTGTGATCCATTTAAACGATAGACACTACGATGGACCGAATATTGACATTTTCGCGGACTTAACGACGGTGTGGATCTGCTAACTTTTGCAGATATAACAACAGATTCAGACCCGCTTCATATCTGATCTGGACGATGATAATACGTCACTTGGATGTCAGGCTCAACCGCTTAACACTTCCAGAGAACTGGTTTTTAAAGGCATACCAACGTCTTTGCCAATCACAGAGTTCTTGTTTCGCATGGAGGCTTTGACTCACTGAACCCGGAAAGAAGATTTGGGATTATCGTGGACTCATATACACACCCTTTTGAGAGGGAGAGCAACAGTTTAGTACTGGCACTGCGTCTGCTGTTAGTGTCTGTCATACAAAACTAATGAACCTCTTTTCGTGAGGCTTTTCGCCATCAGTTTAGAGACCCATTAGATGACCTGGATATCCTTCCTTATACGGTGCCACACTCAATGTCCATGCGAGGATTTCCACAGCCACTATAAAGCTGGGCCTTCGCTAAGGCGAAAATTGCTTAGCGGAAGAGAAATTGGTGGAGATGTTACGTCGTGGATTAAGACCCAACGTTCAGAGGCCACTTCTCTATTTTGGGGCTGGTGCTCAATTTGGAGATGTGAAGATTCAGTGCATCTCTAGGAATTCACAGTCTGAAAATCCAGAAGGTTACCGTGCTGTAGCGGTCGGGGAGTACCGAGTGACCAGAGAGCGGACCTTCGGAATAGCAAAGGTGGCGATGCGTCAATATTGGCGGCAAATAATGCACAACTGTCGTCTTTACTACTTTGCCGTTCTCACAAGTCGGCCCAGCCACTATATCCGTCCACATGCGGACGTCATAGTCCTGGGTGAACAAGTCGCAGGATTGATTAATACCAGAGCCCCCGTAAGTGATTAGACTTCGGATTTGACTCGAAGGATCATTAACGATGGTCAGTACAAATGGGAGTGCCGACGGGACTATGTAGCCACTGGACAGTAGGCAGGTTGTTGGCTGACATCACGTTTCGTGATTGGACGAAACCGATAACGTTTCTCCTTATCTCAACGTTAACGTGGAAGTTCGAGGACGCAAAAGACTTATTTGCATCTTCCATATGCTCAGTTAAAAATGTTGAGAACGTCAGTTGAGGACACCCCAGCGAGAAAGGCTCGATACTGTCATTGGCCGTTTTCCGTATTTCAAATCGAAGTACTTAGGACGTACAATTCCTTCGATTCACGTCCTCGATGTCAGTCCTTCCCGCCATAGAGAAGCTTCCTAATGCAGAGACTGGTCAGATACTGACTTCGCGAGCTATAAAGGAATCGCAAAGAGCCTGATTGTCACCGGGAAGGACGCTCATCCTTTACCTCTCATCGAGGGGATTTTTAATCGTCTTCCGAGGGCCAAATTTATTACAAGTTTAGATCTGAAGGATGTGCTCTGGTAAACTTCTCTGGGCGAAGCATTCAAGGATAAGACTGGCCTAACAGACCTCTTCATCGGTTCGTGTGATGTCTTTTGGACTCTGCAATCCACTTCAAACCATGCAGTAGTGGATGGATGAAGCCGTCCCCACTTATTTCCGCTATCAAATATTTCTATATTTAGATTACTTGCTGCCTATCACAGATATTTTTGACCAGCACTTGTTGATCTGGAGAAAAGTGGCGTCTTTATATAAGACGCGCTGGCTTGACATTGAATTTCCAGTAAGGCTCAGGGGTAGAAGGTTTTATTTCAACCGCAAAACAGTCCGACATGCTTGGGGTAGTTTTACTGCTTGTTATTTCAAGGATCTGGCTGATCCTATCGGAGATCATGAAGTAGTCAATCATTAACTGATTCTGACTCGGATGTGGTGGCGGTGGCGCCACTATAGATAGGGCGATGCGACATTGTAGATGGGACGAGCCATTCCCCGCGAAGAAGGCTTTTAGTACACTTCATACATCCGTGCACTATGCTATATTTCAGGCGAATGTGCCGAAGTTTTGACGGTTGTAACGTTGTACTTGTTCACCATTGAATTTGTCAAAAATAACTTTCTGATATGTATGTCCATGACCCCCTCTCGAGGCTCATGGACGGGCTCAAATCTTGCGATGAAAAGTCACGATTGTGACTTAATAGGGACAGTTGGATTCGCCTAGTGAAGGAGTTTAACCTTCCAACTGAGAAAGTTTGTGATGTACTACGAAAGGCAGTGGGAGGGAACGCATGTGGTGGCATAAGGGTCTTTTTCGTTCATTAGGCCGAAAATATGCCTATAGTTCTTTGTTGCAAATATGTGGATATGTTCAACCCTCACGCTTTTAAACGAGGCTTTCAGTCATGTTTTCTTTAGAGTTTTTGAATAGGCTGGGCCGATTGTGCCCGGTCATTGGGGTATTTTGACGTCGAAGGATGCAGGGAAGGGGTAGCGACTTTAAGACTTCTCACGCTAGTATTACTAACTACGGTTACTTCGGCAACTACCCGTGACTTTTCGGTTTTCCTTTTCCGAATATATGCTCTTCCATTAGCTCTTCGTAACTGACCTACTCCTATGAGAGCCTCTTGGCGAACACATTGCGTCCTCCCCCAACCCTTCTTCAAGCTTATCTAATGAGATTTAGCTTTTGGGAAAGTGGATTTTCATCCTATCTCAAAAAATCGCTATTATTTTCCTTATCTTTCCCTTTTTACTGAGAATTTTACCCCTTTTAGTAAAGAAATGTAGTACCTGGCGGTGTTATATTAAAAAAAAGTCCTCCCTTTGTTCAAATAACTACAAACCAAGAAGTGTCATTTGAACATCACATATCCTGCATTCCATCCATCTTTCAACCTTGGAGATAACTTTCTTGCAGTTTTGTCCTTGTTTTGTGCACTTTTCTCATGTTTTTCGATCACTTCACCCATCCATGCAATCGTATTTACCAAAGTAAGTTCCAAGAAAACCCAAGCTAAACAATTTAACCGTCAAGGACCAAGAAGAATCGAGTTACGTCCCATATGCACACAAACGTAAACCATATCCTGAGACACGTGGGTGACAAGTTACAAAAAAAAGTTAGACAAGCTTCTATGATGCCATAAAGCAACCACCTTCCCCCTCCACCTCTTCCTGCGAGAAGTACCCACAGAGCAAAAGCACCGAACGTTTCATTGAGAAAATCTCCTGTGATTTTACGCTTTTTTTTGCTTCCTTTTAATTTTCAGAGACACCTGAGCTGTACTGCATCCGCACTTACGACTTTTTCGTCCTTTCTCCTATGTTCCATTGAAAAGTGCTCGTTTTACGTTTCAATGGTGGCAACGGTTGGTACCACCAAAGGTTAAAAGGCAACTAGGATTTTTCTCTCCCTTATCGTTGTTATCCGGCAATAAAATGATTATACCGCGCAAGGAGTAAGGATATACCGGCTTCCATCTTTTCACTTGTCGGTAAAGTGATTTACGAAAAAGACAAAAAAGCTGGGAAAATACTTAATATAAAAAGTTTCGAAACAAGGATAATGGAGAAATTTTGTGTTGATTATGTTACAAGTGTAACTGGATAATAGGAACTTTTGGTTTCAATGGAAAACTGGTGAAGGGGAAGGATTTAAGTGGTTTGGAAAAATGGGTATTAGGTGAGAATAGATGATTTTTGTTTGGAAATTTGCTCTCCCAGGAAGGATCGAGGATTCTTATGAGGTAAACGCATAACTTATCTGAGTGCGTCTACTGCTTCAAGAACCTTTAAAAACATTTAATTCAAGGTCTTAGTCCACCTGCTTACTGTAGGTTTTTAGTCATGGTTGCAGGAAGCGCAAGCTAAATGTGAATTCAGTAAATGACTTATCAGGAGAACTGAAACATTCCTAAAAGCGCATTTATAATGCAAAAAAAAAACGTGATCCTCACACTGCTTGACGACATGCATAAGAATCATTTAGTAACCCTAGGTCCTCACTATTGCACCTCATAGTGAGAATCCTGGTGAGCTACATCAGTCTGGTTAACTTATCCATTTAAAGAGATCCACCTTCCCCTTGTTCTGTCCAGTGCCCTATCAGTCATCCTTGTCAAATGGACACTAAACTACTGACAGACCATTCTATATTTCACCTGATATCAAAGTGTAATAAGGATAACGACATCGAAGATGAAGCCCCGATACCCGATACCCGATGACCAATCCTTCCATGAAGTACAAGGATTTTGGCGATTGTTCTTAAAGCCAACTTAAATGATATTTTGGGCACATATCGGACAAACAAAGAGGCTGATAACCACAGCTTTCACGGAACAGTTAAAGTAGGAATAGCCAGGAAACGAAAGACTACAGAATCCCTGGTAGCCAGCCACATGGTAGACAATGGATACCACGTAGTCATCAGCTACTTGCAGGAGCTTAAGCAAGTATGGAATACCAACCAAAATCCATAAGCAACCTAAGAGATCTAGAATGCAACGAAAATAGCATGAATACCTTTAGCATCAAGCGCAAACTCTAATGGCGAGCCAAACTCTGAAGCCACTTGAGGTCGACTACCAGTTTTTCTAAAATTGTCTCTTCAACCCTCAAACAAACGTCTTCCTACTACAAAAATGTGAAGCAATGACGGTTTTACGGTTTCTTACCAGGGCAGAGGCAAATCATCAGACGCAGAGGTGAGGACCTCTGCCTTTGGAGCCGTAAAGCCGTCATCGCTTCACATTTTTGTAAAGTTTGGGTGATAAGCCCTAAACGAGGGGTTCGTGGACTATAAAAAGAGGGAGTAAGTTGCTCTCCATTTGGTCCGGTCCAGCATTAAGTTGATGCAGACTTAGGACCCCATCATTCTCAAAAAAAAAGTCTTCCTACTCCAACCAGTTACTCGTGACCATTGGCACACTTATGAACCCTTCATTTCATATTACTACAGCTCCCTTCAAAACTTCATGTAGTTCACCTATTATGGTGACCACGGCGTAGAAAATGTTGAACAAACCTAGCCAAATAATGGCTGAGTAGGTCCTTACATAGTTTGCTCGTACTAACCCGAATCCTAGATGTCGACGATCGAATGCACCCTGATCACCTCTACGACCGAGCGATTTGACGCACCCGATCCAATCAAACTAACCTCGTCACTAAGCAAGACAAAGGCTACCGCAGAAGAAGTACTATTTCTTCAATAATGGGCACCTACTTGCGACGGGAATTTGGTTCACCTTTCATGAAATATACTAGAAATTGATGGTAGACCTCTCTAAAACTACCTTCGGGCAATTCCACCATAATTTGAAAGGATAGTCGTTTTGCAATTATTCAAACGATCGTGAACTCATATATCGGACCAGCTAGAAGCATGATAATGATGTTCCAAAGGACCCTTAAATACATCTGATCGCTTTATCCTATCCGATTCCACTTTGTGTCAAACTCATCTTCGGTCATACATCTGATAAGTGCCCTGGGTTATAAAAGTTAACACGCCTCCACATACCATCAAAGAATGTATGTGATATTCAAGCTAAGTAGCCACACACTGGGTGCTCTATTGACCATTTCGACGCAGATCGAGTTGACCCCACAAATACATCCTTCAGCGATGGGTCAACACTTCTCTTTGCTAAATATTATTTTGACCCCTGTGTGGAGCTACACCTCTCCTATCCCCTTAAAGTTATCTTCACTTCTGCTTGACCTTCCTAAGAATCATTACACGTACCCTTCTTTAGTGGAACCGTGGAAACGTATTGTTCCTATAACCTCGGGGGAGCCGATTAGAGGGGCGTTTGCCCAGTTGTTTCTGACCACAAAGCCCGCCGGTGGTCCTTAGTTAGTTTGATTAACTTTCGGCCAGATTATTTCCAGTTTTCTTCCATGGCGAAGTTCCCGCTTGATGTCTCATTTCATGAGGCTCCACTTTTCAAGTTAAAATCCGAGGGCCTTTCGATTGCAATATGAGCAAGGTCCTGCTAAGTAAACTTGTGCCCATAAAACCCCTCAAAGGGATCGCACCATGAGTGATCCTCTGGATTGGTCCTTTTACCAATCCTCAACCCTCAGAACTAGCTAAACATTGATAAGCAAAAAGTTGCAGCTACTTTACCTAAGATGTCCATAAACCTTAACGAATCATCGGCGTTTTTCTCCCTCTCCAGGATGCTTCCATTGGATCCTCGCATTGCTTCCCTTCGACCCCTCTCCTTTACATTAAAATAAATCTACAAACAAGATGGACCATATTTTATTACTTTTATCCTTTCCTTTGCAGCATGTTCACCATCAGAATTCAGATGTAATGACGGACGATGCATACCAAGCTTATACCGTTGTAATGGAAATCAAGATTGCGTTGACGGTGAAGATGAGGAAAGTTGTGGTGAGTATCCTTTTTCTCTGATCAGTATCAAAAATGTTACTTAAAATGGGTGAATGTATATGACTATGACATTTTAGCGTCGTTATTTTGTTTAATGTGCAAACATATGTTTTGAAAGTTATAAATATCAATTTCCCGATAGGACGAAATACCTTTCATCTTTCTTCAAAGTCTCTCCGAAAACCATGCGCTTCTCCTCTGCGGTTATGCACCATGTGCTTCTAGATCGACCCACTCGTCGAATTCTTTTGGATGACATTGCCCACATTGCAGTTGTCTCCCGTTCCTTAAGCGTGACCTATCCACTGCCATTTATGTCCTCTTCCTTTATACATCTATCGGTACCTGGCCTGCGTGCGGTCTCAACTGATCGTTCCAGAGTTTCTCGCGAAGGTTTAGAACTTTTGAGTAACATTGGTGGTCACATTCCATATGTTATACCCATAAAAGGACCCATCGATGATATTGGCGTTATTTTTGAAATATCGATACCCCAACGTTCGGTCTGTTAACGCAGATAGGATAACCTATCAGGCTGAAAACCTTGATTTTGTTGGTACTAAGTCCAGCTGGACTCTGCTTGCTTCCTTGTCGAGATCCGGAGCCATTTAGTCAAGGTCCCTGACTCCATGAGTCAATAGACAGATGTCTCAAGGTAGTCCTCGTTCCCCCGGACAATGTGACACAAAGCACGTGACCGATAACAAAAAGGAATTATATCAGCGACCTTGGGGGGACTCTGCTTTGAATTGAAAAACCTCTCTTTTACCACGACGCCACACATGACATTTTGCACCATCATTTGTCTCTTAATTTCACCAGAATCCTGCAATAGAAAAGAGGAATGAAAATGTCGACTTCTATATCTGAAAATTGATCATGTACGAACTGTTACAGTAGACGATGAGCATAGGAAAGCCTGGCTCTCTCTCTATATACAGGAGTAAACTATATTTTTAAAGTCTAAAGAAAGATTTGAGTAGCTGTATGTTCCCACATCTTCAGACAAACGGACTGTTAGCTTGTTTCTCCTGTTCACTGCCTAACAGTTTATAGATGGTGGGATTGACTGTTTTGGATACCAAACTGTTCTGAAATTACAATGCCTGCCGTCTCACTACCCCAAAGTCAAAGGAAACACTTACTTAATGATGGCAGCGCATTATGTCTTCTTAAGGGTAGTCTGACCCTAACTAAAGAAGAAAGAGTAACGCAGGAGCCATTCATTCGTATCATGGTCGGCAAAGTTTAACCGTGCAATATCACGGTATGCGCCTCCCGATCTAAAGCAGAAATTGAAGGTTTGCAATGTCCTCAATCTCAAAAATAATTTCATTTTAATCCTTTTACACCGTTTACTACCCTAGCCTAATGGAACAAGACAGTCGTCTTCCTGAGTTGACTGCCAGTGAAGCCTTTTTTTTGGCGGTCGAATCCGTTCGGTTTACTCCTAACTCCAGATGCTTTGCACGATCCCTCCCCTAGGCATTGTTATAGCCCAAAGATTATAGTTTGTCCTGAAGTGATGATATTTTCCCAGGTACCTCAGCCTACTTTGCCGGATACTCCCAAAGAACATAGAGGTTTCATCACTCCCTTCACAGAATCTGCAAACAATGTCCATTGATATCCTTAGATACCCTAAGTTATTTTTGAGCCTGCAATGACCAGTTTCTATTCATACTATTATCCGGAACCGCTTGGGTGTAAAATCCCCCCGAACACTCTGCACTATTTAATTTCTGGCAAGTTCGCCCAGTCAAATTCTCTCAACATCTCTCTGCACCTTTCATCGTCGCATCCATAAACATGGCTCTACAGAAAGGTTCTGGACTGTGTAACGTCACCCTGCTCCTTCCTTGGTCAGCTCATCCACTGTCTGTTCAGGGAAGTTCGCCTTAACTACTATGCCAGGTAATCTAACTTGGGTGATCAAGCTTGGGACTTTTATGCACCTTAAAAGCAGCCCCAGCGTGGGACTCACTCAATTGCTTCAGCAGCCTCTGAAAACTTACACCTTTTGACGGTTGGCCTTTTTCAATGTTGACGTAAGCCCTATTCCTTGAACGAACGGCTTCTGCCTTATCCAGTTCTTTAAAAGTAGCTCAGTTAATTGCTCCAAAAATTCCTTTTACAAATTTTTAGCTCTGGTTCTGGACCATGTAGTGGCACCCTGCTCCTTCCTTGGTCAACCCATCCGCTGTCTGTTCAAGGAAGTTCGCCTGGTTGGACCCAATTACCTTGATAGTCGCTTCCCTTTTTTCTTCTTTGGAGATTGAAGGAGCCATATATTTCCACCAGAAATATGCTAGTGTGCTTACTCATTGGTTCAGAGTATGTTTTCCTTGGACCAGTGACTCCAGTCCCTGCTTCTTTTGCTAAGAGGGATCCGTCAGTGTGCCAGGTAAGCAGTGGCTTGTTTAAACTATAGGTCAGCCCTCGTCTGTGAGGAGTGTAAGGGGATTACCAAATATTTGACCTCCCTTTCTGGTTTGACGCGTATGCCAGGTAATCAAACTTGGACTTCCTGGCGTTATGGTGGCCTGTATCCTAATATTGATCCCTACAGACTCCACATTAGCGAGGTTCGAGGCTGTGGTGTACATGTCACGGCCATATCAGTGGTACAACAACAGACGTCGGGAAAGGATGAATCAGATGAAAAAATGAGTGAAAGGACGTCAATTATTTGATGCGTAGGTGTGTTATGCACAATGCTAAAATTCAGACTAAAACACAGAAGAAGACTTTCCCTTTAAAATGTCTGTATGAAATGCGGTCCCCTTCTGGATTACTGAGGGTTAGACTTCCCTTGGTATCCAGAGTTAATTCAGCTCTTGTTCCACAAGCAGACCAGGTACAATTGAGAAACAATCTTTGCTGTTTTTGAAAGGAATAATCGAGGTTACGATCAGAAAAGGTCTGGAAGCTTAAGAGTACCACATAATAACCGTGGCTGACTTTTAGGAATAGTTTAGTATCATCAATTAACCTGGCTAAGATTGAAGCGATGGATAACAAGAGGGATCATAACAGAAACAAATAGTCCGATTCGCTTGTATAAGCTAAAGGAAATTCCAAATGACCAATGTCGTCCATAAGCAGAACCGATAGAGTGACCTAAATTTTATTCTGATCGAAACTAAGTAAGAGGGATGTCAATGAAATTTGCTGTTGATAGCCAATACTCTCAATTGAATCCTTGAAGGGAAGGAGGGGCTCTCGAGAAAGAACTAGTTAAAATGGATTCGAAAAATGAAAGTTTGTTATGTGATGGAAGCGAAATTCTGCGAGTTCAGAAGGGAACGTTTAGCAATTTATTGATTTAACTGTAAGTAAGGCCCGCGTAATTTTAGAGCAGGAGACATTCAAAATCAGCACTCAATGGTAGAACTTATGGCTTATGGCATAAGGGGTAGAAGGGCTCCTGAACCAGTCCCTGTTGCTCTGAAAATTCCACGCTTGGGGGAAAACTCCCAATCGTCTGGGCTTCTACAAATGACCAACTGACGTTAGATTGTACCAGCATTATACTTGAGAGCAATGGGGTGCTAGGCAATGATCGATCCAGGGAACATCAAACCTGAAATGAAAACAAAGCCTCTAAGCACTGAGACTCTAGTGCTCCATTGTACTCGATTCCCCCGTCTAGCAGAGTATGCCGGATTCGCCTATGTATCGCTCACGTAGAAAATACTACTTAGATTTCGCTCCCTCATTACAGGATGGACACGTATCATCTTAGAGAATTCCTATTCTGAACATATGTCCAGCCGAAAGTCTTCCTGCTTTTCAACAGAATAATCTTTGCTGTATGCTTGTTTAGCTCTGACAGCGGAAAGTTTGGTGTGTTGAGCAGTATGAAGGCTTAGCCACCTTTCATTATGGGAAGTTTATTCCCCAATTGCTGGTTCCGGTCTGTAAATAGGGGAAATTGGGAGGAACCAACTGTCACTCAGATTTACGGCGCGTTGTGTATTTCTACACACCGTTCCAAGATCTCGCCCTACTACCAACAGCCCTCAGTCATCCGCATACCCTTGAGCGTATGTTGGCAGATTTTGCAGTTCGCATAGTAGTGAATCGATCAACACGTTCCACAGAAGTGGCGATAGCACAGCTCTTTGAGGGTAGCCTTTCATCGCTTCCGATGTTAGGTACCGATAAACACCCACTTCAACACACATCGTAGATCCACCTATTTATCAGCACAATGCTATCGCCGGCATCCCAGGGCTTTTGGAAGGGCGCACAGTCAAAAGCCAAAAGTCCACGAACACCTCTATCGAGCACTCGCCTTTCAGAGTTGCATTCTCTATCTTTGAAATCAAGGAGTGAAGAGCAGAGTCACACGACTTTCCATGTTGGTAAGCATGTTGGTTTTCATTTAGGGGGTGCAACCTTACCCCCTTCTCGTGAATGTGACGTTTCTCCAGACATTTGAGCAAAAATTATGTTAAGCTGATTTGCCTGAAGTTCTTTGGATTTGAATAGTCATCTTTCCCAGACATAGGTATAGAGAGTACCTTGACCTTCTGCCAAGAGGAAGGCACGTAGCCCAGAGCAAGACATCCTTGAAAACTATTTCTTGGAAGTTGCTCTAAGTGCTCTATACCCTTCTTCAGCATCGCTAGATAGATGCCATCCATGCCAGGTGTTTTCAATTGTCCAAAGGATAGTATAACAGCTCCCGCCTTTTCATTGGCAACAACCACTCTTGCAGTGTCCCAATTCCCATTACAACACTTTCGTGTTAAAAGGGGTGCATTGAAACCGCCAGTTCTCTTCCTCCCAGTTCCCACCCTGGTCTCCCGGGTGGTGTACCTCCAAGAGAGTCTATATAGACTCAACCCTGGACTTGAAAGTACCATCCGATTTTCTAAGAGAATCCAGCTTGGCCGACTCGTCCTTATTAAGGACTCTGCACAGCCTGGAGGTCTCCCTTTCGCCTTCCAGTTCCTCACAATATGCTCAAAAGGAGCCTCATTTCGAACGTTGCATTCACGCTATGAGGTCCGGAGTCCTTATTCTTATTGCTTTTGCAAGCACGATTTAGAAATCGTGTAGTTGATTTCCTGAGTCTTTGCAATTCTTGGTTCCAACATGGAACCGTTTTTGCGCGTTGTTCTCAGAAAGTAGGATAAGCCTTTTCAAAGCACTCTAAACGTGTGCGAACCAGAGTTTCCAATCGAGCTTCTATCGCCAAAAGCGTCCTTAGTCGACTAGGGAGCTCCAGTTTGTCGCCAAGAAGTTCATTAAACTTTGTTTAATCCATTTTCCTAGGATTCCATCTTTGTATTACAGACTGTTCACCTGTAACAGTCACACTAAATTCTAATGAACAGTGATCTGAAAGTGAGACTTTGTCTAGCACTCGCCAGTCTTTCATCAACTCCAACAACTTTGAAATGCAGATTGTTAGGTCAATTACTTCACTTCTTCCCTGGAATATAGAGGCGCACCCTACGTTGTTTCCTCTCGGTCAGCGAGACAAACACAAGCCGAACACAGATACCCATTACGATTGGAATTCAAATCCGGGGCAGCGAGGTCAAGAGACTAACCTTCTGCCTTCTTGACCATCGCACAGCCATCAGTGACAGCAGTTTTCTAGTATTTTCGTACTTCAACAAGAGGAGATTTCCGAAATCAATTCATGGGATCAAAATATTTCATGGAGCATTGACCACTGCTTAGGAACTCGTCAAGGTTTCCCATTGCTTCCTAATAAACTCTACTCTTCGTCTTCGTCTTCGTATTTCTGCCAGTTTTAAATGGCACTAAAGTCTACAAAAAGGAGAAGAAAGATATCGTTTCGTAAGAACCGTCTCGGATCTAAATGGCGGTCATCTAACTACAACTCTTCATAAAACATGCAGCACTGTTTGGAGACGCTCAGATTTTTGGTTTCAACATCATTAGTCCATTGTTCCACCAAAGTCAAAACTGCCGCTTTCCATACGAAGACCTCTTACAAATTCGTCTAAAGAAATCTCATTTATGAGCAGAATCTAAGTCACATAAGCACAGAATCTTACAATTGTCAAATTTAACTTTTTCTTGAGGTTTGACAAAGAGACCCTTGGCAAAATCCGAAAAAATAACATAAAAACAAATAATATAGATATAGAGGTAAAACAACGTAAACAAAAATTGTAAAATTAGTGAATTTTAAAAAATAAATTAAAAAATATTTAAAATAAATAAATTTAAAAAATAACCATTTTTATAGAATTTAATAGTATAAATTTTGTTAATAATACTTAAATATATAGATTTATGTATAATACAGAAAGTTATCCATTTTTAAATCAATTTCTACCTGAAAAACACAAAAGACGAATGAGTACTATAATTTTCATTTAAATCCATTCCGCAGGACCACAATGTCGAGTAGGCCAACAACCTTGCAGAGATGGAATAACTTGCATCTACCCTGATCAACTATGTGATCAACGTGTGGACTGTCCAGGAGGCGATGACGAAGAAAACTGTCGATCAGGTGAGTCATCAAAACGGATATGGGAAATCAATTTTCTCTTCTTTATTCCTTTCCTCGTAAAAGAGAGAAAAGTCCCTATTTTATTAAATGGATATTTCTATTCTTGACACACGTATATATATGTATATATGTATACTCACCTCCTACACGTATACAAAAAAATTGAATTAATTAATGTTTAGGAAGAAAACCCACGAAAAACACACTCACAATTCCATCTAAAATCTATTATATTTTTATACAAACAATTCATACTTTCTACTATTTTTCTCATGCTGCATTAAAATATGGGGATTGTGTATATTATCTTAATAAATATCTAAAAATATTTTAAAAATAATAATAATTTCGAAATCTATGAAATTATGAAAAATCACATAACATCACAAAAATACAAACTAAAAATTATGATTTTTCATAAATAAATTATTTTTATTTACATAAAAAAATATGAAAATAATTTGGATAACACAAAAAATAACTGGAATTATAATATTATTTTTGGTTTCTCTAAAAATTATATATTAACACCACAGTCATACCAGAAATATATTATTTTTGTCCGGATGGGAAATTCACCTGTCGTGATCTATCATGTATATCAATTATTGGACGTTGTGATGGGAAAATTGATTGTCCACATGATCGTGCGGATGAAGAAAATTGTCGTATGTGTCTAACTGATTAGCAATTATATAATGCCAATAGATTGAACCTATTTATAAAATCAAAGAATTAGCAATATGGTGACCAGAATTTTGTAAATAATAACTTGAAAAAAATCAAACTAACAAAACTAATATTTTACCCTGCCTACAACTTAACAAACGCTACCTCAGCTTGCTTATATAACAAATGGCAATGTGATGATGGGACATGTATCTCAAAGGATCTTCGATGTAATGGAAACATCGATTGTCCGGATGATGCTTCGGACGAAAGAAACTGCGACGGTAAGTAGCTTTGGTGGTTGATTCCAGAAACTATTATAGTTTGGGGTATAATTTATAAATAGTACTCTTCAAACTAGTCCTTCAATTAAGCTGTGAAGGTAAGGGGAAAATTCTGCACAGCATGAGGTCACAAAATTATATTCACGTTCACCAAATCAAGCACTACTTTTCGAAATAATCACCCATGCACAGTAGCCTAAGCTAATTTTCGAGCATCAATTGCACAATCTTTTAATATAAATTATTTAGAAACCTTAAATGTAAGATGAGAAAATGGCCCAGAATATGATATGGGAGGACATAATTCAGGGTGAATTTCGCATAAAGGGATCTAAAAGGTATAAGAGTAAGAGAAAGCTGCATCAAAGGAAGTCTATATCTATATAATTAGAGTATGGGGGAAATTGTATTTAGGTACTATATCTATGAATGATAGATAAAAAAAAACTAAAATCATTTTAAAAATATCGTAGAGTTAAAAACTATTATTAAAAATATTTAAAACAAATACAATTGATTTCTATGACCCTAAAAAAAGTTTAAAAATTATAATAAAACAATAAATATTTTTAAAATATTAAAAAAATAATAATTAAATGAAAAAATTATAATTAATTCAAAAAATATTCGTAAGACTCATTTTTTATGACAAAAAACCACTAAAACTATTCATATTAATAGATTTGAATCCAAATAAATATAAAATAACAAAACCAAAGAACCTTTCAAAAATATATTACTTCCGCAATCTGCAACTCTGAACAATCTTTCTCCAAATGCTTATCTTATCTATCCATCCTTCGATCGTCCACTTTCCTATGCAAATTCAAATGGTCACATCAACATATTACCATCGATTATACCCATGTAAAAACCAAACTAAAACAATGGTTCCTGCAATGTAACAATGGACAAAAGCAAAAGGAAACCAACCTACCGTAGCAGGCACCTAAGTTTCCTTGTGTCCAAGAAAATTCTTTTCCATTTCAAATACAATACATTTTCTTCTTCAGCTACTGCTACAAAAACGCTCCAGAAGATTTCTTCATATGTAACCACAGGAATCTATCTATCTATATTAGTACCATCCACAAGAAGATATCACTATATCTAACAACCCAACAACTAACCCAAAGCTGAGATGAAAAACGAAGGCAAAACAGATACACTAGGAAAAACATAAAAATAAAAGTGAATTTGCTTCCTTACAATGGAATTGAATGAAAACACACGTGATGGTTTGCATGTATCTAAACTGCAACCTATACAAGTATCTAAGAAGAAGAGTATAAAAATCTAAAATGTGCAGAAATCACCATTTTCATGTTGATGCAAAGCTAACATATGTAACCTGGTAAATGTGTATATCTCTGAACTAGTGATTTTTAGTGCATAGACGTCACGCTAGACACAAGGGGATCGAATTTCAACCACCTGTTGGACTTTTCCGACGCTACATAATGACTCCGGCAATCTAATACAACGTTTGAGCTTTGGACACCTTTTTTTTGCATACTCACAACCATATCTATTTATGCTTATGGAAGCATTTATGTGTTCATATAGTTGGACTTGTGATTTTGTGGATCTAAATTTATATCTCAAAAGAATGTGACTGAAAAGTGGAGAAGCATTCCTGGATTTGTCCTTGGATATTGGATGATATTAGTGGAAACCGTGAGGGATTTAAGTAGGACCATTGTGGGATGAAACAGAAGAGCACTTCTTCAGTTTCACTATCTTCATTTCTTTTTCTCGATAATTCAATCTTTAGACACTCAAGGATCCGACCCTGCCCATCTTTCGATTCAGTGGAGCTATATGTACTCGTTTCTATAAGGACATATATTGACAGAGTATACTATGTCTGCATGTTCGTTGTAAGTTGCCCCCAATCTGGAACCCACAGTATTGTCTTAGCAATCCCGTCTTAAAATTTTCAGCTCTTAGTTATTGGCTCTTCTTCTATGTTAACCAAAGCCCAGATCCTTGGATGAACGCCTCCTTTTTTTTCCCGGTACCTTAAAATTAGCACCCAATATGAGACTTATTCAATTGGTTCGGTAGACCTTTTAAAAATGTTCAGCAATTGGCTATTTGCCTTCTCCAATATTGGCGTGCTCCATGGTCCTTGAAATAACGACTCCTCCTTAGCATAATTCCCTAAAAGTAGCTCCCAACTTGGGTCAGAAAGAAGTCAGAAGTCCCTCTTGAAACTCTTCAGGTCTACGCGGATGATCCTGCTCCAATGTTAACCCCAGTTCAGGTCCTTTAACAAGCAATTTCTGTCATATCTTTATAAACTACTTCATTACTGCCGTATTACCCGCATCTTGATGATTCTGAAATCATATCCTTTTTTAGAAGTCGGGAAAGGATAACTGGTCTATGAGAAGTAATTGATTGATATCATTCCCTTTTCATTTGTCCAAATTTTGGCGAGGTTCTCCAGTGTGAAGCTCTAAGGACTCTAGCTTCACCTTGACTCAAGGAAGTGGAAATCTTCAAAAGAAAAAGAAAGCCTGTACGCGCCGGCGTGTGGGATTCGTACCCACTAAAACCATCCCCAAGAGACCACCATAAGGTATTACATCACGGGGCTGAATCAGAGCACTTTAACTTGGTTACCTTTCGTCTCTATGCGGTCTCCTCTGCCTTCCGCACCTGTCTGTAAATAGATCCGACCATGGAGTTGATCGCATCCCAGCCTACGAGCACCTTTCCTAGAATTTCCTCTAGATTCTTCCTTTCTTTCAGGCAATATACTCCATCACCCATAATAAACTGGGTAAGATTGTAACTAATCTCACCGTGTCGTCTCTCCAACCACCCCTTGATGGAAGGGATGAGCCCGTGTGTCCACTCTTGGCATCTATTTAGAGGTCTCTCCCTTGTGGCTTTCTTCGTCTTCGATAAAAGAGAGATAGACTTGTATTGACATTGTATATGCTCCTCATTTCATCTGCTAAAACGTTAATGATGAATACTGGATCATCTGAGACAGTCCTGAATGTAGAGCACACCCTTAGGACTGTTCTTCTGTAGATTAGACTCAGTTTGTTAGCGTTAAATGTCACCTGCAATGCCTTTCCCCAAACTGGAGCTGCATAGAGCAGGACCGAACTTACTACCCCAGCTATAAATAACCTGGAAGCATGCCATACCCCTCCCATATTTGGCATCATACCCACCAGAGCCACAATTGCGGTGGATGGTTTGTCATAAGCCTATTGCACGTGTTGCTTATAGCCGAGCTTTCCATCTATCATCACTCCCAAGTGTTTGCTGGCACCCTTGGAAGTGATGATATGATTCCCAATTTGATTACAGGCATAATTTCCGCCGTAAAGACACTTGATGATGAGGATCATTTCCGTTTTTTCATCCACAGGTGCCACACCAAAATTCTCTAGCCAACACTTAACACCAATTATCGCTTCGTATGAGTATAACTCATCGAGATGCTTCGCGACTACAACCAGCGATATATCGTCGTCGTAACCCGCCATCGTGGCTTCCTCCGAAACCGGAAGATTAAGTTCATCGTTGTACATGATGTTCGACAGCAATACGAGTACCAGTACAAAGCACTGTGGGACACCCGCAGAGACAACGTCCTCCTGGTGTCCGTCATCAGTGTCATACTAAGCCTTCGTTTTTCAAATAGCTGTTGACAATAGCTGCGAGATAGACCAGAATACCAATCGCTTTCCGACGGGGGTGCATCCGCTTCCAGAGTTTCTTGAATCATTTTCTCTTGCTCCGTTGAATGTCGAGCTTGACGGTTTTGCGGGCTTCCTTATAGGTGTGCCCTTTTTGCCCTTGGTCGTTTCTGCCAACCGCCCTCTGAGTCGTTCTTTTGGCTAGGTGACAGGCTGATTGAAGGCTGGGCAGTTGAGTATTCCATCAGTAGCTTGGCTTTCTACTGGAGAATGTGCACCTCCTAGGCATGGGCGCATCACCTATTTTTGCGATGGTTTGGGCCACATGAACCGCTCTTTCCGACCAGGTGTCTGCTTTATTTGGTGCCATACCTCTATGAAGGTCTCCTTATCCAGAACTTTTGTAGATCAGCCTGACATCTTTCTCGGTTTCGGATAAGACGGTCCCTTTCCCGGTGGTTCCACCCATAGCTATGGGTGTAGTCCTCGGTGGTGTACCAGGGCATACCACGCACCAATGTAGGGCTGACAAAGGTTAGGTCTACGATTGAGGCAGACCCTCCTTTCTGAAAGATGCTGACATAACTTTTGTTAGCCAGAATTATATCCAGCTGAGTAAAAGCGGCACATTAATGTCCTGACTGATGTTCCTATGACTAATTAGTGCAGTGAGTACTTTACAATATATAGTTGCCGTTGGGAGGCATAGCCCTTCAATTACATCCCTAGCCCTTGGTGCACGGTCCTTCCAGAACTCCCCACACGTCGTTCGTCTCGGGGTAGTAGGGGCCACTACATTGCGTAGCCAGCAATGAAATTGTCGCCCCTCGTTAATGGGTGACCTATCCATTATCACTTCCTTCTTGAAACTTGATTCATATTTTCTCGCTCCGTCGTCGTGAACCTAGGGCAATGGAATACGCTAGATTCGTCAATACGCCACTACATACAGTCTAATTCAGTAAGCTACCTTGCACCAAGTACTGATGATCCTTCCTGTAGCAACCACCGTGTTCTCAAAGAAACTCGTTAATTTTTTAATTGGTCTCCCCGTTTCTCTCCTCGAACCATACCCTGCTGTTGGAAATGAGCTCTAAACTTGGAGCGTTTTTGTCACCGATCCTACCACATATTTCCCACAGTTACCCCTTAGTAACTCGAGGTTCCACGTGCTTTTTAAACTGAGCTACCGTTTGCCTTTCGCTGCCCTGATTGTGGGAAAACAGAGTGGCAATAATTTCAAGTCACCTGTTGTTTGCAGCTTTTTCATCACTAACATGTGAGTCGGTTTATATTGGCATTTTTGCACAACTGTTTCAAGCAGTACCTATTGTTGCCTATATTGCTCCTCTTGTTCGTTACTACCGGGTTTTCCTTTGGATAAAGCCTTCTTGTCCAAAAAAATGCGACTGGCAAAGTTCCAGTTTTGTGATTCCAGCAGTTATTGGTTACCTACTGAGGAGCAGTCGTCTTCGGATACTTCGGATACTTCCGTCACCCATTGAGTGATCTAGCACTCTTTCTGGATCGAACGCCACCCAAAAAGTATCCCCTTCAAGATCTTTCGCAGTCTACTAGAGCAACCCACCCACCATTCTCTGAGAGTTCTTCTTCTTGTACGCAGATCGCTTGGTGGCTCTCCTGGCCAAGGGGCGATCACATATGTCACATTCACTACAAACCTCAAGGCCTTTCATCTGAGAGCGTATGACGTGCCAACATTCGTGAAAACCACGTCCAGCTCCGCAAATGGTTCGATCGCAACACGCTATCTCACATCCGTTGTTCGGCCCACATGTTGAAATCCCCTAATTATCTCCCCACGTCTTCTCACGTCCAAAACCAACACACTCAGCATCTGCTCATAGTCGGCACGTGTATCACTAGGTAAAACGCAGCAGTTGTATATGTAAAGTCCTTTCATCTTCGCTCTGATAAAATCCTCCTCTAAGTGCTCCAATATATCATAGAAGGTTTGTTCTCTGCAGGCCTTGGTTCGTTCGATATTTAACCCAAATGCTTGGCTCCTTCGAACTTTGACCCAAATGCTATCGCCATGATTTCGATATCGCCCACTAATTGTGACCACATCGATATCTTTCTTGCGGATGGTATAGGAAAATAAATGCTGGGCCACCTGGCAGTGTTTGAGACTGATTTGCAACGGCCTCATTTGGATTCACCTATACTCAGGGCAAGGTGTCACAGTTCTTGCCCAACTGGCCTTCTAGTCCACATCCCCTGCTTTGCTTCGACCTGTCGTTCGCACTGGTACTTCGAGATATGAGCAAACCCCAAGGCATCTATAGCACGGTTTCAATGCTACCTGATCCCCGCCCCCCCCCCCACCTATTTGTTTGCATAGAAGGCTTCTAGCAGCGTCTTCATTGCTGACTGCTGAAATCCGATAAGCTTGAACTATTTCTCCAAGGTCGAGTTCAATAGTCCACCAGAGTCTGAGTGCTTGGAGACTTCGCCTCTCCCCCACCATACACCTTTTCCAAGAACCGGCGAACCTGCTCCTTCATTGTGATCCCGTCAATTTGCAAACAATAATGGTCTCCAGCTTGCTAGCAATTATGTCGGCTCCTTGTCCTTAGGATTTTCGGATTTGGTTTGAAGAATTTGTCCATGGTTACATTCCTAGATTTCTTCAGTTCCAGCCTAAAATCTCCTCTCCGAGGCGGTCTAATGCAACTAGAGTTTTCTCGCAAATTGGGAAGTTCTGCCTCTGCCTTCTCTCTCCCGAAAATGTCGTGGCATGACCCTTTGCCTGGTTTGGAGGTAATTATAATCTCCGACCGACCGTGTCTTCCTCGGGTCTCTCCTTCTCCGAAATTTCACTTTTCTCCAGGCTTCCGCATCCTACTTTCCGGGAATCCACTCCCTTTTTCAGGAATCGCAGTTAATAAATTTCGCCGGCAATTTCAGTCGTCCTGCTGATCTGCATATTTTTCTTAAGAGTTGAGCCCTTTTCTCTCGGTGGTTTACTATCCTGCTGATTTATTCAACCGCTTACGCAGCCTTTTTCCCAGTTTCTCCTCGCTCCTGTTTTGACTGGGCGTCACTTATGTTTCGCCCGACGTCTTCACTCCTCTTTCATCCTGGACCACACCGTACGTCAACCTGATGTCCCCCAATTGATCGCTACACTCTTCACACTGGACATTGTACTTTCAATCGTGGGCACTTCTGCCGGTATGGGTGAGGACCTACGAAGAATTGAGCTCCTTCTGAACAGATCCGTCAATGGAACCAGTCCTACTCTCTCCCTCTCATGTTCCAAATCCTCCAGTCATTTTTCTTTGGTAAAGCACGTAAATATCCTAATACATAAATGTGCTGACTGAAGGTCCTATGGCCTGTAGTCCTATTAGTGTAGTGGGTCCTCCACAATGCTGCAAATTTAATTATTAGATGTTCCTGCTGTGGATTGCGCATCACTTTCACTGTGCTTCCGAGTCTTCTTTTATAAAGTGGCGGTTGCGAATCCTTAAAAAAGTCGGAAGTCCATCCGTTCCCGCCTCAGACACGCTGATGATAAAATAAACCAACCTTTTGCCTTCTAGTCTCCTACTAAGTAATACCCAGTTAGTGATGTCGATATTATTCTGGCAGCAAACTGTTAGAGATCTTCAACACTATTTCGATCCCTATCTGCGAGGAAGATGACGCACTTGTTGAACGATGGCAACAAGTCTTTGTGGAAGCAGCAGTACTACCCAAGCCAGTTGTTTATGCTTCCATCGGCAAAGTTTAATCGTAATATTTCATGGGAATCAAGGAAGTTCAATGCCTTGTGATGATGCAACTAAAAGGAGGTTGCCCTCAGGGGACAGGCGACAACTTAATGATTTTGTGTCATCATGGAAGACCCATGCATCGGTTTCGATATCTATGGTTACAAGTGAAAACTCAGCCATTATCGACAGAACCTTCTTTGTTGGCCGTTTGAGCAGATTACGATCGCTGCCACTTTGGCTTATGCCTCGTTACATTGAACGACCCTTTTCCTCGGCCTTAGTTCGAGGCGACATTCTTTTATGTTCGCGATTTGTCCTAAGGAGTTTTCTTAAAGGATGATTACCGATGAATAAAATTTAGACCTGGTCTAGTAGGTGGCACCGAATGGCACATCTTACTGACAGGAAAGGCTTATTTCAGAAGGGAACCGATTTGACTGACTCCCAGTTAAATATGTGGCGAATCTAAGGCTATACTCTTCACTGAGAATCAACATGATTGCCTCCTTATTCACGGTTAGACCGTCACGTCTGAAGTTTAATTTTTTCTCTTGTCCTTTTTTGAGCTGATGTTCTCAAAAGTGGCTGCAATGATCTTGGCTTTACGAATTTGGCTTTTCACCGAGTCAAGACTAGTTGAAACTGGGGCTCGCAACATCTCAATCACTGTTACCACTTGACGGTGGTCACGGCGACCACTTCTTGGCTTTAAGTTTAATTACCGTTAACCTCCAGGTTTCCCTCTTTTCTGTGTCCCCTGAGTCTAGAATCAAAATTTTGTGTAGTCGAAGCGCTAGACCTCTCTCATTCTGAACATCGAGAGAGGGACGGGAATGTTTCACCGTCTTGCCAATAAAAGAACCCCTTTTGAAAATCTTTCTTAAAAAGGAGCGTTTTTAGTATCTGCAGAGGTGAGGCAGGATCTGACGAGTTACTCCTGTCCTGGTACGAAACCGTAAAGCCGTCTTTGCTTATTTTTGAAGCGTTGGATGCTAAGCCCAAAACGAGGGGTCCAGGGACGAAAAACAGTGGGATTAAGTTGCTCCCCATTTGGTCCGTCCGACATCAAGTCGATGCAGACTTCGGGTCCCTCAAACCTTAAAAAAAAAAAAAAACAGGATAACACCTTCTCCCACCGTCAACGCATTACGATGGGGATTTTTTCTATTAAATTCCGAAACAATTATCCAACACTTCTCTCAATCGTTTTCATCATCAAATTACCAACCACCATATTCCTCGCTCGTCTCAGCCTAGCCCCACGAACACACATAATCGCCTCTATACATTCATTTAGTCGCTATTTTACCTGGAAATTGGAGATTCTTTCCGCAATCTAAAGATCGTCGGCGGTGCATACAAACAGATTCCAACTACAATTTATATATCCAATACATAAAAGTGACATGCAACAAGTGCACCCAACTTACGATGTTAATACTTTCCGCAAGTATGCACAGCACTGAACATACAAACATGCTTACATTCAACCTTTCCAAGAGCATTATCTGCAGATACAACGCTAAGAACAACTACCTAAAACTACATGGAATAACCATGACTCTCATTTGGATACACATATGACTGCAAGTACCGAAAGATTCCACGCTAACCGACTAACCAATTTCCGGTAAAATTTCTCTGATAGAACATCAATTACTCCTTTAAAATATTTAGGGAAGGCGGAAGAGGGTGCTTTTGAAAATTGTGGGGTTAGAGGTAGGAATCGGCGAATTAGAGTAGGAGGGAAGTAAGGGTAAATCAAAGAAATCATCGACCCCTTTTGGGAACAACTAGAAAACTAAGGAAAATTCTAAAAATCAACAAGAACTCTAATAACAATAAAACTTCAACATCAAAGATTCAAATCAGAAAAAGATCCAACTCGCCACCCTCAAACACTTGAGAATACGAGTAGCATCCAACTACAAAGTGATTTTCTCACCTGCAACAGTTCCGCATCCCTTTTTCACTTGAAAGAACAACACCCTATCATGGCAGACACCTTTAATCCCCCCCAAATCCGCATGCAAGTTGTATATTGATGAATAAAATATTGGAAATTAGGGTTTCCCTGCTGTCAGCATCAATACTAATAATATGACTAGTGACCGTCTGAAAGCAATGATTGGACGAGGGTATGGAGGAAAATAGAAATTTAGATACTCCGGATATTGGATGGTTTGATAAACGGGGAAATGTTACTATGTATCTTTGTTGTTAGCTTTAGATAAAATTGAGAGTCTGTGTTTTGGATTCTGGTCTTTTAAGAATTATTATTATCAAGAATTGGCATTAAACTATTAGAAAAAGGAATTGGTAATGGGATATTACAAAAGAAAGTATAAACAATTTTATATAATTATTATTAATTGATAAATTATGAGGATAATATCCAGAGAAATATAAACCAATCATTTTCAATTCAGTTCAGTTTTTTGTGATTATTTTGCGTCTTTTTAACATTATTTTGATTCTAAAATAAAAACTCAGCCTAATATAAATATTTTCTACCATTATTTTACAATAAACTAAAAACTTTATTAATCTTAACTATTTTCTTTTATATTTTATTTTTAATTATTATTATTATTATTATAAACTAGAAACAAAACAAACTTGAAAATTATAATTTTTTCTATTTCTTTTCTATTTTCTATATTTCTTTTGTAATTTTCTTATTCTTAATTAGTACTATTTGGAAAAAACAACAAAAACATGAGTAGATTTCTAATAAAAGCCAAAATTAATATAACTACAAAATTTAAAATAATAACAAAAATAAATCATAAACTATAAAAAAACATAATAAAACTCAAAAAAAATGTGCTACGATTGTAATTATAATAAGTAATTATTTATTTATTTAAATATGAAAAATAATGAATTTCAAATGGAAAAAAATCAAATAATAGAAATAGAATTAAAACAAAATAAATAAAAAAATAATTAAAATTAATAAAAACAGAAACGAAAATTATGAAAAAAAAATTAATAAATACCAAAAGTTCATTTATTACAAAGAAAGTGTTATATAATCATCAAATTCATCCGTAGAAATTAAAAAAAAAATATCAAACTCACAAGAAACAGTAAACTATCTTCCAATCATTTTCAAAAACCACACTGTCAACTCATCCCAACCCTTTGAGTTTTCACACACTTGACACTCAACCCTCTGTCTCTAACCAAATTCAACTAAATTTAATATAAATCAGAGCATACCGAATCATCCTATGACTGTCGTCCCGGCGAATTTCAATGTGACAGTGGACAATGTATACCAATGAGTTTACGATGCAATTACGCGTATGATTGTACAGATTACACCGACGAAAGGGATTGTTGTAAGTAAGAAAGCACAAAAAAATAATCCAATTCAGCGTTGTCCATTTGAAACCTCCACTGTCGCGTCATTCAGAGATATTGCAAAGTAAACGTCGAATTTTCAATTGTCTGTCATTCATCAAGACTATTCGTTTTCGAACATGATTTTTTTTCAACGTAGAATAAGGGAAAGGATCTGTTCTGAATTTTCCAAAACGACAGAGTATTTATGTCTCGTTAGTGTCACATATTCACGCATATCCTTGCAGTATAAAGATTTCGAAGCTTTATCTCTACCTTCATATCAGGGCTTTCTTCTTTTCTTGAATTCATGAACCATCATTTGATTCTGGTACCATAAAAGTAAATGGAAGTTGAGAACTATGTCCTCTAGATACTAGTCAGTAATTTGTCAGAAAAACAGCTTATAACACTTGCTTAACTCCTAGCTAAATATAAAAAAAAATACCGCCATATTTTAGATCAGCTACATTGAGGCCAGAATTGTGCTGCTCTCTGGTAACAGCATCGAACAGTGTAATTTCTTTGCACCAAAACGTCAATCCTCCCATCATTTATTAAAAAATTATAATATCTCCACCTCTTCCTTACATTGGCTACCGGTTGCCAAGCTCACCAACCCAAGTTTCTCCCAGTACTTCTCTGTTAGGAAACCAACAGGGAAGTACTTCTCACCCAGGATTATTTTGTCCCCTTTTTTGAGGAACAATAAAAAAACAGCTTCAGCAACCTCAAGTTCAGGTCCTGCCAGCAGCGAGCTTTGCTCCTATTTGCACTGTGGAGTCTTCTTTTGGCTGGTCTGTACTCCGTCATGGTGGATCTCCCAAAACTTGCCCCCATCTACCGGTGACACCAGCGATTTCAACACGATGGTCAAGTCGGTTAGGTGCTTCCCTCGCAGCCTCCCGTGCTTAAAGCTACGAGTCCTGTTCTCGCCGCCATTTCAAGGATTCTTTTCCCTCTCGAGTCTGGGTGAGGCATATTCCATTCAAGTGCTCTGGCATTGGAGTCACTTCGACCAGCATCCGCCCCTCTGTTCCCAAGATACCGTCCTCCAGAGCATCAAGTCTGTATCAAAAGTCCCACATCGTCTCATTCGGTGTTAGACAGACATTGAAAAATGTTACCTCCAAACAGTGAATCCAGACAAAACCGTCCCTCTGGCCTTGGACAAGAACCCTAAGATGAGCGCCCTGAACTCAACTAGCAGCAGTGCCATGAAGCTGGGTCCTTGTTTGGGTATTGTCCACTGATAGGCACTAGATTTGATCTCTGGACCGAACTGCACTAGCAACTCGTGAGGAGTTTCACTCCGCTGCATATTGATCTATAGGAAGCAGATCAAGTTAGCTCTCCCCAGTTTTGCACCGCTCCGAGCCTGCAGTGTGTACAACACTCTCATTAGATGCATCACAACCCATGCATTGAACGCAATTCTCGTTTTCGTTTTTGATATTCGCTTTATGACCTATCTGGTCGTTTCTGCGGCATGTTGCCCGCCTGGCTGACCACAGGGAGGCTGCAGATGTGTGCCCATAACCCAAATATCTGTAACATTTGGTTCGACCCGGATTCGTATCCTACAAATTACCCAACCAATTTTCTTGCTGTTAAGAAGCTTCCTCACATATTGCTCGGCAATTTCCACCGCCGTAAATTTTTGGAGTTCCTCTCGGAATTCAAATTATCCAACTCCATAACTCCTTATGACCTACTTTAGGGTCACCCAAAAATTAATTTTTTTAAAAATCCGTTTTCCAAAAAAATATCGGACGCATGTGCTTCTTCTGTAGTTTAGAACTGCAAAGACTCCTGGATGTTCTAGGGTTGCAGCAAGGTTGCAGCTAATAACTAAAGAGGAAGGCAGGAGGGGTCGTCATGCCGAACGGACACAAATTTCGAGGTAATCTCTTTGTCTTTGAAGATGAAGAGCTATTTTTCGTTGTGGTATGTTCATCTAATGGGAAACAAACTGTTCAAATCGTTTTTTGAAACTCAGTAGAAAATCTTCTACTAAACTTCTTTCCTCGGTGGATGCTACAGGCTTCCTCTGAAGATCAGAACCGAGTGGGCTCAACCTCCTTGTTCTTATCGCAGCAGTCATGGGCTTAGGACTTTGTTACATCAAAACTGCGCTTCACAGAGCTAATTGGATTTCTTGGCACGACCGTTGATACTTACCCACCAAAATGAGCTGCACCTGTTTTAGGTGCCAGAAATTTAGAGGGAGGTCTAAAGTTTCAATAAAGGCGAGTTCTGGCCTGCGGGGCATCCTAACCGCGGCTCCGAACATGTCAATTCAAAAACCCAACAGGGGTATAGATCATATCGACCGAAAACCATCGATTTAAACCCTTAATAGTCTAAACTTAAGGAACTTAGGGTCTTGACGTCAAGCCACGTGCATACCTATCAGAACAGCAGGGCGAGCTTTCGTTCTGTTGAAGAGTTATTCTTACGGTGACATATGAGACGTAGATCACGCTGACCAATCGCACGTCATACACAGGATATGCTATGGGTGTCGTAATTACGGTTTTGAGCGGAATAGGGTTTGCCAGCCCTATTCAAACTCCAACCTTGTAAAGGTGCAGTCAGACCAAGCTAATGAAGCAGGCGCCTCTACTGAAAGAGCTCTCCACGTGGCACCATGCATCGCCAAAGCCTATGACGCCTCCATGCCTAGGAGCTGCTCATTACCCAGTAAAAATCAAACTAGTGAACTTGCCAAAGCCAAAAGAGCAACTCAGGACTCATCGCCTATAAGAAGTCCTGCAAAACCATCAGTCAATAGAATAAAGCTGATGAAGACTTGCGGTAGAATAGGAAACCGCAAACCCATGGGTATGGAGAATCAATTGGTACAATTTGTCCCGTTTTAAGGCGCGGGAAACTTGCCTTCACCCTTTTCCGTTTGCAGTTTTTTTATTAAGAAAGGACTCCCAGGGATCCTCACTTGGAGGTGGAGATATGGTTTGGTGGTAGAGCTGTTGGTGTTGGTTCAGGGGGCATTTCCCAGGTTTTGTGTCCCACCGCGGCACCTATGATAACCAGTCGTCATTCTAAAAAGAATCTGAGTGAAGACCATTCACTCTCCGAATATGTTCCTTGCTTAGTTGGACCATGCACATCCGCTAGATCACTGAATTGACTGATTTTTTGACTCCTTGTTTGATACAATATTTTCTGATAATGCTTTCCCTTTAAAAGTTTCCTTTTATTCACCAAATTCGCAACTCTCCTCCACTAACATATCAAATACTCCTTAAGTTATTGTGATTCCCATATGACGAATCAGGCTCTTCCACCATTGCCACGAAATATCTCTTGAACCCTTCAGTGCTTACAGAGTGTTTGATGCTCAATATTTACAAGCAACTCCTTCTCCTATCCTCACTCTGAGAATGCTCGCAGGCCTGATGAGAGCGGATGGCAAAAGGAGGCGGGAAAGGAAGGATTCCCCCCGGGCCCGAAGTTTTCTGGGGCTAACCTTGAACGCTATCACAACATGCCTAAATAGATATTATTTCAATAACACCCGCGCCGGCCTATGATCGAACGGATCCTTCCCTTTTGTATCCAAATGTTTAAGAAAAGAAGGACATATTTTCCACACTAGACCCGTAGATGTTTCCGCCCATCTCCATGTAACCTGGATTAAGGCGTGTCGAGAAGTCAGCTGGTCATAACAGGTAGCCTAAAATTGGCCTGAACACCGAGGTAAATGGAAAAGAGCCTACCAAAACTTGGTTTTGGGGGGATATACTCAGACTCTTTCATTTGGTAAACCCTATACCCTGTGAGACATAATTTAGAGGAGGCAATCTTGGGTCGACATGCATATATTCGTTTGAAAATATCTGGATTTCTATCACAAGCTACATTCCGGGTATCAACTGACTCAGTTGTGAATGAGCGCCTAAGTCAAATTGAAGTAATAGTCCTGGGCAAGCGAAAAGCAGACCACATTGCCTCAAAGGGGATAGTTATGGTCTTGAAATAAAGTGATCTAACACGATTTAAGGGAATAAATAATTAGATTTTCCAATTTAAAGACCCAGATAAATGCGTGAATTTCGATTTCTTAGTCAGTGATGTATTGATCAGATCCTTGGTAATGTATGTAGGGCTATACAGTACAACTCCTCGAAAGACTTACCAAGCGACTACGGTTGACTTAGACAAACTGATGACACTTTCACACGGAGGCGCAATCCTGGAAAGAGCATTGACTCCAAAAAATACTGCGCTTAACCTTCCTCTAACGTGATCCACGTTTTCAGTTAGTTGGACCTATGAATTCTTATAAGGATAATTGATTCTAAACATCCCTGCAACTTGGCAAGCATATTATACAACTTTCACGATTCTGTTCCCAGCGCACTTATATGTTTCCTATTTAGTCCTTCGTGAAGCTTGGGTAGGCCTGATGAGAGAGGAGGAGTAAGGGTTGATTCTCGGCGGGCTTGCAGATTTCTCCAAAATAGAGAAAGAGACTTCAAAACAAAGGGGTTCATATTTACTTCTGATCCTTATTATGCATGAATGCTTCACGAAAGCATAAAAAGGTACTAATCGGTTTGACCAAAGCCAGGCCAAATTGTCAACGAATGCGGCAGGACCTTAAATTCATATTGTGCGAAAGATTAGAAGGTTGATATAATTGCCATATTGCAGGGAGCACGATATACTTGAAATTGGGATAGGTAGTAACTAGAACGGGTTGAGCGTAATGGTAAAACCATTCAAAAGCCATATATTCCCACGGATCACGGAGACTAATCTCCTGCTGAAAATCCTTTAAAGATTTTTCCTTCAGCGAAGAGGAAATCGTGGCTGTCATCAGAGACTTGGAAGATTGGTATTATCAACAGGAATCAGAGAAGGGCTACTGGAAATATGCAGTGCAATATGCAGGACCGAAGTTTTGGGTCAGGAAGGTAAACCTAATAAGGTCTTCTAGCTCGTGGTAAAGGTGGTATGCAGTAAACTTGCAGGTTGACTAGACCTGATGAAACTTGCAAGTAAGATACCTAATCCTGATGAAAGGGGAGGAAAAAAGTTGATTACCCTTGGAGCCGGAATAGAGACAAATCACGAAATAACAAACTTTAAAAGGATAATAGAGGGGTCCACATAATTTTTAACCCGAGCCCGAACTTCCTCTCAGCGGTCCTGAATACTCGCGATATATAACTATGACTTCAATTCTCGTCCTGTCGGCTCTTTTATTGAGAAAGCTTTAGAATAAGAACTCTTTCCCCGTTTTCCTGGAAGGAGCACCCCGTACCATCGTTATGATGAGCATGAAACTCTTCAGTTTTAAATCCCATGTACTGTTCTTATAGAATAACATATTCGCTCCAAATTTGTTTCCGTTGCAACTTGCTGTTTCCCTTAGTACTCGTTTTTCCGTTATCGTTTGATTAACCAAGTGGCCTTAAATCTTCATCCCCCCCCCCAATTTTGACAATGATTCGAGAAGGGGGGCCTTCGTGGAGCATCCAGATCTCAAATTTCTAGGTGTTAATTAAAATTTCCAACTCCCTCTGCCAAAGTTTGCACAAATTCTGCCAAAAATGGACCCCCAAAAACTGCCTTCTTTTATTTTGGAGTTAAATATGAAATTTTGGAAATAAATTGGAAACCAAGCCAGTGTTATAATACCACAAATTATATGTGTCCTTGTTAAATGTTAAGTTTAGCTCAGTTCAGTTTTATTTACTCTCATTTTTCAGAATTTATGTTTTATGTTCCATGGGCTATTTTTTCATTTCTAAATTTATATGTTGATTCTATGTTTATGTATTATATTCATTTTATGAAATACTATTTATGCGTAAACTAAACGAAAAATGCACTAACCATTAAAACATTTACACTTGAGACTCCTGCGCACATATTCGGCAGTGGAAGCAATTTTAAAATATGAAGTTAAGAATCATTAAATAGAATTAGTACTCATTTGTATTTAATTTTTTCAATAAATTATCATTGAATGGTATTTTTCCATATTGAATTTTTGAAATATTGAATGGTATTTTTCCATATTGAATTTATGGTAAAGGGCTTTCATTAATTTGATTAGTTAAAAAGCTCATTTTAGTTCTATAAAATAATAAATTCAATTTTATAATTAAAAAAATATTGATGATAATCCTCCATCGGAAATCTGCCGAATTATCTGTTTAAAAATGTTGGTATTATTTATTTAAATTAAATCTATAAATCAAATAGTAAAGCTGAAATTTTTTATTGTATATTCAGAGCAAAATTATATAAAATTAATATCTGAAATTGTTTCCATTCTAATATAGTCAACGAACATGGCTTATACCTTTTTCTCTATTCGTTACTTTCAATATTTTTTGAACAACTTATCATCCATAGTCTTTAAAAACTTGAAAATTTCATTATAATTCACATTTCATTATTATTAACAAAAACATAACCATCAAAATAAAATTATTATTATTCTAATTTTTCTTTTAACCAAAAAAAAAATAAATGAAAAGCTGCTAGACGAGCATGTGACGAGCATAGTGAATTTGCATGTTTAACTGGTGAATGCATACCAAAAGAACAACATTGTGATGGAGTATATCAATGTAATGATGGATCAGATGAAAGCAATTGTATATCGCACGAAAAACCGCATCAACCTCCCACTATACCACGGATAGGTATCATTCATTTATTTCATTATTATTGGCTTTTATTTATTTTCAGCTTTAATTTTATTTTATTCAAAATTTTTGGGATTTTTAAATTTTTATTTATGAATTTTCAATTCATCTCATTTCATTCAGACATATCATTAAATATTTTAAATATTTTAGCTTCCTAATATTGATATATACAATATTTTCAATAATTTATAATTATCATATTTTCCACCAATCATCAAATTAGCTTTTTTTCCTTTTGCTAAATATTATTTTCAATTATTTCATGTATTTTTATCTGGGGTATCTTTCGGTGGAATGGAATTCATTAAAAAAACAAAAAAAAAACAAATCAAAATTAGAAAACAATTGCACTTCTGATGAATTCGCATGCATCAATGGAGAGTGCATTCATAAATTAGCAGTTTGTGATCAAGTAGAAGATTGCAAATATGGTGAAGATGAAAGTTCCAAATTGTGTAAATGTGCCGACCATGAGGTGAGTTTCAAAATCATAAAACAATTGGCCAGCGTCATGCAATCGTTGTTTGATATAAATGTCTTCAAATTATGAAAATTTTGGATTTCTTGGAAACTTTTTGAGAATTTAGAGAAGGGGATTGTTTATGTTTTCCAGGCAAACCTTTAAGTCGAATATTTAAATTGCAAAATAAATTTTAATTTAATATTTTGCAAGAAAATATTAGTTGATTGTTTGATTTTATTAGAAATAATACGTTGAAAATATTTTAATATTTATTTGAAATTATCTATTTTATTTAATTAAATTGAATTTTTAATTGTGGAAAAAATCCCTCTCTAGCTGTTGAAGAGGTAATTCAATGGACATTTTTCCAATTCACCTCTCTTTCTTATTTATTGTTTTATTTAAAAAAAATTATTAAAACTTCCAAATTGAAGCCGTTGATGATTTAAACCTAATGCTCTTGTGGAAAAAGTTTTCAAGAAAAATCAAAATACAAATACTTTTCGAGTAAGAAAACAAAATGTACAAACAAATTTTAGTTTAAATGTTTGCGTGGCGGTGGATGCCTACCAAAATCATTGGTTTGTAATGGAGAAAGGCAGTGTTATGATGCAAGTGACGAAACGGAATGTCGTAAGTATTGGAATGCATTTTTTTACATTTTTATTTATTTGATGCATGATTAAAATTAATTTGAAGCATTTTTTCTTTTATTTATAATTTTTTTAATTTTATTTTTTTTATTTCAATTGAGCTTCATTTTTTTTACTTTATTTTACATTTGTTTACTTTTTTACTTCATTTTACTTTTCTTCTTCTTCTTCTTCTCAAAAAAAGTATTTCTTGTTTTCGATTTGATTCTTTATTTATTCTTGAATTCCTAAAATTTCAAATCAAATCTTTATTTCTTTAGTCAAAAGGTTACCAGACCTTATTTATTCCTTTAAAATTATATTTTTATATTTTATAAAAAATTATACTTCTTTAACTTTCTTCCGAAGTATCTAAATTTTAGTCATTAATTATAAATTTAACTAGAAACCGGTTTCAATTTCATCTTCAAATTCAACAATCTTATATAATTCTTCTTCATACACGTCTAATAATTTATCAGTTTTCAATCTCTCGAAATTTTATTTTTGTTAATTTACAATCTATTTTTATAAAGTATGAAAAAACTTTCACTGACCTTCATTATTTTTGGTTTTTTTATGTATTTTATGTTACCGTTGATTTGTATGTTAATTGGTTTTAATTGTTTTTACTTCTTTTAATAGTATAAATTTTTTATTACTTATTATAACTTTATTCATTTATTTAAATTATCACTTATTATAACTTTATTGATTTATTTACTTATTATAACTTGATTTATTTCTAATTTTAGTTTTATAAATTTTACTAATTTATAATTTTTCGTTATGCTCGGTCAAATCTTTACTTGTTAATTGGTACAATTATCACAAAAAATCACGTATGCATGATCAGCAATTCAGTTAATTCAATTATATTCAGAATGCTATACTCAATATATTGTATTATATTTATTGTATTATATTTTTATATTCACAAATCTATTTTTAAAAATTATTAAATTAAAAATTAAAATTATTCATATTTGAATACCATTTTATGTTTGCTCAATTAAAATCCATTATTTAAGCAATTGAATTAACTATTGAAGCTATTAAAAGCAATATTCACTCACTTCATTGTTTTCGCACGAATTGGCATACTATCTTTAAGACATGCATGCAACAATCAATATAAATCAAACAAACAAATAACACATACAGAATATATTGGCTAAATGTTTTTATTATTGGGAATGATTGTGCGGTAAATTCAAATATTTTTTAAGTGTTAAATGTTTTTGGGTAATACTTTCTTGACACAGTTTTATGTCTCTATGAATTATTATAACTATTCAGAAATAGTTACTACGGGGAAAAATATGATTCTATTCAGAAGAAATTCTGCATAAAAGTTTTATGATTTTAGTTACTTTGGTGGTATTATTTTGAATTAGTCACTTTGGTTTACTTATTTGTCATTCCTCTGGTCTGCCGGGCTACTCACTTTGTAGATGAGATTTAGTGACAATCAATGCATATTTCTAATTATATTTTTTAAGTCAAGGGGAAAAACACCAGATTAAATATAACAATAGTGGGTCCTCAGACCACCCATCCACAAGAGCCTTCTTAAAATGTTTGTGATTTCAAGATCCTTAGGATCTTTTAACAATAAATTTCACATTGCCGCCAGTACAATTGAATGGAGAAAAAATAGGTTTCTAGAATTTTTATGATTAATAAGCAGAGTTCAGTGAAATAATTAATAGAAGAGTCCATTTATAAACCATATTCAGAGTACTTTTATACACACTTAAGTATACTACGCATGACTTGCTGCTCACGCTGTCAGAGCCCTTGCTATACACTCCCTGTGTGCGACGGTGTAAAATGTGATGCTTGTCAGTAGCTTGTATGCCCGATGGAGACCTTTGTCGGGACTTCCAATTGATTTCGGCTCCTCCCAGTGTTAATGCGTATCCTGTGTATTACTGGTCCTTCGTAAATCCGTGCTAGACTCGGTGTTCAGATTTCTATGAACCCTCTCTTTGCCGCCCCCCAATGTTCCTCCTTTGGATCCTAGTTTGGTCCTAGTAGCTCAGCACGCTTACGCTGTGCGCGATATCCATTCTCGTCGCTACGGCTGAATACATTAGTGATAGCACTAGCTCTCGGTAGTGTGGATTCTTCGACAGTTTCGTCGGGTCTGTGGCTGTTTTCAACCTTGATGTTGGACTTGTTTCAGTGTCGCTGGAACTTCCATGTATACTTCCTCGTCGACTTCTTCATGGAGATATGCTCTTTCCACATCGATCTGGTGCAGTTTCGCTCCCATTTGTAATGATATGAGTGGGAATAGGAAATTGACGCTTAGGAACACTTGCTTCCGGGGAAAAAGGCGTGAAACCTAAAACTAGAAATCTGAAGGCAAGTGTACGTGGAGCCTAGCCGGGAACAATATTGAGAATCTATTGATTCTCTATCCGACACCACCAAACGAAGTTGGGAGCCGAAATAGGCTATCTTCCACTTGATTCAGAAAACCTGCAAATACGAAATTAGGCCTGAATCCAGGAAACGTCGGGCCCCACGTTGGGCGCCATTAAGGGACATCCTTAAAGTGAATAACTAGCCTGAGGATGTCGAGGAAGGGTGGGAACCTCAGAGGCCGTGCTTTATACAAGATCTGAGGCAGAAGAGACGATCATTGAGACGGTGATCCGTCGTGGATCTTCTCCTCCTTGATCGCGGCACTCGGGTCCGGAGACCTACGGCTCCACGCGCGCGGTCGAATCGTTTTTTTTCCTTTTAATTTCCAATTTTAGTTCGCGTTCTGTTTATCATTCGATAGGCCGTCGCGAAATCCGTATTAATGTCGAGTTTAGAATCCGGTGCGGACCCATGCATCGGAATAGACACGTTGGTTTTTAGTAATGAAGCGTGAGGGATCAAAGCGCTCAAAGGACCCCCCACATTCCCGAGCCTGGCTAGCACAGAGGCGTGCAAGAACGTGTCGACCGAGCACTTTGATGGAGTTTCAATCTTTGTGGGCGGACCTTCACGGTCAATTTAGCCAATTTGTTTAGATTTCTGGGATAGCTCTGCCCTTTAGGTCGTCATCGGCCACTCAGGATGATCGACCTGATCTCTTATTTCCACTTGTCTCATTACACATTTCAGTTGATAATGCCACCAGCAATATAATGGTTTCAAGTCTTGCCACTGGTGCTGGTGTCTCATCGTAGTCGAATCCAGGTCTTTGGATAAAGCCTCTGGCCACTATTCGAGCCTTTCTGCGCTCGATTTTTCCTTTGGCATCTGTCTTTTTTTTTGAGTATCAATTTGGAGCCTATTACTCTCCCTTGCTCTAGATGCTTTACGAGCTCTCACGTGTCATGTTTGAGATGAGAACGTATCCCTTCTGCTATAGGACGCTTCCATTCGTACGATTCAGGTCCTTGAATCGCTTCTTCGACATCAATATCTACCATTAGAGCATTTGTTGATGGGTGTCCTGACTTCGGGAGCAAAACTAATTTTTGCCCCTTCTACCGGTCGGGGAAAACCCCTTCTACCATGCATGTCTCAAAAACGCTGGTTTTAAAAGCGAGTTTAAGAGCTCCATTTGGAATAGCATCCAGACCGGGTGCTTTGTTATCACCAATTCTTCGGCAAATTTGCGCAAGTTCCTCCTCAGTTACCGGGGGAAGAGCGCCATCACGATATCGAGTCGAAGATGCGGGCAGGTCAGTTTTGGTGTTAGCCCTCTCATCTTCTTCATAACCATCCTGTACGCTGTTCCCCAGGGGCTTTGGTCTGCCTCTGCGTAAAGTTCCTTGAAGCATTCTCGCTTAATGGTCCGTATAGCCTGCTTAAGCCTACCTCGAAGGTTCACATATAATTGCCGCTTCTCGTCGAAATCCGGTCTCCCTCTAGTTCGTTGGCAGATCCTTCTAGCTCGAAAACATGCATCCCGTAACTCTGCGACCTCTTCATTCCACCAATAGTTTGAGCGCCTTTCTGCGAGGTCTCGCCGCCTCGCATAGCAGCGTCGCATGCTCTCGTTATGCGTCTCATCATTTGCTCTACCTTTTTTGTACACCACCGGGATTTTGGCCTCTTAATAGCATCTCTATGAATGCATCCTCTTCAAACTTTTCCACGGACCAGCCCCGGTTTCCAACTCCGAGGGAGCGCACATCGCCGGTGTTCGTAGTGCGACGCGTAGAAATCACCCGCTATGATATAGGGTTTCGGCTTCTTGCATCCGGGACTAGCATTCCTTCGAATTCTACTATCGTCGCGCTTGGTGGAGAATAGCAAATATATATATATAGATAGCAGCTATTTTTGCCCTGACGAATCCAACTTCTGGGAACTCCATCACTCGAATAGCTTGATTTTCACACGCCCATATTGCCGACTTGCCAGTTACATCTCGCTATTATGGCAGCTTCGATACCCTTCGCATAGATGGTCTGCGAGAGAAGGTCTTGCGCTGCTTTGCAGTGGTTGAGCTTGATGTGTATCAACCTCATTTCTTTGCTGCATTCAAGGTTCTTCTAAAGACTGGTCATATGCTATTGCCTGCAACGTGCCGACAGTCGGCGTCCTTTTTCTCCTTGCAAAGCATACATTTGATCTGAGCCTTGCACTTCCTGAACATATGACCTCCTCCCCCACATTTTCTGCAACTTTTTGACCAAATTCAAGGCATCTAAAACGGCATTTGAGAGGCACCTGCTCCTTGAGTCGGCAAACGACCCAACCTATTTTTACTTTACCAACCGCCAGCAGTTTGAACGCTGCTTCAGCTAGCAAGCTTATCGCTGCCCTTTGCGTGCCTCCATATATGTTCAGTCCCCTGATTGCGGAATCTTGCAAGCCAAGTGGTCCGAACTGCTTTGGTTTCATTAATGTCCTTACATTGTATAACAATCTCCTGCTTTCTGGCCCGTACTTGTGCTTCTCCTCCTAAGGATTTCTCCACCTTGCCGGGAAAATTTTCTACCGTTTTGCCCGGAGACTTCTTCAGCTCCAGCATCAAATCTCCTTTTTGAGAGCGTCTGATTCGCCTGATGTTTTCGCCAAGGTCCATCAGCTCAGGATCGGATTTGACCTTCCTGAGGATATCGGCGTAAGTCATATCACCTTTTTTGGAGAGGGTAATTTTTTCGGGCCGTAATCTTCTTTTCCATGCTTCCTTGGTTCCTTTTTGGGGCTGCACTTCCCTTGGGTCGATTGAAGCCGGTGCCGGAGTTTCCACGATTTTGGTAACTTTATTTGCCTTCCCCTTTGCCGGTGGGAGGCCTTTTCGCCTGTTCGCGTTCTGTGTGGATCCGAAGGAATCGTCCGCGCCCTCCCTAGCCCTTTTTTCAAGCTTACCGCCCTTTGGATTTTGAGGGGGTGTCACTTGTGTTGCCTGAGTGATGCTTGATTTCTTCGAGGCATTTTTTTCGTTCTTGGCACTATTGTAAAGTGTACGAATGGTACGGACCATGTTTTTGATGGCCTGGTGCACATTGTGTTTGTCCTTTATAAATTCAGACAACTCAACTATTTCACCTCCAAGTAGAGCAAACGATGATTCGTCCATATTCTGACACTGCCCCTCGGCTTTTTTTTCCCACTGGGCACTTCCGCATTTATTAGCCTTCCGGGAGCTTCCCTGATTTCCTTCCTTCATCAACTTTGATTTCGTAGGAGATCGCAGAATCGTCGAGCTTCTTCTAAATGGATCAAACACTAAGTTCTGCAGCATGTTCCGACCAGGTGTAGTCACCCCACTATGGGCTAATGAATGACTAGTTTGTGGGACATCTTCCGTGTATTTTGAACAGACGTTTTCGGGAATGATGCCTCTCTCTTCAGACTACTTGTAGTATTCCATGCAACGGCGGTCAAGTAATCCACCACCGAGGCACTGCAGTCGAGGAATATCGACGGCCGGTAGCCTGCTTATCCACTCCCAAAAGCCGCCGGTACTGAGGGTCCGAGACCCTGCACCGTAACTTTTTCTCTCCGTTCTTCTTCCATATTGGTTTCTTGTTCTGGGTGTCCTTCGCATAGCCGTTTTTGTCCACGGGTGGGTGTTTTTCTCCCACCTACCCGACCTGCACATAAACATGCCCATGCTTGCACATCTCCAAATGGGTACATGTGCATATTCCTAGGCATCCGCCAAGCATACCCCTATCCACACGAAGGGACGCGCCTGATTGGAGATCTGTGAACACTGCACAGGTCTGTCTCTCTGTCTGTCACACCCGATTTATTCGGAAACGGCTGTACCGATTGCCACGAAAATTGTCAAGAGCGCTTGGTCTGTTGTTCCCTTTACATGCAGTAAGTGGCGCTATTTTTTGTTAAGTTTAAGGGGGGCTCCCCATACATGGAGGGTGCAAAATTTTTTTGACAAAATATGGCCATGTGGAATATCAAATAAAAAGGCTCAATTAGTACTTTTCGAAACTGGTCCCATATTTGATATCAAGTTAAGCATAGGAGAGTGATGTCTCAAAATTTGACACCCAAAAAGAGTAACACGTCTCGTTCTCAGAACCTATCTGATTCTGAGCATTACTGTATCTCCAACAATCTGGAAATGATTATAGAAGACTAACCATGAAAAATGTCAACTGCAGGCTTAATATTAATAACATAAAAAATTACCCTTTTTCATTAATCAATTATTGAGTGACACTGGCAAAAAGAACTACTTCCACAAACTATTATAGCAAGCAAACTATAATTTCAAAAAAAACCTCGGAAAATATTTGATAATTCACCCTTGATATGGAATAGAAACTTCTGGTTGTACCATTTATTTTATTTATTAAATTTGGGCATTTTCCCCCTTCTAAAACCACTAGCCAATTGCATTTATGCAACCACCCCTCTGAGATTTTTAGGGTCATATACATAGTTTCTATGATTTTTTTTCACAACTGGTGTTATTTTTACCAAAATTCTAATCACACATCGATGATCACTTCAAATAAAAATAATAATTAAAATTTAACAACACAATTAAAACCGAGTTTTATCCTATACTTTTTATTTTAGTTTTTTTTTTAATTTTATTTTTAAATTAAAAAACAATCCTTTCAACTTTTTCAATTTTTTCAAAATTTTAATTTTTTTTTTTGAACTAAAATTATTTTTTTTTCCGTGTGAAAAATAAAAAAAAACACAGAAAATATATTTTGTAAAACCATAAAATTTTTATAGCACTATCAAATCATACGGACGGAAATAATGAATGCCCATCTGATGCCCCATATCGTTGTAAAGATGGAAATTGTATTGAAAATACAAAACGTTGTAATGGAATCGACGATTGTCCGGATAAATCGGATGAACTGAATTGTCCGCCAAGTTTAAATTATGATTACGAAGATGGTACCTATTTCTCTTTTTCATCACTTTTCAACTATCAAAAATCTACTTTCTTTTCTATTCACTCTCTTTTCTTCTTTGACTGTGATAGATAGGAATACGTTTTGTTTGGGGAATGGTGTGTTAGAACCTTTAGTAGCGGAGATTCCGGTGATTTTATGGAAGATACCTGCACAGGCATCTCCCCTAATAGTAGCACTTTGATCAAAAGACTCAATAAGCTAATGGAACTCAAATTGTTACTACTTATACCTAAAAATGGTTGTGTCGAAAACCAAGGAGCTTCCATTGTTGTTAATATTGAACCTAGTCTACCTTTTTTATTTCAAATCTTTCCGTTCTATTCTTCTACTATGTTTTGGGGCTAGTTTCACATCAACTATTTTCAAAATGTTAAATGCTAAAAACCAAATAAATAAGTGATATAGTTATAATTATAATATTGTAATAGTAGTTACAATTATATAGTTACAATTATGTAGTTATAATTATATAGTTATAATTATTGTAGTTTAAAATACTCCAACTCTCCCCAAAAAAATATGTGCAACTAGCCCTAACTATTCCTTCGATTAAACTCAAGATAGTCAACTACATATCTAACAAATCATTAAAATAAAATGGAAACCTTTCATATCCTCTCTCTCTCCAATATTTTCATCGTAATCCCTATAGAAACCGTAGAAGTGGATACTAGTAAATGTGCTCACGACGAGTTTGAATGCGATAATGGGACATGTATATTACAAACTTTACGTTGTGATGGCTATCCTGATTGTTTAGATGAAACCGATGAACATAGTTGTCCTCCTCTTGAAGGTAAAAATAAAAACTAAAAACCAAAACTATTGTTGTGTGACCTAATATCTACTAAATTCAAATTTGATGAGTCAAAGTAAATTAAAAATTTTCTGTATAAAATGTATCTGTTACTCCGTTTTACTAAAAAAAGTTTGAACCCGTATGAAAAACTTGAATATGTTGTCTATCGGCTGCATACTATTTTTAAAAAAATATTTGAAGTTAAATAATACTAAAATAATTTTATACAAATTTTTACAAACCATTCTTCATATTTAATTGAATTTAATTGAAACGTCCGGTCTACAATTCATTTAATTTATTTACTGGTGACATATCAGCCTAACGAACGCACCTCCCTCTCCATCTCCGACGTTTACAACAGACAACGTATTCGATTCTAAAAAATCTTCTTATAAATGTATAACTTTTCCCTGTTTGTTTTTGACTAACTATTTTATAATTGAAAATGAAAATTTCCCAAGTGTGACATCCTGCAGCTATGATTCTACTATTAAAAGTCCCGAATTCATCTATTTTCACCATTTTACACAATTTCAAACCCCGAATTTTTCTTCTACGATGGTTTGAACTTCTGAGAAATATAACCAACCAACGAAAATATCTTTAGATTTTTCTTAAAACTTTTCTGCTTTCCTATTGACATATCTGCAATTTGTATTATCGAAATTCACAAAAAAACAACAATTAATAATTCAGATATCGAATGTACTTCGGATGAGTTCCAATGTGATGGCCAAACTTGTATCTCAATTGATGGAAGATGTAATGGTGTTCATGATTGTAAAGATGGAACCGACGAATTAAATTGCACAAGCTGTTCAATTGATGCATTCCAGTAAGATATTATTTTGTATCTTTATTTTGTTACTTTAATTTCAAAGTTTCAATGAATTAGTCATTTTAATTTTCTCATTAATTTACCCAGAAGTATCTTTTCTCTTGATAATTGTAGTAACTTAATTGAATCTTTTTTTAAGCCCTTCTTCCATAATTTTTTGTTCTCTATTCTTTTGAATTTATATTTTCTCCAATTATTTTATATTCATTTTATTTTTCTGTTTCTTATTATTCATTCAATTTTAGTTGTAACAATAATATTTGTGTGCCCGAGAGTGCACGTTGTAATGGACGTTATGATTGTCCCGATTATAGTGATGAAGATAATTGCGGTAAGTGTTTGAGAAGAGGTTGATTAGAGAGTGTGTAGGTTGCAGCAAATTAAAGAAAGTTTAAGAAAACATGCTTGAATCTAACATTGCTTGAATGTTACTTTGGTTCCTATAATACCGTCTTATTGCTATTATTATCTCTTCTAATGCGCTGAGGGTTATTCTCCTCAATAATGCAATTAGCCTTCTTTTTTATGAACTCTTTGCTTGCTTTTGACTTTACAAACCTTTAAATTGTTAAACCTTAAATTTTTTTTATGATATTTATTAAAAATAATTACATTAATGTCTCTCCTAGACCTAAATAAAATTCTAAAGATATTTATAGCTCTTAAGAGCTACATTTTGTTACCGAATATATTTCCCGTTGAAATCGGTGACGTCCTCTATCTCGCCTCTGGCTTGAAAAGCCTGGATGAGAGGAGATGGTAGATATTTTAACAGACAAGCAGATATTTAGGTTGATTTTCTAAGATATCGTTTCCAACCTGGATAGTAGGAGACGCTGTATGTATCAGGCAGTGAGCGAAACCTGGTCTTCAAAAAAGCCAAGTATCTGCTACCATAAAAAATCCATTTGGATGGGTAGAAAGGCCAAAAGTCTCGTTTGCAGTTCAAACCGTATATCACGTCACCGACAATAGCGTGGATCACTGGTGACAACATAATCAGTCGGCTTCGAAGTGGTCTCTTTCAAATACCAAACCTCTGAGATCACTTTTGGCGTCCTACGTTCGGTGTAACAATTGATCCAGTGACGCCAGACTTCGTGGGCACTTTTCACAAGCCTTGGCTTTCAAAATCGATCAGTTGCTGCAGTAGATCGGATGAGGACCCTAGAAGTAGGGCACCCGCACAAGCCCCGCTTAGCTCTTCGGTCCGGCACAGAGTCCTACTTAGCATTGTTAAAATACTGCTGGGCTCCAGATAGTACGACACCATTAACAATGTCCCTTCAGCATACTTGTCGATTGATCCTGCTCATTCACCCTCGAAAATGAGGAAGAAAAAGCGCAAATTCAGACCCAGACCCTGACCGATTTCAGATTTGTGGTTACTCTTTCGTTTTAATGATGACTTGCCTACTACCATTTGAAACGATTCCCGTCTGTGAAGACGATCCGGCTTAGTAACAATTGTTGAGACCCCTTTCATTACCATAATCAACTTTTGCCTTCACCTCCGTTTTGACCTGTTGCACCATTTTGCTCGGTCGCCTAATCTTGATCGAGTCGAAAGGCTCTGAAACCATCATCGGTTGGTCTTTTAGTCGTTTGCCATCGTCTTTGAAGTTGTGGCCAATCTTGGCAAGTGTGGTTTCATCAGCGCGAATTACATGTAAATTCTATCAGTGACCCCTCCATCGCAATTTTTCACCAGCTCATGCAACCCCATATCAATCTCAGATGTCCTCATTTCAAATATGATCACTGATTCAACGCAAGATTTTCCTCTCGATTACCGCGAGGCATCATGCATTGTCTATTATAGTCGGTCAGCATTCAGAACTATAGAAGCAACAGAAAAGAGGACTCTTCAGTAAATTTTCGATTTGAACCAGTAGTGAAAGACCACTTGATGCGTGATGGAAATGGCATTGATCCGAGATATTTAAATCGGTCAGTTCTGGGCAGGTCCCTGCTGTTGACAGTGATAGTGTCTCCGTCGTCAAATATTCTGTTTTATTCAAATTCAATTTCAGACCGTCTTGCATGAGGCGATCATTCCACTTTTGAACAAGGTGTTCTAGATTAACTTTGCTATGACACGCTAGGAAGACATCATCAGCATAGGGTTGTGTGAAAAGCGCTTAGCTCATCTTCAGCTTTCAATTCTGATCCGACTATTACATCCTTTTGGAAGTTCTCTTGTTCCAAATAACGTTCTCATCTACGTTAAAAGCTATCATTGCTACTTAACACTGCCCCATTGTTATGCTTCTTAGTCCAGCGAAACTTCGACGTTCAAGTTCCCCTTGGAGCTACCACCGAGGCCTATAAAGGGAAAACCTTAATTTAAAATCCAAGCCATTGCCACTGTCAGTGGTCACCAGACTGAAGCAAAACAATAAGACAGAACGTTCCATTATCCTCCCACAATATAAGTTCGGGAACGAAGTGGTGAACGCCGAACCCACCTTCCCACAAACACGCTAGCAAAAAGGCAAAGAAAGTCTCGATAATCGTAAGCTTCGTTGAAACTGCGCTTAGGAGCTGGCGAATCAAGACAGTCGAAATTCGCCTCTTCGTTGGTTTTTCGAATAGCTCTGCACTCGTGGTTTGATATACATAATTAACTTGGATGTTGGCTTGGCCTCTTCAACCCCACAGCTATTAAAAGTGACCTAAATTCGCGATCAAGTGGAGGGGGGCTGACCACTTCGAAAGCTCTACAGTTTCTTACGAAGTTGGTACCTCCATTTCAAAAATTAATCACAATTTGAACCAAAAACTCAGCTGGAGAAGGGTCTCAAAGCAAAACCTACAAAGAACTTGCAAAACCTACAAAAAACTTGCAAAACCTAAAAAGCCCAAAAAAAAGTTTATTCCTTTCAGTTGATTTCTTCAAAATGCAGGGTTCCTTAGGTGAAACTCATCCAGGATGTCCCTTTTCAAAAGGGGCATGTATCGGATTTGGAGCCGCTGACAAGCATAAGATGTTCATACCAAATACCTTCAGATAATTTTTTTATTTAAGGATTTGGGAGTCCTAAGTATGTATCCCCTTGATATCGAATAGGACCAAATAGAAAGCAATTTGCCCCCACTTTTTTTTGGTCCACGGACTCCTCTTTTGGGCTAAACAACGCAGTATCAATGATCAAGAGGGGACGAACCAAATTTATGGAGTCCGTAAACCAAAAAAAGTGGGAGTAAGTTGCTCTCCCTTTGGTCCGGTCCAACATCGAGTGAATGAATGCTTAGGACCCCTCAATCACTGAACAAAAATTTCTTAGCAGGGGCCATATTTTGGTCTGAAGTATGGGAGAATTGACGTTGGACATATCTCGCACCCATGTTGTGACTTTTACGAATGGGACACAAAAAGGTGCGTACCTATAATGCCTGCGAACGGCTTCGGTGACGCTGCTCCCTCCCCCTCCTCTCTCCTCTGATGAATATCCTCTGCCCTGGTACGTAACCTTAAGCTGCCTTCGTCACCACTCGACTCTTAGATAAGTTGAGGAGGAAAACGTGAACCATAGCAGGCCGTACCTCAGCGCCTTGAAAAACTTGTCCCATTGCAGATGATACTTTAATTGAATGATTTAATAAGGCGTCTTCTAGCTCCCATCCGAAAACGAGTGAAGACCAACGATAATTAAGAAACTGAGTGCCATCATCAAGAAGTTTCGGACCAATTTTTGGAATGATAAGGGACGCTAACCATTAGGCACTTCAATTCAGAGAGCGAATTGGTAGCTGATTGTGTTCAGAGGACGAAGTCACCATATCGGGGTGAATTAAGGCGATACTTCAAGGGGCCAAGCTTAGAATGGGACAATTGCGCTCTCAAAGAAGAAGGCACGTAATGTAACTCGCACTAGGTAGCTTCCCAATTTTGTCCATGGAGAAATGTCGTTTCTGCTTGAACTATTGAGTCTACGAACTCTAAATTAGATTGAGGTCGTCAACTAGTTTCGAATTTGTTAACACCCTGGAAAGTTATTTCACAGTCGCTGTAGCTCAGCTCTCTCTCTCTCTCTCTCTCTGCCCCCTTCCACTCGCTCAGATGAACTTCTGAACGGACGAACCAGGCAACGTGAACTAGCTTTTGTATGTCTTCATGCTTCTTATCTTGATGAGATGATCCCTTATGAGCCGAACCTCGAGATTTGAATTAGCCAAGCTGGCCGAGACGAGGAGCAGCTTGAAGGGGGGGGATGAAGGTAAACCTCTTGACGCAAAGTCCATTGGTTTTACTCCACAGAGGCATATTGCCACTTTGCCCATTGATTGGGCTCTTCAATGGATAGAAATCAATTCTGAACAAATTGCTTCCATTCTGATGGATGGCTTAGGATCAACGATAACGTAACTAATGTATCGGTCCATAAGTAAAGGGGGAGAATGAGTCAGTCTGATAAGGCGGCCTGGTCTGATTATGCTTCAGGTTTAAGGTTCATAATTCGGCAAGTCCGCACACGACCTCCTCGTGGTGGCCAGTGGAAACCGTCTTCGGACGGGGCAAAATTGTGTACCATCTACCATGGCTGAAAGAACAAAGATTGGTTCTTTCGTCCAATGTAAAGTATCTGAGTGTAATCCTGGATCCAAAACTAAATTGTAGATTGAAGAGAGAACTGAGGGTTAAGAAAGCCAGTATATGTCTACAAGAGAACCTTTACAAAGAAATGGGGTCTCCGGCCGAGGATGGTTCCCTAGATGTACACCGCTAAAGTGCGTCCAATCCTAACATATGGGGTCTATTGTATGATGGCGGGCTTTGAGCAAAAAATACAATAGGATGAAGCTTAATTGGATTCTAAGAACCGCGTCTGCAGGTGCTACTGGGACTTTGCAATCCTGGTGGATGCTCTCAATGTACTCCTGCATCTCTTCCCCAGTCCCCCCGTCAGACTACGTGGATTCCGGATGATGAAGATCGAAGTCCTACGGCCACACTAACATCCTAGATGAAGTACCTCGGGAAATCTGGGTATTCCCCGCGAATACACGCACTGTATCCGAGTCATATGGTCTCCCATGTTTCGTCAGTGTATTCCAAGTGGAAGTACTGGCGATATTGGAAGTCTGTCAATGCCTGCAGCGGCCATCAAGGCCTTATACTCAGCGACGACATCCTGCAGGGTGATGGAGTACGCTGAAAGTCTCCCTCCTCTAGGTTCCCGGGCATAGAATCATAGAGGGGAATGGGTGGGCTGGCCGATTGTCCAGGCAGGGCTCTGCTCTTGGCAGCCCTTCGGCCGATACAGTCGGTGTTTCTCTGGCGGCTGTCAAGGGCGGAGTTCCACGCACTACTTAGCCTAACCTGTGCCAAGTCAAAGAGGATTTGCCCCACTTTTAACATAGCCCCATCACGATAGCTTCTGCATTTAAAATCACGGCGGTCTGCACGAGGCACTGGCCCATAGGGGACCATGCCGACAGGCTTGGCATACCCTACCATTCGCATTCCCCAAGCTTCGGAAAAGGGGAGAGGCCCTCACTTCCTCTGCCATTGCCAAGCTCTAGCTAGAGTCAGATTACGGACATTGGGTAAACAATTCTTTGGGGACCTCAGAGAGATTTCTAGCCGCAAGGTGAGAGGGCTGCTTTCTTTCATGAATGCTACAGGCTGGTTCTGAAGTTCTGAGCCGGCTGGGTTCTGCCTCCCTGCTCTCAGCAGTCACGGTGTTAGGAGTTTGTGGCATCAAAATGGTACACCACAGCGCTAATTGCGCTCTTTGGAGCGGTCACTGATACCTACTTACCTACCTAGTCTGATAAACTTTGGTAACTTCCAAGCTTGGCATATTGACTGAATTCAGTGGTGTTTCCCCATTAATTCTTCTGAGTTTCGGTTGATACATGCAGCCATGCGCATAGTATACGATGCTTCTGGAAAGGCATGCAGTTAACAAGATAACCCGCTTCTCAAATACTTCCATCGTTAGGCAAGCTAATCAGATAATTTGCCATTCCATTGCAGCCAGAGCTCTTAAATTTTTGTTCGCACGATAACAAGAGCTCAGAATTCAAGGTTGTTCAAGGTCCAGGTGGAAGTTGAACTGAGCTAAAATACTTCAAAGAGTCGATGGTGCGTTTCTATATTTTCTTAAGGGTTAAGCTACAGACTTTAAGAAAACCCTAGAACTTCAGATTTTGTATCATCGGAACCTTGATCTAAGGGGGCACAGCAGTACCAATGGAGGAATATAACCCAACAGTTAGCTAAGTTAGAAGCTCACCAGCCTTTTGGGATTAATGAGGTCTTCAATGATGACTCGGGGTTCCTACAACGTCTCAAAGTCGCCAAAAAATCATGAGGCTGTACCTCAGCACAGAGTACGGAAATTTCCAGCCTCCTATCCTGAATAAGCTGAGACAGAACTTGCACTGGATGGAATAGAGTTGGTCCTGTACCATAAAAAAGAATGGATGGACAAAGTTGGTGGGTCGATGGAGTGAAGCCTTATCCAGAGAGAGAAACTGGAGCTAGAATTTTGTGGTAGCTCTGCTGCCCCCATTGACTACAATCAATCCACAAAACTATTTGGCAAGATCTTCCTCCAATCATTGAAGCTATTACAATCATCTTTAAATCTATGTGGCATAACAAGCCTTTTAAGATGATCGCTTCAAGGTTGTCCAGAATTCTATAGACACCATTTACAAAGCCATGCAAAAATTGCTAAAAGGGCCTTAATTTTTTTATCCTGGACTATATTTAAGAATCTCAACTCTTATATGAATGATACCGTGTAATAATAATCACAGTCTCTTTTGAACATAACAATAAATTTTCAACCTTGATTTAGCTCGTTAGTCAAAATTGCTAATTCACGTACGCTAATCCCCCCTCCCCCCACCAAAAAAAGACTACTTAATCTTATATTCTACTTCGAAACTATTTTTTCTTTTCCCAAATTCTATTGTAGTGCCTTAAAAATGAATCCCGCAATAATGCAATAATAAAAAATAAATTTAAAGATTATTTATCATTTTTAAATTATTTATTTATTTATTTTTATTATAATATATTTATTTACTCGCCCTGCGCCTGCTTATTGCTTGCTTATAAAATGTTCGTTTTGAATTTTATCAATCTTTTAGTCCTTTTGAAAAAATATCGCGCCCAAGCGATATAATATGTTTTTATCTTCTACCATTATTTGAATTATCTTTTCTCTTTTTATGCTCATTATATTGTTATTATTATTATTATTACTTCCATTTGTGTTGTCAACATTTTAGTCGGTTGTCCGCCCGATCAATTTCAATGTGGTGATGGTCTATGCTTAGACCGTAAACGTGTTTGTGACGGTAGACCACAATGTTCAGATGAATCTGATGAAGCAAATTGTCCACACGAGGGTAAAAACTATATTAAAAGTTTTTATTTTTTCTTTTATTTTATTGAATTTTTGGTGTGGTTTTATATTTTATATTTTTGGTCTCTGTGGAGACTTTTCATTATTGCTTTGGTAGTAATGCTAGTATGGCAAATAATTATTTTCAACTATAGCCAAGTTCGTAGAAATAATTCTTTAAATTGAATCAATAACAAAGAATTATTTGAAATGTTGTTCCACCTCCTAGCCAATTAACAGGAGAGGTTCTTCTCTTAATCACCCTCTGTTTGAAAATGGTTAAGACAAACATTCCCGTTAACGGAATACCTAGTCACAAATCCAGCAAATCCATTCGTGATGGAAATGGAAATTCATTTAAACATAAAATATATATAATAATATTTATCCTACACTGAACTAAAATAACAAAATTAAATTACAAAAACAAAAATTTAAGCCAGAAATAATTTATGAAGGCTCTCATTTTTCTCTTCTATCAATTTCATACATTATTTGTGACTAATAATATTATTTCCATATATGTCTAACAAATACATATTTAATTGGTTAACCATATTGGCATTATTGGCAAATTATTACTTATAATTTTATAATTATTTTCAGAATCATTTATAATATTCATTTTAATATATTTTAACAATTATTTATCATATATTCCATTTTATTTTATTTTTTTATTTTATATTTTATTTAAAATTTAACAAATCACTAAATTAACTTTATTAAAAACAAATATACTACTCAAAATAGCATCTACTACTAAATGCGGTCATGATGAATGGCAATGTAAAAATGGTCAGTGCATTAACATAGAGTTTTTGTGTGACGGGGTCGATGATTGTTCGGATGAATCTGATGAAAATTCAAGCACATGTAACAGTGGTAATTAACTAAAATTCATTTTATTAATTTATTAATATTCATATATTTAACTTCATATCAATTAAATTATAAAATTTATATTAATTTTTTTATTATTGGAAAATTTTACATTACTTTGTGTTATTTGTGGTACATTATAATAGCTTAAAATGAAACATATATAAATATCATGCTACATTTCATTATCAGCCTTGATTTGTTATAAAATATTTATAAAAGTTTAATACTAAAATGCATCTACTGATCAAATATTTGGGATCAATCTAGCACAATTATAAAAATGGTGAAATTTAACCAATAATACTTACCAACTATGCAAAATATATATATATAAATAAATTTAGAAGGTTGAAGATATTTTTAAGTGAATTTAACTATTATTTTGCCAAAAACAAAATCTTTACTAAGAATTAACTGAATTTTAAAGCATTATATTGACAATTTTGCTTTAAAATAAAATAATTTTCTTTTCAATATTAAAATATACTTGGAGGTAAATTGTCTCAACTTTATCACATATTTAGAATATTTGTTTTGGCACTAATTATTATCATCAATGCACAGAGAGTAGTTGGTGTAAATCAAAAGAAAAAAATTTAGTCATTTTTTTTATATATGTATATCTATATCAACAGCACCATTTATAGAATTCAGCACTATTCGATGCAGCATGTGGTTTTAATTTCAATTTTAGTGTCATATACCATTACATTTTTTAATATACAAAACAACATTTTAGTAATTTTTTTATGTATTTTATTTATTATATTTTTATGTATTACATAGTTACAATTCATTCTTATTAAGAATTAGGTGGATATGTCGATGGGCCTCGACCTTAACAACTTGTAAAATTTTAGAAAAATGTTTGATTTATTAGTGAAGCTCTTCCATGTCCCTGAATACTCCATTCTTATTCTATATCTCACTGATGAGTGAAAAATATATTTTTGATAATAAATTAAAATTAAAAATATAAATCATCTAAAAAAATTTACAAAGTATCTACTTAAACAAAAATTTCGCGAGTGCTGAAATCTGATATAAAAAATAATTAAAAAGTCCACAAAAAATTTAGCAAAGCATTTCTTCTGACTACACCAGCCACACTACTGTGATTACCAGTATCACCCATTGTTCCTAACACAAAAAAAAACCAAACAAAAAAATCTTTCTTTCTAATTTCTCCATCATCAATCATCATCAACTTGGATCAACACCATATCCATCATCATGAAAACCATTGGAAATTGAACTTTAAATCTACCAAATGAGCGTAGAAAGTCCAAATATCACATCAGACGATTGTACTTTTGATGAATTCTTCTGTGATGATGCGTGCCATTCACGATCAATCCTTTGTAATGGAGTAGTTGAATGTTTAGATCGTAAGGATGAGGAGGCTTGTATAACTACCACTTTACCTACATATCTGGAAAAGCCTCAACCATCATATCCATGCCCGGAACTTACTTGTCCTGGTAGCGGAAAATGTTATAGTTATGCCGAACGATGTGATCAAACGCGCGATTGTGATGATGGTTTTGATGAAAGTGAATGTAAGTAGAATTTATTTGTCGTCGGTTATGATAAACAGAAATTATCTACACTTGGGTATTAAGGACAACAATTAAAACTTATTTACTTTTAAATGATAATTCAACGAAGGTCGTGTGCAAAACCGCGGTGAATCAATGTGCCTGTCCTGATTGGAAAATTACCGACAAAAACCTGTTCAACCAGCAGGCTTCCTACTTTGTTGCAGAAATTCTCTGATGATGTCTACCCAAACTTCAAGAAAGAGGTCCTTTTTCTGTATCCGTAAAATTCAACTCCGTATCCATTTAAGTCCGAGTCGACAGCAGCGATGCTACCTCAACGCAGATTCTCTCCTACTTTCCCCTTTTTTAACCCCGACTTTGTTCCAGACCTATGAGCCTCCTTTTTGGGCTCATCCATCTCTCGGGACTTCAAAGCTAAAGTACCACGTTCAGCAACTTTTTTATCCCAATCTTCTTTCAAAGAAGAACCCTTTCGCCTTTCCAAAGATTATAGGAATCAGGCTTTAATCCTGCTCTGCATTTTTCCGCTTCCCTTTGGCATTAGTGATGCTACTTTTGTCGACCAATTGGTTCACCATTTTCCATCTCGTCCATCTCTTCACAACCATATGTTTTGCTGTATATATTTTCCACCTTCGCTAAATTCGAAATTTTTATTTCCGAGAATATTTAGCCCCATTTCCGTAGGTCCCATAGGTTTGCTTTGTACTGATTCTTCCTGACAAAGTAATGCAAACTCCTTGGTTCTCGTTGGTGATTTGCAGCGAGTGACATAGTTCCATTTAAGTTGCTTTGGATGTCCACTTACAATTCTTTTACACCATTAACGCTCGCTTGATACTTTTCTCATTTTGAAGCATCAAATGTTACCAAAGCCAGATACTACTGTAACCCTGCGGCTGTTAAATTATGAGGTTCCACTCCCAAACACAGCTGACTCTGGAATCCTGAACCTCACCATTGTTGATTTCACTGTGACCTCACATTCATAGCGGTAACAATGCCAGGTTTTGCCTCTTCGTATGAAGTCCTGTCCTCTTTTTGAATCGGCGTCTACCACATGCAAGAAGCCACCGATGTTTCAGTAAAAGTAACCTCGAAGGAAATCCCCTCAGTTAGCTTAATCTCATTGCCAGTCTGACCGTCTGCATGTCTGACCTTTCAGTTGTATTAATCCAAGTATTTCCCTTTCCCTTAGTTTATGGCGCGCTGCATCAAATGAACTTCGGTTTACCTGCCTCAGAATTCTCCCAGGAACCGTATACTTTCGCCGACTTCCTACAAATTCGCCTATCCGGGAAGAAGCATGAATATCCCACAACCGGTTACCGTACCAACTTGCATCAGTAGTTAGTGTGCGGATTTATACCTGGGACAAAATAGCTACCGACCAGCTTTCACACTTCTATCACTTGCTGAACAACCTTGGGATAAACCACCCCCCTCCCCCCCCTCCAAAATCGTTGCATACTGCCTTGCTTGGAGCCTGAGCAACCTTTCTGCCTTAGCCTGCTTGGTTAGTTAAAAGCTAATTTGGCTGGGTCTAGTGGTTCCTCGAGAACTGACTTGTGATAGTATCCCACTTCCTTGTGGCATCCTTTAAGGACCTGGGAAAAGCGATCTACACCCCGACATTTGTCTATTTTAGTCAAACCCCGACAGGTGTAATCTAGAAAGCCCATCTCTACAGGCTGGTACAGACAGGCATAGGTACCACTTTATGGTATCCAAATTTCACGAAAGTTGAGTGTTTGCTAGCAAAGGAGTCGAGTTCTTGTTGCTATTTCGGGTCCCTGATCTTTCAGAGCCTTTCAAAATCTAGCCAATTACGTTCTCCCAGTGAAATTTCCAGAACTAGCCAATGACGTCATCTCCACATTAAAGACTAAAAAAATGAAAATTGAAAGTAAGCACTGATTTCGTTATTCGGTCAAAACTAATTCATTTGATGAGACCATTGCACCCCTTAATTCTTAAAAACGCATAAGGAAGCGAAAGGAAAGAGCTTATATGAGTAGTGGGAAGTGCCGCTGATAGTAATTAATAACTGGGCACCAATGACAGAAGGAATTTACTGAAACGCAGGAGATCGCAGACCATGCACTTCCTTCCAGGATTTCTTTCGTCATAAAGCTCAGCGCTAACATCAACCATGACTTCAAGTTTTCGGCTGAGGGAGTGCTTAGACACATCACTTTAGCCTTATATTTTTCGACGCTGATTTTTGTCAAGCCCATCGTCGAATTATTTTAAATTCAAGCTTGCAATAATTGCTTCGGTTGCTCCCCAGTTGCCTTTGGACATTCTAACGCCTCAGCCACTTCTGCACTCTATCCCTGGAAGGGGTTCAAAAGATCCAACCAACTATCACCCCCGAGGCATCAAGTCTTTGCATGCGGTACATATCTTGATGACTTGCCACTCATCGCAGTGGTCAACACTTAACCTTCATTAATCAGTTTACTTGGGGCATTCAAGATTTGTCTGATGAAGACAACTTGTGCGCTGATGGTTTGTCCTGGATCTCGGAAAGCAACATGCTAGCCGCAGTTGACTTTTCGATAGTCACTATGGCAGAAGTATGGCGCAGTTTTTCACTGCCTGCAGTCACATTCCAAATACATGTTCAAGGAGTTGTCTATTTCAGGTCACGTTCCTCTGTAGGCTTCGAGATCTGTGAAAAAGGACCTAGCGTTAACAAAGAAAATTCCAAAGCCGCGTAAGGAGCGTCATAAGCGGCACAACGTTTTCACGCCCGGGAGGAGGCATGCAGTACAACGTTAGAGAGGACACCCCGAAACGCGAGAAACAAAAGCAAAGCTTACTGCTGGCAGGACGACGAGGTTATAAATCTGCCACCCAAAAAAGCAGGACTCTCCAGAAATCCTCCTCACTTAATACCGAACAGATGGACCGCCTTGTAAGGGCATTTTTCCTAAATATCTTGTACGCGTTGATGACAACAGGCCAGAAAGCATCAAGGACTGCCCGCTTTTCGCCATAAAAGGCTTAAAGAAGCGGTCTCCACCCGCCACAGAAGTATATACACAGACATTCTACCATTGGCCAGAGCTAATGTTCGGTGCATTTAACACTTACTTGGAGAAAGACATTTTTCCTTCCCGCTGGAACGTAGTGGGTCTTGCAATGATCAGGCTATGAGATGCCAAACCGACCTTATATGCTCGACATTGCTGGGAAAGTACTTGAAGGGCTCATGAAGAATAGACTCACTGAAAGGATATGTGCTACTGTGGACTTATCCCCAGCCAGCTCGATTTCGGAGGGTGAATTCTAGAGGTCGCAATGCACTTCATCAAGCAGAGATATATATCCACCGAACGCTTCTGACATCACAGCACATGATGTCAATTCCATAGGATGGACCGATAGGCCAGACACGCTAGAAAATTAGCTTCAAGTGCAGTGCTATTTCTTGCAGATATTGGGGGATTATTTAAAACACCGTTCTCTGCCTTGTGGGGTGCTGGAAGGCCAGAGAAGGATGGAGACCACGTTGAAAAGTAGCCCCGGGGTTCATCCTAGGTCTGGAAACCTCTTACGATAGTCATTTAAGATTTGACATACCCGAAGAGTTATGCAGATAATGTTGCGACACTTGTTACCGGAATCATTGTTCAGTAAGGGAAAAGGAGACTTGGCATATCGATGCAACGGACAGTCGGTTGGATGACTTAAGTACCTTGGATTGACGCTCGACTCGAAGATAAGCTGTTTTGAGTAAATCAAACGGGGGCGAGGATTTAGCTAGATTTTCGGCCTTAAGTCGGTTAATGGCCAATGTTGGAGCTCCTACACCTATCAAGATAGGTTACTCCCATGACTGCAACACAGTCCGCTCCGTTCAACAGCGCGGAAGTATGGTTAACAGACTCAAGGGAGGTAGTTGCTCGAGAAGGACGCAAGGGGAGGCAACCCTCTTGGCAGAATCAGCCAAGAAACAGAAGGATCCGTGCCCGAATCGAAAGCGTGGTTAGATTGATTATTTTCTTATCCAGCTCCTAAATAGGGATCGAGGTTTTCATTTTCAGTCTTATCTGTACAAGATTGGGAAATGAGGATCACCTGACTGTGTGCTCTGCAAGGGAATGGTGGACGGCACTGATCATACCTTTCTCTTCTCTTGTGGAAGGTGAAATAGGATTCGTCAAAAACTTTATGCAGACATAGGGGAGCTGCCCCCAATTAAAATTATCAGAGGGACCCTAGGAGATGCTGACTGATGAAGTTGTGTTGTGTACTACGTTCGAATTCTTCTTGTTATGGAGAAGATTGAAATCGGCCGTTGGGGGTTTTGACCACTAGTTGGTTTTGCTAGTGAAAGGGTTATCTATGTAAGACTCGTCGGTCTGGCGTTTTATTTACGAAAGTGCTACATATCTTTCAATGAAGCCTGGTGGGTTTTTTGAAACCTGGGGTAAGATCCTCCCTTTTATTGCTGTTGAGAGTGAGAAGGAAACTTATCACGTCTCCAAAAAAACTGACTGACGGTTTCGTCCAGGGCCGAGACAACTCATCCTCAGTGATTTTCTTCTAACAACTTAGGTGTTTAACCCAAAAGGATGGACCACAAGAGAGGAAGCAGATCGCTTCCCAAGTGTTTCAAACCGTCATCAAGTCAATGGAGGCTCAGAACTGCCGCAATTCTCAAAGAATAAAAAATTCATTACGATTTCCCTGGCAGCTTGCTTTCTACAACCTATATACTATCACAAATCCTTTTTAGTAATTCGAATAAAGTTATGGTACTACCCAAACTCTCGTGGGTTCTCCATTGTCACTCCAAGAAGTGCAAACCTAATTTTCGCCCACCAAATCAGTTTGAGTCAAAGGCCAAGTATACATGTATATTGAATAGAAACTTTACCTCTCCAATTTAGGCTGCAGTCACCGAACGGCCTACTACCCCCTGACAATTTCGAGCACGTTAATCCTACAAATGAATCCTCCACAGAACCAAGGTTTATTTCTCAACAGCCTTCACTAGTGAATAGCTAACCTAGGAAAAATCTTGCAAAATTGTCTGCTAACCCCAAATCTTGCAGAATTGTCTGCTAACCCCCCTCCCCCTTCTTTTATTGGTGTTCGCGTTAGTCAACCGCATACTATCCTGGCTCCTTCCAATATCATACTATCCTCAATTGTTCAGATAGCTCCACTACGTAGAAAAAAAAGGAACCAGTTTCCTACAACTACAATTTTCTTCATTAAACAAATACTGCATTTCGGGAATCAGTTTTTCCCTTCCTCAGTGTTTTGTCGCCCGGAAAACCCTTTTTTTCTTTTTACTTAAAGGGCTGACTATACTACTCACTCCAAAACGGCGAATTTGATAACTCCACCTTCCTAGAAAGTAAGCTGTATTTCCTTGGTGTCGAATATTCATTTTGGACCATTACCCGGGAATCAGTTTCCAGCAAAAAAAGGTTGAATTTACTTCTGGAGAATAAGATGCTAATCCACCAACTGCAGACACAGTGTGCGACGCGGGAACTCCCTTATTTAAATTGAGCCCCACACAGCGGCCATATTATCAAAGTAGATATGTCCGCAGAAATTTAAAATCGCCCCCGCAGGACCTGTTCCTGATCGAAGATCGATTGTTCAGTGGGTGGACACGTTTATAGATACTGGCAATGTGTGAAAAAAAAACAGGACCCCCAAAAACTTCAGAGAAGGTCCTTAGGTATGGAAGTCGAGTTTGAAATCTCGTAAGGGATCTGCACCCAAGCACTGAGTTGCTCTCAAAATTTCTGATCGCACAGTAAGACGGATTCTTAACGAAGACCTAACATTTCATCAATACCAACCGGTACTGATGCAAAAACCTAATTCATGCGGTTTCCATTCACGAGAAAGGGTTTGTGAAGCTTTTGTCGAAAACCTGCCTAATGACGCGATTGTGTTCTTCAGTGATGAGGCACATTCCCATCTGTCAGGATGCGCAATTGGAATGGCAGGAACCCTCGAGAACTTCAGAGAACGAGGGACTGTTTGGTGTGCATTATTGAGAGCTGACATTATTGGACCCTGGTTATTCTCAAAAATACGACGAAGCAATTACATTTACATCTGACCGTTATATTCAAACGATTGAAGAATGTTTCTTCCTCAAACTTGAAAAAATTAATCTGAGGGATGTGCGGTGCCAACAAGATGGCGCCACAGTTCACACGGCAGAGACAGCAGTGGTTCTCTTGCGCGAACATTTTCCTGAATGTGATATCTCTTTAAAGGGTGCTCTTGAATGACCAACACACTCGCCAGATATAGTATCCTGTGATTTTTTTAATGGGGATATCTCAAATCCTTCGTGTAATCGTCCAAACACCTTGGATATGCTGAAGACCAATATTCGTGCTGCTATTGCTAACCTTATGACTAGGAAGGAAGACGCTCTTCACAGGGAGAACCTCACGCTTCCAGCCGAATCTCCAACCAAACTTTTCATAGTGACCAAGTCGGGAGGTAAACCATTCTTTGAGGACCTCAGAGAGATCTCTAGCTGCAAGGTGGGAGAGCTGCTTTCCTTCGTGAATGCAACCGGTTGACTCTGAAGATCCGAGCCGGTTGCACTCTGCCTCTCTGCTCTCATAGAATCAGTCACGGTCTTAGGAGTTTGTGGCATCAAAACGACGAACCACAACGCTCCTCAGAGCGGTCACTGATACCTACCTACCTACCTACCATTAAGTTGAAATACATTCTACACCAAAAATTAACCCTAGTCAAGGGCAGAGGTTAAGAAATACAGCGTTACAATCGCCAGGACTCAGAGTTCGCCTGCGATCTTCAACGGGTCACTCACAATACGGGAAGCTACGTCCCCGATGTGCCCGAGTAAATAGTTCTGACTCCCTAGCTGGCATTACACCTGCCCTCTACGTAGTAGCCTTGAGAAAACCTCTAGGTGAAGTGCGAGCCCCGAGTGACCGGTACACGTTGAACGATACTGGGAATATTCGGAACCATCTAAAACTCTCTGCCAACGTCAATGGGGTGATGTAAACCTAGCCCCGTCGCTACCAGCGAGCGCTGGTCCGTCTGTAAGTTGCGGGATCTGCTAAGCGTAGGTCAGGCCTCAGTGAACCAGAGTAGGGGCTTTAACTTCGGCGGTGCACCTATTACTAACTATTGCGGCCCGCTCCTTTGCATACGATGCGTTAGTAAGTTTCCCATGGAGAACCAAACAATACTAGTCACAAAAGAAGGTGGAAAATGCAATCTCAGCTATACGTACTTATTCTTGTATCCCTGGGTCTTTCAGCACCAATTTTCGATCTCCCCTGCTCCCATATTCCTACTGTTATCCCAGATATTTATGCCAAAATATAGGTTAAAGAATCCCCGCCGAATTTTGCACACGATCTCACCGAGAATCCCAACCTTAACCTTTTACATTTTAACTGAATTCGGTAATCAAGTTTAGATTTTTTTAATTAGATTTATTCTCCCTTAGCATTTTGCTCGTCCTAAATATGCTAAAATATCTTTCCTACAACTTAGAATACCTTTCCATGAAATTTCCATAATCTAAACTATCTTTTCTATGCTACACTCTCTCTATCTTTGCGCGAAACGACTATCCGCTCCTACTATCACTGCGTCTATGTATTGTAACCGTCATCATAGGTCCGTGCAAGGATACTGAATTTCCATGTAACGATCGTCAATTATGCATAAATTTGACCCTGCGATGTGATGGTTACTACGATTGCAAAGATTTCTCAGACGAACAAAATTGTTTTGGTTAATATCAGATTTTTGAATTTGTATCTTTTATCTGTGAATATGGTAGAAAACATGTAAAAACAAATGTTCGTTTTGTATTTTCCGAACCTCTTTAAGGGGCCTTTAGTGTTCCCTTTTTAGTGGAATGTTAGTTTAGATTTATCCATTTTCTAGTGTAACCTTTAGCAATGAGGTTAACTCCTGATCATCCCTTGGTATGCATTGAATCTCGTTCATAGATTTGAAATTTTCCTGTTAATTTAAGTAGGAAATTTGGTAATTCAGATAATTTCATTGTACAAAAATCATATTTAAAAAATCTAAAGGACATTTATTAGGAGTAAGAGGTCCTAAAAAGCGAAAGCAGCTTTGGACCTTTTGAGCTTCCTAAAATTTTTCATCCCTCACTATTCCATCGTGTAAAATTTATATCATCATCCATTCATTTAGTTAGATCTTTTTGTACAAAATATTTCATCATTTTTATCAGTTGAAATATCTTTTTCTACTTTCTATCTGGTTTGCTAGCAATTTAAGATATTAAAAGTAGAAGCAACTCTTCTTTGCAATGGTTGGATTGATTTTAACACTTTTCAAACTGCATGTCCTGATCATTTAGAAATATCTTTCATAAATGGATAAATCATTTTGGAATGATGACCATCAACAGGTTTTGTATAAAATCCTAAACTCCCTCCTTAAACTTGGACATCGATATTTAGATAAAAATTGTGGTTTCTTTTGAAAGTTAAATAAATACGTGTAGATTGCAGTTAAATTTCAGTTGTTTTTCAAAAAAGAACTTAATCAACTGAATTTCGCTTTTTTTGCAGTTTTGTAACTGTTCTCATAAAGGACCTTCACTTACAATTTCACTAAAAAAATATCTTTACCATCACAGGTTGCACAGCATCACAATTCAAATGTAGGGATGGAAGCTGCGTAGATGGAGGTGCTCAATGCGATGGTCGCCGTGACTGCCAAGATGGCTCCGATGAGGTTGATTGTCCATCTAGGCCGGAACCCTCTCGTTGCTCACAAAATGAATGGCAATGTGGTAACGGGCAATGTATCAGCATCTTCAGGCATTGTGATGGACGACCAGATTGCTCTGACTATTCAGACGAAAGAGATTGCGGTAAGTTGAATATTCTTTTTAAGTAGCTCTAAGATATCTCGTCTTTTCAAAGGGATAAACTCTGAGAGGTATGTACTGAGATGAATTTTTCAGTGTAGTTTTTATCTCTTTTTGGAGTGACGTCTCATAAATGTGTTTGTGTAAGAACTTGATTGGCTAGAAAAGTTAAAAACCTCCTTCATGTACAAATATCAACCCAAAATCTAAAATTTACCACCATGTCGTCCGTCCTGTCGCTCTCTATGGTTCTGAGTGATAACTGACTACAAAAGACAATGAACTACATCTTGCGGTAATGGAGATGAAAATTTTGTGTTGGACAGTTTGCCCACTATGCCCAGAGGCACTTTTTAGCCAGATGAGAATAATCCTGTAAATGAATTGGTTCATACGTTCCCATAAGCACCCTGAAATGTTCCATTCTCGGTAAGCTTGTCCAGAATATTTCCTTCAACTTCTTTCTTCCTTTGGATCTAAACACTTCATATCGTGCAATGCCGTCAATCTCCGTGAGATTGAATACGGACTCGCCAGCAATGAGCCTCGCTCGTGCATTTTGTTTCAAGGACAAGCGTGCGGGGCTTATCGTTGGCAAGTCAGTATCAAAACGCAGCCCATTAGTCAGACTCAGCAAGGACTGATTTGTCAGCAAGGACTAATTCAAGTAGGTGGACGTCTACACTACACACCGCTTCCATTTTAGCTAGAAACACCCCATCGTGCTTCCAGGCGATGCACCACCTTTAGACGTCTCATCGAGGACGCACACCAACTAACAACTGCATAGTGGCCTTCAACTCATGCTATCCCATCTTTACTGCTTATTCTGGATAACGAGATCTTCAGCAGTCACCACCAGAGTACTTCGTTGATGCGTTCATTGCACTCGATTCATCGACAGAAGACCTGTGCAGCAAATGGGCCCGTTACCCTTCGAGCTCGTCGCCTTAGCCATCACAGGCTTGGACTACGTTGTAACCACGCTAAAACCACGAAAGACGACATATGTAGCTATTTTTATCTGCTTTGTAATTCGAGCAGTGTACATTGAAATTATATCCGACCTTTACTCGAATGCATTTCTTGGAGCTTACGCCCAATTTTGCGCTCGCCGAGGAGTCTGCGAGAAGCTCTACTGCGGCAATGCCACAACCTTCAAAGGCTCCGACAAGGAGTTACAAGCTCTTTTCACCAAGTCGTCGCCCTTCATGGACAGCGTGACCACGGTCTTGGCTTTCCGAAGCACCGAGCAGTCATTCATACCACCTTGCGCTCCACACTTTGGCGGTCTCTGGGAAGCAGTGCTGTGCTATTTCAAGCACCATTTTCGCAGAACTATCGGAGATCCCACCCTTACCTTCAAAGAGCGAAGCATCAACGCTTTCTCCGAAAATCGAAGCATGTCTCAACTCGACGTCCCTCTGCCCACTCAATTCAAACGCCAACGACGCTATAGGCCTAAGGTCCATTCCCATCCATTAGTTCCATCCATTTAGTTGGATCATCCTTGCTGTGCCCTCCCAAATCATACAGTCATTCAGACCATCGTATGTCCATCAATAATCAATGGAGGCTACTCAACAACCTGCGTGACTCCTTTTGGACTCGTTAGAAGAAGGAGGTCTTACATCACATGCAACGCCCCAATAAATGGTTAAATCCGCAACCTAACTTACAAGAAGGAGATATCGTCTGATGTTGATTCCCGCCGCATGTGTTTCCGTCTCCACGTGGAAAATGTACCAAGCGGTTTTTTTTCCTTTATTGCTAATGAAGAGGAACGGACGCTCCGGTGTAGTGATCCCTTTTTTTTTGGTTTTTGGCCAGGCAGCACCACCAGGTCACTCAACTTCTCTTCCCGTTGGAGGTTGTAACCCAAGTCGACAAAAATTCTTTATTGTCTCATCTGCTCCAAACGCTTCCAATTGCTGTCCCATCTTTCATTTCCAACATCCTAAATAAACTACCACGTGAACTCTGGGCACTCCCAACACAATCCAAGCTTCAAGAGGAACTTTAGGGTGGGCTTTTCATCTAAGACAGAGTGAAAGACCGACGAAGCACCGCGAAGTCATAACATAATATTCTTTACCGAAAGGTCAAAGATGGTTTGTAGAGTCAGTCTGAAAGTATTTCAGGATAAGGACAATGTAGATCAATCGTGCGGTCCCAGATTCGCTAATATATTCCAAGTGGAAGTACTAGCTATACTAGGGGCCTGCCGTTGACCGGGGTCGATAGCTAAGCTGCCTTTCAGGCTTACTACACAATGGAAACATGGAAGTTTATGGGGCTGTAGGGGCACGCACTGAACAGTTTTGGACAACACGCTCAAAATCAATCTCTGCTAGGTTCTCAGTCATAGGAATATGCAGGAGAATTAGCAGGTCGATGAGCTTGCTAGATGCAGCTCTGCTCTTGGCAGCCCCCGGTAGGCACAGTTTGTGTCCCGCTGAAGACTATGAAGAGTCCACACGCACTAGTTGACAGTCACTTTCTCCAGACGACAAAGACTTACCAGCTGCGGTGAATCAAAGAGAATCTGGTCTTCTTGCAGAGGAATTCTGTCGTAAAACCAGATTACCTTGGGCCAGATACATGCGGAATCACGTCGGTTTGCCTAGGACACTAATTTATAACAGACAATGCCTCCAGACTCACCATACCTTATAATTCGATTTGTTGAAGTTGCGGCGCGGAACGAGAAACTTTCGGGCCTAGCTCTAACTAGAACCACACACCATGTTGTCCCTTCCTGGTCCCTCGTTCATTTTTGCTGTCATTATTCCAAAATAATATTTCCTCTTTATATTCTTGTCCTTGTTTTCTATATGCTGATGATTAACACTATGTATTCCTTGGTGTAGCTTCGTCTACTGATCATAAGCCAAACCTTGAAGGTCTATGTCGATGATGCATTCGGAACAAGTTGAAATTCAATATAGGGATGCCCTATTTATTTTCCTATTCACTAAAAATTTCTCCCTGACCCCGTTTAGTAAGTCGATGGTCAGCCTTTAACAGTCTTACCCCTTAGAAGCGTGTCACTGTGGGGTTTCACAGCGAGCTCCGATGTAATCTAGGTGTTTAAAGAAAGATGCCACTCTATCTATTCCGTAGAAGAAATAATATCGGATTTTACCCCGGTGTAGCACATTACACTTTGCACTATCAAGTTTCTCCGCAATGTCCTTCCTGCACTCCAGATACACTCCTCGTTCACGCTCTCGATAGCTCCCCCGGAATCAATGGGGAACAGGCAAATCAAAGATCTAACTTCCTAACACTGCTTCAAAATGATCGGTAGGTTGTTGATTTGGCCAAAGCAGGAGGATTCAGAGAAGAAAGTAGCCTGCTCTCTGTCGACCAACTTTTCAAGATGTACTTTGATGCATTCCAGGATTTCTTTTAGATATTATCTTGGCAACGACAGGGAGCACGAAGATACCCCTCTGATTGTCACACTCAAAACGGGTATCCTTCCTGGAATCTTAATGATCATTCCCTTCTTTCATTCTCTGGGAAGTTCTCGAATTGCAAGATTTTCATACGACTAGAAGTAGCAGATAACTCTGCGGGGAGACCATCAAGCCCAGCCGCTGTACTCTGTTAAGTGCACTGATGGCCGAACACTACCCAGAACTTCTCGCGATGTCGCTCGGTATCAGAGTGCGAGCGCGTCAGGCCCGACATCGCATGCAGCGATCAATAGACCCTTCAACTCCTTTCGTTAATTGATCCGCTTCCAAAACTCCGCCGTCAGCCAGACCTTATGACACCCCCTCGAAACGTGGTCTTCGATCTGCGTAATACCCGAGGAAAGAGCGTTTCTGATGGCGATTCAATGCTTATCGATATTCTCGGGCGGGTTACTCAGTATACCTGCCATCTGATCAGCAAAATAGCTCCCCAACTGTCGAGCGACAGTTAGATCATACAAGAGCTACTGATCGCGAAGTGCCACAAATGGCGAGGGGGTGGAAGCGGCAAAAATATACAGACCTCGTGCCATTACCGTCGCGGTCGCGAGGACCGTGTATCCTCATCACATGTCCGAACAAGGTGTTGTCAAAGCCCGCCTTGGCGTTCAGATGATCCATCACGATTACAATGTCACCTTTAGAAAGCCTCCGCCGGACCGCATTTAATTGCTCGTAGAAAATACCTTTCTCCACTATATTGGAATTCTCCGTTGGTACATAACATTGCACAAATATGATGCTTCTTAACCTGGACACAGAATCTTCCAGTTATAAACCTATCAGAAACCAACACCCAGGTCAAGAGAGTTCGCCTTGCCGTAGCCGTCAGAAGCAACCCGACACCAGATTCGCGCCTGTTACCACTTGGCCTTCCAGATTAAAAAAGGACATTCCGGCAGGAGGGAAGGGAAGGCTACAATGATCAACTTATATCGTTGAAATTCTCGCTCAAGACGGAGAAAGCGAGGATTCTGAGGACCTTTGCCACCATTGTCGAAGAGGGCCTACTCATCCCAGAAACCAATCATACTCCATTTTCGATTGCCCAAGGTCGTGTATGTTAGGTCAGTCCCAATTAGAGACGCGCTGACTTTGAGGATATTGTTAAGCTTCAACTCACAGATCTATACTCGGCAAAGAAGTGAATAGGAAACACAGATATGCAATCGATAGGAATATAAGGATGGGAGTGAAATTTAGAACACCCTTCAATCGCCTTACAGTATGTATTCACTTTCTCGAAGTATTTTTTCCTTGGTCCAAAAACTCATGCATCGGCTGTGAGGGATTCACTGGTATACCAAGTTATCATTTGCTTGTTTAATCTGTAGATCTTTGCGATACCATTTCTGACCTACCCTGCTCCTTATTTCTGCCTCGAGTGCCGTGGAGTTAATTGTAGGAAGGCATTCCAAATTCCTTTGGAAATATTCTCATAGCCCCAGTGGAGGCAAATTTTTGGAGTTTATAAAGGACCTTGGCTGTTGTACCGAGATCTGTGGAACCTGCCCAAATTACCGCACCATAAGTAAATACAGGCCGTAATATTGTGGCATATAGCCATCGTTGTGATTTTGAGTTCTTTATTGATAACCCTTCCCTGGCAAACCACACAGAACTACTTGTTTGTCACTTTCAGGACGAACCCTTCAATGACTTTGAAACTTATCCCAAATAGCGCTGGTAATTCACACAGTTGGAAGCTTCCTACTGCCTATCTCACTCTCGCTTCCGAGTATGCCCTATCTGACATCGGAGTGTCGAAGAGACAACGAAGCGGCTCTTGTTATCAGCGAAAACTTGCTGCATCAGTACTAAACGTATACCTTCGATACGACCTGTACTGATTTTTCGGTCATTCACTCTATTATATTTTAGAACCTTCCTCCATTGAAAATATGGATATTGGAGTGTCTATCTGCTCCTCCGGCCTGTCACTCGTCCGTAACTCGCGCTATTCACTTGGCCCAATCATTACTATTGATTGCTCTCACCAATTATATAGAGGCACTCACTCAGGGCAACAATAGGATCTAGGAATCTCTTTGTCTCACTTCCTGCCACTTCAGACACGTGTATTGCCCCAACCTATGTCAATAGTTCAGCTTCATCCCAATCTAGAACTTTTGAGACTATGATTCTAAACCATTTGACTATGCCCTTGAGGTACTCCGCCAGTATTAATCATGGCGGAAAACTTTGAACATGTCCTCGGCTTTGCACCCCATATACAAGTGCTTGATAATAGGTCTCTTGATTTATCCTTCCTCCTCCCTAAGGAGCATTTGTTCTTGATGCGAATTCGATAGAGTTGTCAGTTCAGTGTTCTTGACAACATTAACCTTGTCAGTACCATCTCCTGGGTCGTATCTTCTTTTCTGAGCTATCTAGAACCGAAGCCCGCCGTGATGTAGTTTCTAGTGGAACGATAAGGACCAAATTTTTCATTGAGGACATCAGTAACGTTCATTTCGAATACCACTAGTTTGCCCTAGCTTCAAAGTGTTCACTGACACTCTGAATTGAATCTAGATATGTAGCAAAGGGACACCTCGTAAATGACATGGCTCGTTGCCTTACACTAACGAACGTCATGACAAGATGAGGCTTACGACGTCCTACATTGGCTTCAATTCATGCTGAAGTTACACAATCCCCTAGTAGAACCTTATAGATGGTGGGCGACAAAAAAAGCTACAGAGTTTTACCTCTCTCAACCTAACTGCTCATTGGAATTTTCATAAAGTTTTGCTTCTATTAGTGCTATAAATTCCCTCCCCCACAGCGTACATAATTAAGTCAAGTTCATTTGGTATTTATGTTCCATTTTTCATCAAATATCTGTACAGTCTGTACGTCTAGTACATGAAGGCATAGTAATATTTGACTAATTTCTAGCAATCAAGATGGATCCTTTCCTATAATCAAGCAAGACCCACAAGCAAAAATATAAAATACAAATTAAAAATGCGATTTAGGCATTTGATCCACCTAACACTTTAGTTTATTCTCCTTCACTTTTTTATTTTATTTTTAAATTTAAAGTTTATTTATTTTATTAATTTTTTTTTATTTTATTTTTAAAAATACTCCCAAAATTCAAAAACAACAATTTTAACACCCAACAATATTAGCTGGTAGAAGTTGCAGTCCATTTGAATTTCGATGTGAAAATGGTCCATGTATACCACGAAATCTGCAATGTAACGGTATTGTTGATTGCCCTTACGATACAAGTGACGAATTAGATTGTGAAGTATTGCGTAAGTGTTTCAAGAGAATTGTTATTCTCAAGAGAGCATATTTTCTTTAAAAACCAAACCTAGAATTATCGTGAAATGGCAAACTAAAATTCCGGCTTTTAGTCGACCGATGCAGAGTTTCTAACCCCTCTAATATAGTTACAGAGTTTAGTTAGTGCTAATTTTAGATACTTTTTTTTCTTAATCGTGTGGCTTTTTTAGATTAGTAATCCGAACACAAGGAAAATATCTTTTTTCAGTTTAAAATGCCTTATTTGCACCACTTTTCTCTTACTATCAGCAGTTTTCCCAAAATAGCGACAGGTTAGAGTTTTTGAAAATATAAATGCACTTTTCGTCCTTATGAAATATCTAATTTTAGCTTATAAACGAAAAATAATTTTTAAGATTCACAATTTCTTAAACAACGCACCGCTTCGTAGAACTTTTTCTCAACATATCGTAGATAACATATCTTAAGATACAACATCATTTAATAAGAGCCGATACCGTTGATAAATTAACTATAAAAACATCGATAGATTCATTATCTCAGACAACTAAATCTAGTCCCATTTGAATTTCCACTGGAATGGGTATATAATTCCAACCATTGATTGAGATCGCAATAAAATTACCATCCTCGCTTAGTAATTTCGTTTGCAATATCAAGGCGGTACATCCAGCTGTTACTTATAATAGCAATAGCAAGGCAGAAATGCGAACAAATCAAAAATATAATAACATTTTTAGGACGAAAAGGTGTAACGAATCTCAAGGCAATATTATATTGGAGATTTTTTTTTTAATTATACTCTTAGTGGTAAAACTTAGGACTTTGAGATAAATAGAATCAGAAAAGTACTATCTTTTAAGAAAAGAAGAAAATGAGAAGAATGTGATGCATGTTGCAGGCGACTCCTGGGTAAGTGGAAAGTGTGATAGAGAGCTTTACTAAATCGTGGAATGGTAGAGAGTACGATATAATCGAATCGGGGATGATATCAAGCGAAACGTATTTGCTCAGAGAGTGAAAACTGGAAATTCAATGGATGCATAGTTTTTTATTGAACCCAGGATAGGTAACGAAAGCATGGTTGCCTATCTCGAACTTCAAGATTTAGCACCATCCTCAACAACTTAGAGCATTGAAATTCTATGGATTTTCATAAGATTGACCTGTGTAAGCATAAATCCATTTAACATTTCTGCCACAATTAAATTGTGTGACCTCCGAGTTGTAAAGGGCAGCTTCACACACTAACCCCAAAACGAAGCTTTCAACGTGTTAAGGCTAACCGCAATAAAACCGGACCGAAAGTATTCTTCTAGGATTTCTTTTGGAGGACAAATACTCAGCGTCATTCCGATCCCATTCCATGTATGCTCTGATCCTGTTCAATCGTCCCTGCGGTAACCAGTGACACAACATCATCCGCGTATCCGACCAGATGCGATTCATCAGGCATCTCAAGTCATAGAAGCCGATCGTATAAGGCGTTCCAAACGTCCGGACCAAGGGTAGTCCCTGAACCGCTCACGGTTCTCGCAGAGCGTGGCAAAGTCCTTTAAATAGTCCCTCAATATCCGCAATAGAGTAAGAAAACGATTTGCAGGTGGCCCATGCAAATGGGACCACCTCACAAAATTGGAAGCGTTTCTTTACGTCTAGGATCATAGGAGCACCACTCGCCAATAGTGGCAACTTCATGCCTCAGTCAGTTTCGCCGTTTGGATCACTTCCTCAATGGCATCAAGTATTGATTGAGAGTACGAAGCTGGGGTGAATAGTCTATACAAGGAATGTTCTTCAAAAAGAGGGGTTGGTTTAATTTGGTGCAGCTTCAAGGGCCCACTAGTCACAGTTACGGCTGGAAGCCCAAATTTCAGAGAAATATTCAAGGATGTTTCTGACAAGGAAGTTAAAAAGCGTTAAGGTGGATTGGATTGAGATAAAGGCAGAGGAAGAACGTAGGATAAAACTAGTCATTTTCGAAGTACTGTTGATAATTTCAATGAAGTGGCAATTAATTGGAAGTTTATCATCGCACGCTATACACAGATCTTAAAAGAATTCAAAATAGGAATAGTAAGCAGCCTTGTATAGAGCCTTGGTGGACTCCAGAATGAGACTCGGGACGGGATGAGTAGCCATAAAAGGCATGTCTGTGAGAACGGTTTGATTGGTAGGAGGAGAGCTGTGACATGTTTGGGGAGAGGAAGTCAAGACCAGAGGGATTGGAGAGGAGGATATTGTGATTAATGGCTATAGAAGGATCGGTCTAAATCGCATGTACCTCTTTCCATGACCGGTGCACCGTCAACCAACCGTTGATATATCTCTCGAGGATTTTGAAGCAAGATGAGAGGAAAGAGATGGGACGGTAGTTCACAATTAGAGTAGGATCCCCCCTTTTGAGGAATAATAAAGGTATCTTCCCAAAAATAAGAAAAGTAGCATTCTTCGTGAATTTTCTTTAAGGTTATACAGAGTCGGCGGGCGACTGGGAGTCGTCTGCACCTAGAAGAAACATAAAGAGCTCAGTGGATCTCCTCGACCTCGGAGGAGAAGTAAAGACAGAGTCGATCGCAGGGAATTGGCAGTGGAGTCATTGAAATTGATTGGGGAAGTGGGGAAAAATTGAGGAAGATTACGGTAATAACGAGAGGAGAGGCCAAAAATGGTTTCAAAATCACTGTTAATAAGAGCGGCTTCGACGCTCGTTTTATTTACTGGCTTCCCAGCGGAATACATAGCCTTAAAGCTATGATTTATTTAATTAACGGGCAATAAACAGAGTAAACTCCAATTATTAATTGTCCTCAAGAGGGGGAGAAAGCAATAATCTTACCCTATGCTTAAAGGAGAGAGGTTAAAAGGACCAAGCTGTTGTGCGTTCTAACTTCGGCAAAGCCTAGAAATCGGGAAATGGAAGTAGACTTCGGGCTCTGTCAAGGCCACGTTGAAAAGATCTGCGTTTCGGTTGTTATAAGGCGCAGGACGACAGGTGGTATCGTTGGCAATTCATCAGGCCCGAGGAGAGGAACATACGTTTGGAGGAATGACTCGTGAGGTGACAGAATCGTAAGTGGGGCAGGAGGAGGAGGAAAAGATTATTTTGGCACGGAGAGGAGACGTGAAAGCTATTAGGGCACCTCCGCCGGTTGTCTTGCCAAGCGCAGCGCAGTCTCAGTCACCGCGAAAAACAGAGTAACCTTCGAGGAGCTCCGAATCTAAAATCCTGTCATCCAACCAGGTTTCAGAAATGCAGATGACGTGATGTTGAAATGCTAAGGCAGACAGTTTGAAATCCGACAGCTTGGTCTTTAGACCCCTTACCTTTTGATAAAACAGTGTAAGGTTGTAAGAATGGTTTAAGTTCGGCGAGGCAGGTGGGCGTGCCGCAAATTTTCACGAAGCTTAGTCCTCTGATAAGGATTGATGAACATCCTCCTGCGGCAAAAAGGAAGATTGGACGATAGCATTCAGTCAGGAGATCCATCCTTCGTCAGATTTATACATGAGAGAGGTGACAAAGTTGAGTTGGCTTTCTGATATAGGCCAGAATTTGTGCGGACGTGGTGGAGTGCGCTAGCTTCTACAGAAACAGTTGTTTCGGCGACGAGGCGACGTTCAGTTGGAGCCCGCTCGGGACCGAACATGAAATCGGAAAGGCCTGCGGTTCAGCGGTGTCGGACGTCGATGATGCACAGGAGGCGGCGCCAATGCAGGTGCTTAGAGCAGCCGATGCTGAGTAAGGAACATGTGCTTCGGATGGAGGGCGATTTTTAAGTTGGCTTACGGACGTCGTCGGGCTGGTACGATCTTTTCTAGATACAGTGGAACAGTGCGTGGCAAATAGAGACGGGAAATTACTCGACCAGGGCAACTAAGGTATGGTGCAATATTGCTGGCTGCAATCACCGGCAGGGTATAAGTAAAGGCAGTCAGCAGCGCCTTATGAGGCTACGCTTGGTGCTCGATGAAGTAGCATTTTGAGGGAGCAGGATTGTTGGTAATTTTGAAACTGCATGTTGAATCAATGTTAAAGGTCAGTTGAGCATGGGAAGGCTAAAATACCAGCAGAGTAAAAAACTGACAGTAACTATCAAATAATTCTTCATACGGGTTAGATGGCGAGTAAAGGGCAAGTATGCAGAAGATACAATTTACAGGACGGAGTTGGATGGAGTAGCACGTAAGACAACATAGTTCTAAGAGGAACCACAGGAGAAGAAGACGGTTTCGGTGTGGAGGGAATGCTTAATTGCAAACGGATTTCACCGCAAGTAAACTTACGTGATGCAGCCCGGTCCCTGTCACAGCAAAAAATAGAGTATCCTTGGAGAAGTTTGGAGTTTAATACTTTATCTTCACGTCAGGTTCCTGAAATACAGATGGCACGGTGTTGCCAAACCAGCGCGGACGAACTGAAAGTTTGGCTCTTAAATCTCCAACAATTTGGTAAAATAAGCAAGCAAAAGACAGTCAAGACGGAATCGATTGAAACGAATTTGTAGGGATAAGTTACTTTGAATAAAGTTATCCTGTTGTCGGGTTACAGTCCTTTTATTGGTCCAAAGAAATAACGTACGTAATCCTAGGATTAAAAAACATTTTTGATAGGGAGAGGTCCTTTCACCCAAAGCCACTAAGGCAATCGATTAAGTACCTGGTTTGTGTGCCCCGGCGGGAACTCGCACTTCCCCGAAGACAGAACCATTATCGAAGACTTGAGCTGCTGTTGAAAGCCGAGGAGCAGAGGAACAGGATTGGAAACTTTATTAGAACAGTTCCAGTGGCCACCTGTTTTGTAGACTTTGGTAGCGGGTGAGACTGTGATCTGCACCAAAAGCATTGCCGCCGGATGTACAGCAGATTAAGCAGTCGGGGATGTACTTGTAAGAAGCATATGAGGAGCCTGAATCAGAGGCAGGTGATCGAGGATGCCTCCAACTACCGTAGAAGTAATTCCTGGTTCTTCAGAAGAGGTACGCACGGAGTCTCGTCCGTAGGCAGTTCCAATTCCTGTCAGATGGAGGCAAATATACCTGAGGGCTGTTACCGCATATATTAGAGGTTCGTTGAGGCAGTTGTTAGACGGGAATTTCGAACGGATGTCTAGAAAATTAGTGGAAAAACTTAGTGTCGACTTCGGCCTTGATGGTTCTGACTTCTTGCAAATGGTACATAAAGTGTCGTATATTACCGAGGGTCTGTCTAAAGCAATGGAATCAAAATTTTAGTATAACGAACTTAGCACCTCAGGAACACCGCTCAAACGATAGCAAAATTAGCGTAGAAAGCGTATGCACCAACAACTTCTTATTTTAGCACTTATTAGTCCCTAATAGATATTAAAAAAAAAGTTTTATTTACTACATAAACAAACTAATAGCCAGCATCATTCATTGAGAGAAAGGTTGGCATTAATTCTACATTTTTTGTTTTTTTCTTTTACCATTTTCCAAGGCTTTTTCATATTTTATTCTAATTAATTTTGAAAAGAAATTTTGCGTGGAGTGCAGTACTATTTGCTTGAAAATAAAGATTGATTCAATGAGATTGATTTGATTTTTAAATTGTTTATTAATAATTGTATTAATTTTGAATATTTTACAGGTCCAACCCCTCCACCACCAGGTGTAGATCCCCAACTCAACTTGAAAACGTACCCGAACGAGCAAATCATTAAAGAAAGTAAGTTTTTGATTTCTTTGAATTTTTATTGTTATTTTTTTCTTTATTTATTTGTTTTACTTGATTTTCCAATGATTTGATTTCAAATCGAGTAAGTGACCTTTGGTAGACTTACAAATATATTTTTCCCGATGTTTGAATTGATTTTCCATACTTGAAAGAGTTTTCCTTCTCCTGTGAATGTATTTAGTATGGATATCTGCACAGATTATACAATTAATAATATAACTTCACGTTCAAAATATTCTCCATATTAAAATAACCACAAAAAGGCACTAAAACACTATATATTTCTCTTTATATAAAATAACAACACATAAAAAAGGATATATTAAGGAAGGTAAGTTATTATTCAAGTTGAGGTATGAATAGCCTTCACATGCCACCGCAAAAAGGGTGATCAGAGAATATAAAAATCAAATATTGTTCGACATCGACACATTTTTCACCACATGGGAAAATAAATCCACTGTGCACTTGTTACAAATACATTCAAACATTTACATGATGTCCAAAAAATCATGATAAACATAGATTCATGTAAATAATTAACACAATCATTGGTCATCCAAATTGTGACCCTTTTTCGAAGTCTAACAATTGAATTCGTTAGAGTTTTTGACTTCAGAGCTCGGAATAGAATAGAAAGTTTCGTTTCAGCCAAAGACATAAAAGTGCTAAACCGGAATCACAAGAAAAAATGAAATGTTAATGCAACATATCATTCCCTGGCCATAAATTAAAAAAAAAAAAAATACTAAAATATGACCGGAATTTCAAAAACAATCTTCTGTAAAATACATTTCATCTCATCACAATGAGGAAATCACCACCAAAACACAGATATTCTGATCACCCTCCAACAACAAAAAAAGATGTTGAAAACATTTTGCACCCAAACAAAGCAAAATGCAACTAAAAATCACGCATTCTCCCATTTTGTGAAAATACTTTGGGGACTGTTAATGTTTTGTGTTAAACCCACAGAAGTGTTGCTAGAAACATTCAAAATGTTTAAATAAAATATAGATAAGTATATTTTCACGCTGAAATTCAGACTAGTGCACTAGACCACGCACTTAGCACCCAAAATTTCATGCTGACTAAAAATTAAAAATTAAAAAACCACATGCACATGCGTCAATTTCACTGGCAAGCTTTGAAGTAATGCGTGTAAGCGCACAAAGCTGTACCATTTTGCTTTTCTCCATTGAAATTTAATGTTTAAATTAGATAAACTAAAATCTTCTTGAACATTTTAAACAGGTCGTGAAGTTGTATTCCGTTGTCGTGACGAAGGACCCAGCCGTGCACGCGTCAAATGGTCAAGAGGAAATGGACTTGCATTACCACCTGGTTCAACTGATGTTAATGGACGCTTGGAAATTCCAAATATTCAGGTGAGTAGTGGAGAAATAAATATGTTTTCAGTATTGCAAGACCCTTAACAGTCGATTTTCAATTTTGTTTGTTTATTTGAAAAAAAAATTTAAACTGGAAAAATGATTCAAATAAGAGTCAATCAAGTCAACTAAAACGAAAGATTTAAGCGAGTAACCCGATCAAAATTTTACATTTATCTTTTGGTTTTTAATTTTTTTTTTTATCTCAAACTTTCTGAGGCGCTATTTTTTCAATATGTTAAATAAAATTAATAAAATTTGTTCCCCCTTTGATAATCATCCCCCTTCATTAGAAAAACGACCTTAGCTGAGACACTATCCACTCACGTGTCTTCGAATGCGGCCCCATATCTCACATACTGAAACTTAGCCATGGTAGATCTGATGATTACAAGTTAATCCGAGAACAAAGCTCGTTTCCTTAGGCTGTAACCAATCATCTTAATTAAATCACAGAACCTCATTCAGCCGTCGTTGTGTACAGATCGCACCGCGTCCTTAAAGAGCTATTGTGCTCCTCTGACTGGTTTTTTTATGGGTGGAGGTTGAAATCTTAAAAAGACTCTACTGCGCCAGGGGCCAGCAGTGTGTGGGATTCTCACCCACTAAAACCACCCCCACGTATCTTTGCGGGAGCACCGTGAAATATTACTTCCCGAGGAGTGCTCTGGTTTACGCCAGCACAAATATGTCACGCGTCCGTTGCGCTTTTCGAGCTCCTTCCAGTTCAGCTTCTCCTGTATGGCAGTTACTATTCCGTTTATCCCATTCCAGTTTGCTCCGGACCTAAGCATCTCCTCCACGAAATTATGGGATCCGATAATTGCGTTGATGGCATCGTTGAACCTTCTTTTTTCATTCGCGGACAGTGGAATGTAACATGCTCCGGGTCCTCGGTCTGGAGACTCCTACAACCCAAAGCGATGCAAGTACTTCCTCTATCCACCGTGTCCCGTAAAGAACTGCCTCAAGTGGTAATTTAATTCTCCATACTTGCGCTCGACCCACCTCTCAATACACAGGATCAGTGTATGGACCAAGCGGCCCTTTACGAAATTATGGCATCGCTGCTGCCATCTCCTGTACAGCTCCTTCCTAGTGGCTTTTAGTAAACCCGCAGCCACTTCAGTCGGATTCACACTCCTTCTCCGGTAGAGACAGTCTGCCTCATTCGCCAGAAGAGCCAAGGGAATCATTCCCGCGATGACGCACACTACTCCACCTGATACCGTTCTATATGCACTGCACACACTCAGCGCGATTGACTGGTATGCTTGCCGAGAATTACCGTCCCATTTCCCTCCTCTCCTCCTGCTCCAAAATCTTGGAAAGATATGTCAGCGACTGGCTGTCCGCCCACTTTGGCCACCTCATAGTGAAAGAGAAACACGGCGTAAGCGCGTAGGTCCACTACCTCCAAGCTGCTTGACTTTACCGGTTTTGTCGCCAAATGTCTAAATTCGCGGCAGGAAGTGCATACCATTTGCACTGACTTCGCTAAAGCCTTCGACACTGTAAATCACAAGATACTTCTTTCCAAACTCTCGTCTCTAAACGTGCCCATACCACTTGTTTTATGGCTTGCCTCTTACCTTTCCAACTTATCCTGCCGCGTCTCTTTTGACGGCTGTACTTCCCGCTCCTTCTTCTTCTCCTCTGGCGTCCCACAGGGAACTATTCTGGGTCTTTTGTTATTTTTATTTTTTATTAACGACCTTCCCCCCCTCCTCACTTGTCCCTGTTTCTTCTATGCAGACGACCTTAAGCTGTTTTCCGCTATATCGTCGCCTATGGACTGTGTTTCCCTCCAATCTAACCTAGACACTCTGGTTCGTTGGTGCTCGACTAATGGTTTACCCTCCATCCAACCCTCGAGTACTGCTCCGTGATCTGGTCACCCTCCCATAACTGTGATTGTCTTGCCCTTGAAAATGTGCACCGTAAATTCACCCGTTCCCTCTTCTTTAAGAAAAGCTTCCTTCGTGTGGACTACCCCTCCCGCCTCCTCTTTCTGAACCTTCCCGTCCTACAACAGCGTAGATCCTATTTGGATCTATACACATTTTTTAAACTTTCCTCGGGTCTGATGGACTGCTCCGCCACTGATGACATCACCGGCCGTCCTGCGTCTTATAACACACGTTGCGCAGATATTTTCAACCTGCCCTTCGCAGAGCTCGAAGTCTACTTTCATTCCCCGATTACTAGGCTTGCCAAAATTGCAACGCAAAACAGCTTAGTCCTCTTAACTTCTCTACTTTAAGAAGTTTTAAGCATAGGATAAGATCATTGCTTTCTCCTCCTCCTGAGGACAATAAGTAATTGGAGGTTACTCTGTTTGTTGTCCATTCAATTAAATAAATAAATAAATACCCTTCTCTGGGTCGCTGTGTTATTCAGGGCGCACGCCCAGAAAGGAGCCGCGTATAGCAGGATGGATTTTACCACTCCTGCGATAAGCAGCCGCCGGCTTGGTTTTTGCCCTCTAATATTTGACATTATCCTTGCTAGAAATGAACTAGCCTTTGCTGCCTTTTCACGCGCATACTCCAGGTGCCACCTGAAGCTCAACTTGGCACCGATCATGAAACGACTTCGTGATTACCAACGTGGATTTTGACAGTGTTGTTTTTCCTGCGATTGGTATTAAGGACCGCCTCCGTCTTATCTTCCGCCAGGTCCAATTTCACGATTTGGAGCCATGCTTTGATATCATGAATGGTTTCACTTGCATACAGTTCCACGTCCTTTTGGTCATTCGCAACTACTACCACTGCCAGGTCGTCTGCAAAACTAATCAATGTTGCCTCCCATGGCACGCAAAGGCCGAGCATTCCGTCATTCATTATGTTCCACAGCAGGGGCCCCAGTGCGGAGCCTTGGGGAACACTTGCTGTCACAATATATTCCTTCGGTCCGTCGTCTGTCTCGTACCAAAGAAGTCTCTCCGAAAGGTAACACTCGATTATCCGAGCTAAGGAACACCCAGTTTAGCCAGGGTGCCCTTGATCCAACCCCATTTGGCTGAGTTAAAGGCATTCCTTACATCCAACGTTACCACCGCGCAGCACTTACCAGCGGCTGATGCCTCCCGGGCCAGGACCACGACCATTGCAATAGCATCAACCGCGCTCTACGAAATACACACTGCCGCTCTGATAGACCACCCGCTAGCTCGACAATTGAAAGTAGCTTGTTGTATACCACAGACTCCAACATCTTCACCATTGTGTCGACACACAGACAGATAGGGCGATATGAAGAGGGTGCGCCAGTTGGTTTTTGGAGCTTTGATAACAGAACCAACCTCTTCCTTTTCCACTGAGCGGGAACCACCCCTTCAACTATGCATGATTCAAACGTACTTATGAACCATGCAGGCCTGATTTTAGCAGCCAACTTCAGAATCCCGTCCAATCCCGTAGCCTTATTGTCCCCAATTCGTCGACAGATCTCCAGTCCCCGGTCACCGCGGGGATTGTGAAGACGTTATGTTGAACCATTGGATGAGGTCTGCTTTTTTCTTATTGTTGGAAAAGGGTTGCGATTATTTTGAGCAAGAGTCGCGGGCACGTCACTTGGGGTGGTTTTTGTTCACGAATCTTGTTCATTACAACCTTGTAAGCAGCGCCCCTCAACAGCGCGATTTCTTGGTTCCACCAGTAGTTTGGCTTCCTACTGTGCTGCAACTTGCGTCGGGACATTGTAGAGTCGAGGGTCTCAGTTATCCGTTGACATAACTTTTTCACTTTTTCCAGCGCCGTTCCCTTCGGGTCGTAACCTCCATCTAAAGCCGCCAAGAATGTCTCTTCCTCGAAAGCTCCAGTGGACCGCTCAGCTGTCCCGGTTTTTTCGCTTTTGATGCTCATTCCATTGCCGCCTTCACCGTTCCTGATATCGAGAAAGATGGCCTGATGGTCACTGTGGGTATAGTGCGCAATTACCCGCCAGACCATCCCTCCCGCCAACGAGGTACTGAGGCAGGTTAGATCGACGATTGAACCCAGTCCTCTACCTCGGAAAGTAGGCAAGCGTCTAACGTTGGCGAATGCGATGTCCAGCTCCGCGAAAGTTTCAAAGAAAATTTGGCCCCTGGTATTCATCACTCGACTTCTCCAGTCTAAAGGCCATGCGTTCAAATCGCCGACAATGATTTTGGGGCTGTGGTCTCAAGCGTCCAACACCAAGCTGTCTAGCATCTCCGTTGCGCTAAACAGCTAAACATAGCAGCTGTAGATATGGACGCACCTTCAGCAATCTACCCATGTTACTGGGCAGCAGGTCTAGCCATTTCACCCTTATCTCATCATCGGTGATAGCTGATCCTGCGAGTGCACTCACCTGCCTGAGAACCTGCGAGCGATTCCTGCCATCAAACCACAATTCGGTGAGAAGCTTGTGTAGAAAACAAACCCGTAAGGCGGTCAATTATCTCTGTCTTCAGATTCGCCTACCTGTTGCACTATGACGAGTTCAAGAGGACGTCCATCATGTCCTGCATGGTATCGGAGTCAAGAGAGAGGACGACTAGATGATATTTAATGCCAAGAACCACAGCCAGGGATTCGTCTTCTAGAAGGCAGCGCGACGTCGCTTCGATGCTCATTTGACGCTTCTCCAACTCATTTCCAGTGAAGAACTGATCGCCGGTACCGATGCTTTGGGCTCTCTTTCCATCATAAAATCTTGCTTCCAAATAATTGACTTTCCCTCCAAGGTCCATTATTTGGGATGGAATTTAACTTTCCGAAAAATGACTTCTTTAGTCATTTTGCTTTTTCTAGTTGAACCTGTAATTGCCTTTTGATGTCCTGAAGGGATCCCTTTCGTTTTTGTTCTGTCTTTCGAACAGGAATCAGTGAGAATTGTCCTTTTTGCATGGCATCTATTAAGTCATTTGCACAGTTATATACAACTCTAAAGGCTCCTGTTTGTTAGTAGCTCTAGATGCAGCATGGCCATATACTTCAGCACCAGGACACAGTCCAGGAATATTGGAGGCTAAGGACCTGCCTGACTCTGCTGTTGCTTTAGATCTTCTCGGGAGTGATATGCTCCTGTTAAACGCCCTTTCTCCAGGCTACTTAGAGCTCTAGATGCAACGATAGCCATATACTCCCATACCGAGACATAGTCCAGGAATATCGGAAGCTAAGGACCTGCCTGACTCTGCTCTTGCTTTAAATCTTCTCGGTAGTGATATACTCTGGTTAAACCCCCTTTCTCCAGGCTACTTGGAGCTCTAGATGCAGCGTGGCCATATAATCCACCGACGAGACACAGTCTAGGAATATCGGAAGCTAAGGACCTACCTGATTCTGCTCTTGCTTTAAATCTTCTCGGAAGTGATATACTCTGGTTAAACCCCCTTTCTCCAGGCTACTTGGAGCTCTAGATGCAGCTTGGCCATATACTCAACCACCGAGACACAGTCCAGGAATATCGGAAGCTAAGGACCTGCCTGACTCCGCTCTCACTTTTGATTTTCTCGAGTGATACGCTCCTGTTAAACGCCTTTTCTCCAGGTTACTTGGAGCTCTAGATGCAGCGATGACCATATAATCCACCGCCGAGATATAGTCCAGGAATATCGGAAGCTAAGGACCTGCCTGACTCTGCTCTTCCTTTAAATCTTCTTGGGAGTGACATGCTCCTGTTAAACGCCCTTTCTTCAGGCTATTTGGAGCTCTAGATGCTGCAATACCCATATAATCCACTGACAAGGCAAAGTTCAGGAATGTCGGACCAGCCTGACACTGCTCTCACTTTAGATATGCTCGGGCGTGATATGCTCCTGTCAAATATCCTTTCTCCAGGCTACTTGGAGCTCTAGATGCAGTGATGGCCATATACTCCACCACTGAGACGCAGTCCAGGAATATCGGAAGCTAAGGACTTGCCTGACCACTCCAAAAGGCACAGACACTTGGGATCCAAAACGGAGATAGATGGACATAATTCACTGTTTCTGGTTCTTTCATGGGCAGTCGCCTGTTGACCTCAATATCGCAGCTTTCACTCATCAACTCAACTCCACCCTTTTTCAAGTCACTTTCGATCCCCCTCCCCCCGCAATTTATTTACCACTTTCAAATTTTTTTTTGTTTTCCTTCTGCCTAATGGCGAAGTTATAAACGCTCACAGCTTTTCGAATGATTTTTCATTTTCCTCCACTCCCTCGACTTTTTCGGTCCTGCAATCTATACGTCAATTTACGGCTCTTTGTCAGCCCCAAACCAGGGATCAATCTGCAGCTGCTTTCCCCCCTTTGAACTAGTAATTACTCACCCCCAAACCTTATACCTATAACAGAGATGTTGTCAGATTTTTGACCCCCAAAGTTATCCTCATTGAATCTAATTTTCTATCCTTGGACTCTATATTTTTAGGTTGGCGACTCTGGCGAATATGTTTGTGAAGCTGAAGGATATCCACCCTCTACTCGAGGCCAACGAGTTACTGTTCATTTAACAGTCGAACGATGTAAGTTATTTGGTGGAGACGATGAATGAGGGCGTCTTAATTATCGGGGACCCAAATATTAAGGAAATAATATTTGAGTCCCCGATAATTGGAGGCGTCAATTGTAAGGACTTAGTAATAAGGTCAATAATTTCTCCTCGCAATATTACTAAATTCCCACGTATTACTAACATGCAGCGTGGAACGATGATGGCTTCATCAAGCCATCTAAAAAAATTCTGTACGGAACTGTGCCCCATATAGGCTTTGAATTTTTCGGCATAGGTATATTGAGACTGTTGGAATTATCCTTTAAAACAAACAGCCTACAGTTAATCAATATTGTCTCTAACTTTTTTTTTTGATTCACGCACAAACAAAAACCACCCCTGTACTAACAACTCTCATCAATTCCTCTAACGTAACCCATATCATGGACTTGGTAAATAGTCTCAAGGAATAAGTTTAAGCCTACTAATCGGAACTCTTCATTTTCTCACCCTCTCCCTTCAAACTCCAATTGAAACGTTTAGATGTCACACCACGCCCGGCAACAGCATGCGGCTTCCACGAAGCTACCTGTATGAATGGCGAATGTATCTCCAAGAGTCAGATTTGTGATGGAGTTGCTCATTGTTCCGATGAATCTGATGAACATGCCTGCAGCCATGGACAACGCTGTAATCCAGATCAATTCCGTTGCATGAATTCAAAATGTGTGGATCGTCTTTGGCGCTGTGATGGAGAAGATGATTGTGGAGATGGTTCAGATGAGCAGAGCTGCGATCCAGAGCCGACAGGATCACCATGCAGATATGATGAATTCCAATGTGGAAACGGCCAATGTGTGCCGAAGTCATTCCATTGTGACGGACGACCGGATTGTAGAGACACGTCCGACGAAGTTGGTTGCAGTAAGTATTCACATTTCAGGGCTTAAAAGAGATTGGTTGATCGGATGAATCAGGGGCTCAAAAATTTTGTAGAAAGAGCTCTCAAGCACCAGTTCCTCTCAATCAATTTTAGCGGTCCCTTTCGACTCTCCTCACATATTTAACCTTTCTCCTAATTTCCCTCAGTGGCACCTGAAATTATCTCACCACCACCGCCACTAGTCAGTATACCAGTTGGAGGAATCCTGAATATAACATGCCGCGCTACTGGAGTACCCACTCCTCTTGTCCTGTTCCGACTCAACTGGGGTCATATTCCAGACAACTGTGTCACCTCCAATAGCGGCGGTGTAGGCCATCTGGAATGCACAAATATGCAACTCAATCATGCTGGTGCATACTCCTGTGAGGTGATCAATGTTAAGGGACGTATTTTCGTCACCCCAGACACAATTGTCACCATTATCCCGGATGAAGATATTTGCCCCGCGGGAATGTTCAACTCACAAGCAAGCCGCGAAGAAGAGTGTATCAATTGCTTCTGCTTCGGAGTGGCCAGCCAGTGTAAGAGTGCCGATTTATTCACTTATGCGGTAAGTTATCCAGGAGTCAACGTATTTGAACTATCCGCCCTAACTTTTCTCTTACATTTTGCAGCTTCCGCCACCGATCCAATCACATAACGTCGTTGGGCTCGACACCCAATCTGGACGCTCAGGAGAATATCGCGTTGGCGAATACTCTGGACATGATCTCCTCAAAACACGACATGGCGTCCAATTCAGGGCATCCGATATTCCCTACACAAGAGAGATTCCGTACCTATCGCTTCCAGCTGATTACCAAGGAAATCAGCTCAAATCATATGGTGGCTACTTGAAGTATGACCTTCAATACATCGGATCAGGCGCTCCGAATAATGCTCCGGATATAGTCCTTATTGGCAATGGTTACACGCTTGTCCATCGTGCAGGATACGGAATACGGCCCAACTCACCCAACAGAATTTCAGTTCAATTCACCGCAGGCTCATGGTATCAGGCAAACGGACAACCAGCATCGAGGGAGCATCTCATGATGGCTCTGGCCGATGTTCAATATATCCTTATTAAGCTTCAGTACATTGACTCTGCCGAACGTGAGGTTGAGGTCACGAGCATCAGCATGGATTCAGCAGCGGTAGATGATAGAGGATTAGGATCTGCTTCACTCGTCGAACAATGTATCTGTCCAACAGGATATATGGGATATTCTTGTGAAAAGTGTGCACCAGGCTATGTACGAAGAAGGCAAGGATCTTGGCTAGGAGTTTGTGTTCCCGAAGAACCTGAAACCTGTCCCGATGGAACATTCGGAAACCCAAGCCGAGGTATTCCATGCCGACCATGCCCATGCCCCTACACCAGCGGTGGAAACTACTTTGCCCGAGGATGCTCTTTGGGAGCTGATAACGAACCAATTTGCCATTGCCTTAAGGGATATGTTGGACGTCGTTGTGAACAATGCGATGCAGGTTACGAAGGAAACCCACTTCAACCTGGCGGTCAATGTGTCCCAGTTCGCCCGACCTATTGTGATCAACGTGGTACTCAACGAGTTGCTGCCGATGGATCTTGCGAGTGTAAACTAAAGACCGTAGGACAGTACTGTGACCAGTGTGCCGCTAGCTCATTCCATCTGAATAACAAAACTGCATTTGGTTGCATCGATTGCTTCTGCATGGGTGTGACGAAGGAATGCACAAGCAGTTCTTTGTACCGTGATAGTATTCACTCCCGATTATATGGTGGCACTGGACATGGATTCAGTTTGATCACAAACTTTGAAGACCCCCAACCACTGGAATCTGAATACAATATCGCGCAAACTGGCAGGGAACTCAGCTTCCGAGGCAGATACGAGGATCAAGAGGTTCAATTCTGGAGTCTTCCTAACGAGTTCTTGGGAAATCAATTGGGATCGTATGGTGGATATTTGCGTTACACAGTTCGATACAATCCACATGAAAGTGGTGCCATGTCGAAAAACAATGCCCCAGACGTAGTCATCAAGAGCGTAAGTATATTCCCAATAAATGCCTGGAACCCCCAATGACCCTTGTTTCCACTGTCTGATTGCAGTCAAATGATATCGTGTTCGTGCACTACCGCAAGGATGGAGTACCACCAGCTGGACCACAATCCTACAGTGTACCAATTTGGGAAGATGAATGGCAACGTTTGGATGGAAATACTGTCAACAGGGAGCACTTACTGATGGCTTTGGCTGATGTTTCGGCCATTTTCATCAAGGGAACCTACACCACATTCACCGAAGAAGCAGCTATCAGTGACGTCTCTTTGGATACTTCAGTACCCCGAAACACTGGCAACGCACGCGCTTTCGAAGTTGAAGAATGTAGATGTCCTCCAGGACATACAGGCCTTTCTTGCGAAGATTGCGCACCTGGATATAAACGATCAGAGGAGGGACTATATTTGGGCTTCTGTGAGCCATGCGAATGCAATGGACACTCAGAAGAATGTGACGCAGATTCCGGACATTGCTTGGTAAGAAGTGCTGGTTAATTCCTTGGTATTTATTTCAAAGCAAACCCTATATCCTTAATAGAATTGCCGGGATAATACTGCTGGAAATAGTTGTGAGCTTTGTGCCCCAGGCTTCCAAGGTGACGCCCTCAGTGGACCACGAGGTTGCCAACCTGAGAACCTCATTCGATGCGAGAACTGTGACCCACGCGGAACGATCTCATGTAATGATGGACGTTGTCAATGCAAGGATAATGTTGAGGGAGCAAGGTGTAATGAATGTCGTGAAGGTACCTTCGGTTTGAGCGGCTCCAACCGGAAGGGATGTTCAGAATGTTTCTGCTCCGGAGTTTCAAGAACATGCTATTCATCTAACTTGTTCAGGGAGCAAATGGGTGTATTCTTTGTAACTGATAAACTAGCACTGACCGATCATGAAGGACAAATTCGTATTGCTGATGATATTTCAGTGGATCTTGAACAAAATGAATTGTCTCATCAATTCAATGATGACCGAATGTATTTCTGGCGATTGCCTGATAAACTTTTGGGTAACCAATTGAAATCCTATGGGGGTAAGTTGCAGTTCGTTGTTGAATCTGAAGGATATGGAGAATACGTTCCGGGCCAAGATGTAATTCTGCGTGGAAACGGAAGGACCTTGGTATGGTCTAGACCAAGAGGATCTGAAGGAGGTGTAAGTAGACCCAACTTATTGTGTCCAGCCGTAGATATAAAACTAAATGTTTTGCATTGATTTCAGTTGGTCACAGTTACCCTACAGGAAACTGACAACTGGCAACGTGTTGAAAGGATCGGTATCCAACCAGCTACTCGTCAAGATCTCCTTAGTGTTCTGGCCAACCTGGAACAGATTTTGATTCGAGCCACGCTTAAGTCGCCCACCACATCTTCACGAATTCGTGATATCATCCTTGATACAGCTCTTTCAGAAGGAACTGAACCAGCAAGTGAGGTTGAAGTTTGTAGATGTCCAGCAGGTTATACCGGCATAAGTTGTGAGGTATGCCGATGTTTGGAACTGAAAATAGCTCTTCAGAGTTTATTATATTCATTTCATTTGTTTATATAGACTTGCGACCGACTACACTATCGCAATACATCTGATGCATATACCGCATTTGGCTCATGCATTAGTTGTCCTTGTAACCCTGATGGCACAGAGTCATGCAGTTTACAACCAAAAGGACATGTTCAGTGTAATTGCAAGAGTCAATATTCTGGTGAACAATGCCGATATCAAGGTAAGTGATAGATATTAGACTCTGAAATATTTTTTTTCTAAGAAAATGATGCTTGTTGGGTGGTATGGAGGTGGTTGAGGTCCCAGTATCAACGCGGACTTCATTTTCAATTTCTGGTGATACCAACCAATATTTAGTGACTGCATAAAGAGTTTTATTCAACTATTATTCCTTTTTTGCATTGTAGCAGCAAATTAAAATTTTTTTTAAAATTATATTTTTGCTAAAAGTAGTACGATTCGCACCAAATTTTTCAAAATTTCGACTTGTATAAAAAACACCAACTATCAAGAATGACTTCGCAGACGTTTTGGGACAGTTCTCAAAATACAGCAAACCATTGTTTCCATCAGCTGCTCATATCCTAAGCTTCCTGGTAATTCCATTACGGATAGTGGTCCTTTTGCAGTTTTTTCCGCCTTTTCGTCTAGTAGTACCAAAAATGAAACCTACTTACTTGGATAAGTTTTGAAGCAGTTTTGGCAAAAGATTAGCGCTCATTCGATACATTTCGAACCTAAAAGGACAAGCATGGTATTTCGGAGAAAAAAAACCTCCTTTTAAGGACCTCAACTCATCACCTCGTTACCTCCAACAAAATCAATTTCAAGCACTGTATGATATGAATTACAAAGTTAACTCTTGCCATGAAATTAAACCTTAACTATTAAAATTTCAAACAGAATCCATCCAATCAGAGAGTTTCTAATTTCAAAACCTATTGTACATACATTCATTCATATTTCTGCGCACATTTACATAAATTACCCTAATTTTCATTGATATATATCCCAAAAATAACCGAACTTTTCAGCTATAAAAAAATAGGTTCAAATTTAATGAATACAATGTCTAGCACGGTCAATTAAAAGATGCATCGATTTTTTTCTATCTCGTTCTCATGATTGCTCGAATAGCTGAAGGATCACCATAAAAAGCTTCCTTCGTTACTGTTTTAAACTTAGGGAATGAGGGTCCTGGGGGTATCACGTAAGTACCTGCCATGTGGGCATAATTCCACGGTCCTTTTCAGACATGGAGCCCACAATCACTGGTTCATACTGTGCACCACCAAACTTCACGCTTAATCCCACAAGTAGCTGTGCCCGCGATATGGGCACAACCACCATGAAACTCCCTCAAGGGGGCCAACCCCGAACAGCCGGACCAAAAATACATCCCCAAGGAAATTCACCTGGAACATATACTCTCAGAGTGTCGTCATGACCACCATTAAACTCCCACAAGAGACCCAACCGCGATGGGCCGAGAGCAGATCCTTCAACAATTCTCCTTGAACATATACTCTCAGAGTGCTGTCCCGGTTCCCATGGCACCAGATAACCTCCTGTGTCTCATGACCACGATGAAATTCCCACAAGCGGATCAACCGCGAACAGCCGGGCAAAGAGCACATCCCCCAAGAATTCTCCTTGAACATACACTCTCAGAGTGTCGCCCCGGTTCCCATGGTACCAGATAACCTCCGGTGACTGATAACCACCATGAAACTCCCTCAAGGGGGAACCGCGAACAGCCGGACCAAAAATACATCCCCCAGAAATTCTCCTGGAACATATACTCTCAGAGTGTCGTCCCGGTTCCCATGGTACCAGATAACCTCCGGTGACTCATGACCACCATTAGACCCCCACAAGAGACCCAACCGCGATGGGCCGAGAGCAGATCCTTCAAGAATTCTCCTTGAACATATACTCTCAGAGTGCTGTCCCGGTTCCCATGCTACCAGATAACCTCCTGTGTCTCATGACTACCATGAAACTCCCACAAGCGGATCAACCGCGAACAGCCGGGCAAAGAGCACATCCCCCAAGAATTCTCCTTGAACATACACTTCCAGAGTGTCGTCCCGGTTCCCATGATACCAGATAACCTCCGGTGACTGATAACCACGAGAAACTCCTTCAAAGGGGCCAACCGCGAACATCCGGACCAAGAACACATCCCCCAGAAATTCTCCTAGAAAATATGCTCTCAGAGGTCCATCCCGGTTCCAATGGTACCAGATAACCTCCGGTGACTCATGATGACCATTAAATCCCCACAAGCGACCCAACCGCGATGGGCCGAGAGCAGATCCTTCAAGAATTCTCCTTGAACATATACTCTCAAAGTGCTGTCCCGGTTCCCATGGTACCAGATAACCTCCTCTGTCTCATGACCACCATGAAACTCCCACAAGCGGATCAACCGCGAACAGCGGGCAAAGAGCACATCCCCCAAGAATTCTCCTTGAACATACACTTTCAGAGTGTCGTCCCGATTCCCCTTGGTACCAGATAACTTCCGGTGACTGATAAACACCATGAAACTCCCTCAAAGGGGCCAACCGCGAACAGCCGGACCAAGAACACATCCCCCAAAATTCTCCTGGGACATATGTTCTCAGAGGTCCATCCCAGTTCCAATGATACCAGATAACCTCCGGTGGCTCATGGCCACCATTAAATCCCCACAAGGGACCCAACCGCGATGGGCCGAGAGCAGATCCTTCAAGAATTCTCCTTGAACTTATACTCTCAGAGTGCTGTCCCGGTTCCCATGGTACCAGATAACCTCCTCTGTCTCATGACCACCATGAAACTCCTATAAGCGGTTCAACCGCGAACAGCCGGGCAAAGAGCACATTCCCCAAGAATGCGTCTGATCCCCTCGAGTACATGGAGGTGGCATTGCCCAGTAGGTTAACTAAAATCAGCTCAGTACGAAAAACCGCAACCAAAACTTTCCACCACTCGACTAATACAACACATAAGATGTCACATGACGACGCTAACCCAAAACTGCTGGCTATCCGCCACGGTCACTATGGCCACTGCCCCATCATACTGCAAACGAAGCAGCATCAAAGAACTCACTCCTTCGTAAGAAGGAACGTACGAAACGTGTCACTGCTAACAAACCCCTGGTTAAAATCATAGATACCCAATGTCGTCTAGTTTACGGATAACACAGTACTCAGTCCTCAGAGCCTTTTTTTTTTTGTTGAGGAGGTGGAAATCTTCAAAAAGACACTGGTCTAGACACATCAGCGTGTGGGATTTTTACCCACTAAAACCACCCCCGACTCCCTCCCTGCCCCGCGGAACCACCATAAGGTATTACATAACGGGGCGGAGTCAGCTCCCTCTAGCTTTGTCACCTTTCTTCTATACGCGGCGCACGTGACCGCGTTTGTCTCCTCTTCTCTGCTTTTCGCAGTTTATTTTGGATAGATGCGATCATGAAGTTTACCGCATCCCAATTCTCTTGATGTGCTAGCATTTTCGGCACCAAATTTTCCCTCCCCTAGAGTCTCCTCTAGATTCCTCCTTTCATCCACAAATCTCGGACAGTGGAAGAATACATGCTCTAGGTCCTCTGGGACTCCATTGCAATTTAGACAGTCGGGTGAGGTCTCCAATTTAAATCTGTGAAGGTATTGGAGATATCCTCCGTGCCCCGTGAGAAACTGGGTGAGATTATAATTAATCTCACCGTGTCGTCTCTCCAACCACTCCTTGATGGCAGGAATGAGCCTGTGCGTCCACCGGCCCTTTCCCGAGCGTTCCCACCGCTCTTGCCATCTATTTATGGATCCCTCCCTTTCAGTCTTCTTCGTCCGCGATGAGGAAGAGGTTGGCTTTGCATTGTATATGTTCGCCATCTCATCTGCCAAGATGTCAATTGGTATCATTTCAGAGATGACGAATGCTGCATCATCTGAGACAGTCCTGAAGGCAGAGCATACCCTCAGGGCTGTCCTCATGTACACTGAACTCAGTTTGGTAGCGTTCGCTGACATCCACAACGCCTCCTCCAAACTGAGATTGCATAGAGCATGATCAAGGTCACCACCCTGGCTATAAGCAACCTTGAGGTATGCCGTGGCCCTCCAACGTTCGGCATCATCCTTGCCAGGGCCATACTTGCAGTGGATGATTTGTCGCAAACATACCGCACATGTTGCTTATAGCTAAGCTTCATGTCTATCACCACTTCCAAGTATTTGATGGTCGACTTGGAAGTGATAATTTGATTCCCGATTCTAATACAGGCGTAATTTCTCTTCCGGCGCTTAGTGATGAGGACCGCTTCCGTTTTTTCCTCCGCAAGTGTCAGACTAGAGCTCTTTAGCCAACTTTTAGCAGCACAACCAGGAGTCCTCAGAGTCTGTCCCACACAGAACACAACCCTGCCTGGAGGCAAGGCTCCGCGAAAAGATATCCTCATTCATGCTTCCATTGCCCGTCACGTGGAATCCCATCTTAAGCCCCAACTCCACAATAAAGCTTCCTCTGACAGACACATATTTAACGTACTTGCATGGGGCATGACCTTTCCCACTTTCGTCCCATCTAAGCTTAGATATTACACTCTCGTCTAACAACCCTTTCACCTTATCTACCCTAACCAAATAAGCTTGCAGCAAAGATACGCCCCTCCTGATCCTGTAGGTCATGTCACGCCTGACTGCCTCTATATCAAGAGGAGAAACACCCAGTAAAACAAGCATGGCATCGGTCACAACCGTACGACACTCAGGAAGATACGTCAACAAAACCACTCGCTGACAAGCATAGAACAGTTTCCTTCCCTTCACTGTCAACGGAAAGTGGTACAAAGCAGGGGACGCATAGGAAGAACACGAAACAGAGAGTCCAACATATATGGATCTAGCAGCTCTCCTGCTTATGACTCCATTCATACTTCATCACACGCTTCAACGTACTTACCTTGAACTCAACCAGGTGCGGGCACAAGGCACACGCTTCAACATACTTACCTTGAATTCAATCAGGTGCGGGCACAAGGACATACCCTCCCCGATTATGACTCCCAAGCATGCCGTTTTCTCCCGGTAATTCAACCATACTCCGTTCAATTTAAACGATGGGAGACATCGTAAATAGCCTTTCAACATCATCGCTACGATTTCATCGGTTGAGACCGCGACACCGACTTTTAGAGATCACACATTAACAATGATCATGCACTCAGTTGTCCGCTGCTGAAGCTCAAGTCGGCTATTTCCCTTAACAAGAATGAAGAGTTCATCCGCGAATGCAACGCATTCAACCACGAAAGTAAGCTCACCCAACAGTTCATCCACCATCAGGTTCCATATAAATGGACCAGCAATAGATCCCCGTGGGCCTGACATCTTGATCAAAGCTAATTCCAGGCAGCCACACTCATGAAGTTTCGAAAACTCAGATGATCAAATGCGCCTTTGAAATCCACAAACATTTCAAGGATAATGAACAGCAAAGTTTTTCACAAACATTAAGATGTCTTCGGTGGACCTGCTAGTAGGAGCCCATACTGCCTGTCAGACATCAGATGGGATGTTTTCACCCTCAGTTTTATTCTTTCTCTTTATCCTTGGCCTCGTTTACAAGTGGGGTCGACTCTTCGTGATCAATTGCATTGTTCTATCAAAGGCCTGGATGCAGTCGCGAAGTTTTCAATTCCCCATCCAACGTATCAAGCCGCCGTTGTGTCGGCCAGCTTTTTGGTCGCTTACCATCGACTTCGATATTCAGACCGATCTTAGCAAGTGAATTCTTGTTAGCGTGAATTACGTGACCATAACATCCTACCATACCGCCTTTCTCGCAATTTTTCCATGATCGATGCAACCCTCAGTTGCTGGACCATAATCTTCTTCAGGACTGGGAGAAAAAATATGGTGGGGGCGGGAGAACTTATACTTTTCTGGCAACTTCAGGAGCACAACCAACCTGGCTGTCTCTCAGAATTCAGAGAAATAACCCTTCCATAGATAACACTTAAACAAACACTGGACATGAGATGGGATGGCTACCAGATGGTCATCCTATCCCAACCAGGTGACTTCCGAAACCTCTGCCCCGCCATGCTCTCTCGATCACGCAACACCACCGAAGACAAGGAATCCCCCCTCGGCCCCCCTCCCTCCTCTCCCAAATTCCGCGTGACCATCAGGAGACACCAAAGGCTCAGATCTCGGAAATAATTCACCCAGAAAAGCACAAACTCTATCCCGGTATGTCAACATAGGATCTCCGTTCACCTTGATGCCGGCAATTTCATGATTTCGTCCCGCACTGCAAACCCAGTAGACCCTTCCCCAAGGATCGTCGTTATGCTTGCCGACGAAGCGCCTCCAGTCTTCCTCTCTCTGTAAAGAGATGTTGAGGCAGTCGATTAACATCTCTTTATACGACGAAACACCTTGCTTACAGTGGAGCCTAAGTTGGTCGACATCAACATCAGGATTGACAATACTTTGGCGACTTGCCCTTTGGAATCTCTTCCTCAGACGACGAATCTCTCTCCGTTCGGGCTTCGTCAACATGCCGTCATTGACAATAGACATCCATTCGTTCAACAATTTCACTTTTTCATCGGCAGACAAAAGCACATATTCAAATAGGGGAGAGCGCCCGGGTAGCTCCTTCACCCGAGCAGCATATTCCACCCAGTTGCACTCACGTGCATTCCAATGAGTCGGCGTAAGTGGTTGAGAGGGGGGTATCAACAGTCACATTCACACCCCTACTCACCAGCACGACGTCAGTAGGAGTCCCACTCATTATTACAACGACCACTTTGGCCGACCCCCTAGCAGAGATCACCCACATGTCTGCCCAAGGTTTCTGCAACATGACGTTGGTGCTACTATGCTCTAGGCTAACTTGTAGCCATCAGTATTTTTTTCTAAGTTTAAAATTCAATGTTAACCCTTTATCCCGCCGTACTTTTACAGCATAAGCACTCAAGCTACTGTCTGTCATTTACGCATTTACGATGCACATAATGAAGTGTCACTTACCGTAAGGCAGCGTAAAACGCTCTGTTTGACGTATACCATTTACGATTGTCATAAGAACATAGAGTGGCTGTTAGTATTTGCATGAAGTTGGGTGCATTTGAAAGACAAAACGTCATTTTTTGATTGACCGTGCTGGTTAAAAGATGTCACTGCATCTTCTACGATTCATATTAAAAGTTTGGATATTTTTGAGATAAACTATGTAATTTTTAAAATTCTTTAAAACTAAATATGTATCCGCTCACCTAACCCGAAACAAAAACGACGCAAGTAGGATTGATAGGCTCGAATAAAACAGCTACCGCCAATTGCACGAACAAATGCTTAAAATGGATTTGCAACAATGCCAAAATCGAGGAAAGTTATCGCAAAGGAAATAAACTTTTATTTCTGATGAGCGTTCCACTCAGAACAGATGAACAACTACAACCAACCAATGGAATTAGTATTCAACATGAATGCAGAATAGGTTCAGGAATAATTTTTTTTTTTTACTTCTTTATGAGCTACCTTTTGGTAGATTTAGAGATCACAAGTATCTTTTTATGTTTGTTTATTACGTATCTGTTGAAAATATGTTTACTAGTTTACTTAGTTTGGACGCGAGTTGCTGTTATTTCTCATTTTTTACCTTCCTAGATTCAAGTAGAAAAAGTTTTTATATAAAGAATTTTGTCAGGGCAAAAAAGATACGAGAGAGTAAAAGAAAACAGTTAAAAAGATAAGGACAATCTTGTCTGAAGGAACTCGTTTCTCCTCCGTAATAGTGTTCCAGAAAGTGATGACAAATGAGTGCCTCAGGTACTGGTCTTTGCGGTACCTAAGGCACTTCCTAATTGACTAGACTCAGGTCAATCCTCTCCCTCTACGGCAGCTTTTCCCGTGGCTCGTATACTAGAAAGATGAAAGGACAGTCCTCGAACTTTGCATAGTGATGAAAAAGAATTAGAAAAGCATACCACAGTCAGTTTGGCAGCCTAGATCCCTGATGTTACCAGATTTCTCTCACACTCTACCGCCAAAGACCCTATCCCCTTTTGTTCGATTTTTTTGAGAATAGCCACATCTGGTAGCGCAAGTCAATGTCCCCATTCAGAAGAGGCCTTCGCTGATTTGGGATGTCCAGTCAACACAGAGCTGCGTTAATTTTTTCGATTCGAAGCCCAACCAACCAACTCCTCACTTTCTGAAAATTGATCCTGTTTAGTTTACTGATATACTAGAGCTTCTTTGGAAAAACTGTCAGTCACCAATCTGAAACGCCCACAACCTTCTTACCAGCCCCCAAGACCTAGATCTTTGATCTCCGCTGCCCTTCTTCGAAGGTCGAGAATTCAATAATAAACATGCTCTGCCCTGCTCACCCTGCTACTCACAATGGTGAATTTAAGCCGGTCGCCAGAACTTATCGCCGGGACACTGATCACACTTCAAATTTAGGAGGCGAAGGTATGTTTTCCAGAAATACACTTGCAAGATCGTAAATGGTCTCTTTAATATTTGACCGTCCACTTTCACATACGTCCTCTTCTTTACCGTTTTCTTCTTAGTCTTTCTGAAAGGAGTACCAGCTTCATTAAGTTCTGTCTCAACAAAGGCACCAGTCCTCCTGTTGCAGTAACCGTTGAAAACCTAGTGCATTTTAAAGTGTTAATTGCAGCAGATACGTTGGCCTTGCGCTTTTGACTAGTTTTGTCGCTGGCTATGGAGTCTGCCAGTCGAGTGTACTTTGGCAACCAGCTTGTTCCTACCATTGGCCAAAGATTCTACTTCCTTTCTTACTGATTCTACAATTGTCATCTAGTGCAGGCGTTCCAATGAAATGGAGAACCTTCCTTCATGATAGGTAACTTAAATTAGCTGAGACCTCCAACTCAACTTTATTATCAAAGGATGCCGGTGGATTCGAGATATGAGACTTCATACCTCGCGAAGAACACACGTAGGCTATTTAAAAATTTCCGAGATATATTTGAACTACATCGAGATTGCTGGCCGACCACTACGGAAAAAGTGCTCACAGGCAAACCAAGTAACTCTCCTGCTTATAAGGTACTCACATAGATCTAGGCCTATATTTACGTTCACGACAATCGCAGGTACCACATTCCACTCCTCCATTTTTTCCTAGAGAACACATATCCTGACGTTCGTTCTTCAGCTGATAATATTTCCCAGCTTCGCCTTTACGCCTACCTGCACGTTTCTGCTTAGGGTCAGCTCCTCAATCATTGCTTGGACTTATCAAGGAGTGTCACTTCCTGTGTCCATCATCGAGCGACTTAACATCAAACAACATTTAATTGGAAGTCCAGAAGCAACAAATATAGATGTCATTGATCTTTGGTCCTTCCCGTGATATATTACTAGCCAGAAGAATCCTTTTCGACTAGCCTTGCATGGGCTGAAAGCCCATCTGGTAGAAAAACCGATTAATACAGAACTAACTGGAAATAAGCAAATTTGGCCTGGCTACATTGAGTAAGAAAAATATTTCCCCCGCAACATAGATCCTTAGAGGACTATCCTGGTTCCAGTCTACCAGATAACCTCTAATAACGCTGATAGGTTCCACTTCAGATGGGTTTCATACAGCTTCGGGTCTGATTGGCTTCCTCTAATATTTAGAATTGGTACGCCTCGAAGACTTTTCTCAAATGCACCCACAGAATCTCCACAGTTGATAACCTTCATCTTACCTAACGTAGCAGCTTGTGACCCATCTGTGTCAGTGCTCGCTTTCTTGTGGTCTTATTGCCTCAACATCTTTAACCCTGATTCTAGACTAGTAGAATCCAGTGCAAGACGAGTTCCTCCCACCAAATCCCAACTCAACTCGGTTCTTAGTCTTTTTAGGTATCGCTCCAATTTTCTGGTAGAGTAAACGTTATCGCCAGGTCGTCCAAATTTGGATCATAGTACGCCTTCGTGTAACATTGAGACTGTGTCAAAAAAAGGGGCGAAGACGGCTACGGTTTAGTACCAAGGCAGAGGCAACTCATTAGAAGCTGCCTCCCCTCTGCTCTGGGAACACCGTAACCGAAGCGGTTCGCAGGTGTTATACGCTAGGCAAAACATTACAGCGGTGCGAATCCGCCCACAGTTCGGACCAAAGCTTTGCCGGAACTCGAAAATTTTCGTTTAGGAATTGAGGAGTCCTAAGTCCACATCCATTTGATGTCGGTCAGGACTAAAGTAGCTCTCAGCAACTGTCACTCTTTATGGTCCACGGACTCCTCGTTTTAGGTTTGACACTCAAAGTTCAAAAATCAAAAGAGGGACGAAAAGGGCTACGGTTTCGCACCAGGGCAGAGTCAACTCATCAGACGGTGTCTTACCTCGGCCCTGGGAGTAACGTGACCGGAGAAAATTGCTCTCCATTGGGTCCGGTCCCACATCGAGTGGATGAGGACTTAGGACTCATCAATCCCTAAACAAAAATTGAGACTGTAGTAAGCTACTAAAAGACGACTAACCTAGTCCTAATGGACATATCAGGCACTTGGCATCAACATCAAACATCCGCCAGAAAACAGAGTAAAGAAGGCATCACAAGTTTAGCTTTTCTTCTTTCTTTTCTTTGTACGTACACGGAGATGGAAAATCTTTGAAAAACACGTCCGCTCCAACTGCACCGCATAAACACCGAAAGTAGAGCGGGCGCGTGTGAGATTCGCGGCCACTAAAAATCACCCCCGGTCTCTCCAGCCTCAGTTTCGCAAGACCACAATTTAGGTATTAATTCGCAAGGTGAGTTTGGCTTTAGGCAATCGTCCTTTCTGCTTTTCTTCTTCTTTCCTTCTTCAGCAACTTTTACTGTAGACCAGTTTTCCTTTGTCGTCAGCATCTCTGCAACTAAATTCTTCGGTCTCACGTTCCTGTCCAACGCTAGGTTCGGATTCCTCCTCTCCATTGAGAATCCTAGGCAGTGGAGCATCAGATGCTCTAGATCTTTTGGTATACCAGCGCATCTAGGGCAATTGGATGAATCATCCAAAAAAAACTGATGTAGATACTGCCTGTGTCCACTGTGTTCCGTGAGAAACTAAGTAACGTGGTAGTTGGTCTTCCCATGTTTCCCCTCAAGCCCTACCATAATGTTGGGAATGAGCCTGTGCCTCCACCAATTCTTCGTAAATCATCCCATCTGCGTTGCCAGAGATCATTTCACTCTGATCATGCAGTCTTCCTGGGTTATATGTGCCCGTTCACATTTGAGACGAACCTATATCCGACGATATTAAGACCGCTTCAGTTTTTTCGTCCATCAAAGTCAACCGGGCTCTTTCTAGTCACATCTTCTGGGTGTTCTGCTATAGCGACCATGGCTAGATCATCCGCAAAACCGACAAACGTAGATTCCTCTCGGACGGGAAGAGCAAACATCCCATTATATGTACATGATATTCTACATCAGGAGATCCAGTACTAACCCTTGTGGCACCTTCGCCGATATGCTATTTGGGGTCCTCATCCGTTCTGTACCAGAGAGTCGTCTCTGAGAGGTAAATTGCGACCGGACTGACCTAGTCTTCACTGTTAGTTTCAAAGCTTTGGTAGGGATGCCATCCAAGCCTGGGGCCTTAATGGCGCCGATCCACACGCTTCCCGCAACTAGTGGACGCACTATGCCCTCATTGAGTTGGGAACCAGAATGACAACAATCTCTTTCAGAAAGCGTGGGCAAGTCACCCGAGCCTATCTTTGCAGCTTTTTTCAATACCATTCTGTAGGCCCCACCCAGCATGACCGCCCAAATGTTTGAAACAGTTCATTTTACTACTCTGCCTGGTTTCGGCCACGAAGTTGCCTCGACCATCATTACCGCGCTTTCCCCTGTGAGTTTACCTGTGGTAAACCCTCCTTGACCGAAAACGGAACGGAACGGAAGTTTCGATTTCGTTGTAGTTGAGCTTTTTACTGAGGAGCAGTCGTCTTCTGGCCATAAATGCATCGTATACTCCCATAACCCATCCTGTGATTAAGGTGACTTTTTCTCTGGCCGTACCATCCTAAAATATGTCGGGCTTGAGAGCCGCGAAAAACGTGTCCCTCTCAAAAATTTTTGCCATCCAGCCGAACAAACCAGCCGACATTCTGCGAAAGCTCTTCTCTGGATCTTCTGATTAAAGCGGCGCTCACGTATGTCAGGTCCACTATAGACCACAGGCCCCTTCCCCTGGGAGTGAATGACGTCCCAGCATTCGTGAGTACCATGTCTACCTCCACGAATGCTTCGAGAAGAACACTTCGTCTTACCAAGAGTCCACGTGTTAAAATCACCTGCTTTGATCATTGCCGCATGTCCTCTTTCAACCAAAGCCAGAGCGCTCAACATCAGCTCATACTCCGCAGATGTAGCGCTGGGTCGAGCATAGCAGCTGTAGATGTGAACTAATTTGACCTTTGATCTGACGAAGCCTTCCTCTGAGTGGAAGGCTTATTACCCGCAAGTCCATAACGCTGCTTGGCCTATTTGGTCTCTGACCCAAATGTCACCATCGTGCTTTCGATATGGCTCACTAAATGTGGCCACATTGATGGTTTTTTTGCGGAGGGTTTGCTAGAGTAGGTCTTGCATCGCCTGGTAGTGGTTGAGGTGGGTTGAATCAACCTCATCTGTGATTTGTGTTGAGAGAAATTTCCAATATGCCAATAGTCCACACCCTTCTTCCATGCCACAGAATGTCAAAAACACAGTAATTGTTGATGTGGCCTTGCGCTTCGGATCTCCTGCATCGCTTTGACGAGTTATTTGAACTGGTGCATGCCCTCTCAAAGTAGCTGAAGACAAGGCATTTAAAGTATCCCTTCTGTGTTGCATACTCTCTTAGACCACACACAACTCAGTCTATTCTTACTCTCCCTACTGCTAACAGTTTGAGTGCTGCTTCCACTGGTAGGCTGATGATGGCGGTTTGTATTCCGTGGGCTTTTCTCAACGTTTTTACCGCTTAATCTTGTAGTTTCCAAGCCCTCGGAAACCTCCTCTTTTGCGGTGATCTCTGAATTTGTCCACAGTTATATCTATGGATTTCTTGAGTTCCAATAGAAGGTAAATCCTTTCTGAGACCATCTAATACGGCTGACATTGTCTCCCAAATTCGTGAATCCTCAGTCTGCCTTCGCTCCCCTGATAATGTCAGCGTATTACCCTTTACCTCCTTTGGAGATGATCTTCACCTTCAGTCTTGTCTTCCTCCGAACTTTTCACCTAGAGAGAAGCTTCTACATCCGCTTTGCGAGATCCACTCCTATTTTTCGCAATTGAGGCTAGGTGAATTTCGCCGGAAGCTTCAACCTGCCTCCTTACGTGCTCCACTTGTTTGAGAGTTTAGCCCTTTTTCTTTTCCGGATTCGTTGGCCTGTTGATTTGTTCAACTGTTCGCTCAACCTCTTTCGGGTTCTGAACAAACGTTACTTGTGTCGTCTGGTACACTTTGATTGATCGTTGCCTCCAACATCACTCGGATGGTTTGCCCTTCAGGCTTGTTGCTTATCGTATACTCCCGCTACACACTTCCCAATTGGGGTAGCGCTTTCAATTGCGAGGGCTTGTACCCATATAGGCAATGAATTGAGCTCCTTCTGAGCTGATCCATCGATGGAGCCAGTTTTAGTCCCTCACGTGTACCTGTAACATTAGATGCCACAATAGCCAAAGTTTCCACTACTGAGGCACTTCTGTAGTTGGATGTCGATAACTTGGACCCCGCTTGCTTACTCCCAAAAACCGCCGGTACTAGATTTCCGAAGCTTTGTACCGTAACGTTATTGTCCTTCAGCTCTCCCATGCTTTGTGTTACTTCTGAGTATTCTTCCCATGGCCAATTCTTATCCATAACCGAGTTTTATGTGTATTCAAGTTTCATCTTCAGCAATTAATCGGCATCAAAACTCTGATTTGTTCTCCCTAAACTGCACCAGGAGAGCATGCTCATTCGAACACGTTTTTGGTCTAGATTGAGCAAACGCAGCTCTCAACGTGCAATCAAAGTTCTCACACCGAGGCTTTTAAATCACCATCTAGCGTATCAACCCACCGTTGTTTCGGTCAGCATTTTGATTTACCATCGACTTCAATGTTCTAACCAATCTTGGAAAATCAATTCTCGTTAGTGCGAATTAAATTTCTTCCTTTTTTTAAAAAAAAATCCCCGGAATAAAGCTCTGTAAACGCTCCCAGCAAACAAACTATTGAATGGAATTCGTTCACATCTCCACAGCAATCCCATAGAGGATGACAGATGTCAAAAGTAAAATCCACTTTGTGCTTGTAGCCCCCTCTGTTGATAAGATACAAAAGAAATAAAATGTATTTTTTATTTATATTATCGTTAGTTATCAAACTAACAATATTTAAATGCACACTGAAACATTTAAAAAATTAATTTTGGGAACCCCCCCCCCCTCCCACAAAAGTAGAAAACTGTTTCCCTACTCAGTGGAAAGCGTCTCCTAATGTCAAGCCTATAATTTTTCCATGCAATTTTAGATGAAATTTCCTTACAACATCGGATTTCCAGTTTTGCCGAAATGTATCTATAATTTCAAGATTTCAAATTTTCTTTTACTCATCTCTTCATATCTGATTAGTTTATTATAATTAAACAAACCTTCAGGTATTTAGTTTTGTGTTAAATTAATTTTAAATAGTTTTAGGATTTGGTTTTTAAATATTTTAGGTTTTTTTTTTATTTAAAATAATTTTTATTTTATTTTTTTATTTTATTTTTTTATTTTATAAATTATTTGAAAAAAGGTTAAGAACATAGTTTGTCAGTTAGACCCTTTCCAAGCAGTGGATTTAGGTATACTCAATGTTTAGCTTCAGTAGTTTCCCATTGTTTCAGATATTTTCGCCGCAAGAAGATTTTGTGTTTGTCCAAAAATCCACAACTGATTTAAATTAAATTTAACTCAAATTGTGCTAACATCGTTAAAAAATTGTATTATGTGTCATAAATATTTTTTTTTAATTTAAAAGAACTAACTTTAGTCGTTAACAATGTTTTCTGTGAATATTTTTGTTAAAAACGATTTCCTTATCTGTGTCAGAGTGGATTTAAAAACTTTAAATTGAAATTTCGCAAGTCTCTGTCATAATCTCCTTCAAGGTCTACCCAGTTAAATGCAGTAATCCTTGGTTAACAGGGAATAGCTTCAGCTAGTCTTCCTTGTAGTTCTACCGAACCCCTTTGACTTCTGTATTCTCCTCTCAGGACGCACTGTTTTACCTCTGCTATATAGGGAAGAATAAGAAGACGTGGCAGACCCTGCCTCAGGACAACAGACAATAGGAATACCAAATTGAGATCTCTAGAGTTGCTTACCAAGCCAGCCAGCCCTAAACCAAATACCGGTTGTTGCGCAATTGATAATGGTGACGACGCCATCACGGCCTTTATTGTCGAACTTTATAACCGTTTTTATCTGGGATTTCTATGTTGCCTAAGCTTTCAAGGTTTCAAACCTTCGTTTACATGCTTCCATATCTAAGGCTTTTCCTAGTAATGAGCTTAATCAATAATTAGGCACGCGTTTAACATCTTCCTTACTGGATATTGGATTTCCTAGGACCTTGAAAACCAAGAGCGATTGGGGAGAACTCCGGGGAGTAATTAAGAGCTGTCCTTTTGACCGAACAGCCTTTAAGCACCGGAGCATGAATTGGATGTGTTTTCTTGATGAAAATTCCGGTAATTTGTAAGAACGTAAAGTGGCAATCTATTTAGAACTCTACAACTGACCCACCTACAAATCTTTTGAAAAAGTTACCTTATAAAATCCCATGAGGAACCTTCCGATCAATGTGGTCGCACAGATCGACTAACACCGACCTCTACACTTCCTTGTTCAAAGACCAATTACAAGGCCCGACCCAGGAAAACCAGGGTCCCGAAATTATTTTGACACTGATGGATGCCAGAATTGGAGAACGCAAGGGGTTACGAAAGCAACTTGACGAACCACTGAAAAGACATCAAATGTTCATGCATGGATCATATATATTCGTCTGGTAACATCTACCTAAGAGGTCCGGGTAGTCTAGGAATGGGTATTATGGTCCAGGAATCCACCAAACGTAAGCTTTCCAAGTAAATGAATGACGTTGTTTCGGATACTAAACGCATACTCCGTTGAGATATTACCGCCACATGTTTTGAGAGACCAAATCATCCAAGGATAGCCAAAACCCCAAGTTTCGGTGGGACGTCAGACATGATGATCCGTCTGATGAGGATGTGATCGCTGGTGAATACTCCATTCCTCGTTCCAAACGTTAAGGTTCAACTCTAACTCTCTTTTTAATTTCTACTCATCACAAGTCTCTTAGTTTGCATGTCTCTATTGTGTGTAGAAACATGACAGTTGGATAAGTGAAGTAAAGTGGATTGTGATATCCAAAGAGGTCTCCTATGTTAGATCCCCAGTAGGCTACAATAGCATAGAGCGATCCACTCCGGCCACAAGTAATCTGCGGTTGTATCGCCGGCCCTTAATGTAAGGCATCATCTGTTCCAACGATACCCTTGTATTTTCCACTTTCTTATAGGCATAATCCAATTCTCAAAAGAAGACTAGGCAGACCCTGCCTGAGATGGAGCGATGGCGTAAGTCAGTACGCTAGACAGCTTTTAGGGATATCGAATTGGTGAACCTCGGCGCAAAACCGAGATGTCTGGTCCTTATTAAGGCACGCCTAGACCGGATACCGGTTCTTGCACCGTTGATAATGATAGTCCAATTCCGTTTCCATCTTTTGTTTCGCAAGATCAAGTCGAGCTATCGGGAGCCACGCATTCACGGCGTTAATGGCTTCATTAGCATACACCACGACTGTCGTGGTATACGAAGGACCAAGACCCCACTGTACATCAGGTGAGATCTGTGGTACTCCCCACTAAGTCGCATACTACCAAAGTGTCCCTTCCGAGAAGTGTTTTTCGTGGAGCTTAACCGGTCGCTTATTGGACTGCGGTAATGAAACTAGGTTTCGCTTCTAATATGCTGATCAACCAGTCAGCTCTGGTTTTAATAGCGCAGTTTTTGGGGAGGGAGTAGTGTAGGCGAATCCGTTTACGCACAAAGTATTGAACTCCTGCAAAAGTACGCTGTCGAACTACCAATTAAACACCTCACCGTCATCAGAAAACTAGCCTGGAACCGTTTGACACATTACTTCGGGCTAGCCCTCCCGCTCTCCTGGCTTTGGGGACCTTCAAATCAGGGAATCCTTTTCAACAATGGGAGGAGAGTGGAGGAAGGGAGTTGTTAGTTCAATGAACTCCGCCCGAACATAAAGGGCAACAAGCTGCCAGCGCTCTTCAGCATCTTACTGACAATGTTGTCTGGAGAGAGCTCCCCTGTGCTGCTGACGAAGGCCGTCCCACATTTTACAAGAGAAAAAGCCCGTGTTCAGCATCGTCCGCCACTCCATTGCAGAACACACAATCATGCGATCGTGCCTTCTCAACCCTGTGCAGGTAAGACTGAAAACCTCCATACCCCAATCAATTTCACCATGCGTTCGATTCAGCCATGGATCTAAATTGTCGATGAGCCGCGCAGTCCATCTGCCTTTTGGCTCAGTTTGCCAAGGGAGTTGGCACTCGGTACCTTACTGTGCGTTGATGTTCTTCACGGGCAACCACCTCTCTTAAGTTGTCGTCTTTGCGGCGGTAAATAGCTTTACGCGCCTTGACAAGGAAGGCAACGGGAATCACTCCCACGATCACCATCATGCCCAGTTCTGAGGCAGTGGGTTAAGCAGACACCACTCGCAAAGCTCCCTGTCTCTGTATTTGACTAAGGTGCTTACGATGCACCTCCTTGTCAAGGTCATTAGCCCATGCCTCCTCATTGGCGTATAAACGTTGTACCAAACGACGGAGCTTATGACACTCCGTCAGTAAGTCGGCAATTTCTGCCATCCACGAGTACATAGAAGACTTGTCACGGCTGGAACCCTTCCAGAGCGTTTAACGGCTCTATTGGGAATAGTATCTATTATCACCGATTCTCTTGCAAATCTTCAGAAGTTTCTCTTCAGTTATCGCAAGTATGGTGAAGATATCCACAGCCTGCTTATATTTTTGGCGTTCTCCTTTATCCCGTGGGAACAGTGCCATTACTCTATCAAGAAAAAGTGTCAAGTGAGTTACGCTGTTCCTTCCTCATCTGCTTCAAAACAACAAAATATGCCGTTTCCCTAAGGTGAAGTGAACACTTATTTCAAAAAATTTGAAAAAAATCATTGTGGTCTCCATATATGGAGCTTAGGTCTCAAAATACTCCCCCCCCCCTATTATTATATTACTATATTTTTGGAAGATCGAGTGGAAACCCCCCTTACGCTCATTCCAGCTCCGGCAATGATATCGAACAAGATCCTGGGAAGTTTGGTGGAAATCCTACTGTTATCAACAAAGTTACAAGAGATGAAAATTGCCTCCTTCGAGTGAAATTACTGCAGCCTGAGACATAAAATAGTCAGACGTACTCTATGCATATACGATAGGATGCCAAGTACAAACAGTGCCATCGTGTGCCCAAGTATTGTTCTCTAGAGGAGGCCCCCTGGGATGAACTGCGAGAATACGGAGCTGAAATAAATAATATCCTCTAAAATTGAAAAAGTCATCTTGGATGTTAGGAGTACCACCGTCCATATCCATCCCCCTTCAGCACAGCTCATCAAAACCTCTTCCAGGACGACGGCTTTATCAACGATTTTGAACTTCATTCCTGCAATTTCAGAAGGTTAAGCAAATAAATTCCCTTCTTTTTCTTCTCTCTTTTATTGCTGGCTCAATTCAGACCCCTCACCAATTCCCATTTCTCTCCCTCAATCCATTGAGGAATCTCATAGTCCTGGCATATCTCCTACGGTCCTAAGGATCCACATCTCTCCTTCAATGTCTTCTGAATCCTTATTATGCAAAATCCACAGTTTTTGGCCTACTCTACTAAGAATCCACACCCCTACCCTTGATAAACGTTGCGGTTGCTGGTTTTCAAGATATTTAAGGGTTTTTTATGTTTACAGAAAGAAAGACTAAATCCAAGTGGTTCATCTTCAGTTGAATCAAAAAGTTTCCTACGAAGTTTAGGACCTTTCTTCTTCCTAAATAGAGTTTGCATTTTATCACACATTCCTGCACAGATCATAGGGACACAAGCCCCACAAAGAAATGGGATTACCGCTGTTACTAATAGATACCTCCTTCGAAGCAAAGTGAGGGAACCGGCGTACTCTGATACTATCTCTCTTACAATAAAATAGTCCTTCCATTCCACATTTCCGAACTATAACAATCAAAATAAACAATCATTCTTTGTCTTCACGGAAATCATGTTTAGAAACAGTTCATCCACTAACCGGGACCAGTAAATGTCTCAATTAACACAAAGCCTTAATCATCTAACCCGTGGCTAACTTGCACTTTTCCTTTGTTGTTTCATCTTAACGGAATCCAGATTATTTATCTAATAATTGTTCTCTTCTCCTCTCACCTAAGGCGAAATATCTACCACAACTTCCCGACCACCAGTACCAGTACCAACAATCACGGTAACGATTACATCTCCAGCAATTCAAATTGTTGAAATTGGCCGTTCCGTTACTCTGGATTGCTCAGGACAAATAATTGCCACAGGAGTAAGTATTCCCAACTGTCACCTAGTCAAACTATCTCTGATTTGATCCTATCTTTCAGGTACCATTGTCTGTAACCTGGACCAAAGTTGATGGTGAACTACCACGTCAATCCTATGAAGACCGTGGTCGTCTATACATGCAAAATCTCCAGGAACACGACTCTGGTGTTTACGTTTGTCAGGCTCGACGAGGACCAGAAGTTGCTGAGAAACACGTCACTGTTACAGTCGGACGTAAGTAGCAATTTTTTTTAAGTATAATAAGGAAGTTCCTGCGGGCATCTCGGTATCACTTACATAGATGTCGTCCAGGACCACCTAATATCCCCATAAGAAACCAAAAGGGACTTATTGCTTCCTACTATTATTCTAATTTCAAGAATTTTCAAAGGAATTCATTGAGAAACATGGTAATGGTTGACGAATCTTACTCTCCATTCAGAAATCAAAAATTAAAGCACATCACTAACCCTTTATTCCTTTACAGCCCCCAAACTCACAATTCCAACAGTAACAATTCAGCCAACCTACCAAACATTCGTTGAGTATTCTCCAGCTGATTTGTATTGTACTGTTACCGGAAATCCACCCCCAGCCATCACATGGACTAAGGTTGGTGGATACCTATCACCATATGCACGTCCCGAAGGACCCTACCTACGATTTGATTCAATCCAAAAATCCGACGAAGGATCTTACCAATGTCAAGCACGAAATTCAGTTGGTACAAATGAAGTCCTGGTGCAAGTCTACGTAATGGGAGAAACAACACAACCACCCCCGCCACAACCTCCACAACCATCGACCGTTTTGATTGAGCCACCATCATTCTACGGACGAACTGGCGATGAGGTCCGTCTAATCTGCAACATTCGAACAAATGAAGATGCAATTTACACATGGGAGAAGGATAACACCCCCATCTATAGCGGACACATTGTTATCAGGGATAATACTCTTGTCATTGCTGGAGCAACAGCTCGTGATACTGGATCGTATGTTTGCACAGCTACCGTACCAACCACTGGACTATCATCAAGCGCTCGAGCTGATGTCTTGATAGAGGAAGGAATCTCGGGCACACCACCTAAAATCAAAACTCTCCTTGAAGACAATACTTTGATTCAAGGACAAGATTTCGCTATCACTTGTGAAGCAACCGGTACACCATATCCCACGATTAAATGGACTAAAGTAAGTTGACAAAATTTAAATGAAAATTTTGGAAGAAACAGGACTAAAGTTACTTGTTTTTCTGTAGTTGCATGACACTCTCGACTCAAATATACAACAAACTGGAAATATCCTTCGATTCATGAATGCTCAACCAGCCAATCGTGGTGTCTATATTTGCATCGCTGAAAGTCCCTCTGGAACGGATCAAGCAAGCACTAGAGTAGAAGTTGAACGTAAGTAGGAGTTTTTTTTTTAATTTAATGCATAACTTCCCCTTAAAGGAATAAAAGCAAAGGAGTCTTACTCAGCTTTAATCATAATATTCTCTACAGGTCGGTCAGAGAGAGTAAAATAAAGGAAGTCCTAATTTCCTTCTAGATTTTCCGGGCCTTCGTTGACTTCCGACGTATCCCCGCCCCTCCTCCAAATTAATATTATTCCATCAAACTGGTGTTACCCTACGGACCAGATTCATCACAACTATCATAAACGGTGTCCGGTCTAGACTTACCTCAATGACGAACTCCAAATACCCCGGTTTGGGGCCGAGATCGACCAACTCAATTTTTTCAAAGAACTGCCTGATATCCTGGCCTACACCATTACTCTGGGACAGGGCCTACCGTGTGTTGCTTTTCAACCATAAATATTTTCCTTAAAGGCTTCCCAGGGTGGATCATTTCCACCCATATGAACCCAGTCACACCCACCGCAGTCGCGGATTTTGTCCACAACCAAACGGTCGCATTATCATTCACAGATTTCTTATCACGGACCTACATTCCTACAGGATTTGTCTTATAAAAGCTGAGTTTCAACGGACACGGGAAGATAGGTTTCCTTCCCAATCAGTACGAGCCTCCAGAGATTTTTGAAGCCTTAAATATTTGGCAAACAAATTTGGTTTCTTCGATACAAGACCACTGTAGCGAATTCTTTCTTTTCCTATTTTCTGAATTTAAGGACATTAAGGGACTCTCCCTGTTTTCATTAACCGGAGTGTGCTTCAACTACCAATTTTCACACTCTCAGCAGAGTTATTTTCGAGAAAAGCTACTCCCCTTCTTCCCTTTCTAGTCTTCCCTTCCTGATTCATTGCCTCTACACTTTCCCTTTCTATTGGAAAGACCCCGATGTTCCCTTCATCTTTTCATTATTCTCTCCTTCCCCTCTACTTTTTTCTCTTTCCATCTGCCACTCAACTACTCTCCACACAATTTTTGCCGCTTCTCTTCCTCTCCTCTCCTGCAAACACCTACCACCCTCTTGCCAATGTTACATGCTTTGTAGCAACGATCCTACCCGTGCTAATTAAATTTAGGTTGTACGCCTATCACCATTTCGGAGTATACCTTAGCTGCCTCGGAAGTGATAATATGATCCCCAATTGTAATTCGAGCGAAATTCCTCTTACTATTCTTGGTGATGAAATCGTTCCTGTTGTTTCCTCCGCAAGTGTCAGGCCACCACTTTCCAACTAAGTCTTAACACCACAGATTGCTTCAGATGGACATAACTACTGTGCCTTCAGACTAACCCACCAAGATGGCGTCTTCCGGAACTGAAAGATTAACTCCGTCGTTGTACAGTAGTCTCAGCGCAGAAGCCTGTAGTATACCCGCAGAAATAAAGTACTCCTTGCATCCATCATACCAGAGGCTTCGTTCTTCTTCTTCTCTTAACAGGACTGATTGTTTCACATGAGTATAACTACTGCGTTCACGGACTATCCCACCCCCATGGATTCTTCCGGAACTGAAAGATTAACTTCGTTGTTGTACAGTAGTCTCAACGCAGAACCCTAGAATTCACTGCGAGCCTAAAGGTCTCATTCAGCTTATTGTCTCAACCTGAAGTTTTGTTGTCCCCCATTCTACCAAAGATTTCCATAATTTCATCTTTAATAACTACTGAAATGAACGTCGCCCCTCTTGCTATGCCGATAACCGGATAACTTATGTCCTCTATGGTTCCGAGCATTGGCCGACTATAAAAGGCAATGAACGATGCCCCACGGTGTTAGAGACAAAAATGTTACGCCGGACGAGTGGCGTAACACATCATAATCACATCAGAAATGAGGATATTCGCAAACGATATGAGGTTGCACCGACCGTAGAGGAATTGTTAGAAGGACGTCTTTAATGATGGATATGCAATTCGCGCTGAAGCACACTCCTTTGCCAAGATTGTTCTGAGCATCAAAACCAACATGAAAAGACAACACGTTGGCTTGCTACGCGGGATGGTGATTTAAGAGCCCTTCAACTTCATCCAGATCAAAATGGCTTAAACAATCACGCTTCTGAATGAACCCCCCCCCCCCTCCTCCGCTTCTGAATGAACCCCCCCCCCCTCCTCCGCTTCTGAATGAGGCAAAGACTGAAGAAGAAGAAGAAAAAGTAGGGTATGTTTCCTACAAAATTGCCAGACCTCTGCGTTATCCCATCTAAATTCAACACCACAGACTGTTCTTCCACTCCCCCCCCCCCCTTCTGAGCACAGTTCCCTCCAAATCCTCCTTTCCTCCGAGCCCTACTTACTCCCTCTTTGGTGGAGTCCCTCATTGACCACCTTGACGCCAATGTCGAACTCGGCCCCGATGGTCTTCCCAAACTCTTTCTGATTAAAGTTCATTTCCCTTCCTCTCTGTATTATTTTCAATAACCTCAAAGGGTGTCATTTTCCCAGCCTATGGAGAAAAGACCTTATTTTTCTCATACACAAACGATGTGACCATACTTTTGCTGAGAAATATCGCCCTATTTCGCTCCTCTCATCCTTCTCCAAGATCGTCGAGAGGTAGATCAGTGACTGGCTACTCACTTTGGCCACCTTATACCTAAGGAGCAGCACGGCTTTATTACCAATCTTCTGGACTTCACCAAGTTTGTGGCCAAATGCCTCAACTCGCAGCAGAAATTCTACGTCATTTACACGGACTTTTCTAAGTCCTTCGAATCCATTAACCATGAGATACTATTGTCCAAATTCGCCTCTCTCAACATTCTTCCGTCACTTATTATATGGCTTGCCTCCTACGTTTCCTTCCAATCCTGTAGCGTTCCCTTTGGTGGTTGCACTTCTTACCCCTTCCCCCTCCTCTGGTGTGCCATAAGGATCGGTTCTAGGACCTCTTTTATTTAAATTCTTTGTCAACGACCTCCCCTCTATCCTCACTTATTCTTGCTTGTTATAGGATGATGAACTCAAGCTGTTTTTCTCTGTTTCGCCCCCAATGGTTTGCGCTTCACTGCAGGCAAATCTCGTTACTTTGTTCCATTGGTGCACAGTTAATAAGCTGGCACTTAATGTCAAGAAATACCACTCGGCGTGTTACTTGCTTAAAACTTTTCCCACCACTTTCTCCTACTCTTTTGGTGGTTGCTCTCTGTCCTATCTCTATCCTCGACCTGGGTGTAACCTTTGACGATAAACTACGTTTTGACAGCCACCCATTCGATTCACCAACCGTGCTTCCAAAATGTCAGGTTTCATACTGCGTTCCTGTGCTGATTTCACCTCGGTCTAACCTTTCATAATGCTCCCTCATGAGAAGTATCCTTGAGTATTTTTCCGTGACTTGATTCCCCTTCCGTAATTGTGCTTGTCTTACCCTAGAGAAGATACAGCGCAAGTTCATCCGCCCACTCCTCTTCAAGATGAACCTCCCGCGTGTTGACTATCCCGCCCGCCTCCGTACCTTTCGTCGCCCTTATCTCTAACAACTTAGAATCTTCCTCGGTCTTTGCACCCTCTTCAACATGGAACTCGGCCCAATGGCTCTGGATTTAGAAAAAGAGGCAAGTACAGTTGGACTGAAGATAAACACCAACAAAACCAATGCTTTCAGTCATCCCACTCTCCTCTCGAAGAACTTGGTCGGTGCACAAGGCTGGCACCCGTATGAAATGTGATCAGAAGGCAGAAGTGACAGTGGACAGGCCACGAATCAAGGACAGGCGACTATTGCATTACGGGCGAATCCACTCTCCCAAAATGGTCGACCGGGTAGTCACTCCAAGGGCACTTGGGGCAAAACAATATAGAAATAGTTCAGTTGTCTCAGAAAATCGTGGGAAAGCCGAAGGGCATTTCAAGTAACCGAGAACGGTGGCGTGCCAAAGTGTAAATAACAACCACATATCGGAGCGAATTTTATGCTTTGACTCCTTCCTTGCCTTTCAAATTTGGTCGATCGACTGGTATTGTCTCCCACTTTATTGACACGTGCACTTGCGACACCTCCATTCCACCGAGCCTTCAATTTTATTTCTACGGCCACTATGCCTCTTTTCTTTTAGACGCCTAAAAATTCACCGAAGGAATCTGCACTTTTCCCGCGCTCTGTAAGTCGGAGGCAGTCCGTTTGGTCATCGTTTGGTTTCGCCTTTACCATATCCGCATTGCCAATATTTAGATATATCGCGTCTGTTTCAGTTGGAGTACTTAGATTAGATGAACTCCAACCGGACCAACCTTACGACCGAGACGAATCAGATCACACATCAGTGTTGAAAACAATGACAATATCATATCCTAGGAAAGTTGGCATGCCTCCTCTATTAATGACGATCGGATTCTAATGATTCCTTCTTCGAAAGGACCGTTCTTGATGCTGGGAAAGGAAAACCAAATTTACAAAGAGTATCCACTCACTTGGTCTACCAATTTTCTCAGGATATACCGGCGTGTGAGTGACCTAATTTTGTTGGTGCCCAAATTTTTCCGATATAGGTGTTTCTTTAAGAACTGCTAGCTGGCTATCGGCTGAAGTAACGGCCCATCGTCCACGAGAATCTACTCTGGTCTTGGGTTTCTTCAGAAGTTCCCCGAAGTCTGAATCTTTCGCTGTTAACAAGTCAACTCAAACTCCAGCTCATTGGTCAGTACGCTCTCAGTCTGAAGCTTGTGGCTCATTTGATCGATTCTGACCGCCACATGTGGTTGGTTCTGCCTTCGCTAGTTTCTCTAGAATTCATTCAATCTGCCGCGCTTTTGGAGACGAAGGTGTAGTAGCGGGATAACTGGCTATCACTTCCAAAAGACTGAGGATCGATATAGTGTTGGACCCAATATGGAGAAGTTGTTAGAGAGGTCTGAATAACCAGAAACAACGAATTAACATTCTCGAAATTCCATGGGTTATTTTTAAGGGAGTTTTCAAATATCCACATACAGGTTCCAACAACTATTTGAACTGACTCATCCATTTTGCTTTCCAGTCTGAGGATTGTAATGACTAAATGGGGTTGGCCATGACCAAAAAACCATCCTGAGTATCCGGAGACGACCAAGTGGGAAGAGCTGAAAAGTTGACGCCCGCAAACACTGAAACTCTATTGAACTGCTTCGTCGCCATATGCATGCATACTTCTGTGTTAGCCAGGCCCCCACCTTCCTTTGTGTACTTCGATCCCTCACATGTCGATAGCCAAAAGACCATCCTACGTGTCCGGAGACGACCAAGTGGGGAGAGTTATCCCATGAACCTGAAAAGTTGACGCCCGCAAACCTTGAAACTCTATTGAAGTGCTTCGTCGGCACGTGCTTGCATGCCTCTGTGCTAGCTAGGCTCGGAAAGGTGGGTTTGAGCACTTCGAACCCTCACGTGTCCTTTACCGATGCGTGGGTCCGCACCAGATCCTGAAAAATACCAAACAAGCATTGTCTGCAAAATCATTCAACGCTGCGCCCTTTGGTTTACGAAGGCTAAACGGTCCATCGTACAGAACGTTCCACAACGAATATCCCGATACGGAAACTTAAGGAGCACCTGCTTTCACAATGTATTTTTTTGATTCGTTATCTGTCTCACACCAGAGCAGGGTAACTCTCAATTAACCGGGACAAGTACCCAGAGACACCAAATTAAGGTAAAATGCCTTCGCTTTGGATTTTTCGAGGCGCTTCATTTTAGTTGACATCAACGTCCCTGATATGCAGCATTGGTCCCTGATAGACCCCACAACCTCTGTTAGGTCCTGCAATATAACTACCAAATGTAGTATCTTTCAGCCAGTTAAGAATCATGTTCAGTATCGCATCAACACTACTGACTCCCCAATCTTCTCGATGGTGTATCCTTGACCACCCCAGGAGCTCGTTTTTGTACTGATGTAGTTCGACGTCATAATTGAGCAGGATATATGGAGACCTCCCTGAAAAATGCAGATTTCTCCAGAAGCATGTGAAATTTCTAGACCATTCCATTGTCCCTGACGGCATACAACCCAACCTAAGGAAAGTGCAAGCTTTCCAATACCTAATACAGTAAATAACCTTGGAAGGTTCTTGGGCTTGGTAAACTTCTATCGTCGGTTTTTGCTCGAAGTCGTCATTTGCCACCAGACCCCACTTACCGCCATCCAGTCTGGTCCTGAGACCAAAGATTTACGGGAGGTTGTGTGTGGTGTCCAGAAGTCAAGGTCAAGGGTTTGAAGCCACCAAGCAACGGCTAGTGGTTGCAACATTTTTGGCATTCCCTCGACATGAGCGCAGTAGGCGCTCCTTTCCACCTGATGGGTAACCAAAGCTAGCAGCCGTCTGCTTTGTTCCAAAAAAAGATGAATTCCACTCAACGCAATTGCAGTGCCTACGATCCTGAATTAATAGCCGCATATCTAAGTAGCTTCCATTTCCCCCGTGAAGGCAGATCATTCATGCTGCTTATGAACTTTAAGCCTCTAACTTTTGCCCAACAACGTCAGGTTGTCAGGTTGTCAGGTTTACAAAGCATCCCCTCGCTTCGGTTTACATCGGATATTCAACATATGTTCGGTAAAGACAGTGTAGTTGCTGACGCTCTGCTCCGAACGTAGTCCTTCAGAGCCTGCAATCGGCCTCCAAATACAAGCTCAACCCCTACCTTCGGCTCACTTTCCTATATCTCCAAAAAAGGCCCGTTTTTCGTAAAGAAGTGTTTCGTTCAGTGCACGTTCTGGGCACCCTGATATTCGGACGACGAAGGGAGTAGTTTCCAGCTAGTATTTTTGGCGGTCCATGTGAATTATTGGGCCAGGGAGAGTGCCCATACTATGCAACTTCACTGGCCATCCTGAAAAGGAAGTAAGAATATTCCCTCTGTCGAGAGTGGATTCTGCGTTTTGGAGTTCCCGCCCAAATTATTACGAACCAGGGAATCCGGTTCGAATCTAGTCTCTTCTCGGTGCTCAGAAAATTGCGCATACCATCCGCAGTCCAATGGGATGCTGGAACATCTTGCGTCTTGGTTTTCGGTCTCCTTGGCCTCCAAGCAACCGGAAGTTTGCTGAATCGCAGCAGCCTTTTGTATATCCCCCTCCCTAACATCATTTCCGTAGTGCCTAAAACTCAAATAGGGAAATATGAAGAGGGGACGCCAGATGGTCTTTGAGGTTTCGGTAGCAGAACTAATATCTGCCATTTCTAGTGCACGGAAAACATTCCTTCCACCATACATGGTTCAAATATGCTAGTGGCCCACTCGGACAAGGACTTTGTTCGGAACCCCAATTTTCAATTTCCAGGCCTTCTTATCTCCAACACCTCCACAGATCCCTTGCAGTCCCTTCTTAGTAACTTGGAGAATCGAGAAGACAAGGATGTAATCATTTGTTATGACAAATGGCGCCCAACGTGGGGTCAGAGATTTCCTAGGTTCCGGTTGCTTGAATCAGTGGAGGATAGCCTATTCTGGTTAACAATAGTTTCTCAGCATTGTTCCTGGCAAGGTACCACGTAGACTTGGCTTCGTCTTTCAAGTTTTAGGTTTCACGCCATTTTCCCCAAAAACAAGTGTTCCGTCATTTTCCCGTCCCAGCTTGTATAATAGAGTTTCCTACCCTTTCGTTATAGTATACTACGAAGGTTGAGCCATTCTTGTGAGTGTGCTCGGTTTTGTTTAAAGGATAAGATCTTGACCCTACAAGGGAAGCCTCTCAGGTATCGGTGGAGATGCGTCCAGACCCTGAAGTGTGTCTTGCCATGACTTTCGGTTGTGTGGTGTCGTGAGGCTTTAGGTCTCCCCTAAGTCCTGGTATACGGGCGTTCCCGGCTGGAGGCTGCAAGATTGCGCCGTTCAAGCTTTTGGGAACTGTATCTTCTTGCCTGTAAGCGAATGACGATCCTTTCTAGATTTGGACACCTCGCGATGAAAAGGGAAGATCCACGGCGGATTGGATCCTCAATCGATGCCTGAGATGTATGGTGAGTCACGGCCATCAAGGATTTCTCCCTGCCTTGGCTTCATCAGGCCATTCTATTGGAGGATCCCTAATGGTAAGGAGAGTTTTTTGGGGTCGAATAGGAGGAGGGGAAAAGGAAGTCCTCAAATTGAAGAAATCCTCCAGCCTGGCTAGCACAGAGGCATGCAAGCACGACCGAGGCGGCGAAGCAGATGGAGTTTCAATATTTGCGGGACTTTCACGGTAGTCATGGTCATGGTCTTCAGACCACGCCTTTCCCATGCTCCAACACCTAAATCCTAAGAACTTTTATTGCTTCTATTCGACAATTTTGGGCCAGAATCTTCGTTCCTCTTTAAAGGATTTTTTTTTAGAAATAGACCAACCAGTGCACGTAGTTTGTCTAAAGTACCCAACGATGTTGACCTCCCTTTTCGTCAAAAGGGGATGGTCCCTTTTCTAGTACTTAACCATTCCCTCAAATTGAGAAGAAACAAAACCAAATATTGTACGAACTAAATTACTTTTAGAAATAACTTTTTCCCCTTTCTATCGCAAGCACGCAAATCGGCATCTGGTAAAAGTTCAGTGATATCCTCAACAACCCTCCTACACCTGTACTTGTGCTCAATAATTTCTATCCGTTTCAGCACGTGAACGGCCTGTACTTGAAATCCATCCACGCGAACCACAAAAAGTACGCATTGGAGAATCAGCTATGCTCAGTTGTCGTGCCATCGCTGGCATTCCCGAACCAAAATTATCCTGGAAACGACTTGATGGCAAACCACTCTCATCGCGCATTAAGGAACTATACCCTGGAACAATGGTGTAAGTATACCTAATTTCTATGGAGGAACTAATTTTGAGAGCTCACATTGTTCCAGTCTCGAAGATATTACCAACGATGAAGCTGGAGAATATCAATGTAGTGCTGATAATGTTGCTGGACATGTCAGTCTCACTGCCGTGATTATCGTACAAAGTCCACCGCAGATTACTCTTGATCCACCAGAAGGAGAATTGTCCTTAACAGAGGGCGATGAACTCAAGCTTACTTGCACAGCAACTGGTAATCCATCGCCCCATGTAGTTTGGGATCCACAAATCGAACAATATCCTAGAGTGCTAGATTCACAACCGACATATTCAATTAGTGGGGAGGCCACAATACAGTCATACCAGGTTAAAATGAGTGACGCCAAAGTTTATACATGTACCGCTACAAATGAAGCTGGAACAGATCGGAAATACATTAGCGTCATCGTCAACAGACGACGCGGCGATACAGGTAAGGATAGGAGCTGAGAAAGAACGAGGGTGGATGCCATTCTGGTTCCTCCCTGCTCGTCATTAGCACAAGCGTTGGTCCAACTAATGTTTCTATGATATTCTTTACTAACATGTCTTTACAAGGACGAAACAAAAACAGTAATAACCCCTCCTTTAGCGACAAAAACTTTGATTGTCTTAACATCAAATATTTTTCCCAGGAATCCACGATATTGATACACCATCAACAGAGTCTCCATATCGACCACCTTATGTCCCACGACCTCCACCTAGACCCAACCAACCCCCAACTTCACTTCAGCCTTACAAGGTAGGAGTAGGAGATCGCGCCACTCTTCTTTGTAACATCGAAGGAAGCAATGCTCGTACCACTTGGAATCGGGTTGATGGACGACCCTTGCCTCGCAATTACCTTACCACAGAAAATAGTTTAATCATCGAAGATGTCAACTTTGACGCTGCCGGCCTTTATCAGTGTTCCGTTATCGATAATTATGGTCAATACCCACTTGTCACTGCCGAATTAATTGTTATCGACATTCCTCGTATTACATTCTCACCCCCAATGCCAATGATCGTCCGTACCGGAGAGAATGTACAGATCTTCTGTAATGCAACCGGAGAACATCCTATCCGTGTCGAATGGCATGCAGAGAATCACCGACCACTGCCATCGTGAGTATATCCTTAGGTTACTCCCTGGAACATTTGCTAATGTACCCTTTACCTTCCAGATCCGTTATTGTGGATGGATACTACTTAAGATTCAACTATATTACACCAATCGACGCTGGAAGATACTATTGCTCTGCTTCCAATGTTCATGGTAATGCCACCAAAGTTGCCGAAGTACTTGTGAACCGTGGAACCATCGTCGACCGACCAGCAACATCCAATTATCATGAAGTCTACCTAGGGGACAGTGTTGCATTGAAATGCGCAGTGCCATTGGAACTCTACGAGCCGGGAATAAGCGTGAGTTTTTCCTTTTTTTAAATATATTTTCTAGAGATCCTAAAAAGGACGATAAAAAAGACGATTAGCCCCACAAAGCACAACGACATTGAGGAAAAACATGCCTCCACAAAGTACCCGGACGAAAAATTCCTGGATAACCATAGAATATCAGTTTGATCAAATTTCGACAAAAACCACATGAGTTGCACCAAATTTTCCAGATTTGCTACTCTGGGAACCATACCTGCAACCGCACCTTCGTCCAGTCAATATTTCTTTCTTTTAACCTAAACAAGGACTGTGTACAGTAAGACCGAACAAGTAACCCTTGAAATAAGAACACCACAGTTTTGCACCTTTCTCACTGTAGTCTCCAACTGTGACTTCAAGTTCACATCCCCAACGTTCTGAAAAACAACTTAATCATGAAAAGGATTCCTAGGCCACACCATTGGCATACCCTTGTATAGAAAAGAAAACATCCTTATCGTTAACTGATTGTTTCGTCCAGGGCAGAGGCAACTCATCAGATGCTGCCTCACCTCTGCCCTGGAAGCAGCTCTTCAATATAATTCATACTCATGACCTGTTTGCAATTATATATAAATGAAGCGATTCCCACCTGTCGTTACTTTCGGTCACGCTGCTGCCAGGGCAGAGGTGAGGCAGCGTCTGATGAGTTGCTTCTGACCTGAACGAAATCGTCAGTCAATTTTTTTAGAAAACTTGGGTGTTTATCCCAAAAAAGAGGAGTCCGTGAACCACTAGAGAGGAAGGAAGTTACTTCTCAAATGGTCCGGTTCGTCAAGTGAGTACGAACTCAGGACTCCCAGTATCCTCAACAAAAAATTCTTATGGCGCCCAAAATTAAATAATATTCTCTAGTTAGGTCTTTGGGGTCATAATGAGTGAACCTCTCGCACGGTGAGGAATCAAGAGCCCGGATGAGGTCCAAGAAAATAATTTATTGAATTTAAGGTTACTGGACTCCTTTCCTTGCTACGTTTTTGAAAGGGGGTGGTGCGGATGGTGAAGAGGCGCGCTTCTACTTTCGGGGTAAAACTGCCTTAAATGACATTGGAACCACATCCACAATCCTTGCATTACTGATTGTAAATTGCAGCCATTCTTTTCTTGGAAGTCATTGGTAAGATCCAGAACCCTGAAGTTATGGTGGCTATTGACTGACAGTAATAAGCGGAAATAGGTAAGTCGATTGTGAAAAGTCTGTCAACTCACACTCAGGACGCCGGTAGACGAGCCTGGCTGACCGTGATGTCGATAGTGAAGTTCGGTCGTTAATACAGCAAATGACCTTTCCTGGATGAGTCGACATGTTTGAAGAAACGACTAATGATGTTAGATATGTATGTAAAGGTCCTTGAAAAAGGAAAGGCGACCGAAACGTTGGCAACGTCGTTAGTCGTTTCTTTCCTAGTTCCCGACATTATCCAGGTAGTCAATGTCCACCTGAACCCTCTTCCTCCCCAGAAACGGACAGGTATGCGAAACTTAAGGCTGCGATCCTCAACAGACTCACGGATTCATCCAACCTCGACGAGCAGGCAACCCTCGCTCATCACTACGGACAATTCCGTCTACGCCATCGCTGCGCATCAGCCTCAACCTTCATCCTTTCCCCAAACAAACAACGATCCGATAGCCAAGAGACTAGTAGCGCTCCACCTCGACATACCTCAGCTTATCTAGCTGACTAGGCAGTTGATTCAGAACCAAGCCGCCGTTTCCGCCTGGAAGCAAAGAAGTCGCTCCAGATCAAGAGGACAAAGTCTACTAATAGGCCGTCAAAACTCTCCAGTAGCCAACCCAAGCTAGTGCAGGTATATGGCCCTCAAGCACGTCAATTTTCAGAATCCATGCTCTTCCAGCAGCCAGGGAAATAAAGGAAGACACCTCCGACCCAGACAGCAGAGATCGGCGCTACAGTGTCTGCAGAAAACCGCCTGCACGTGTTTGTCTGGATCACCCAAATCAAGTTGCTAATAAACTCTGGATCGGTTATTTCGCTACTCGCTAAATCCGTTGCTAGGAAGAAGCCTTTCCAAAAATCGCTACACCTGCGGGAGAGTCCGGACTTCAGTACACGGCTCTACTCCAAGAGTTTAAGGACCGCTTCTCCCCGCTTAATGCAGCCGTCACTCTTCCAGACTTGCCGATGTTTAAATACACAACGGACCCACCGGTCTTCGAGTGACCACGCAGGCTTGTCGGCCTCCGCCTCGAAGCCCCGAAGGAGCAATTTCGCGACTTACAAGAGCAGGGAACCATCCGTCCATCATTTAGCCAGTGGCTCAGCCCGCTCCATCTAGTTACGAAGCCCAGCCAAGCCACCCCAGACCATTACCCTTTTTCCATCATCGAGGATGTGCTACAGGAGGCAAAAGGCAAGGTATCGTCGCATTCCTGACTTGAGGAATAATGATGGAAGGCATAGAGAACGCGCACTTGCTCGAAAGAGCATATTTACAGGTTACTTGGTGCTGCAGGATGTGTTGAAGAAGCAGAAGTCTTTCTAGACTACGGGCAGATGCCCAGTGAAAAGTATGAAGGAACAACGTGTAATGTTGTCAGCGAGCGCTGCTTTGTTTCCACTTCGTGCGTCCACGCTAAGAGAGTCTCCTATCGCTGGCAGGTCGACCTTTGAGAACCTCAGCAATCCTTAAAATAGGGTGACGATAACAAACTTGATGAACCACGATCGTAATTGCACTGCGTCCTAAAAGAACAATTGTACCGCCTTATTGGTTATACTATACCTACGAACTATAGTAGGCTGTCAAACCTACAATAGATAGGAACTTCATTATGTTCCCAACTTCCATGTGTTTCAACCAGACATCTGGTCAACCTCGTCAATCTACTTTGTACGAGTCCCGAATACTGTCCAAGAACATGTGTGGAGTTTTCATCATTCTCTTCACAGGCTCTACAGACACTGTTCGTAGATATTTCTAGCTTCCCCAGGTAATATTTTACCCTGCAATGACCAGTGAGCTTCCCACTGGTTAGGTTTAAACACTCTAATGCACTTGGGTTCGTATTCCCCCCTAAACACCCTGGGCTGTTCCGTTTCTGGTAAGTTTGCTCAGTAAAACTTCCTCAGTCGTTCCTCATCATTTTTCAATATCATAGCCATGAACCCATTCCCGACTCCACAGAATTGTTCTGGTCGGTATAGCGGCGTCGCTACTCCTTTCCTGGTCAGCTCGTCCGCTGCCTCATTGCCTTTCAGTCGAATGTGGTCTAGAACCCAAAGTATCCAGATCTTATTGAACCGAACTCAAAGAGGCCGAATAGAGCTGTAATAGTCAATTTCGGGAAGTTCTTTTTATATTATCGGTCTCTGCCGTTTGTCTTGCAGAGCACGAAAGAAGTCACCTGTTGCCGTACCTGTACCAAATGAGCCCATCCCACTACCAAAAAGAACTAAGGCCAAAAAAGGAAATCACTTGCCAAAAGGTATAATACCTTTAGGCATCAATACCAGCTTCTACCGTTTCCATAACGTAGCCAAGGGTTTATGAAGTTTTCCCAACGGTAGCACCTGGCAATAGAAATTGAGTGTATCTAGGCACTCTCCCTCGAGAGGTTACCTTATCTAAAGGCCCTACGTAAGTGAGTATAACGATGGTTTGACAGCTTCAATGAGCTGGAAGACATGCATTGCAGGTGAGCAAAACCTGATGCGTGATGGACTCCAACTTGATATGTTGCGCTGTTGGTCTTAGTTGCAAGGCTTAAATGTGGCGTCACAGATGGCCCTAGTTGTTAATGAGCCAAGTTGTCAAATTTTTGGAGACAAAGAATCCTTTTGGTTCTTATGGGGTTTCCCAGCAAAAGTTCTGGTAGCGAAGCTTTGATCCCCGTCTTTTAAATATGCCAGCAACGTGTAAATAGTAGAGGGACGACGTTTGGCATATTCATTCAGTACCCTTTGGTTTTCCTATAGAGAAGAGATTGCTGCCTCCAACTGCGAACCTTGGCTAATTGTTATAGTGAGAGGAATACCAAAGAGCGTCACCCGTTTATAGTATAACATAGTTTTAATTGTTTTCGCCATCATTATTGTTAGATAACCCCTGTGTTCCCTTACCTGCGCCTCCACGAAAAGGTCTATAAGTGGGCATGGTTAGTATATAGTTCCGGGGCTTGGACGCTGTTGCCAAGATTGGCATGACTGTTTGGCACGGAATACTTTTGCGTGCTCTGAGTGGCAATCTTTTCTGGTGCCTAGCCAGATGAATTTTTCGGTCAGATGGCGTTCTAACTTCTTGAATAACCCGGTTAATGAATTCACTGAGCCACAGTTTTGGGTCCCAGCTCTTCGCTTTCCAGAGCTCAGATGCGATGTCGTCAGATCCTGTTGCTTTCCCCGATTGCTATCGTTCTATTAGTTCCTCGACTTCAGTTGCGCTGACAGTTACATCTCTATGGTTTTACGTGGATACCTGTCTCAGGAACTTAATCCCACTGTCTTCTTCAGACACGGATTGATTTTGTGACCAAATTCAGAGACCCGCTGAAACAAGCTACAATGGTACCAGTCTATACTAAGCTCATGCATGGCTCAGCATTCGTACTAATGGATGCAAGACCTACGAAAATCTCTACCGAACTAAGAAGTACGGCTCCCGATCGATTTCCCTCAGAATCTGATTAACTCTTGCGGAGTCACTGATGTTTCCTATATTTTACCAACAGTCCAACCAGGATGGTCTTATGGCTAGCAGTGTTTCATCATTCCAGATGATGGTTCCACCATAGGGAGTGTCTGTTTGCGCCGAGATCGACCAATTCGGTACCCCTAAGAGTTATCTAACGCCCTGGCCTACGTCGTCGCTCCGTCCGGGAAAACTCCTTCTTTGAGGCACGGCGTAAATGTTTCAGAGAACCACTTTGGAACTACCAGAGCTTTATTTGGAATGCCATCTAAGCCTTAGGCTTTATTTTCCACAATTTTCTTTGCGTCTTCCAGGACTTTTCCAATGGTTACCTCCGGAGTTTCATTGGAATCCATCTGGACAGTGGGCAGGTTCGATTCATTTGAAACTGTTGGAAAGAGGGTACTAATGATATCCCGCAGCAAATCAGGATTGGTGAGCAGTGGCGAGCGAGCGAGTGATCCCATGACTGCCCTGTATCCACCTCCCCATGGATTGGAGTCCGCTTCCTTGCGTAACCTTGCGTGCCTTCTTGAGTACAGTGCTGCGTGGCGCGCAAGCGTCACATGCTTTGTGTATCCTGTCAAGAACCTGCGTTACCTTTCCTTCTGCGTTTCCCATCGGCATTATTTCCTGCAGAAGCATTTTCTCGAACATTTCCTCGTCAAGTTTCTTGGATGTACAACCCGCTACTTCAGTTTTTTGGATACATTTTGCACCTGTCTTACGCTCCATTTGGAAGATGATAACCTAGTGGTCTCTGTGCGTATATTCCTCGCACACCTGTCACTGGAGATCCTTAAACTAGAAGATCCTCAGAAGGTCAATCACCAATCCCATATTCCGTCTCTGGGGACCTTCAATTTATCCGCGCTGGCTCAGCAACACCATGTCATTTGTATCTCCGAAAGCTGACTGGGCGATACCATAGTAAACTTTGAGCTCTCGAAGGGTGCTCCACTTCCCGCTTACTGTTCCCATTGCAAAATGTAGGAAGATAAGACAATCGTTTGAGAAACCATGAATTCATAACTACGAGGTCATGGGTGTCCGCTAAATCGATTAAACATTCGCCACCTTCATTGCGCGCTCCAAACCCTTTTCCCCCATGGCACCTGTTACAGTCTACCTTCTCACCCACATGACCATTAAGGTCCCCGACAATGATGATATAGTCATCAGCAGGCACGTTACAAATCTCAATCAGGAAGTCGTTCGACTTCTTTAATCTCATCACGGAAACTCTCTGAGATAGCAATGCTAACACCGTGTTGAGCTATCAGAGAAGTTTATCGCTATTTTTACCGTGTAACTTGCGATTTCGTCCAGGCCATAGACAACTCATTAAACGCTGCCCCACCTCTGCCCTGGGAGCACCGAGACCGAAGTGGCACCAGACGATTGGGTTTCTTACAGAGCGCAGATATCAATGCGTCTTTTTCGAAGGGCTCTTGTGGTTCCTCGGTCTTTCCAGTTTGGATGCCCACATTTAACGTACAAACACGTATTTGTTTTGCTTCTGCTCGGACTAACTGGCTTATGTCCTGACGCCGACCCTGCGTCAAGAATCCTTGCCCATCTCTCGACAAGACCGGGACCCCGAGGTTGACGTCCTTGCATTTTTCCGAGTCTTGTTATTCGATCCAATCCTATTGGAGGCATTTTCTTGGTCGACCTATGAGGGGACCTGTCACCAAGAGAGGTTAGATAGGATTTAGCATGAGTAGGTAGGGGGTAGGTATCAGAGGCCGCTCTGAGGAGCCCAATTAGCGCTTTGGTTCGCCGGTTTGATGCCAGAAACTCCTAAGACCGTGATTGTTGTTATGGAAGCGGGGAGGCAGAACGCAGCCGGCTCGGATCTTCAGAGTCAGCCCGTAGCTTTCATGAAAGAAAGCATCTCTCCCACCCTGCAGCTAGAAATCTTTTCGAGGTCCCCAAAGAATGGTTTACCCAGTGTCCGTAGCCTGACTCTAGCCCGCAAAGAAAGTGCATGAGGGTTTCCCTTCCTTCTCCGCAGCTTCAGCAATGCGAATTGTAGTGTATGCCGAGGGTAGCGGCATGGTCCCCTATGGGCCAGTGCCCCGTGCAGACCGCCGTAATCTTGATTGCATTTGCACGCGTCTGCCACAGGAGCTCTCGTGATATTATAAGCGGGCCAAATTCTCCTTGACTTGACACAGCTCGTAAGCCTTCGCCATCTTAGGCCCGCGGCTGCTAGGTAGTGCGAGTAGACTCGGCCCTCGGCAGCCGCCAGCGGAACACCTGTACTGTATTCGCCGAAGGACTGTCAAGAGCAGAGCCTTGCCTGGCCAATCCGTCAGCCCGCTCATTTCCCTCTATGTTCCTATGCTCGGGAACCCAGAGGAAAGTGACTTTGAACGTGCCGTCCAGACAATTCAGCGCGTCTCTGCACTGCCCCACTAGCCTGGAAGATGTCGTCGCTGATTACAACGCTTTGATGGCCGCTGGGCTTTCGGTCAGAATGGCTATGTTACGCTTGGGGTTCGAATCTCGCTCCAGCAATCGACAGACTTCTAATACCGCCAATACTTCCGCCTGGAATACACTGGCGAAACCTGGGAGACCATACGACTTGGATACACTGTGTGTATTCGAGAAAACCCCCGCGCCAACTCCACAGGCCATCTTTGATCCGTCTGTAAAGAATACTGTGTCATAATCTTGCAACACGCCGCCGGTCTTCCACTTTGCTCTGGTTGGAAGGTCCACAGCAATATCCAAGAAAGCAGCTAGGTTATACTGCTTGTACTCCAGCGACCGCACAACCGTGCCAATTACCTCGTAGAGGGCGGTTTCAGTGGATTTTCCTTTGAGATCTCATAATCGTCCTTAAGTGAATGTCCAGGGCGCGTTCTAGGGTCTTCAGCACGAAAGAGATCAGGCTGATTGGTCGAAAGTCCTTCGCGGACTCATGACCGCGCCTGCCTGCTTTCGGTATGAAAACCACTCGTGCGCGCCTCCAGGACTGCGGATTTAGCATAGTGGAATAACTTTGGTTTTACCGAGGATAGTACAAACTACGGGGCCGCAAACTGGGCTTAGGACCAGCATACTATGTTAAATATCCTAAGGAAATATTGGTACTATTTTGTTACAATTGTTTGTCCTTGCGTATTCTCAAAGTTCTATTCTTTCATTAAAACAATAAATAATTCATTATCCTTAATTTTTCATTTCAGTTCAATTGGCTCTTCAGAAACGGTCAACTATCTCCAGAATACGACCCATCAAATGAAACATTAATCTTACGAAACATCTCGCAATCTCAAACTGGAGATTACACTTGCCAGATAATCTCTCGAGATGGAGCTCTTATCTCTGCCAATCAGGTTACAGTCGCCGTTAAGAGTGAGTATCGTCGTAAACGTCAACCATCTAATTATTCTTCTAAAAAAACTGCTTCATCTAAAACAAAACGGTGGCGGTATTAACCTTAGTTAAAAAAAAAGAAAGACCAGTACACATATATATTTTAAATATTTTTGAACACTCACAATAAAAAAAACTCTTTTTTTCTTTGATTAATTAATTTTTATGTGGACGCAATATTGTTTTTTTTTTTTATTTTATTAATTTTAAATCAATCAAATATAGGCACATATAGAATTTTATATAAATATTCACAATATGCACCGAATTTTCTCTTAAATTTTCATTAATTTCCATAAAATCTTTTTGATATATAATCCGAGAACATCGAAAGGTCAAAAACTTAACTCGTAGATTTTTTTTTTAAATTAAGAACGACTTACTTAACGGTGATTAATACACACACTAAATGGATACTGCTTAGTTGTATTTCTTTAACGAAATTTGTTTTAGCAAAAGTGTTCACTAGACAATACGCTAACGCTCGAATAACTGCCAATAAAGTAAAAACTTTGTATAAAGAACTTTTCCGCAAGCTTCATTGCAGCAGCTAACCATGTTTGATCACACACAGAAAAGATACTTTGATCATTTTTATTATATCTAAATCTTTTGTTGCAATACGGCGAAAAACAAAACCTTTCTGCAATTACAAACATTTAATAATAATTTGTTTGTTGCATGTTATTTTTTTTTCTGATACTTTCTAATAAGGTGAAATCAAAGAAAGATATTTTGGTTACTTAACAAACAACAATAAAATATAATTAATAACAATTATAAATAATAACGAGAAGCTGCTTCTCTATAAATAGTGTACATGTTTTCCCAATGCATCGCTACTTCTGACACACTCTTAAAAATGTTTTCGCCAGTAATATAAAATCTGATTGTTTTAGAAAATGAACAATATATTTTTTACTTTATATTTCTGCAGATATATATATATTAATTTTAATTTTATTTCTTTGCACCGTAAAAAACCACATAATATTTTATATATTATTACTTATTTTTGAAAGTTTTTGATAAATCTCTCTTTGAAAACCATAAAAATCAAAGAAAATAAGCTTTTTTTTAAACAACAAATTTGATAAATAATAATCGTTATTAATAGTCTATCGGTTTTGGGTTTTATTTTTTTCAAACTATACTCACATAACCTCTTTTGCATCCATTACCTGTACTTATCCATATAATTTTCGTGCACATCAAACTCCACAACCAATGCGTATTCGTGTGTTTTCTGTGCCCTCTATGATTTAGTTTCATGATTTTTTTTATATATATATAAATCTAAGATAAAAGATACTTTTCTCTCCATAACTCCTTTTCAGTTTGTGTAAAACTTCTTTGTTTATATATCATTATTAAATTGTTCCCTGTTTATTTTGTGAAATGGTGTTTTGTGGATGGTGGCAGCTCGTTTCAGGCATTTCTTTTATAAGAATATAATTTTTTTTTCAGTGCGTGATTATTTTTTCAGGTATTTGTTATATTTGTATTTCAGCGCTTTCATGTTTTTAAAATAATTACTATTAATTTGTTTTTAACTTTCTGTTACCCTGGCATGCATTTTGTACCAAGAAAAAATAGTTCATTCTCGATGGAACTATAAAAATTATAGTTACATTTCTCAATAAACACCTCCTTTGTCGGATGAATAATAGTACAATGATACAACCAACAAAACAACCATCTTAAACTTCCTTAAATAGCAAAACGAACCAACCAAATGGAAATATGTATATATAACTACCTCTTGTATAGATATATTCATCGAGATTGGACTTCTCCAATAATTCTTATGACCAATGAAGAGACGGAGACGTGCTAATGAGACGTTAGTACCCCTCCATCCATTATCTCTTTTCTATGTCATTTATCTCCTTCCTATAATATATATCTTCCAATATAACAAGAGACATGACTAAAAAATTCTCCGTAGTATCCAAATAATGCTAATCCATAATGCTAATTCTCATAAATAAAAAATATAAAAACCACTTAAAGCACAAAATATTAACACTTTAGCACTTATTATTACTATTTCCTTTTCAACAGAATCTGACTAAATCTTGCGGAATCACTGATGTTTCTTATATTTTACCAACAGTCCAATCAGGACCGTCTTATGACTAGCAGTATTTATGCTTGTAACAAATGTTAACTCCACCGTAGGGAGCGTCCTTTTGCTGGGTTTTGTTCTGAGCACGACACTCTAAAAGCAACTTCCATTGTCTGTTCTTCTTGGCAAATTCGGCCGCTAACGAGGTAACCAACATGGCCTAGAACCCTAGAACAAGCCGAACGTATTCAATCTCTCAAGGCATTCCCATACCAGCTTAGAGTTCACCTGGTTGGACCTAAGTGCCTTGATCGCCGCTAAATGAAGCAGTCTGTCTGTGGCGTATATTTTCGCCTGGAACATGCTAGTGTGCTTTTTTTGAGAAGGGTAGGTGTTCGACTCCCGAACAGTCAAACTACCAACTAAATACCTACCTATCGTCAGGGAACTAGCCTGGAACCGTTTGAAACGTTACTTGGGGCTAGCTCCCCGCTTCAAGTCAGGGAATCCCTTTCACCAACAGGAGGGGAGGGAGGAGGAGGTTGTTACTTCAAGGAACCCCTTACCATACGGTCCCGCGACCGGCCAAGTTCAACCTTTTTCGTAATAAGAAGAGCCCGAACATAATGCGCAATACGATTCCAGCTGCCAATCCTCTTCTGCATCTCTCTGACAATGATGTCCGGAGAGAGCTCCTCTGTGTCTTCATAAAGCTGCTGACGAAACTGTTCCACCTCTTGCAAGAGAAAAAGGTTTATGCGTCGTCCGCCACTCCATTGCAGAACATACAATCAGGAGATCGCGCCTTCCCAATCCTGTGCAGGTAAGACTGAAAACCTCCATGCCCGCCTGGAAGTTGGGTAAGGAAATAATTAATCTCGTAGATAGCTTTACGCTCCTTGGCAAGGAATGCAACGGGGATCACTCCCGTGATCACCATGATCGCCAATCGATATGTAACGTAGAGTCGGGATTTTTCTTCTGATCAAAATGACTACTTCGGTTTTTTCCCAGCACAAGGCTGAAACCGTGAGTAGTCATCCATCCGCTTACCCGTCGCGCCAAGTCTCAATATCTGCAAGAAATAGCTTGGCACCTGGAATGAGTTTTCTAATATGCCTAGCATATCTGTCCATCTCACGCAATTGAAGGCATTTCTGACATCAAGCGTTATGAGCAGCACTATCCGTCGAAATCGGCGACCTCGACTCAAAGAACCGCATCTAAGACCTCAATAATAGCATCCTCTGTGGATCTCTCTGTTTTGAACCCGAACTGCCTTGGGGCCCCCGGCAGCGCAGATCGCTTAAACAAGTCAACTCCTGATGAGCTTCTCGAGCACTTTCCCGGCCATGTCAAGCATGCACAGCGGTCGGAATGGAGACGGGAGCTCCCATTTTGCCCGGTAATCGTGTTGACACCGATGTAGGGGATTACGCTAGTTTGGCAAATTGGTCCGAAAGATTTAGCAGAAAAGGATCCTTTTTACCCGCTTTCGGAATAAAAACAACATTTGCCAGTCTCCACGCCTTTGGTATATATCCCAGGACTATGCGGCCCCTTACCACCCTCAGAATAGACTCTTAGATGATTTCTAGACCTCCCAGTATTAGTCTTCTTTTTTTTCTTCAGCCTTTGGCCCGTTCACAAGCGGGGTCGGCTCGTCGTGATCGGCTTCGCCCTTTGGCTCTATCGAATGCCTGATCTGGGAGCAATCTCGAGGCTTTCAAATCCCTATCCAGCGTATCAAGCCACCGAAGGTTCTAACAGGCAACATTTAACCTGTACCCTTCCTCTGACGTTTTCTTGAAGATTTCGGCAACAGTCACTGATAGGTCGGCCGTAGTCAGATTTCCAGTTCCTTTCATTAAGAGAGTTTCTGGCTAACCGTCCCGCAGACGCTGGGTGCAGACTTTCCATTGAAGTTGAGAGCAAGTCTTCCACCGATTCCTCCGTAGAGGAACATGAATCTAGTGCGGCTTACGAGATCCGTGCCTCACCCGCGATCTGATTGCTCAAAGTCGCTGGTGGATTCGAAGTTTGTGATTCCCTACCGCTTGGTTAGTCCTCTTAGGATCTCTGAATGGTTTGGAAAATTCTGCCACAAGATCCAAACCAAAGAACATCAGTTTTCTACCTTGAAAGTCACACTATCAGATAGTAACATAATATCATAGGCTTAATCACAGACCTCGTGATTTTTTAAATTAGGAAAACGGAAATTTGACGTACTGGCTGTGTTGTTAGACTGGTCCCAATAATTAGATAGAAAAGAGCACTCACCTCTTCGTTAATTTTCATGGTCCACGCTAGATTACTGAAAATTAAGCCAGGACCAAGAAAAATCTATTAGCTCCTTCTAGGATGGGTAAAGGTTCTGCCCTTATTCCGTTCGTTACTTTTAAACCTCAAAATAAACTCAACTGTCTGTTTTTGAAACCTTTTATTGCTAAACCTTCCCCCATTCAGCACTTCAATATTAATGTAGCTTCGATGTTTTCTTTGCCTTTTTCTTCAGCCTTTGTCCCGTGCACAAGCGGGATCGGCTCGTCGTTATCGGTTTCGCCTGATCTCCATGCAATCGCGAGGCTTTTAAATTTCCATCTAACGTATCAAGGCACCATTGCTTCGATCAGGCTTTTGGTTGCTTACCATCAACTTAGATATTTGTACCAATCTTGGCAAGCGAAATCTCGTTAGCGCGAATTACGTGACCATACCATCGAAGACACCTCTCTGGCAGTTTTTCCACAATCTTTGTGAAAGGACCCAAGGCCGCTTGAGCGACATTTTTGTTGACCGTTAAGAAGTAAACTACCACATAGAAAACATCGGAGTGGTGGTCTCGGTCATATGAAGCCAATGCGAGGAGGAAGAAAAGACAGTCCTTCACTTCGCCTAGTCGCCTAGCCTCGTCAGATCTCAGATACCTTGGTAAGGTTTGCTTCAGCGAAGAGTCTGCGCATTCTCTGCCTCTGGAGAATTTTCTCAGATTTACGAAAGCCTGTGATCGCCATCAGAGAGAAACCGATGAATAGGCGATCTCCGGCGATAGTGCAATGGGCCTAGCAAAAGTCTGAGTGCCTGGAGCTGTGGTTTGCCCCACTAAACTAAACTAACTCTTCGACTTTTAATTTCAAACCGACCGCCAGATATACAGACTAGGTTTTTGAGACCCTTTCTCTTCGAGCACCATCCAATACTTGTCCCTGTCCCTGTGCCTATCCCTATCCCTGACAGTGGGTATCCTCAGCAGAAAAATTCGGGAAACAGATATCCTAGGAATCTGGACATATAGAGTTGAGCTGTACGCTCTCCCGAGCGTCGCTAACATAAGCGACTCCTAATAGTAATCGTTGGGTCAACAATCCATATTGGATCAGGACCTTGAAGTGTGTTAGAGCACTTCATTCAAGACCGCAATGGCACACTACAGTACACTGTAGGAGCCAAGGTGACTCATGACCCTAGAAAACTGCTCCTCATATTCCACGACGTGATACTTAGAAGCCAACTGCAAGGAGTTAAAACATAACGACCGTGGGGATCATCATCGTTACCTCAGCTTAGGAAGTTAGGAGGAACTTTTCGCAAAAACCCTTCCTATTAAACGAGAGAAACAAAGGATTCTGTGAAAAAATATAACCACCCATAAGACCGTAAAGACAAAACAACTGAGATAAAATTGAAAAGAAACTAGTCAGCAGCTGGTCTCGGATTCACGTTATATCCAACCAAGGAAAGAGAATCTCTTCACTATGATTCCAAGATTTCAGCATATCAGAAAATCAGTTATGTCTCGAATGCGTTGCCTTTATGATAGCTTCAAATGGATATATAACATTTTTCCCAATTTATAAACTATTTAAAATTATTTTTTGGGTCCCATTACCAACCAGGTGCCAAAATTACAACCTGGATAAACAAGATCTTGAATTATACTGGTTCACGTTGAGCAAAATCCTCAAATTAATTCAACAATATTAGAAGGATATTTTTTAATTATTTATTTATTATGAATAATAATAATAATTTTATCTTTAATGCGAAAAAAATTCAAACCTCCCCCCTAAATTCATTTACATATAATTTCAAAATATTAAAAGCTCCGTCCGTATATATATGGCATTTTCCTATACAATAGTACTTAAATAGTTGAAAAAGGTTGTCTAACTCTATTATAAATTTAACATCACTTAGAAGTTTCCTTGTAGGCTTTAAATGTAACGTAGATGTTGTATTTTCAATATAGTTTCAAAATATTGCTAATTGTTATAATTTAACTTGAAACAAATTTGTGTATTAATTGTTTATAATTCCTAACCTGGTGTAGAATTGTACTCTATGGTTTGGTCTTTAAATGTGGCATTTAAACTTGAATAATATTTGCTTATTTCTCTATTATTTGAATGATAATAATATTTAATCTTTTATATTTTTATAGTTATCTAGGAAGGCGATTATATTATTTATAATATTTACAGTTACTGCAAACTATATTAATATAACGATAATAATATTTATTTTTACCTTCCAATACTACTTTTTTTAAAAAAAACATTCATTTAACCTATTTAATTGATTTTTTTACATATTTTAAAAATAATTTTCTTTTATTTGATCATTTTTTTCCTTCTTCTTTTACTTCTCGTTTCTTCCTCTCGCTATGCCTACAATATATTACAATGCATATATGATAATATTAAATGCAAAAAACAATGGTTGAATTTGTTAAAAATATCTATTGTTCTTCATATTATCTTTCATCACAAACCAAACGACAAAACAAAATTAAACATGAAAATAATAAAAAAAAATAAAATGAATAAACCTAAGTAAGAGGAGCTCACGCCTATAATGAGGTTTATTGCATGGTTTTCTATATATGTCCAGGTGTGTTTTGAATAAACATTTATATTTATTAGAAAAAAAAGTTAGAAATATTTATAGACATATACATATATACCAGTTTTGAATATAGTTTTTTGATTAGTGTTTTTTCTTAGTTTTAGTATTAAAATGTGTAGTAGAATATTGACTTCAACGTTTTTTTTGGATTAGTTGATCTAATCAAGTTGAAAATTCATATCTCTTAGTATGAACCAAGCAATAGAGATTGTAATTAATAATTGTAACATTGGCATAACTATAAACAAAACCTTTTAAAATATTACTGGGACTAACTAAATGTAAAAAAATTAATTCTTGATAAAAAAAACAATATTTCTGAAAAAGATACGAATTAAAACTAAGAATAATATTTTAAAAAAATATACAATCTCTATTGCTTTAAATCCTCTCATCTATCATCATATCTAATACTTTTGGCAAGGCAAAATCTGAATTAGAAAAACCCAAACCATCGGAATCAAACCAATTTTTTTTTTAATTCGTCTCCTGCATATTCTCTGCAGAAAACTATTTTGCAATAAGCAAAATTGAAAGTATTGGAATATCAATGAAACCTTCAATTACCAATCAACCAACCAAATAAATTTATTGCCTTCCCATCTATTTTACATTCAGGCAAAATTCTCAAGAACTTGAAAAAGGAGAAATGCAACACACTTTATAATTTTGAGAAAAAAAAATTATTATTTGAAACTATAAAGTGTTGACCAAAAAAAAAAATATTAAATTTATGATCATTCTGCTATAATTGGGCGAAAAATTCAGAAAAATAAAAAAATTGATAAATTCACTTCCAAATAAATCACTTCCAAAGACGATCCCTTAATCTATAAATTTAAAAAATAAATTACTTACGAAATTATTTACTAATTTCCCTTAAACAAATCCAAGCGGAATGATCTGATATTTCCCAATTGGTTATAATTACGAAACATGTTGCTAATATCATCAAAACCGTATTTTTTCTCAGTGTTGCTATTTGTTTTTTGTTGTAGTAGTGTGTTTTTTTTTGTTCCATTTTGATTTTTGTATAAAAAAAACTCTTGCCTCGTTTTTTTGTAAATGCGCTTTAGTTGTATTTTTTCTGTAAAAACAACTATCAACGTTTACACATGTTTCCTATTTAATTTATATAAAATTCTTTCATATATTCCTTCTCATATAAATGGCGATAGAAAGTATTGCAATATCTTATTTTTAAAAAATTTAATTAATTGATTTAATTATTTTATAAATTAGATAAAATTAATTAGTAAAACTACTTGTATCTGTCATAACAATCTTATCTGTAAAACTATCAAAAAAATTCCAGAACAATGGACATAATGTGAATCTTTAGGGTGGTTTGCCAGTTATAAAGTAATTGTCCAGCGATTCTACCACACCTACGTTCCCTTCGAATAGAGTTCTAAACTATCTCCGCACCGATCTTTAGAAAAGCGTTTATATAAGTCCCAATTGTTATCAACACTATGCCACTGTGACATTCCAAGGTATATCAAAAAATCAAATCAGGGAATTCCTTTCACCAACGGGAGGGAAGGGAAGGATCGGAGATGTTCAGGGAACCCCTTACCATCCGATCTCTCCGCCGGTCGAGTTCAATCTTCTTCGCAATAAGAAGAGCCCGAACATAATGCGCAATACGATTCCAGCCGCCATCCCCCTTCAGCATCTCTCTGAAAATGTTGTTTGGAGAGAGCTCTCTTGTGTCTGCATAAAGCTGTTGACGAAAACGGTTCACCCACGGGTCTAAATTGTCGATGAGCGGTGCCATCCAACTGCCCCTTGGCTCATTTGCCACGAAATTTGCCACTCGGTAAAGATGCGTTGATGTTCTTCACGGGCGACCACCTCTCTTAAGTTCTCGCCCTTATGGCGGTAGATAGGTTTGCGCTCCTTGGCAAGGAGGGTAACGGGGATCACTCCTGCGATCACCATCACAGCCGGTTCGGAGGCGGAACGCAAGCACTTGAGCAAAACGCTTACAATGCACCTTTTTGTCAAGATCATCAGCCCATACCTCCGCGCCATTAAGCAAACCCGACTGCGTTGCTCCCATAAGGAGACCTCTACTAGTAGATATAGGGCTCCCGACATTCACCATTAGCCGCGACTCCAGCCCTGTCCACTGCTGCTTTGATTTGATCGAAGAAGCTCATTCTCCAGTCGAGCATTAAATCAAGGTATTTAACCGCTGGTTTTGACTCTATAGTCAACTAGCCGATCCATATGTAACGTAGGGTTGGGATTCTTCTTCTGGTCAAGATGACTACTTCGGTTTTTTCCAGCGCAAGGCTGAAACCGTGAGCAGTCATCCATTCGCTTACCCATCGTATCAATATGCCAAGTCTGCTTTCGCCTGTTGAACAGTGCGTCCGGCAACATGTGCCGCAACGTCGTCTGCATAACCGACCAGGCGCGACTGTTGGGGCATATCGAGTCTCAGCCGACTATCATAAGAAGCATTCCAGAGGTTCGACCCTAGGATGAATCCCTGTCTTTGGCCCTCTAGCGTCTCATAGAGCAGCGAGCGGTCTTTCAAATAATCCCTCAATATCTGAAAGTGATAGCTTGGCACGTGAAATGAGTTTTCTAATGTGCCTAGCATATCTATCCATCTTACGAAATTGAAGGCATTTCTGATATCAAGCGTTATGAGGAGCACTATCCGTCTAGACCGGCGACTGTGTGCCTCGGCTCGATAAACGGCATCTGCGATCTCCACAACAGCATCTACTGTGGATCTCCCTGTTCTGTACCCGAACTGCCTTTGCGATAAGCCCCCGGCAGCGCGGATCGCTTCAGCGAGTTTACTCCTGGCGAGGTTTTTGAGCACTTTCCCGGCCATGTCAAGCATACGCAACGATCGGTATGCAGATGGCAACTCCGGGTCCCCTTTTCCCTTGCTGATCAGCACGAATCTGCCCACCTTCCAGCAACAAGGAAAAATACCCTCCTTCAAGCAAGCGTTGAACGCCTCAAGCAGCAATTCTGGCCGTTGGCGGAACACCAGTTTCCACCGGGATGCCATCAGGACCTGGCGCCTTCTTGTTTTTGATAGTGAGAACCGCTTCTTCGAGCTCTATCATTGTAAAAAGGGAGCAATCCACGACGCTTTCCGCGCTATTGACATCAACCCGTACAGGGTATCTGGGGAACAATGACCGCACAATGCGGTCCATCTAGTCGGTACTTAGTATGCAGGGCCTCCGCAGAGCCCCGGTTTTTCGGGTGTCAAGCTTATAGCCAAGTCCCCACGGGTCCTCATTCACCCTGTTGACCAGTCGCGAACTTTGCTTTTATTTATAGCGCTGCAGAGTCTCCTTTTTGCTGATCTATACTGTACCTTTATGGTGTATGTCCCCTCGTTGGTGTGCCAACGATGGACCTTATGACACTCTCTCCGTAAGTCGGCAATGTCTGCCGTCCACCAGTACATAGAAGGCTTGCCGCGCCTGAGGCCTGTCCGGGGCATTGAAGCACCACACGCCGTCGTTATCAGATTCATCACTGAATTTACGACGATATCAGCTGTGACACTACCACCTCCCCAAGCCGCACTCTAGCGTGGCCCTGCCTACTCCAAGACTATCGACGAACTTTCCGATGCTCACCCTCGCGACATTCGACAAGCAGGGGAAGCGTCACATTGGTGCTCGCCGGCAAGTAGCGTCAACCATTTCCAACGCGATATATTGATGATCACTTGCCGAGAAATCTTCTAATACTCGCCCACCCGTCCACCGATGATGCCAAAGATTCCGACGCAAAAGTGATGTCAGGAATGCTTCCTTCACAGCGTGGGCACCGAAACGTTGGCGTGGATCCGGTGTTTAAAAGAACGAGCCCGGTTCTTGCCGCTATTTCCAGAATCCTTTGGAGTCTAACTGAGGCATTCAAGAGCCCTGGCATTAAAATCACAGCCTACCAAGATTCGTCCCTCCGTGCTTAAAACGGCGTCCTCCAGAGCATCAAGCCGTCGCCGAAAGTCCGGCATCGTCTCATTCGGCGTCAGGTAAACGCTAAAAAATGTTATCCCTAAACACCAGATCCAGACAAACCCGCTCCCTCGGCCTTCGGCAAGACCATGAAGTCGAACGTCGTCCCGGACCCAGATGGCAGTGCTGCCCGATAAGTTGAGATGCCGTGAGGACGGTATTGCTCGCTAATTGGCACTAGATCAGCATTTACTTCCGCAGCGAACTGTGCTAGCAATTGGTGAGCGGTTGCACTCTGATGCATATTAATTTGTTAAATGCGGATCATGCCGTTCGCACGCTAGCCCTTTCCAATTCCGCCCTGAAGATTGGACACCCTCCCGAGCCCGCAGTGTGTACGACGCTCTCACCAGACCCGCCATGATCCCTGCAGGGAATGCAACTCTCGCTTTCATTGCATCGCTTGATTACGCAGTTGGCCACATCCCCAGCATGCTGTCCTTCTGTCCGGACCCTTGCAAGCTGCTGACGTGTGTTCATAATCCAGACACCTATAGCACTGCACATCACCCATCCAATTTTGATTCTCCCGCTGCTAAGGAGTTTCCTCGCAAATTGCTCGGGGACTTCCACCACGACAAACTTTTGGCTTCGAGCATTTACAGAGGTGATACCTATCCGGGCGTTGGTTACCTCTGGACATTCACGCTTTATCGCCTCCTCCACTTCGACCTTTCCTGTGAAGCAGTCAAGATCCCGGATTTCTAGAGAGCACATGGACACTAGGCTGGAAACAAGAGCCTTCTAGCCTAATAACCTCTTGACCGCTTTGCAAAACGTACTTTTGTTAGTGGTTTTTGGGCCCAGTACGATGAGAACTCCTCGTTTTCCATATTTAAGACACCTCTGCTCCTTTGTCTTCGAGTTTCATCCTGAAACGTATTTCACTAAGGACTTCCGCAAATGTCTTGTCTTCCGTCGGCTTAATGAGCAGAGCCGACGGCCTAGTCCTTCTTCGTTTCCTCATCTTTTCTGCCTCTGGCTTTTGGCTAGCAGCCTCCTTGTCTTTGGACAGACGGGTCTCTTTTGGCGAAGTCAGTTCTTGCCTTTTTTTGTTCCTTGCCTTCTTTTTTGGGCCCTGGAAACTACTTCGATAAAGTCTCCTTTGGGTACGTAGTCCTGTTTCTGCTTCTTCCTCAGTTCGACTTGTGGTAGGCTATCTGCGGACCCTTTGACGCAAGCAGCGTTCTCAACGGGGAGTGCGGCTGTTTCTGCTCTCCAATCGTCTTCCGCTGTTCCCCACGTTCGTCTCTAGAAGGAGATGCGGTCCAACAGTTCCTCCAGTTCCATCAGCCCGTTTGCGCATTTGCTGACGTTCTCCTGGAGGAACGTTGCCGACCGCATACGCTTCACCACTGCTGGGCACTTCCTGATGAGCCTTTCCTCTTCGGCTCTAGCTAGGACGGTCGGCTGCACTTACACTAGGTTTGCTTCCGAACCCATCTGCTCAGGACTAGCGATTCTGACTGAGCTTTCTTCCGGAACAGGGGCACTACAAGGTATTGGAGTTGCCATCTCCACACGGTCAGTCGCGCCACTTGATAAGGCTTCCTCTTTATTTTGGCGAAGTAACTTCGGTTATGTCAGCCCTCGCTCCCCCTTTCGCTGGTCGCTGTGGTGAACGATGCATTTTTGTGCTGCGCCCAAACGCACCCAGCTCTTCCTCCTTCCCTGTTGTTTTGTCGATTTTTTTTAATAATTTATATTTATTCTCCATGGAAAACTGACCAGCGCATTGTACGCAAGGGAGCCGCAATAGTCAGGGACGGGAGTACCCTCGAGGACACCGCCTTTACCCCAGTCCTTGAGGCCTGACCTACGCTTAGCTGATTCCGGAACTCATAGACGAATTAGCGCTCGCTCGGGGCAACACGGTCTACTAACACCAGTTCAATGCATACTACTCGACCAGGAGGACGAAGGGGCTACCTCCTAATACACGTCACAACTACCACCTTGGCAGAGCTACGCTTGTATCACCCCGTCGACGTCGACAGATAGTTGTCAACGCCTTCGGAGACTCCCAGTGTGTCCCGACGTGTACCGGTCATTCGCGGTTCGCTCTTCACCGAGAAGCTTTCTCGGGGCTACTACCTAGGACGCATGTATACTGCCAGCTAGGGGGTCAGAACTACTCACTCGGGGACGTTACACCCCGTATCGTAACCGACCAGTTAAAGGTCGCTAATAACCCCTGAGGGAACGACCTCTGAGGGTCACAGCGCTAGAGGGCTTTACCATTCCTCCTCAATGCAACATGCATCTTTTCCCTGTTTCAAACTAAACTTGTATAATTGATTGGAAAGTGGATACTACAATAAAACTAATTAAAATTCATACCCTTTGGAACGCTCCATTTTTATTACCTTCCATTTTTATTACCAAATTATTATATTTTTAAGCCCAAAAAACTTGCAGGCATACTTTCTACGCCATTTCAATATCTGTATACGTACTTCTTTGTAAAAAGATACTTTCAAATTTATAAATATTTTTTAAATTTATTTTTCTAATTAATTCTAATTTATTAATTTTCTCTTTCATATTTTTCATTCTCCCTTTATTCATACTATATTAAACAACTACTCTTCAAACAAACAAAAAACAAACTATTCTCACTTCTACGTCGTTAAATATCATTTGATTGCCTGCTATAAATATTTGATATAAAAACAAAATATATATCAACTTTGCCTGAAAAATCTAAAACAAAACATGGAACAAACACGAATAATTATATGGAAATCAACTGGAAAATACTTTGGATCCCTTTTGCCTGACTTCGGTGATGATGAACAACCACGAATGGAAATGATAAATTAAATAATGCACAATATTGTTTGCATTGCATTGAATGGCATACGAAATTGGGTGGATCACTTTTAATATAATTCATTTATTTATATAAATCATATTATACATAATCAGTGCAACCAAGATTATGTCGATCGAATGATTTCAAGTGTGTATCACATACGCACACATGCATCCTGCGCGACAGGGTATGCGATGGTATTTATGATTGTGTCGATCATTCCGATGAATTAAATTGCCCGACATTGAAGAGATGGAAAAAGGATCGACCGTATAATGTACAAAAGAAGAGAAATCATATCGGTTTGTTGTTTTAATTATTTTTTTTATTTAGATTTTATTTGTTTAGGATATTTGTGTATATTAAAGAAAATATCAAATACTGCAAATTAATTGATGTTGAAAATTTTTCATTGGTCCACAGGATATTTTGTTTCAATTGGCTTATTTTTTAAAATTTATTTGTCGATTTCCCAGAATTATATTCAATTTTAAATTATATAAAATTTTATAAAATTTAATTTAATAAAATAATATTTAATATAATAAAATAAATAAATATAATCAGCATCAAATTTCATAAACAATTAAATTAGAGTTACCTGAAACTTCTCTAGTTTGTATCAAAATTCACAATTAAAACAATTAAATTAATATGATCTTGAAAATTTTCAATTAAAATCAAAAATGCTCCGTAAATTATCTTATAAAATCAATTCTATTATAAATTAATTTTTAAGTTCTCTCATTTGGTATTAAATACTAAAAAATACCAGAAAATTATTTTACTTTTCATCGGAAAGCACAAGGTCTCACTATCCAAAATAAGAAAAAACTTTTTTATTTATTTTAAACTATAAATTAAAGACAAAGTATCTAGGATTGACCTTCAACAGTCTTTAGTTTGATATATTACATTCCGACAGTTTGTCTATTGATTTTTGATTTGGCACAAATCATTCCAGTTTCAAATTAAAATTAATTATGATATTATAATAATTCTAGTTTGAAATTAATATTATTTAAAATTGCCATTTCTGACTTCCTAAAAATCCTAAAGCTTTTATCAACGAAGCTGAACATGCATTTATTTTTATGAAATTTCTTATTTTGTAGATCTCGAGTTCTCTAAAGACTGATTAGGAATTACATACTTAGCCATGTGATTATTCTATTTAGAGGCCATAAATTTTTAGAGTACTACAATTTTAAAAAATATCCAACTATTTGATATATCTGCGGACACAATGAAAAACAAAATCAAATTGATTGCATTTAGGTCATGATATATTCTGTTAATAATATTTTTCAACATCAAATAATTATTTTCTGTGAAAACAAAATCAATCAACATCAATGTCACGTAAATGTATCACACTCAGCACTGAAGCACAGTAGCTATCGTCAAATTCAAATTGGCAATGCACCATTATATGTATGTATGTATATGTAGGGAAAAAAAATTGGACGAGCGTGGAGATGACTATAAATCATTTTCATATATAAATCAAAGGCCACAAAAGAAAAAAACAAACATAATTAACACAAAAAAAAAACATTTTTATTCGAAAATATTATATTAAATTCGAAAAAAAAATATATAAAAAAAATACCAAAATAATATTCAAATATCCAAAAATTAGTCATTGAAACGTTGCTAAATATTTTCAAATTTATTTTGAAAATTTTACACAATTATATAATATAATTATCACAATTTGATATTATTATAAATTATAATTATATATAAATAGCACAAGGTACACGCGCAAGTAGTTGTTGTTGAAATACTCTTTCTGGATGTAAAATTTTTACACGTTTGTGGATCGTTGACTCCAATGCTGCAATGCTCTTCAAGTTTTTATAAAAACACTATATTTTCACCTTTATATTCAAGGTGACCTTAATTTATAGTTTAATAATTTGCCATTTTAATTTAAAATTTTCCTGATTGTGTAGCCTAATCACTTAGTTCCCAACATTGATGAATATTTCTCTGGAAGATACTTTCCAATCATAGAAAGAAAAATCTTTAAAATGGTTCGGTAAAGAGGTCGGTTTGCCGAAGAATTAACACTCTGGTTTCAAATATATTTTTCTGCAAGTAAAAAAAAAGTTACTTCCTCTCTGGTCCATGATTTAGTTGCCATCGTCCACAACAAACACCGTCCATCGTTTTCTCAACTGACGAATCCCTAAGGCATATGAAATTCTTCTTCCAAAGATTGTCAAAAGCCTCCAAATAACAACATTTCTTGAACTATGAACCAAAAATTCAATTCTCCCAATCTTCCGTCTGTAGTTATTTTACTTAGACACTTATGGTCTCGCGTTCATACAGGAGCCGTAAATTCGTTCATTTTTAGATTTACTGTTCCAATTCAGCTGATTACTAATAATCCTAGTCTGTAAGGATAGGTAGCTGCCCAAATTTAACTAGATGGCCTCCCCGCTGGAAAGGTCCAAAACTCTACCATAAATTGGAACAAATTTCCGTATCCATTCTGTGACAACACCTACTAGTGATTCTGAACTTCTTTTCATACATATTCTCCTCCATCGGAGAATATGAGGAGCAGGAACAATGGATTATAAGCAAGACTCCCCTGGAAAAATTTGGAATCCAGCCGGCAGGTCCCCCAAACATTATCGATGAATTGTATAATACGTTCAGAGCCAACACCACAGATAAGTCTCACATCAGCCGCTTCTTTCACAAAACGTAGCGCTCTCTTTGTTATTTTACAATGATCGAAACCCTAATCATCGTCATCAACAGCGCAACAATCGGTATCTCGTCTAGGCCTGCCTTAATAAAGAACTCCAGACATCCAACTACCTGACGTTCTATCCTAGGCAATCGCTCCACCCGAGGTAGGGTCTGCTACGTCTTTTTTTTTTCTACCATATTCCTATCGTACCTTACAAACTTTCCGGCGAAGATCATCCTCTCCATTATGGACTAAGGGACCCGCCCACCGCGACCGATTGGACCGGATTTTATCCATAGGTTCACGATCGTGGTGTGGCTCATATATTTCGTCGTGTATGGCAAACATTCTTCGAAAGATTCTTCTCTCCAACGCGGCTCCACCAAACTCAGAAATAACTCTCTGATAATCAACATATACAGCTGTACTGCTGCTTCCAATACGAAACAGACAAGAATTCGAGGCTATCGCCCTGGCACCACATCTCTTTGAGGTTCAGTTTAGCATTCGATACAGTTTCTCCCATCAGCTTATCCAAGACCATATGATAACTTCTCCAGCAAACATTCCTTTTTAAGGTTTTATGTAAAACAAAACGTTACTAAAATCGGTTCACTGGCTGTCGGTCTATCTTACTGTCCGTCTGTCCGTCTTTTTTTCTGGAGGCGGAAATCTTCCAAAGACACTGGTACACATGTTCCACCGTATGGGATTTTTACCCACCAAAACCACCCCCTAACTTCTATTCTCTTCCTCGCAGAACCACCATGAAGTATTTTGTCGCGGGATGGACATGGGTCTAGCCTTTCCCTTCGCCCATCGATTGCATTCGTAGGCGCGCCTTCTCGTCTCCTCTGCCTCTCTTAATCTGCACTGAATCCGCCCTACCATGTCGTTCACTGAATTCAAGCTCTCCTGGCATGCAAGCATTTTTCCAATTTCCGGTGCTAGTGTTCCTCCCAATGTCTCCTCTAGACTCTTCCTTTCTTTAGCGAATCTAGGACAATTGAAGAAAACGTGCTCCGGGTCTTCCGGAATACCGTCGCAGTTGGTACAGTTGGGTGAGCTGCCCAGTTTAAGCCTATAAAGCAATTTACGGTGACCGCCATGTCCCGTGAGAAACCGCGTGAAATCATAGTTTATCTCACCATGCGTTCTCTGCGTCCACCCTCTGATGCTGGAAATCAATATGTGGGTCATCGGCCCTTTTTCGCCTGTTCTCACCATTGCTGCCACCTGCTTAACGATTCCTCCGTTTCGAATTTTTTCATTTGCCGATCAGAGGAGGAATCTCTCCTTACTCTTTCCCACCCCCCCCCCCCCGTCTCGCTCGTCAAGCCTGGTTTTGGGGATTGCAATACTCTGCACCATTGAGCAAGCAGACACGCCTTCATTCTCTCTTTAGATTCAGCTAGCTGCAAAGCACCACATAGCTTCGGATGACTTTGCCGTCCTCAGGGGTGCCAGTAAGAACCCCGGCATAATTCTCCTTTAAGCCCTTCCACCCCAACACCCCTCTTCAGACCTTGCCTTGGGTACAATACAATACTCTGCACCATTGAGCGAGCAAATACGCATTCATTCTCTCAGATTCAGTTTTGCTGTAAGGTACCACATAGCTACGGATGACTTTTTCATCTTTGGAGGTGTCAGTTAGAGCCCCAGTATAATTCTTCAAAATACATTTGATTTTTGTGGCAACCCCCGGGCTCCGTCATTATTTTAGGTTCCATGTCCTAGGCTGTCGTCTTCGAATCTTTGCCAGTCTAGAGAAAGAAAATTCGGGCTCGATGTGAAAATTATGAGGAACATTTGGACCCGGAATGAAAATTGCACATGTCTGGGGTGAAAATAGAGCTGACCACCTATTATCCCTTTTTATCACTAAAATTTCTATTCCGTGCCCGAAAAAACTAGACCCCGGGGGGATCTCCACTTACCCTTACCCTAGAAGCTAGAACCCGAACACTATTCTTGAGAACACATTCTCAAAGATTAGATCTGAATCGTACTTCTCCTTAAAGGACCCTAAGGATTTATTTCCAGTGTTTTCTGAGAAACTACTTTTTTCCAGTAGCTTGGCCTCACAGCTAATCTGCACGACTAACCAGACACGCAAGTGCTCTCTCCATGCTCGCATAGAAAATATAAATCGCCTTCCGTTTCGGCAGTTGCAATGTCAGCTCTCTCGTTCAGCACTTCCGAAGCTACCTTCCTAAATAGGAAAATCGCCCTTTCCCAATTATCGCAGTTTTATTTCAAGACAAACTAAATCAGGTCACCTAGGGTGATCTCCGCAGCCTTTTCATGACCACTTTGTAAGCATAGCCCCAAGGGTTTATGTCGGCGTGGTCACATAACTGTTTGAAGCAGTTTTTTTTGCTCCTTCGAATGGCTTCTTTTAGGGGGCCCGCAATTGCCTGTGTGCCTCCTCTCGGCCGTTGCCACCGGGTTTACCCCTGAGCCTCTGGCAAAGCCTCCTTGCCCGTTAACATGCGGCTCACAAACTTGCGATTTCGCTGTTTCACCAGTAGTTGGGTTGCCTACTGGGGAGCAATCACCTTCTGGGCATAGTAGCATCACATGCTTCCGTCATCCATCGGGTGATTTGGGATTCAGAGATATGTCGGGTTTGACCGCCACGGAAAACGTGCCACCCTCGAAAGCTTTCGCTGTCCAGCCGAGCTTACCACCCGGCATTCTATGAAAACTCTTTTTTAGCGCAATCCGTCCTTGATTTCTATGCAGATTGCCTGGTGGTCGCTGTGAGTATAGTTCTCACTGACATGCCAAGCGACTATATTGGCTAAAGTGGCACTCAAGTATGTGAGGTTCACTATAGACCCCAGGCCCCTTTCCCGGAAAATGTACGAAGCCCCAACATTCGCCAGTACCACGTCTAGCTCCGCGAATGCTTCGAGAAAAACACGTCGCCTCACATTAGTTGTCCGGCTGCCCCATTCAAGAGCCCACGCATTAAAATCGCCTACTATTATGGTCGGCCAACGTAATGATCCCCTCCTTCCCTTTGCACAGTAAGTAATTTTGGTCAGCTCCGCAGTCCATGCTGATATGGCCTTCCACTTCGCATCTCCTGCAATGTTTCGACCCGTCATTTGGACTAGTGCATGCCTTAGCAATGGCATCTAAAGCAAGGCTTTAACGCCACCTGTTCCCTAAGACGACACATAGCCCAGCCTATTCTCACTCTCCCTGCTGCTAACAGTATGAGTGCGTTCTCTACTGGTAGACTAATGATGGCGGTTTGCGTTCCCCCATAGGCTTTCCTCAGCGCTTTCACTGCTGACTACTGTAGTCCGGCCAGATCGAACTGCTTCTCCAACGCTTCGCGAACCTTCTCCTTCGTCGCGATTTCATCTATTTCTTTGCAGAATATAGTGATCTCCGGCCTGCTAGCCCTTATGTCGGCTTCCTGTCCTAACGACTTTCTGATTAGTCTCAAGAATTTGTCCGCGGTTACATCTTTGGATTTTTTAAGCTCCCACATAAGGTCTTCCTTTCTGGGACCGTCTAATTCGGCTGACATTGTCTCCCAAGCAGGTGAGTTCGGGGTCTGCCTTCACTCTCCTGAGAATGTCGGCGAATGACCTTTCACCTCGTTTGGAAATGATAATCACCTCTGGTCTTATCTTCCTCCGATCATTTCTTTTAGGCGGTTCCACTTTCCTGTCCGTGTACGGATAGCTGAGTAGTTAGAGCACAAGGCTGTCGTGCCGAAGGCCGCAGTTCAAATCTCATTGGTGACAGTGGAATTTGTATCGTGATTTGACGTCGGATACCAGTCGACTCAGCTGTGAATGAGTACCTGAGTCAAATCAGGGTAATAATCTCGGGCGAGCGGAATGCTGACCACATTTCCTCCTAGAGTGTACTACTGTAGTGTACCGGTACGGTCTTGAATGAAGTGCTCTAACGTAGTTCAAGTCCCTGATCCAATATGGATTGTTGCACCAACGATTATTATTATTATTATTCCGCATCCGCCTTTGAAGGTCCGGTCTGTTTTCTCGAGGTCGCCGCTGCAATAGTTTCACTGGCAGCTTCAGTCGTAGTTCTTATGAGCTGTTTGGGTGTTTAATCCTTTCTAATTTTCGGGGTTTTCTGGTTTCTCCCCTTTTGTATTTTGAATAGGCGTTACTTGAGTTGCCTGGTTCATTCTTTCAATCGACGGGTTTCCCCTTCGTTCGTCCTGGGCCTTGACGTACGCCAAACGGATGCCTCTTATCATGGCCCTTATTTTCTAGTGAATGCTCCTGCGCTCCTTTATAAATTCACACAGCTCCATGATCTTTTTACCTAGGGCAGTAAAGGCAGGTCCACACTGATCGTTGCCTAAAACATCGTTCGGGTGATTCGGCGTCAAGGATTCTTCCTCATCGACAACTCCCGCTACGCGCTTCCCACTGGGGTGTAGCGTGCCCGTATGGGAAGGGATCAACGAAGAATCGAGCTCCTTCTGAACGAGTCCGTCAATGGAGCTAGTTTCAGTCCTTCCCGTACGCTTGTAACATTAGATGCGACAGTAGCCAAGGTTCCCACTACTGTAGCGCTGCGGTCGTTGGATATCGACGGCCGAGAGCCCGCTTGTCCACTCCCAAAAACCGCCAGTATTGGGTTTCCGAAGCCCTGCACCGTAACTTTATTCTATTTCTGTTACTCCATGTTTGGGTTCATTTCTGGGTATCCTTCCCATAGCCAATTTTTACCCACGGGTGGGCATTTACTTCCCACCTACACGGCCTACACATAAGCATGCCCATGACCATGCCCGTGTGAGCATCCCCTTATCCGCACGAAGGGACGCGCCTGATGGGAGATTTGGCAACTCCACACAGGAATATATGAATGAATATTTATCTACAGTAAAAGTTCACTTTGGGTCATAGATTTATTATGAAGATCAGCTATTGAAGACGATGAAACCACAAACATAGTATACAATTATTCCTCTTTGAAAAAAAATCTATTAAATCAATATTTAGTAAACCAAATGGCATTTATAAATTAGGTTAAACTATCAACAATATGATTAGGTAAATAACACAAATTTCTCATATACACCTTTTTGCACATTTCTGATATTAGACTTTCACTTGCAAAATATAGAAAAGAAAACAACAAAAAATATCAAGCAGTAAAAAACATATTTTAATTCCAGAAATCCTTATTTATCATTTGATTTATATTTCTCTAAATCATCATCCTGAATTATATTATATAAATATGGTTTTCCGAATTCAAAATTTAAATATTATTTATTTAAAATTGAAATTCAAATGAAAATTTATTTAAAAAAATTAGTACTATCTAGTTCCAACCATTTATAAATCAATTTAATTGTTTCATCTCTAATTTAATTTATAATTTTTTATCACTTATGCATTCATAATCTTTCACATAAAAAAGAAATAATTTTCACACATTCATGCTCCTTTATATAAGATTGATAATTCTCCAGTTTGTTATATTATCTGATTGGCTTTCTGGAATTATATTTTCTTTGAAACATGCATGGTTTGACGAATTGTTAATTTGCATGATAAGTTTAACAGTTTTCTACATTTCTTTCATTTTAAAATGCAAAATTCGATTGATGATATTTAATGAAGTTTGTCAATGCTTTTATCTTTAACAAAAAATGCAAAAAATTTTCTTTTTCTTTCTTCTTTTACTGTAGTTGCTTTATTTTCAAGGGTTTTGTAATAAATATAATACAATTCCCTTCAACGTATGTATATCATCGCCTTTAGTTAAGCGAAAAAATAAATATAACACTTGCAAGTGCATTTTTTAACTTTTCAAAATTGGCTTTTGGCTCTTTTTTTCATCTTTGGGTTTTTTGGGCGGCGTTAATTGCTTTTTATTAATTTAGTTAAAAATTAAATAACAATTAAATAGAAAGTAAAAAAGTTAAACTAAAGAAGATAAATAGTGAAATAGAAATATAGTAACTGTCCATTGTAGATTTAGTAAAATGGTGTGGAAAATTGAATTAAATTGAAAGCAAACTCTCACCTATTTAGTTAAATTCAATTCAATCTAAATATTTATTATTAAAATAAAAATAAAAAACTCTAAAATTGTCAGTTTAGTTTAAATATCTGCACCATACCTAGAAATTGTTCTATATCTGTTCGGATAATTTTTTATCGATAATATTCACTAATTTTATCTTTATTATCATCATTCTTCTTCAACCGGAACTTTTTGAACCTGTCTTGAAACAAACCAAAAAATAGCAACCTCAAATGCAGCTCCGGAACCGCCGTCATTGCAACTGAATCCACCACGTGCCTACCTTCGTGCTGGAGAATCCACTGTTGTTGAATGTAGCCCGCTGCCAAATTACTACAACTCCCTTATTTGGGAAAGAGCCGATGGGCAGGCTTTGCCACCGCACATCAAGGTAAGATGCATCCATAATAACCCAAAGTAAACTGTTGGTCGAACTGGACTAACAGGACTAGGTACCTCCTTGCTGAATTCACTAGGATTAAGTACCTTCCAATTGAATGTAGCAAGACTAAGACCTTGTCACCTGGATCTAGTAAAACTGAACCCCTCTCAGCAGGATCAAGTGCAACTTAGTCCCTCCTAGAACTAGGCCTTTAGACCTTTTTTTAACACCCACCTCTCTATTCCATGATAGTAGAAATGCTAATAAATCCTTGTATAAAATTACAGCAAGAGGGCAACAAATTGTACATAGACAACGCTCAACTAGGAGATACCGGAGAATATATCTGTCGCTGCAGGACTCCATCGAATGGAGAAATCAACGCCACTTACGAACTGAACATTGAACGTAAGTAGAAGATTTAAAAATGAAATAAAGTGTTAATCACTCCCAATTTCTTCATTCTAGCTGAAGAACAAGAAAGCTATAAACGTCCCACTAGACAATCTAAAGTACAACATGCTGAAGTTGGCTCAACAGTAGTTCTAAAATGTGATGCTAACGCATACCCAGCTACATTTAAATGGACACGACAACATGGCAAGTTCAACCCAGGACAGGATACCTCTGGTGTAAGTATATGACGCATCATCCTGTGGAAACATACTCTATTCTTGTAGACCTCTAAGTGTGACAAGGTGTGTCAATTATAGCCTAGGAGCTGATGGCTTGCCTGTTGTGTAATCGTTCCCCCAATCCGAGGAATATAAAATTCCCAGATATATCTGCTAGTTGCAGATGATAATGGAGGTGGGCCTCCTTCACCAGTGCTATAATGATTACAAACTGGTTTCAATGATGTTCCAAAGTCTCAACAACCTGTCATCAAGGATGCCTGCGCAAACTTTGTCCTTTACTCCGAATAATCTTTTCAGCAAATTCCCTAAGAGTGCGTAACGACCGCTCAAGCCCCTCAATTTAAGCCATGGTCTAATAGCATCCATAGACATGGTTGACTTCTCGTCCCAATTGGCTGGCTACAGATCGGATATGATCCCTTCCCTCGAGAGATTGAGGCTCAACCAGAATAGTCCCTATAGTTCGTAATGCGAATAAATTGGTCATTGGTTTGGACATTGGTTTGCGGACGCCTGGACCTTTGTTTCCTTTTCAGTCGATTTAGACGAATTCCAACGTCCCCTGCTGGTGGCTCTATTTCACATTATTGATTGCTTGGCAATGGGCAAATCTTTATAATAGGTCGTTTGACAACATTATTCTTTGCTCTCACCGTCACAACCCTGGTCAGTCCATCATTTCCAGGACAAACTTCGACAATTCTTACTAGATGCAATTGACTAAACGGCTGAATCGTGCATTTGGTTACTCCCCATGATCATCCACATTATTTTTGGGCCTCATTCAACCACTCACATAAGGTCAACTGGGTTTCAACTGACAGACACCATACTAGCAATCAGATTTGCTATTTTGCAGTAAGCAGTTAATTTAGTAAATTTAGGAACCTCGAAAAGGATCAGTATCTGGCGTGCCGGTCTCCCCGCAGAGTTATTTATCGCTGCACCTGCAGTTACTGCAAATTTGCTGCTCACTATCGTACGGAAATCTCGAGAATCCGAGACTTTCCCCAGAGAATGGAAAAAGGGAATGACCATTAACATTCCAAAGAAAAGCACCTGTTTTGAGAGGGGTATCTGCATGCTCCCTGCCGTTGCAAAAATAATAGCTACAACAATCCCGGAAAGCGTTAAAGAACATCTCTGGAACATCTTGATCGACAGAGAGTAGGCTGGTTTTTGCTCTGGATCCTCCTACATTAACTACATCAGGACCCTTCAGATCATTTTGGAACAATGAAGTTTAGGTCCTAGCTTCATCTGCTGTTCATCCATTGCGATAAAGCTTTCGATAGCGTGGACAGGAAGTATATCTGGCGGAGGAGGGACCTTCCGGAGAAAGTTCACGCGTCCTTGCCCAGAGGACGTAGAGGAGTTCAATGGACGATGACATCTTTCATCAAACGCTGTTCGCTACTAGTGTTTTTTCTATGTTGCTACATGAGAGTAGCACATGGAAAGTGACCCCCCCCCCCTCTTTCACTTAAAAGCGCCATGCCTTCGTGAACGATGTACGCTGACCTGATACTATTACAAACGAAGAACTTGCTCGATACACGCGCCGTACGCAATTTGACCGGAAGGTGGAAGTGACAGTGGATAGGTCACATATTAAGAAGGGGCGACAATTGCCTTGCTGGGCACGCCATGCAGTGGAATCCAATTTCCCAAGGTGGCCGACGGGTGGGTTGCCCCAAGGACAATTGGTGCTGAATACTATATTCCGCCCAAACTGTTTTACTGTTGTTAGTTCATCAGTAATCCAGTATTTCACTCAAATTGTTGAATGCACCAATTGGGGTAGACCGTACATCAACAGAGGAAATCGAGGAGCGTATGTGTTAACCTAATCAGCGAACTAGTTCTTGCCAAGGGAATGTTGCGTTGAGCAGATTGGTTTCACCTAGAAAGGCCTCTTGCTCGATCCTCCTAATAAGCAATCAGAGAAACTTCGATTTTAATCACTTGCCACTGCTCCGTTAGCACTGTTCCACTGGTCCAATCCACCATTATATATAAACCATTAAAGGAGTACGAAAATGTTTTGTACCAGGACAGAGGCAACTTATCAGATGCTGCCCCACCTCTGCTTGAGAGCAGGGTGACCGGAGCGGTTCACTCCTTATTATGATTTGCATGTTTTGCGATAATGAGTTGTCTCTGCACTGATACGAAACCGTAAGCCGTCTTCGTCCTCCTTTCATTTTTGAACCTTTGGTGGTAAACTCAAAAAGAAGAGTTGGTGGACCCAAAAGACTGAAAGTAAGTTGCTCTCCATTTGGTCTGCTCCGACATCAAGTGGATACAGACTTAGGACTCTTCTCCTTAGACAAAAATATAGTCAACTTGCAGTTTCGGGAATATTCCCGGAGATGCAACATTTGCTGGATTTGCTTGGCTGCTTATATGTTGCCATTGTTTAATGTCAGGCGTTGAGAGGATATGAATCACTCTATTAACGACAATCACCTTCCACTTTTCTACAAGACTTTAAAGCCATTTTCGAACAATCAATTTTTGACCTTGATTTCGTTAAATTAACCGGGACGAAACCATCACGCTCATCAATAAATAGCGTACCTGTCGGAGAAGGTCAAACTCAGTGAAATTGCACTGTCACTGAACAGACATGTTTGACAGCGATGGTACCAGCCCACAAGTGAGGCGTAACAAAATCCCTGATCTACAGGTATGCGATGGATTGTTGTACAACCCAACGGATCATACTTCTGGAGATGATTTGCAAGAGCTACAAGCTTCGAAGCTTTGTATTCCCGAGGAGCTGAGGACTGGGATGATCACTCGTGCCCATGATCATCCTTTAAGTGAACATGGGGAGGTTAGTAAAACTTTGGGTAGGCTGCAATTGTGGTTCTATTGGCCAAAAATTGCCTCACAGATCAAGGATAACGTCCGTAATTGTAAAACATTCAGACATCAAAAGCTCCCAACCAGACGCTCCGGCCTTCAGAGGGAAAAACGCAAGCTGAACGTTGATCCTGCAATCATTGCATGCGGCCATAATGGCGTCTGGCTGGGGTGAATATAAGTGCATTTAGTAATGCCGAAAAAATTTTATGTAATTTTTGCTTTTGCTGCCGCCAATTTAAAATTTTAAACTCAAGGTCGAAGACCCGGACCGGCTGATGGGGTTGGGAGCTTGATCAGCTGGACTCAGAGCGGAGACTGTTTTCGTCTTTTTGAGAGGCTAGCCAGTTCGGTTAGTAGAACCACAGAGCTAATGGCGAACGCTGAAGTCGCAATTTAGCTTCGAATTTTCCCTTCCTTTGTTCGCAAAGGATTCTTTTGGCGAGTTTTAGGAATCCAATCAGTGATCAGTAAAGCACAAGAAACCTAAGTGTTTTTGGACAAAAGAGACCTAGTTCGAAGTGACGTTGTGCTGAATTAGCGGAAAGATACGATTAGCAGCAAGCTATTCCAGGCATTCTTTACATTGGCCTGAGGATATTAAGACAGGGAAGAAACATCAAAAGCCGCGCCTAACAATACATCTGCGGCAGAGGAAGCATCAATGGAGGATGCGAGCCGTCTGAACCTTGCCTCTCGATTGCGACACCCGGGGTTCTATGACTCCACGCTCGCCATGGCTAGGAAAAAGGCAAGTAAGCGTGTGCCGGCGAAACACTTCGATGGAGCTTCAATATTTACGGGCGGACCTTCACGGTCAATTTCGCCTTCTTTCTTTTTTTTAGGTTTTGGGATAGCTTCTTCTCTTGGTCGTCTACGACCACTCAGGATTGTCTTCGACCATCACCAATCACATAATGTCATTACAACCTGCTCCATACGCTGCTTCCAAAGAATCACAAAATCCCTGAAGTAAGATGCAGGCTAAGTTGTTGCATTGTCACCACCTCGAAATCAAAGTTACCTGAAAAACTGGCAGCTCTGACCAGAATGTCTACCACTTCACATCGAGTCCTTTTTCTGTTGATCCATCCCCCTCCCTTCAGTTGCACTTTGATGAGGTCCTGCTTCAGCGCATGAGCTTCCTTGAATGTGAATTCTTTTAGCGCTGGGCAAGCTTCAGCAATTTTCACCATCTTTCGGTTGATGTAGGGTCCAAGTTACGTTACTGTAGTTAATTTGAAGTTCTTAAGAAGCTCCTTTGGATGACTTCTCCACACTATTACCTGAAAATCATGTGCCTGAAGGTATACCAACATTTGGCAGTATATCTTCTTTATACCTTCTCTATCTTCTCTATATCTTCTCTTCTACCATTACATACCGATATATACGCCACCTCATCAGTATCCAGATGGTGGGATCTGAGACAGATTGAATACTATTTTCTTTGCTAACAGCATGATAGGGCAAAGAGTAACTATAATTCCAAAATGTCCCTCCCAGCATTGTCTCCCGTGGTGGTTTGTTAATACTCCTCCATGACTGCTTTCTCGTCATCCGTTGCAGGCGATTCGGTTGATACTTTTGCCGATCTCCCACGATTTTGTAACCAAATGATCAGTAGCATCTTCCACGACTTCTTGGCAAGTAAGATCAATCGGAATCTAGTGTTGACTGCACAAGGAGATCTCATTTTAAATCCTGGTAAAAAGATGCCACTGTAACTCTTAACTCCTAGCAGAATGTCATTGCGTCCTGAAGTTGACCACGGGGGTCAGCTAAGTTTTCGACGGACAGTGTCATCATCATCAACGGCGAAACAACCGATATCCGGTCTAGGCCTGTCTTAGTAAGAAAATCCAAACATCTAGGTTTTGCGCCAAGGTTCACCAAAAACTGTCTGGCCTCCTGTCCTACCCCATCGCTCCATGTGAGGCAGAAACTACTCCGTCTTCTTTTTCTGCCATATATATTGCTTTTATAGACTTTTCGGCCTAGATCATCCTCACCCATGTGGATTATGTGACTTGCCCATCGCAATCTATTAGGCGGATTTCATCCATAGCTAGAGGTCGTGGTATCACTCATCATTGAATAGGCTACGAAAGTTTATTGTCTGACATTTCTTCCTACTCCGCATATCAGGACCTTTGCATATTACCTTCGCCTAGAATGGTTTGACGCGAGCTGTTGCTAGCAGTATTGAAGCAGAGTCCTCTGCTAACAATGACTGGGTTCCTGGAACCTTGACGCGTGGCGTCGACTGTCAAATTCTTTGACTACCGGTTCAACCAAATGGTTTGCTCTGGTGGACCTATTCGTACGGTAGTTCTCCCAATAATTGTTGACTAAGTTTTACATTAAATTTGAAACTACGATTCCATCACTGTATAGCAAAAAATGGGTTTTTTTTAACATAGTTGACAGAGGTCCTTCGGTGAGCAACGATTGAAGCCACATCCTTTTTCCAAAAAGTTTGCGCTATGTTCCTCCGTTGCTGCGAATCCCTTTTTTTATTTCATCATGATGAGCCAAATAGTGATCCTTTCCTCAGTAGATGCTCCACGTTGTCAATGTCATCAAAGGAAGCGTTTCGAATTTAACAGGAGTCACTTATTCCGTATGGATAAGACTGGCCCAGCCCGGAAAGTCTATAAGGGCAATATCTATAGTAGAAAAGAAGACGAGAGAGACCCTGCCTGAGATGGAGCGATGGCATAGGTCAGTTTGCCAGACAGCTTTTAGGGATATCGAATTGGTGGACCTCGGAGCAAAACCGGGATGTCTGGAGTTCCTTATTAAGGCAGGCCTAGACCGGATACCGGTTGTTGTGCCGTTGATGAAACCTGCACTGGCTACCTGGTTTGTTGAGTAAATGGTCAAGATATCCCAATGATCCGTATTAACGCCGATTCTGTTCAACAATGAATTCTGCAATGACACCCATCACCCATACTTGATGGTAGAATCGAGCTCTTTCTTAACCACTGGCAGTTGTTGAATTTATGTATTATACAAATTTCACGACATTACCCTCCTTTCTTGCCATGAAACGAAGACGTAAACATGTCGTTGAATATGCGCCAGTCCTTATATTCTCCACCAATCTTTGGAATTGACCATCGTTCCAATAGAATCCGAGTTGATGTCAATGGACCACTGCTGTCTTGATGCTCCAACATCGTCCATATGAGTAGGTCCAAGTATATCTCCTCGCACTTCTACTCCAAGCAGGAGTTCTGCGTTTGAGACCTCAACTAGGACTGCTTTATATCGTTCCTGACACGCCTGCTGCTAGTCTTTCAGCCTCCCTTATCTGGCTTGAAAGTACCCGAAGAAATCCTTGCCATTTTTCCGAAGTTCCTCTTCAGCCTGTTCAGACTGGTAAAGTCATTCTGCAATACGAGAAGGGTCCCTTCCGTTATTTCGAAACACCGATGATATTCACGGACACTACTCTGTGGCTTATTCACATTTTAAGGCCCCGGAACCTTGCAGCCAGGACTTCCAAATCCTTGCACTGTAATTTTCTTGCTGATCTTCTCCTCCATATTGATTACTTGGTCTGCCAACCTATCCGACCATTTCTGTCCCAGTTAAGACTTTCACTAACCAACGCGTCCTGCGCATAAGTACACTCATGCACTGAGCACACTGCGCATTCCCGAATATTGGCGACCCTGAGGGACAACCTACAAACTCTACACAGGCTTCAGCATATATATTACTAACCAGCCTCAAATTCAAGCATTTTCTTTTAAAACAATTTATTTTAATACATCACTCGATACAATTCCAGCCCACCCTCAACCTATCCAACGTTCAAGCCAAGGATGCAGGAGCCTACATTTGCACCATTTCAAATGGAGCACAATCATCTGATGCCAAGACCACTCTCGTCGTAACCGGTGCCATTCCATACTTCCCACAAGCACCAAAAAGCTACATGTCCTTCCCAACCCTACAGAACGCCTACATGAAATTCAATTTCGAAATAACCTTCCGCCCAGAACGTGAAAACGGATTGATCCTGTACAATGGACAAAAGAAAGGAAGCGGAGACTACATCGCACTTTCCCTCAATGACCGATATCCTGAATTCCGTTTCGACTTTGGTCAAAAACCAACTATTATTCGCTCCGAAGAACCTATCGAACTTGGCGAATGGCACACTATTAAGGTTAACCGTGTCCGCAAGGATGGATTCATGATGGTTGATGATCAACGTCCTGTTGCCTTCCCACCGGTCGCACAATCAGTAGGTCTTGATTTGATTGGAAGCCTATACTTGGGTGGTGTTCCAGCTTGGGAAGAGATCCCGCCAACGTCAGTGGCTACCCAAGAAGGATTTGTTGGTTGCATAAGTCGCTTGGTACTGAAGGATAAGACAGTTGAACTGAATCAGGAAGCTTTGTTAAAGGAAGGTATCACTTCATGCGAACCTTGTGCTGATGATCCATGCCAGAATGACGGTGTATGTCTGGAGAGCCAAACTGAAATGGGATATTCATGCATCTGCCAGGATGGATTCACAGGCAAAAATTGCGCACTAGAAGGATCATCATGTGCTCCAGGTATTTGTGGAATTGGACGTTGTGAAAACACCGACTTCGGAATGGAATGCTACTGTCCACTGAACAGGACAGGTGACAGATGCCAGTATATTGAACATTTGGATGAGGGAAGCTTGTCATTCAAGGATGGAAGTTACGCTGCCTATAAGTATGATGATTTCTCTTACGTTACCAAGAGTCCCATCTAATACCTCCCTCTTTCTTTCTCAGGACACCCAAAGCCTTCAAATTAGACATTAAATTCAATATTCGTCCTGACAACGATGCAGATGCCGTCATCCTCTACGTTGCTGAGTCTGAAAATGCCAATGGAGACTTTGTCGCCCTTGTAATCAAGGATAAACATTTGGAGTTGAGGCTATACATCAGTGCACGTAAGTCCTTTCGGCCCATCCAGGACATCCCGAGTTCAAATATTGATTCCCTGGTCTCTCCTTAACTCTTCCAGATCTGAAACCACTGATCATCCGCTCGAAATCACCTGTCGTTCCACACAAATGGACTCAAATTCACATCACTCGTAAAATGGGAGTCGTCCACCTCAAGGTCGGAAACGAACCAGCCCAAAGTGGCCGCACTGAAGGACCTGCTCGCAGTGTCTATCTTAAAACGCATTTGTACATTGGAGGCTACGACAGACGCATCAATTTGAACAAACACGTGGGCGTGACGAAAGGCTTCGAAGGATGTATTTCAAAAGTAAGGACAACCCAGAAAGGATAACATAACGCAGGATCAAATCAAATATTGACTTTCTTTTCCAGCTTGAAGAGGGTACAGATTCAATAGACCTAATTGCCAACATTTTGGATGCTGCAAACGTCCAGAACTGCGGAGATAGTAACGAAATTACGGTAGGTCATGGGGGGTGGTTCCTTCAAACCAAACTACAAATTGATGAATTTTTGCAGAATCAGCTCCCACCTTCTAACGAGAACAGTATAGATTCCCATACCGATGCCTGCGCCCGTGAACCATGCGAGAGCGGAGGGACCTGTGTCCTGACCGGTGACGACTTCAAGTGTCTATGCCCACTAGGATTTGCAGGAAAATTCTGCGATAAATGTAATAATCGATGATGTACCCTTGTTAGTCCACGATATTTACTTGATCCCATTTTTAATCCGCAGATATCCGTATTGAAAACTCAGCCCAGTTCCACGGAGATGGCTATATTGAAATCGATCGTATAGCGTTTAGCAATGCAACAGAACAACCTGAAAGTTTCGTGGCAATCCTCTTCTCTACAAACGAACCAAACGGTCTTCTCCTCTGGTGGGGCCAAGAGAAGGGAGTCGACTATGATGGTCAAGACTTCCTGGCATTGGCCATTGTTGACGGTTTCTTAGAATATAATTATCGACTGGACGGCGAAGAAGCCACAACCAGAAATAACGACTTCCGAGTTGATGATGGACAACGGCACGTTGCCATAATTAGACGTAAAGGCAATCAGGCCGAATTGGAACTGGATCATCTGGTGTACTATGGTGAGACCCGACCAACGCCACGAACAAAGACCCATTTGTCTGGAAATCTTTTCATTGGTAAGATCCTGTCCCGCAAGATTAGGTCCTGTAGAAGGAGTTCATAATATGGTTGATTTCAGGTGGCGCACCCGACCTGGGTAAATTCACTGGTAATCGCTTCATACACGGATTTGTTGGATGTATTCGTGTTATTGAGAACGAAACTGATGGTCCTATCAATTTGGCACTGCGTGCTATTAGTTCAGTGAATGCTGATGAATGTCCTGAGTAAGTATTGAGTTTATCCTTTCAAATTTAGTAGTCGTAAGAGCCATAACTCAAATATTTGGAACGCTGATAGTCATAGTTCAACGCAGAGGAATTAGCGATCTTAGCGATGCCCAGCGCTATTTTCATCCAATTGTGAACGTGTTCAATCGCAATCTCCTGTCTTGTTCAATTTTCTTTTTCTTCAGCCTTTATCCCGTACACTAGCGGAGTCTGCTCATCGTGATCGGTTGCGCCATTTTACTCTGTTAAAGGTCTGATCTGAATGCAGTCGGGAAGTTTTCAAATCACCATCCAGTGTATCAAGCCACCGTTGTTTCAAGCGGCCTTTACGTCATTTCCCATCGTCTTCAATTATCAGACCATTTTTGGCAAGTGACTTATCTTATCCAATAATTGTCCGCCCTTCATTTCGAGTCCTTTATTTTAGTGCAAAGCGCGCAAAACAAGACAATCAAATTGGAATTGTCAAATAGAACAGATAATGTGACAACCAATTGGAATTATGGATACAGCGGCGAAAAGCGCCAATATTCAAATTTATTATTTTTTTTCCTTTTTCTCCTTTTGACCTTGTTGCTCTCCATTGCGGCCACCTTGTTCAAACTAGTTAGGGAATAGTTCTGGTCGCGTCTGACTTTTTTTTGGTAACGTAGATGAATGCCTTTAGGCACAGAGTGTTGGACTCCGGCAACGGTATGCCGTCGGACTTAGTAGCTCCGCATCGTCAGATAGCTAGCCTACGACCGTTTGTCAGATTATTTCGGACTAGCCCCCAATCTCTCCCACCTTGGAAAACCTTCAAATCAGGGAATTAATTTCACCAATGGTCGAGGAGAGGAGGAAGGGAACTGTTAGTTTAAAGAACCTCCTTCCATCCGGCCTTTTACCGATCAAGCTCCACCTTCTTTGCAACGAGAAAAACCCGAACATTATACGCAACATGGCTCCAACTATCAGGGCTTCTCAGCATTTCCTTGACAATGTTGTCTGGAGAGAGATTCCCTATGTTTGAATAAAGTTGTTGGCGAATCCTATCCCGCCCTCCACAAGGGAGAAAGTGTGATGGGCGTCATCCACAAATCCATGGCAAAACACACAATCAGGAACTCGTTCCTTCCCCAATCTTGTGGAGGTAAGACTGGAAACCTCTATGCCCACATAGGAGCTGGGTGAGGAAATAGTGTCTCACCATGCTTCTGATTGAGCCACGCACCTAAATTTTTAATGTGTCATGCAGTCCATCTGCCTCTTGTCTCATTTTGGCAAGAGAGTTGCCACTTATCTGTGTTGGTTTCGGTCCTTAGCGAGAGGGCAATGGAGATCACCCCTTTGGTCACCATCACGGCGGCTTCAGAAATAGTACGGTATGCAGACGCCACCCGCAAAGCCTCTTGTCTCTGTACTTCTCTGAACTTCTTCAAAGCGTTTACGATATACTTCCTTACCAAGAGCGTCAATTTATACCTCTGCGCCGTAGAACAGAACAAATTGCGATTAACTCATCAGGAGACGTCGCCTGCGAGACGTAGGACTCCAAATGTTTACCATTAACCGACTTAAAGCCGAAACTCCAGCTGCAGCCTTGCCCACTGCTGAGAAAGAGGAAGCTCATCTTTGAGTCAAGAGGTCCATCATTGATTTTAACTCTATCGACTCATCCATCGATATGGAAAGCAGGGTCAAGATTCTCTTTTTAGTCAAGATAACTACGTCATTTTTTTCCAGTGTAAGGTTGAAACCATGAGGAGTCATCCATCCGCTTACCTGTCGCATAAATATGTCAAGTCTGCTCTACGCTTGTTCGACAGTGGGTCCAGCGACAAGAGACGCAACACCATCTGCATAACCGACCAGGAGCGACTCTTCTGGCATGTGGAGTCTAAGCATGGCGACTCTTCTAGCATGTCGAGTCTAAGCAAACTATCATAGGAAGCATTCCAGAGGTCCAACCCTAGGGCGCATCCCTGCGCTACCCTCGACGTGGCCTTTATCGTCCTCTGACCTTCTAGCGTCTCATAGAGCAGGGAGCGGTTCCTCAGATAATACCTCAACATCTGTAATAGATAGCTCGGTACCTGGGATGTATTGTCTAGTCTCCCTTGAATCTGTCCATCTTACAGTATTAAAAGCATTTCTGACGTCAAGTGTTACATGAAGCACCCCGTATCGACCACAGCGGCTGTGTGTGCCTCCGCTCGTGGATGCCATCCAAAAGTGGATCTTCCTGCTCTAAAGCCGATCAGCCAAGTCGCCGGCAGCACGCATCGCTTCAGCGAGTCTACTTCTGTCTAGCTTTTCGGGCAGGATCAAGCATACAAAGTGGTCGGTATGAAGACAGAAACTCCGCCTTTCCCCTTGCTGATGAGTGCAAGCCTTGCCACCTTCCAAAAAGAACGGAAAAACCACAGCCCGTCGTAACCAGATTCATAATTGAATTTACAACAATGTCAGTTGCAACGCCATCACTCCCAGCAGTGTCTTTCAGCGCGGCCCCAGCTACTCCAAGAGTTTCCACAAACCTTCCGTTGTTCACCCTCGCGACGTTCCACGCATAGAAAATGCGCCGGAGTGGCGCACCCCAAGAGGTTTTGTCAACCACTTCGAAGGCAATGTATTAATGGTCGCTTCCCGATAAATCTTCCAGAACCGTACCAATCGCCATTATCGCTGAAAGTCTTTCTACGGACTTCCCTAGCACTTTGAAATCGCATTCGAGGCGGCGTGGTACACCTAAGTCTGACTCTTCTCGCATCCAAGTGCCCTCATAGGTACCCATGAACAAAACTACTTCGAACTGCGACCCCTGGACCCTGGCGCTTCAAACCTGCAGTGAAAAAAGTATCCGCTACTGTCTCTGCTAATATATTTCTGGTCGACAGTGCTTCTGACCATCGCGAGAAGGTGTCCATCATGATTAAGACTTGTGTGCACCCTGTGAGTCTGCCAAAGGGCCCAAATTTATCTGCAATCCAAAAGTTCCGAAGGCGTGTTCGTGTTCTCGCAGCGTTTCTGAGGTTATCAAGATGCCACCAATGAAGCCGGCTCGTCATACAGATACTTGTCCAGAACAGTCACTCTGTTCAACTGGCGATAATCACTGTAAGGACAGTAGGCTTTGTGACTCCTGGGAATGAGACACAGTCAAGAAGCTCATTGACTATTTAAAGGACGACAGATGCCTATTGGCACAGTAGGGATTAACAGCCCTAATCAGCGACAGAAACTCCGCATCCACATGTTGGATCACAAAACTGAACTTTATCCTTTCGCGAGTCATTTTACTAATACTGAACGTAGTTTTGACCAGGGTAGGCCAGAACCAGACATCGGCTTTGTAAAAGGCCCCGAACTTCACAAATCTGGCTACCTGCGCCTCCAGTCGCTAAATAGATTGGGGCTGTGCGCACAAAGCGACTGACGCAAATCCTCGTCGCGGAAGCTGGCTGCCTCCGGTTGAAGTGCCACTACCGTTGTTGAAGTTGAACAATTTGAGAGCTGTGGCTACTCGAGGGAAGGGGGGGGAGTATTCATATAATTGGAAAACACGCGCGAACCTAACATGACCTCCCGGTTTTAGTTGGGGACTTGAAGGTTGAATTTTCAACCCCATCCCGGGAGGTGGTGAACAGTTCATGGGGGATAGGAGGCCCGCCTCTTCAAATCCGACGAAAACTCATGGTGACCATCCCCTTAAAAAGTCATGACTCCTCCTTGGTTTTTTCAACATGGTAAAATCTGAAAGTTTAACTCCACTCAGTGAGGGGGAGAAGAGAGGGACTGTGTTTAGAAAGAAGAGGAATTTCCCTCCTCTCTGACCCGGCTAAAAAATTTTGGCGACCACCTCCTCTGAAAAAATTATGGGTGCACCGAAGTGTGGCTATTTTCATGCCAAAACCGTCTCCGATGGTGACGCTGACAAATGAAAATTTATTCGAATATATTGGAAGCACGGTTGGTGTTATCGAAGTAGTGGGTGTCAAAACGGACTTTGTCGTCGAAGGTTACGCCCAGGACGAAGATAGAGTTCTTATAGTACAGAAAGTAACCACCAAGAGATTAGGAGAAAGGGGTGGGAGAGGTTTCAAGCGAGTACCACATTGATTGATATTTGCTGATATTAAGAGCCAATGGATCAAACTATCCAGATTTCTCTGCAGGGAAGCGCAATCCATTGGGGACGAAACAGAGGAAGACAGCTTGAGGTCATCGATCTATAACAAGTAAGGATAAGTGAGGATAGAAGGGAGGTCGTTAATAAAGAATAAAAATAAAAGAGGTCCTAGAATGGATCCTTGCGGCACACCAGAGGAGGGGGAAAAGGACTAGAAGTGTAACCATCAAAGGAAACGCTACAGGATCGGAAAGAGAGGAACGAGGCACTCCATGTAAAGAGTGATGAAGGAATGTTGAGATAGACAATTGTATCTCGTGGTCAACGGAATCGAAGGCCTTAAAAAAGTCCATGTAAATGACGTGGAAGTAGGTGGTCAACCAATTATTAACGTACCCCTCGAGGATCTTGGAGCGGGATGAGAGGAGCGAAGTAAGACGGTAATTCTCAGCAAGAGTATGGTCACTGCCTTTGCATATGGGAAAAATAAGGGCTTCTTTCCATAGGCTGGGAAAAAACACTCTTCGAGGCTCTTATTGAAAATAATGCAGAGAGGAAGAGAAATGAACTTAGAGGTTTTAATCAGGAGAAGGTTGGGAAAACTTCAGCGACGGGTCCGACATTGGTGAGGTACTCCACAAAAAAGAGTGTAAGGAGGGGAATGATGAAAGTGGGAGGTGGCTACGGGCATTGCGGGCGTAACGGATGCGAGACCAGAAAGGCTTGAAGTTACCATGCGCCAATTCGACTTCAACACTGTCCAGATAAGATAACTCTCAGTGACCTAACTGAAGTTCGCAGAGCGTTAAAATGGTCAAAGTTTCCATAGCTTCCAGTTAATAAAAACTTTTTCCTCACAAATTTTTTATGGATTTCTGGAGCTCTGGAATTTGGGAGAGGGAAGAACGTAACTAGCGAGGGAGTCAGACAAAAAAGAAGGAGCGGAGGTCTTAGTCGCAGATTAATGGTGAGAGAATGGAAGCCCAGTTAATTGACGCCAGAACTAAGTTTAAACCCTCAAAATTGCCCTTACGATCTTAGAGGGCTTACGCATGGTATGGGCGTGCAGTTGAACCTCGAACTGAAGAGAAGGATGATTGGCATTAGAAGCAACATAGGGAAGAGCAAGGGAGGATTGAGAAAGGAGGCGTTCAGCCATGTTGGTAAGGACTAGATTGAGAATGCGATTTAGATGATTTGTGGTGTGGTTGAACTGAAGAGCAGCACAGGTGTTCATGAAAATGAAGTGACGGATGAAAGGAGCAAATTGACCAGGAAAGCGAAGAGAGATTAAAGGCGCCACCAAAGTTATAGTAAGACTTTCCGAAAGATTGTCGTTGGGAGGGAAAACACGTATGGTGATACAATCATAGGAGGTCGAAGATGAAGAAAAGATGGAATCGGCTCATATGGGTGACTTAGCCGCGAACAAGTCACTTCCACCAGCAGACTTACCTGAAGCTACGCAATCTCTGTAGCACCGAAAAACAGAGACCCCTCGAGGAGCGCAGAGCTTAGAATCCTATCATCCAACCACGTTTCAATGATGCAGATGAAATGGTGTTGGAAAGCCAGGGCAGAAAGATTGAAACACGATAGCTTGGTACGTAGACTTAAGCTACTTGACAAGTTGTTCATACTGGTCGACGAGGCAGACGGGCGACAGGGAATTTCGTTCGTAATTTATTCCGCTGGTAACGCAAAATGAATGCTCCTTGCGGCCAAAAGGAGGGTTGGGCGACGGCATTGAAGTCATGTGGATACGTCATTTTGAAGGATGCAATTACGCGGTCAGAGGAGCCATCCTTCGTCAGCTTCATGCCCGAAAAAGACGACGGAGATAAAACCAGCTTTACTTCTGATGTAATTAAGAACTTTATCAAAAGTAGTAGAATAGGCAAGTCTGGTAACCAAAAGTTGCTTAGGCCGTGATGCGACTTGCAACAGAGAGTCACCCGAGTGCGAAGGAGAGGAGCTCGGAATGAAGGCGGCTGATGTATGGTGCGCTACGGCGGAAGGCATTGATGATCCGGTGGAGAGACAGCGCACTGCTACTCGAACAGCTATGAAGCCCCCAAATTCTCCTATTAATGGGTGAACAGCAGCCTCTCCTGATGAAGCACGTTCGGCGGGCGAAGTTTGGGCTAGAGGGTTCACCGGGAAGGTCGAAACTATCGGAGCCGCATCAAAACCCTGCAAAGCGGTTGGATTAGGCGGGTTACGTGCACAAGGGGACTTGGGTATAGTACCCATATTTTGCGTCGCGAAGTTTGAAAGAGAAGATCTCCCGGTTTTCCTTTCATACCTTTCCTTTGCTATAAGGGGATGGGGTTCGAAGCCACCTACCCACTTTGGAACCCCGTAGCTATCTAAACGAGAATGATCACTACAATTTTTGCAATTGCATACCCTCTCTCCTTCACAGGGTAGGGTTGAACATCAAACTTTACCAGGGTGATATGAAAATCAATGATGGGGTTTAACGTGAGTACCTGCCATGTAGGCATAATCCCACGGTCCTCTTCGGATTGATTTTGGGATCACAATCAGAGCCCCGCCATTCAAGCACAGCAGTCCTGGTTTATACTGAGTGCAGCCTCAGCATTCATACCAGTGGATGCGAGGCCTATCTAACACCTCTGCCGCAACTAAGCGGTACGGCACCCGAGTTGTAAAGCGCAACTCCACGCTTGAGCTCTGAGAAGCTCTGCCCGCGATGTAGGCATAACCACAACCACCATGAAACTCCAACTAGGGGGCCAACCGCAAATAACCGGGCCGAGAACACATCCTCCAGGAATTCTCCTGGAGCATATGCTCTCAGAAGGCGTCCCAGTTCCCATGGTACCAGATAACCTCCGGTGAGGCTTCGTGACCGAAGGCACTTCAGATGAGTCCTTTGCAGACTCGGGTCTGATCGCCCTCCTCGAGTACGTGGGGACGGAACTCCCCAACGGGTTAACTGGAATCAGCCCGAAGCGGAGAACACCAAGGTGATATAAAAAAAAACAAAAAACACTTTGAGGAGTCATAACCTTTTAAGACAAGGGTGACCACCATGGGTTTGTTTTTTTTTTGTTTTAATAGAGGAGGCCCTTGGTCTACCCCCCCCCCCCCCCCCCCCCAAACTCATCATCCCCGCCAAGGGTGGGGTTGAAAATTCAACCGTCACCAAAGACTTAGTAAAGGTTGGTTCAGAGGTTAGAGTGCTGAGCTCGCGGTTCAAATCTGGTGGCAGTGGGATTTGTACCGTGACTGGGTGTCGACTTAGCTGTAAATAACTACCTGGGTCGAATCAGGGTAGTAATCACGGGCAAACGCAATGCTGATCGTCTTGCCTCCTATAGGGTACGTTACGTTCTTGAATTAAGTGATATAACACACTTCAAGACTGTGATCCAACTGGATTGCCGCGCCCATGATTGTTATTATTATTGTTAGGGTACCCTTCCCAGCTGCTGGCTTCGACATTAGTGCTAGTTTTTTTTCGCCCATCATTAGTCAGATTATACCCTCAAAGTAGTGCGAAATTGCTCTTTTTTTTACAAAATATTAATTTTTTTTTTTTATTTTATTTATTTATTTATTTTTATTAATTAACTAACAGTCAGCGTTCCAAATATTTTTAAATTTAAATTATTAAAATTAAAACCGCTAACTAACAAACTTACTAACTCCAACAAGCCCACATTGGATACCATCAAGTCTAGTTTATACCGATCTCGATAGCGATTTCGGCAATCGTTTCGATCCAAATAGTTTTGATGAACTTGAGGAACCGCCTCCGGTTCATATTATTTACCCTCGACCGGCATACACTAGCTTCCAACAGTCTTTATGTAGTCGAGATAGTTTAGAAAATTTATTAATTATTTTACTCTCATCCACCCTAGGACGAATAGCACAAATTGTTATTAAATCTTTAGATGAGCTCAAACGGTAAAATATAAATTGATGTGTATATATTATTAGGAATTTTATATGTAGGGGGAATATATAAATATCAACGAACAATTGATTTTATTCAAATAATACAAATGTGAATAATGCATAATCGAAAATTAATCGAATTATGACTTGAGATTGGTCTACGGCACTGAATAATGATTAACGGGTTGAATGATGATTGATATGAATCATAGGAAATTGATTGATGTGAATGATAGGAAATAAAATTAGAAACTATACGCGAATGAATGATGACAAATTAGTTAGTTTCCTAATAAATTGCTGTGAGTTGTTAAACACAATATTAGAAGTAGATAAATGAAAATGATACGAGTATAAGTAAGAGATGATTTTTTAAATGTTGAAAAAGAAAAGCTACACTACACTTCCGTCGAAAATTAAATAAATGGTATATTTATAGTATGAGGAAATTATCACTAACTTGGTTACCTCCTACCGTAAATAGAAATAAATTGAAGTGACGGCGGCTTTACGGTTTCTTACCAGGACAGAGGCAAATCGTCAGACGCTGCCTCACCTCTGCCCTGGGAGCAGCGTGACCGTAGCGGCTCGCAGATGTTGAATACTCCTTTATATAATTCGTAAAACATGACATGCCTACGAATTATATTGAGCGCAAATCCGCCTTGCTGACCAAAGCTGGCCATGGCTGAAATATTCGTTTTGAGAATGAAGAGGGGTCCTAAGTCCGCATCAACTTAATGCAGGACCGGACCAATTGAGGAGCAACTTACTCCTTCTTTTCTGGTCCACGGACCCCTCGCTGGGCCTGCACCCAAACTTTTTTAAAAAAAGTGAAGTGACGGCGGCTTTACGGTTTCTTACCAGGACAGAGGCAAATCGTCAGACGCTGCCTCACCTCTGCATTCTCTCTCTCATTCTCAAAACGAATAGAAATAAATGTTTAGAGAAAAACGCGGCAAATTATTAAATATAAATATTTCTAGGCAAATTGGTAAATTAGTTGACTACAATTAGTCAAATTATTGTTCACAAAATGGTAACAATTGGAGTTTAGGCCAAAAATAGATTTATTTTTATTTTTAATTTATTTATTTTTAGGCAATTGCTATTGCTCTTAATTTAAATTAATTAAACATAAAAAATAAAAATATAAATCAAAAATAGATTTATTTTTATTTTTAATTTAATTTTTTTTAGTGAACTGCTATTGCCTTTAATTTTAATTAATTTAAAAATAAAAATAAATCTTTTTTTCGGTCTAGTCTCAAATTATTACCATTTTGTGAATAGAAAAATAGTTCAATTGGTTCTGTTTAGGTTCTCGAAATCAGAATTTCTTGTTATTGAATAGCTGATATATATAAATCGTTGAAACTTTCTGAACTGTTAAAAAGTCTATGCTTTATCTTAAATTAAAACTAGAGAATTATTATTAAATAAATTAAATGAAAATTTATCAAATTGTTTATAAATATAGTTTTTGCAAGTCAATGCAAACTTATTTTCTGTAAATATTTACAGAACAACGAAATAATATCACATTTAGTTCTTTCTCAGTACATAAGCAGTACATGACTTTCGGAGTCCCCCTGGCTTACCTCGACAAATTCTCAGTTCTAGCACTTCATACACAATTAGTTCTGTACCAGATTCCTCACCACTTGCAAAGCAATGGTAGGCTGTCCGCGTGGCTCCTCCTAATAAGGGACAGTTTTTAAGAAATATCATTTATTCACTATTAGCTGAACTTTCAACACGGTCACACCAACCTTGTAGTCGGATCATGTACATCGAGGATCCCTTATGGTTCGTGTATACCGTGAAGGTCCTACCCTGCAAGTAACACCTGAAGATCTTCACGGTCCAGACCCATCACCCAGAAGTTCTCTTTCAGTAGTCGAGTAATTCCATTCTGCCTTGTTTAATGTCCTACTGGCATAGCCTATCGATTGGTCCTCCCTATAGGTCCTTGTCATTGCAGTGCTCCCATTGATTCATCACTCGCGTCCGTTGTCCCATTAAACGAAAAAGCCCGGATACTACAATATCAAAGATGAAATTAGTGCTGTTTTAATGGTAGCTCTCCCTTCTCTGCTCATGTGAACTGAACATCCTTGCGGAGCAAGTTTGTAAGCGATCGGACAATTTTTGAGAAGTCCGGAATGAGCTTCCGGTAATAGTTGGCTAATCCCAGGAACGATTGGACGTATTTAACTTTCGCCGGCTGGGGGAAATCTCTAACACTTGTTACTAACTTCGACCTGTTCTTGGTCCTTCTTCTGAGCAGACATGTCCTAGGTACACTACAGGCCTCAAGCTGTAATTTCAAGTTACTTTCTCTGACCCTGTCGAATACAGTTCATAACTTTCGATTGTGGTCTTCTAGGTTTTTGCCACAAGTTAATATGTCATCTAAATAGACGAAATATCCCAGACTCTGTAGTCCAGTAAAGACGTAATTCATTAGTCCTTGGAATGAGGCTGAAGCCCCTTTTAAACCAAGCGACATAGCTTTAAACTCGTAATGGCCATAATCCGTACCAAAAGCGGTCTCAACCCGATCTTTCGGGTGCACTAACACCTGGTGGTATCCGCTAGCTAAGTCCAGTGTAGAAAAATACCGTGAATGTCCTAACTGGTCCACTATGTTCTCTATTCGAGGAAGAGGAAAGGAGCTCTCTATGGGCTTCTCATTTAGTTTAGGAAAACCGACCACTACTCTCCATTCCTTTTCTCCGTTACGGCCGGATTTTTTCGGAACCAGCAACAATGGTGAATTCCACGGGCTCTTACTTGGTTGGACTATTCCATTTTCTAGCATTTAAACCAATTGATGGTCTATGACCTGCCACTATACCTGCGACAATCGATAACGTTTTTGCTTAGTAGGCGCCTGATCCTGCACCAAGGGAATTTGATGGGTGATGCTGCTTCTATAGGTTAACTTATCTCCTTCAAGTGGAATATTTCATGATATTCATTACAGAATTGTCTAATCGAAATTTCCTCCTCTTTTCATGACTGGTCCCCTAAGTTTAGCTCATCTCTTATCTCGTCCAACCTTGCTTATTCTGCGTTCTTTTGGAGGCCATTAGCTGTGAATAGTTTAGCAAGGTAGACTACAGGGTTTTCAGTTTCTCTGGTACGCCCATTTTGGAGTGTGTATACCTGGGTCAGTTAGAAATACTATATTTTTAATTCAACCTCAGTCTCTGTCCTATTAACCACTGGGATGGCTACTTCTCCAGTTTGTCCGGGTAATAAACTATTTCCAAAGTAGATACCGCTACATATATCTTGTGCCAGACAGAGAGTGTTTTGTGTCAAGTGTACCAGTACCCCGAATGCATGACAGTTCTCCCACTGGCTCTTTTAATTTTATCTCCATTGTAATATATTCTCGTTTGTCTCTGTACTTATCCCTTTCCATTCCGCGCCTTTCCTCTGGATAGTTAGCCCTCTCGCTGGCCCCGTGACCCCTTGTGCAACTTTCTGTTAACGCTGACCCCTCTGTTCTATGGCAAATTTATCTTGAATTCCTTGTAAGGAATCAGCTGGCCGACTGGAGTCTCCACAGTAGGAGCATCCCCCGAAGTGTTGACTTCAGATTCGGGTCTGTTCTTATCTGCCCTCGAACCATTGTGAGCACACACTGGTGCTGTAGCCAGGCAATCTCACTCCCTTGATTAACGTGCCTGAGTGATGTATTTGGTATTTGGATTCTTTCAATCCCATTTCCCCAGTGCAACATGCCAGTGTTACTTGCTCTAGTGGTACTTGGAATGGATCAGCAGTGGTCTGAGTCCTCGGGAACACTATTTGTCCCTTCGACCCCTCTACATTACATTGTTCCGAGATTAAATCGTTTCCCAGTAAACCATCAACTATGATACCAGGTATCTCTCTTATTACTACCTCTCACTGGGTAGTTTTATTGTCGACCCGCGTCCTCATGATCGGGTTTTGTTATGAGTAGACCAAATCTTCCTTAACTTGATGTTAAGTCTTCGCATCTGGGATCCGCGGCTGCTAAGTAGTGCGAGTAGATTCCGCCCTTGACAGCCACCAGCAGCCCGGGAACCCAGAATAGGGTGACCTTGATCGTGCCGCCCAGACTGTTCAGCCCATTTCTGCACCGCCCCACCAACCTGGAGAATGCGTCGCTGAGATGGCTATGTTATGCTTGGGTCTCGGCTCATGCTTCAGCCATCGACAGACTTCCAGTATTGCTAGTACTAACTCTTTGAATACACTAGCGTGACCTGGGAGACCATACGATTCGGATACACGGTGTGTATTAAAAAAAAACCCGCACCGACTCTACAGACCACCTTTGATCCATCGATGAAGAATACTGCGCCATAATCTTGCAACATGCCGCCGGTCTTCCACTGCCCTGTACTGGTTGGAAAGTCCCCAGCAAAATTTCTCGTAAAGTTTAGCTTGTGTGTGGCATAGCCCGTGGGAAATGCCCAGATTTTCCGAAGTATTTCGTCTAGGATGTTACTGTGACCGTAAGGCTTCGCTGTCCAGCATCCGGATTTATGTAGTCTGACACTCCACGCTCCACACAAATTCCGATAAATGTACTCTATTTTTTTCAGTGACGTCCCTAATTTCAGTCACTTTTTGCTGTCTTTACAGTTGAATCTGTTCAAAATGGCTACTTAACGTCTCCCAATAGGTTAGATCATTCAATTCTCTCGCTTTGTCGTAGATCCACTAAAGCTTATTGACTAATATTTCTACTAAGATGATACCGCTGGGTAGTCATCTCGAGGGCTACTCCTCCTTGATACTGGTAGATGTCGTTGACATACACGTCCGTTTTTGTTTTAATATTGGTCTAGGAGTTCTAAGAGTTCAAGCTTTGAAGGTTATGGGTTTACGTATGCACCCTCTCAATTCATTAATGTGTTCTCTGACATTTCCAGTTCTCGGAACAAATTTTTAAGCCAATACCTCTTTTTCTACACAAAATTGTTGGAGTTAAACTGACTATGTCAGCTGCCCAACTACCTTGTGAGTAAGAAGCAAGGTTTCGTATTGAAGATTTTCAAAATCTTATGTGTTAGCACACTGGCTTCCATAATCCTACCAGATTGATAATGCACAAACTACTATCGGCTGTACCAAATTTGTTATGTGCAAAGCTGCTAGTGCATGCCGGTTTCGCCAAAATGTTATGGACTGCCATCATGATCCTACCGGCTGCGAACTCGAGAAGTCCATCGGACAAAAGCATAACAACTACCCTCACCGCAGGGCCAACTGGAGTTGCTACGCCTTTCCTGATATAGAGTCTTCGGCATGAAGCCAGCAGAACTCTATCCTAAAGAGGGTCAGAATTGGGTTGTACCAACTGGTCACCTATCTGTTTAGTGTAGAAATAAGACAGGCACTTTCCTATCCTCGACTCGACTTTTATTTGAATTTTGTGTTTGCTAGAATCGGCAAAAATCCATAATTACCGATTTTTCAATTGAGTACGAAAAGTTCAGACATCAATCTTCCGTAGAAAAAAAAAACGAAATTCATCAATATGCATGAAGTGCATAAAAATGTATACATAGTATAGCCATAAAATTTGTCAGTCAAGCAAATCTTTATTTCTCACTAAGTAATAAACCAAATCAATCGAAAAGTACATCATTAGAAAAGGAAAAAATAGAGCTGTCAAACGAATTTTGAATAAATAAAAATGGCCGCCGCTAACAGCTATAAAGGCCCGAAGTCTGTGAAGCCATGCATCGATCACTTCGCGCACGATATGAAGCGGCATTTCTCGAGCTGCACGCACGATGCTAGCTTTCAAACTCTCCAAATCGGTGTAAGTTCGATGGCAGGCAGTCTTCTCTAACTTAGTCCAAAGACTGTAGACCAGAGGATTCAAATTTTGGGCTGCCTAAGATCAGGGACACTTGCCGCTAATTACTGCTGAATTATCTTGGCTTTGTGAGCGGGGGCCGAGTCTTACTGGGAACACCACGAATAGAGATTCACTCAATGGTTCGACTACATCCTCTAGCATCTTTTGGTACAGCTCGTATTGGTTTTGACGCCGATCATTTTGTCGGTTGAATTTCTCCTCGATGGTAAACATTTTTTTATCAAAAAATAGAATTTTGCGATATTTTTTACCGGGAAATCGTTGCAGAAGAACAGCACACCGAATTCGCCGTATTTCCTTCGTTAAGTTTTAGCTAACGCGCCCCGGTACACAGCAAGAACGACATCTTCTCGTAAAAGACGGCCCATATTTCGAGTTGAGACCCCCGTTCCGGCACACATTCCTTTCTGCTTTCGGAGAGGATTGCGACGAACATGCTCACGCACAGCATGTACGAAATTCCTATCAACCGCGTCAGCTGTTTCGCGGTATCGGCAGCTTCTTTTTAACAAACTATGAATCTTTTTCGGCGTGTTCCCACATTGGTTCAGCGCAATAATCGCGATTCTTTTTTCGTAGTTACCAAACTTAATCGTGTTGTCAGTCTGACAGAAGTGGGGTATGGTTAAGTACTCTCCGTGCGCAGTATTACCAGTTTCGGCAGTCTAACATTTCTCGCCATACGCATCGACTGACAGAACTTATGGGCTATACTATGTACATAAAGAACAGCGATTACTCGAAGCACATTGTGAGAACTGTTGGGTGTGGCTTAAGTGGGCGTGCGAATACTCTCTCTATGCTGGCTCACTTCGGAATAATACTTTTCTACTGCTACGAACCAAAAGTGTCCGAAGTTTTTGGCGTGAACTTTTCATATCATAACACCTGTAATATTAGCCCTTGCTGATTGCTCAATTGAGATACAATTCTGATCATGCGTTTGATTCAAATTCAAAATATGTTACTAATAAATTCATTTATTTTCATTGCTGCATATTTGAGATAAATTTAGTGGTAAGACTACAATTAACAATGTATTTCGATATTTTAACATAACATAATATAATTTAACCCTTCAATAACATTTTTTTATATTTTTTTCTTTTATTTGCAGCGATTCCGATTTGGATTTGGGCACAGAACCGCCAGTAGTTTAAGTAAAAGTCTAAAAAAAGGAAGAAACGAATATTCACTCTAAGCGAGCATAAATAATGCAACTAAATAGTCATAACGAAGTAGACTTCCTCGAAAGTCAACTCATTTTTATATATGATAAAAGAAAGAGGAAAGCATTTTTTTGTTAAGCATCAAATCAATAACAGACTAGGATATACGAATATTAAACTAAAAATCATGTATAAAATACATTTTTTTTTAAATAATAATTGCAAAGCATCAAAAATGTGTTCCCTACCTTGTTCATTTTTGTTTATATTTTTCTATTCAAAAGTTAGAAAGAATATTTTTTTTAATGAATTCAAATAATATTTTGGGTGTATAAAATATCTAAATTCAAACCCTAACAAAACAAATAGTCAGAAAATTCATAACAAATAGTCATGAAACCAGACTCCAATATTTACTTTGTTGTTCATCTCAATAAATGTCTCCTAACGATATAAAAGCCATACTACGCAAATAAATAATTACAAAAAAAAAACAGTCAGTATAAGCCAGAAATAAAAAAAAAATCAAGCAGCTATAACACTAATCTTAAAAACACATAAGCCCTAATTAAACCAGTGAAAAGAAACTGTATATGTAATTTACTATTAACCAAGAACAAAACTAACTCAATAAATAAGGCCATAAGTGAAGAAAACAACGTATTGATTATGAAATTATTTAAAATTTTAAGCAAGTGTCTACGTGATATAATTGTATGATGCAAATTCAAATCGAATATTATTAGCTTAAAACAAAAATAATAATAAAACAGCAAAACTATCATACACACGCACACATATACACTTGATACTAGAAAATTATTAAATACCATCAAATTCAAACAACAAAAACAATAAAAATATTTTTCAAAAACAACCCAAAAACTCAACTATTACTAATATTAAATCCGAAATAAAATACAGAATATATGAGAAAAGAACAACAAACAGAAAAGAAAAATATGTAACCATAACAACAACAACAACAAAATTCAACAAGTGCCAAAATGTTATTAACTATTAACTCACTCAATATTATAAATAAATGATTTTTTTAAGAAATGTCTGTCATTTATTTTAATACCACATTGGTTCGGTCCTTTACACAAATGCAAAGCTGCCAACACCTTTTACACTTTTTGATGGTCACATTTTGAGCCCTCACTCCCCTATATTTCACCCGATATCAAATATGGAACCAGTTTCGAAAAGTACTAATTGAGCCCTTTCATTTGATACCCCACATGATCACATTTTATGAAAAAAAAAATCTTGCACTCCGCATCCACATGTATGCGGAGCGCGCCCCCCCCTTAAACTTAATACAAAATGGCGCCACTTCCTGCATGTAAAGAGAACAACAGATCCAATGCTCTCACCAATCTTAGGATAATTTTCCGCGATATCTCGTCTTCCCGACGTCACAGTGTGAAAACCCTTGCATTTCCTGAATCTAGGCCGCCTCCCCATTCGAACAAGACATCCCCCACCGAAATCCGACGATTTTGCATTTTTGCCCATTTTTACGATCCGGGGTTCGTGAAAATTTTCAATTTTCCTCGATTTTCAGGAGGTTTTCTCGCGGTAGATTTTCCGCGATATCTTGCCTTCCCGACGTCGTAGTGTGAAAATACTTGCATTTCCTGAATCTGGCTCGCCTCCCCGTTCAAACAAGACATCCCCCACCGAAAACCGACGATTTTGCGTTTTTGCCCATTTTTACGACCCGGGGTTCGTGGAAATTTTCAATTTTCTTTGATTTTCACGAGACCTTTTCACGCTGGATTTTCCGCGATATCTCGCCTTCCCGACGTCATAATGCGAAAATTCTTGCATTTCCTGAATCTAAGCCGCCTCCTCGTTGGAACAAGACATCCCCCACCGAAATCCGACAATTTTGCATTTTTGCCAATTTTTACGACCCGGGGTTCGTGAAAATTTTCAATTTTCCTCGATTTTCACAAGGCTTTCTCGTGGTGGATTTTCCGCGATATCTTCCTGATGTCGCAATGCGAAAATTCTTGCATTTCCTGAATCTAGGCCGCCTCCCCGTTCGAACAAGACATCCCCCACCGAAATCCGACGATTTTTCATTTTTGCCCATTTTTACGACCCGGGGTTCGTGAAAATTTTCAATTTTCCTCGATTTTCACGAGGCTTCCTCACGGTGGATTTTCCGCGATATCTCGCCTTCCCGACATCGTAATGTGAAAATTCTTGCATTTCCTGAATCTAGGCCGCCTCCCCGTTCGAACAAGACATCCCCCACCGAAATCCGACGATTTTGCATTTTTGCCCATTTTTACGACCCGGGGTTCGTGAAAATTTTCAATTTTCCTCGATTTTCACGAGGCTTCCTCACGGTGGATTTTCCGCGATATCTCGCCTTCCCGACATCGTAATGTGAAAATTCTTGCATTTCCTGAATCTAGGCCGCCTCCCCGTTCGAACAAGACATCCCCCACCGAAATCCGAAAATTTTTCATTTTTGCCCATTTTTATGACCCGGGGTTCATGCAAATTTTCGGTTTTCTTTGATTTTCACGAGGCTTTCTCACTCTCGATTTCGGCGATATCTCGCCTCCCCGACGTCGTAATGTGAAAATTCTCGCATTTCCTGAATTTACGCCGCCTCCCAGTTCGAACAAGACACCCCCACCGAAATCCGACGATTTTGTATTTTTCCCCATTTTTACGAACCGGGGTTCGTGAAAATTTTCAATTTTCCTCGATTTTCACGAGGCTTCCTCACGGTGGATTTTCCGCGATATCTCGCCTTCCAGGGGTCGCAGTAAGAAAATTCTTGCATTGCCTGAATCTAGGCCGCCTCCACGTTCGAACAAGACATCCCCCACCGAAATCCGACGATTTTGCATTTTTGCCCATTTTTACGACCCGGGGTTCGTGAAAATTTTCAATTTTCCTCGATTTTCACGAGGCTTCCTCACGGTGGATTTTCCGCGATATCTCGCCTTCCCGACATCGTAATGTGAAAATTCTTGCATTTCCTGAATCTAGGCCGCCTCCCCGTTCGAACAAGACATCCCCCACCGAAATCCGAAAATTTTTCATTTTTGCCCATTTTTATGACCCGGGGTTCATGCAAATTTTCGGTTTTCTTTGATTTTCACGAGGCTTTCTCACTCTCGATTTCGGCGATATCTCGCCTCCCCGACGTCGTAATGTGAAAATTCTCGCATTTCCTGAATTTACGCCGCCTCCCAGTTCGAACAAGACACCCCCACCGAAATCCGACGATTTTGTATTTTTCCCCATTTTTACGAACCGGGGTTCGTGAAAATTTTCAATTTTCCTCGATTTTCACAAGACTTTCTCGCGGTGGATTTTCCGCTATATCTTGCTGATGTAATGCCCCCGTTCGAACAAGACATCTCCCACCGAAATCCGACAATTTTGCATTTTTACCAATTTTTACGACCCGGGATTCGTGAAAATTTTCGGTTTTCTTCGATTTTCACGTGGCTTTCTTACGGTGGATTTTCCGCGATATCTCGCCTTCCTGACATCGTAATGTGAAAAATCTTGCATTTCCTGAATCTTGGCCGCCTCCCCGTTCCCCCACCGAAATCCAATGATTTTGCATTTTTGCCAATTTTTACGACCCTGGCTTCGTGAAAATTTTCAATTTTCCTCGATTTTCATGAGGCCTTCTCACGGTGGATTTTCCGCGATTTCTCGCTTCCCGACGTCGTAATGTGAAAATTCTTGCATTTACTGAATCTAGGCCGCCTCCCCGTTCGAACGAGACATCCCCCACCGAAAATCCGATGATTTTGCATTTTTGCCCATTTTTACGACCCGGGGTTCGTGAAAATTTTCGGTTTTCTTCGATTTTCACGAGGCTTTCTCACGCTCGATTTCCGCGATATCTCGCCTCCCCCACGTCTTAATGTGAAAATTCTCGCATTTCGTGAATCTAGGCCGCCTTCCAGTTCCAAAAAGATACCCCCCACACCCCCAAGAGGAGGTCCCCGTTCTCAAGCCCAACTTGTAGCAATCACCCCGCCTCCCCCCCCCCCCCGCACTAGAAAAGTTGTGGCCTTTAAATTGAATTTTTGTTATTTCATCAACGTAAAGTTTGAATTAACTCCACCCCATGAGAGGGAGTTTATCGGAAGGATACGTAGAAGAAAAGAGGAGGCTCCATTTTCCAAACTTGTTAAATTATTGTGGCGATTATGTCCCCCCCCCCCCCCCCCACATTCATAAAATGCCGCGGCGCCTCAAAGTGGAGCTATTTTCAAGTTAAAGCAGTAAAGTTTAATTTTGAACCCCAATACCGCAGGGATAAAGGAGGATATGAAGGGAGAGCCAGGAGATTTTCTTAATCAAACTCCGTTGAAACATCGTGGCAGTCGCTCCCCCTTAACAAGCTATGATGCTTCGAATGGAGTTTATTTAAACGTCGTTATGGTAAAGCTTGATTTACCAACTCCACTCCCAGAGAAGCAGGGAAGAAATTAGAAGAAAAAGATCCTTATCCTTAACACCGTTGAAGAATTCTGGTGATCATCCCCCACTCCGAAAAGAAGCTATTTTCGTACGAATATACAGGAAGCCGTAACTTTATAAGGAATAGCGACCGTTTTGACATTTTGACGGTTTATTTCGTCCACAGCCTCCTTTACCCCTGCGGGGTTTCGGTTCAATATTAAACCTTATTCTTTCTAAATATCCACCCCACCCCATGAGAAGGGTAGGGCTGAAAAATCAAACTTTACCATGATCATCTAAAAAATCCAGTTTGAGGGGCTATGTTTTTTATGGGAAATGTGATCGCCATGAGCTTTCATCGGATTTGAAGAGGGGCACTTCCTCTTTCCGCCCTTGGACGGGACTTGCTAGCCAGGCTCGGGAATAGGAGGACAAGGTCCTTCGAACACTTCGATCTCTCACGTGTCATTTTACAAAAATTCACGTGTCTTTGCCGGTGCGTGAGTCCGCACCGGATCCTGAGAAATAAACAAAACAAGCGGGTCCGCGCGAGCCTAACGAAATAAACAACACGCGAGCTAAAAAAGCAAAAGAAATAAATAAAAGACGCAGGGAGCCGTAAAATTCCACAATCGAAAGGGAGGATCCACGACGGATCACATCCTCCTACCTCAAATGTATAGCGAGCCGCGGCCTCTGAGGTTCCTTGACATCCTCAGGCCATTATTTGGGAAGATGTCTCTTTTCGATTATCTCTAAAAAAAGGCAAAGGAAAGACTGCACCTGTCGCACAGATGCGCATACTACAGGGCAGCTAGGTTGCCGAGGCCCGCTCAGAAAAAGACAGCTGAAGACCAAAGATGTAATCAATGCTGTAAGGTGGCTGTATATTGGACTCCTGCGCGAGGACAGGCAGTCAAGGTTTCAAACAGTAGTGAAAACCTGAGATCTTTCGCGTGAGCGACATCCAAGTTATGACCGTCCCTGTCTACCAACTCACATTGAACCGTTCCGATTCTACCGATGATCTTCGCTTGTACGAACTTCCGATCCAGTTTGGAATTGTACAGCTTTGCTGCACTGCTTAAGTTGGAGAGCCGCCCACACACGATATCTTCGACCTAAAATTCACGACCTCGGGATCGCAAGTTGCAAGCCCTCTCCTGTGGTTCTCTTGTTTGGAGAATGCGCCTTTGAACCTCTGCTCTCAGAATAGCAAGGTTATCCTGAAAACAGACCTCCAGGGTCGCATCCTATAAGGCTTTCAGTCGTCGTAAATAGACGTAGGTACCCCCATGGGTGACCATGCTTTGCCAAAAAACGTGATAGGGGGAAGTCTCTATCGGGACATGTTTTGCAGAATGAAGTGCACAATTGATTGGTGACAGCTTGTTATCCCAATCTCTTTGATCAGGACCAATATGGACACATATAGCAGACAATGAGCGATTTGAGGCGCCATCAACTTTTAAAAGAAGATGACCGCGGCGACGTTTATTTAAAATTATAACTTTACCTAAACTTCATACAACAGGCATCTTGGTGCTCGATGTAGACGTGTCAATCATGTATAGAACTGTCCGGTTAGCTCGAAACAGGAACTTTTCTAGAAATCGCACCTCATACTATTTCACTTTGTGCCTGCAGGTTCCTGCAAGGGAGCAATCATCCTTGCTACACAGTCTCAACAATCGACGAAACCCCGTTCAATTCATCAATCGAGGCATGTGTGTATTGTGAAAAACGTGAGATTCTATCAATTTCGCAAACAGTGTAACACACCTGGCGACAGGAAGGTCTACGCGAATGGTGTCCAGCTTTGACATACAACCATCGACGGTAAATTTGTTAAATCAGAGCAACCTGGTAGGAAATACTACGTTAACCTAGCGAAAAACACATGCGAAGCTAAACTGGAAATGAAAAAAAAAATACCGGCTTGACCGCGCGCCTTAAACCCAGGACCCGAGCGCCTCGTTCGAGAGGCAAGATCCACAACGCAAGGACATCGAAATGGAGAGTGTCTCTTATAGGTTAGTGTGAATTCGCGGTAGTTAGGGAGGAGAAGGGGAAGAAAGTAGGTAGGTAGGTATCAGTGGCCGCTCCGAGGAGCCCAATTAGCGCTTTGGTGCGCCGTTTTGATGCCACAAACTCCTAAGACCGTGACTATTGTTATGAGAGCAGGGAAGCAGAGTCCAGCCGGCTCGGATCTTCAGAGCCAGCCCGTAGCATTCACGAAGGAAAGCAGCTCTCCGACTCTGCAGCTAGAAATCTCACTGAGGTCCCCAAAGAATGGTTTACCCAGTGTCCGCAGCCTGACTCTAGCCAGAGCTGGGCAATCACAGAGAAAGTGCATGAGGGTTTCCCTTCCTTCTCCGCAGCTTCGGCAATGCGAGTTGTAGGATATGCCGAGCCTAGCGGCATGGTCCCCTGTGGGCCAGTGCCCCGTGCAGACCGCCGTAATCTTGAATGCATTTGCACGCGTCTGGCACAGGAGCTCTCGTGATCGGGCTATGTTATAAGCGGGCCAAATTCTCCTTGATTTGGCACAGCTTGTAAGCCTTCGCCATCTCAGGCCCCCGGTTGCTAGGTAGTGCGAGTAGACTCGGCCCCCGACAGTCGCCAGCGGAACATCGACTGTATTCCCCGAGGGACTGCCAAGAGCAGAGCCTTGCCTGGCCAATCCGTCAGCCCGCTCATTCCCCTCTATATTCCTATGCTCGGGAACCCAGAGGAGAGTGACCTTAAGCGTGCCGCCCAGACGGTTGAGCGCATCTCTGCACTGCCCCACCAGCCGGGAAGGTGTCGTCGTTGAGTACAAGGCCTTGATAGCCGCTTGGCTGTCTGTTAAAATGGCTATGTTACGCTTAGAGCTCGAATCACGCTCCAACCATCGACAGACTTCCAATATCGCCAGTACTTCCGCCTGGAATACACTGGTGAAACCTGAGAGACCATACGACTTGGATACACCGTGTGTATTCGAGAAAACCCCCGCGCCGACTCCATAGGCCATCTTTGATCCGTCCGTAAAGAATACTGTGTCATAGTTTTGCAACACGCCGCCGGTCTTCCACTTTGCCCTAGTTGGAAGGTCCACAGCAAAATTTCTCGTGAAGTTCAGCTTGCGTGTGACAGAGTCCGTGGGGGATGCCCAGATTTCTCGAGGTATTTCATCTAGGATGTTGCTGTGGCCGTAGGACTTCGCTGCCCCGGACTCGCGTAGTCTGACGGCACTGCACGCTGCAACATCTTTGATGTGGAGGTCTAAGGGGAGGAGATGCAGGAGTACATTGAGAGCATCTGCCGGGCAGGACAACAGAGCCCCCGTAGCACCTGCACACGCGGTTCTTTGAATCCTATTAAGCTTCGTTCTATTGTATTTCTTCTTCAAAGCCTGCCACGATACAACAGAGCCGTACGCCGCACTACAGCGGTGTACATCCAGAGAACCATCCTCGGCCGGAGACCCCATTTGTTTACAAAGGTTCTCTTACAGGCATAGAAGGCTATACAGGCCTTCTTAACCCTCAGTTCTATGTTCAACCTCCAATTTAGCTTAGGATCCAGGATTACACCCAGATACTTTACATTAGAGGAAAGAACCAATCTTTGTTCATTCAGCCGTGGTAGATGGAATTCAGGTATCCTTGTCTTGGTGGTGCACAGCATCAGTTGCGTTTTGGTTGGGTTTATGCTGAGTCCGCATCTTGCGGCCCACAGGCACACCTTTCGCAACGCTCCTTCTATGATGTCGCTCACAATGGACAGAAACATCCCTGATACTAATATCACCAAGTCGTCGGCATACGCCACCACCTTCACTCCGCTGCTGTCCAATGTACGTAAAATTTTGTCCATTACTATTAACCAGAGCACCGGTGAGATAGCACCACCCTGGGGCGTGCCTCTGTTCACAGATCTGGTCAAGTGGTTGCCTCCCAGATCGGACTGGATTATCCTGGTACTCAGCATGGATATAATCCAATGCATGAGATACCCCTCCAATCCAATACCGGTCAAGGCTTCCTTGATGGCGTTGGTACTGAAGTTGTTGAAAGCTCCTTCTATATCCAAGAAGGCAGCAAGGGTATACTGCTTGTACTGCAGCGACCGCTGAACCGTGCCAATTACCTCGTGGAGGACGGTTTCTATGGATTTTCCTTTGAGGTAGGCATACTGGGACTTAGAGAAAGGCGTTCTCTCCATAATCGTCCTTAAGTGAATGTCCAGGACGCGTTCTAGGGTCTTCAGCACGAAAGAGGTCAGGCTGATTGGCCAAAAGTCCTTCGCGGACTCATGACCGCGCCTGCCCGCTTCTGGTATGAAAACCACCCGTGCGCGCCTCCAGGACTGCGATACGTATCCTAAAGTGATGCAGCTCCGGTAAATCTCAACAAGCCACGGCACAACCCTTTCCTGCTGCTTCTGTAGCATGACTGGCATTATGCCATCTGGGCCTGGAGATTTGTATGCGGAGAAGCTGTTTATAGCCCAGCCGATCCTATCCCCGGTAATTACCAATTTGATAGTCTCGCACAGCTGGGGTTGCCGCAAACCCTCCAAGCGAGGTTCTGACTCACAGTCCTCCTCGCTGGAGGGAAAGTGCATTTGCACTAGCAGCTCCAAGGTTTCGCTAGAAGATTCCGTCCAGGAGCCTTTCGACTTTTTAAGGAAGGATGGCCTCTTATGTTCCTTGGACAGAATCTTACTGAGCCTCGCGGATTCACTAGTGCTTTCAATGTTCTGACAATAGTCTAGCCAAGACCGCCTCTTGGCGGTCCTGATGGCCGACTTGTACTTCTTTAGGCAGTCCTTGTATGACTGCCAGTATTTTTGCCTGTAGCAGGTGTTGTAGGTTTCTCTGGTCAGCTTCCTGAGACTAGAGAGATCTTCGTTCCACCACGGTGGCAGGGTCTTTTTGCTGTACTTAGCAGGCCACGAGACTTTGAAGGCGGTATCAAATGCCTTCTCCAGAGCCCCGACCTTTGACTCCAGTTCGTCTGTCGTGCCAATCCTACCAATTTGCGCACCGGAGAGTTTGTTCTTAATTATCTGACCAAACTTTCTCCAGTCGATCCTCCTGGGGTCTCTAAAGGGCTTAGAGACCTCTGCGGCGAGATCTAGACTGAAGAGTATCCAACTGTGGTCAGAGAAGGATCTCTGGTCAGACACTCTCCAGTCCTCCACCCTAAGAATGCCGTTGTCGGTTATTTAGGTGATATCAAGGACCTCCTCCCAACCGTCGCAGTTCTCCGAGCAGGGGAAATGAAAGGTTGGTGTACTGCCCCTGTTACACACCGATAGATTTGAAGTAATAATATAATCAAGGAATGACTCACCTCTTTCGTTGATTTCGGAGCTGTCCCAAAGCGTATGCCTTGCATTTGCGTCGCAGCCTATCAGCAGGTTGGCTTTCTTTGCTGTTATGGTGTTCGTCAGATGTTGTAGTTCTTCTGGCAGAGCTAATCGGTCGTGAGCCATGTACACCGAGGAAATATACACATTCTCTGCCCCCACCTGCTCCAGCTTGATCACAACTACGTTACCCTCAGCATGATCTGCTTGCGTGGGGGGTTCGTCAGCCCCCGTCGGACCGTCGATCGTCATCTCCTCCAACAGCTCGTTGGCGGCGTCGATTGGGTCAAGGTCGTCGTCCGGTTTTGCAGAGCAGAACACTTTTACTTTGACATTCCTGACTCCGAACCATACTTTATAATCAGCCTTTTTCAGTGCCTCCAGGCACTCCTCGTTTATGCGGAGTAGTACCGGGGGAAGAAGAAATCATTAAATCAAAAACTCTTCGTTGGTACAAGGGCGGGGTAAAAATCTCATAAAGAAAAAAAACTTTTAATTTTGTTTTTTCAACGTAATTTCCATGAATGCATACCTTTTTCATAACGGTACTCCAACAGTGTGGATCATAAAGTTCCTCAAAATACGAACTTAAAATATTGATAACTTCCTCATTGTCCTCAAACTTATTACCTCCAAACCACTTCTTTGTAGTTAGAAAATAGTTGATAGGCACTGATAACATTGCCCCAAAGCGTTAGCCAGCCATCGATCTGGCCTCTTGAACACTCAAAAAAACCAAAATCCATGATATATCAGCTGTTTTCACAGCAATACCTTGTATTAGCCCGAAGCGAACATTAAAAATGCATTTGCTAATACACAGCACAACTGTACACGGCCGATCCATGCAATACACAAAACAACAACAAAAGAAAAGGTTAATGATCATTTAGGAATATTCGAAAATAAATATATTTCAAAATATTTAGATGGATTTTAAGGTTTCGGGAAATTTAAAAGGCGAGAAGGTTTTATTAAGATAATTTCAAGATGAAATTTTCAAAATACGTTACTGTTTTTCGTGTTATAAGATGTTGAGATTGGAGGTCGTTATTTGAAAGGAGAACAATAGAGTTGCTGAAGGATCCTCGATAGGAGAAAAGGAAAAGTGCTGCGTACAAGTGAATGAATCTTCTCGTCAGTTTATCGCAAAATAAAACGAAGGAAATCATGCATATGCTGCGGAGCTGCCGATACTACAAGCCTACAACCCAAATAATTGAAATGTGTGTGAACCCAAATAATACTCAATTCAATTGAACAAGTGCAAATGTTCCGGTGAATTCGAATTCCTAGTTAAGGGTCCCAAAACTTTCCTGATCCAGCACCCATTCCTGGAGGTTTATCGTGAAGCGCATCAGTGACAGAACTGTTAGTTCGCCAGGGCTTCAAGAAACGAAACAAACGACAACAACAAGAATAAATAAAAACCAAAATTTAGTTTGTAGGAGCAGTCTTAGTTCGATTTTATTTATCTCTAAAAAAATAAGTTCTCTAATAGCACATTAATGCAATTGTAAAGTAAAAGAAGATTTAAATCTAATCAATTAAAAAATTCGCAACTATCCCATCCCAATCATCGTTCGATGGCTAAATTGAATTCTCTTATTTTATCCTGCACATGCTTCTCATTCTCGACAATTTCCTCTCCTAGCATAACACGAAGTTGTTGCAGATTCGGCATTGAATCGCAATCCCGAATATTCAACAACGTCGTAAAAATCGAATTCCATAAACTCCTATTCAGATATCTGAAACGATTCCACAATTAAATATTGGAGCCGAAACTAAGAGAAAATATTCCAAACACTCACCTCGGCATGTGGGTTTTTATATTCCAGCCAGTGTGTCTCTTTTCGACATCCATGTATTTACCGAAAAGTAGAACGTGTATCGTTCCAGCCAAGCCGAAAAGGTCGGGCTGATAGGTCCAAGGACGATTCTCGAGCATTTCGATGCAAGTAAAGCCCTCCGTGCGTGTGACATAGTTGAAAGTTTGCTTAGGCAAGAATGACAACAAATCAATGGATACACCGAAGTCGATTAGCTGCACCGATGGCGTGTCCGAAGGATGGGCAAGTCTGTAAAATGTGGTAATTGAATTTAGTCCAGCTTTTCAACAAAGTTAAAGTAGATCTAATGCTATGAATGATTTCGTTAAGTATCTTTCGGGTGCTAATAAAGCCCGTGCTGAGTTGTCGATCTCTTAATATTAAACCAACGATGGTGAGGAATTGTCCTTCTTAGTGCAAGATAGGATTTATTTATTTATTTATTCAATGAGTCCAGTACACAGAAGACAAATTCCTTATTACATATTGTCCTCAGAGGGAGGAGCAAGTGAATGGCGTATTTTACACTTAAAACTAGAGAAGGAAATAGAGTCAAAGGACCCAAGCTGTAGGGCGTTGTAAGACCGGAATAGCCTCGGCACCGGAGAGTGGAAGTAAATCTCGAGCTCCGCGAAGGGTACATAAAAAATGTCCGCACTACGTGTGTTATGAGACGAAGCGATACGGAAAGTAATATCTGAGTTGACGGAGCAGTTAAAGAGTACATATATCAAAGAAAATGCGGCGTTGCTGCAGGAAGGGGAGATTGCGGGTGCGAAGTCGTGACGGATAATCAACCCGTGGAAGGTTCTTTTTGTAAAAGAGGGTCCGGGTGAATTTACGTTGTACAACTTCAAGAGGCCGGCAGTCACGAATGCGGAAGGGGACCAGACTACACAGCAATATTCAAGGATGTTTCTGACAAGGAAATTGAAGGGTGTTAAGGAGGTCTGGATTGAGGTAAAGTCGAAGGAAGAACGTGGGATAAAACCAGACATTTTGGAAGCTCTATTGATGATGTCAACGAAGTTTGTCGTCGAATATCACACCCAGGTCTTTGAAGGAGGTCAGTAGTGAAAGGGGCTGTCCACTGAGAGAATAAGAAAAGAGAGAATAAGAAATCCAGTGGCATTTGTTGACATTCAGTGTCGTCCGTCCAGTCGGTCTCTATGGTTCTGAGTGTTGGCCGACTATAAAAGACAATGAACGGCGTCTTGCGGTAATGGAGACGAAGATGCTACGTTGGACTAGTGGCGACACACGTTTAGATCACATCCGAAATGAGGATATCCGCGATCGTTATGGGGTTGCACCGATCGTGGAAAAGTTGCGAGAGAGGCGTCTTCGATGGTCACGCAATTCGTGCAAACGAGAATTCACTTGCCACGATTGGTCTGAACATCGAAGTCGATGATAAACAACCAAAAGACAGACCTAAACAAGGGTGACTTGATACGCTAGATGGGGATTTGAAAGCCTCGAGATTGCACCCAGATCAGGCATTTGATAGAGCCAAATGGCGAAGCCGATCACAACGAGCCGACCCCGCTTGTAAACGGGACAAAGGCTGAAGAAAAAAAAATGTTAGCTTGTTGACCGAACACCAACGGACGAAATTATCAAGGTTGGACTATAAGAGAGCACAGTCCAACGGAGACGAAACAGAAGCAAACAATTTAAGGTCGTCTGCGTAAAGCAAATAGGATTCATAATTTCCACCGTGAAATTATTGTCAAAATAATTTGGGGCATACAAAGTTGTAGCTCTAGTGCAAGTACAAACGAAAATCGTAGAAACCAGCAATAGGTCTCTCTAACAGAACAATTTTGCGAGCATCGTCAAAATTTCGAGAAGGATAGCCGTCATTCACTAGGGTGCTTCTAAGCAAGGTTGGAGCGACTTAAGTAACTTCGGACTTAATGCCCGGAATTACACTCGGTGGTACTATCCGCAACAAAACTTACGCAGGAGTATGGACTGACAGAGGACATCTACATGAACCTTCTCACTTACTTCCAGGCAGGAATCAACGATTTCAAGGAGCGAATTGCTAAATTGCTATTCCCAAATTCAATGGTGACTATGATCAGTGGAGAACTTTCAACGAACTCTTCAAGTCGATGATCGATAACAACGAAGGGCCCTCTCCTGTAGAGAAGACGTAGTACTTAAAAACTCACCAGCAGAAACAAAGGCTGTCAGAATAGTTGGAGGTCAACAATGATAATTACCAAAAGCTGTGGGAGTTGTTACGAAAAACCAAAACGCGATCGTTTGGAATTACTTGCGGAAATTCCAAGCAAACCAATAACAAAGAAAGGAGAAGATGCAACGATCAAGCTGACCAAAGACACATTTACTAAGCTCCTAGCTAATATGGAAGGCATCAGCGTGAACATTGGGATGTACTGACCATTTAAACAATTGTTCAGAAACTAAATCAAGAGTCGAAGCGTCTATGAGAAACACCCGATATTCCGAAGCTATCAGTATTTATAGATTCGTTGGTCGCTTCAGAACTTTGGAAGCTCTTGGTTTCCTGAAAAAGACCAAGCGAATCGAAGCGCTGCGCTCGTGGCCAACGACACTACTGAATGCAACATATATCAAAAGGATCACCAGATGCACGAATGCAATAAGTTCAATCCCTCAACACTCTACCAGCGAAGGGACACCGTACCGTGTCCATCCTTACGACATCCCTGACAACACCGGCGTGCTACTATATGGATTTATTACTGCTTAACCCGACACATCCGATAAACACAAACGCGGCAATGGTATTGTTAGCACCGAAGAAATCTCGAAGCAACTGCTGAAGAAATGATATTAGATTGAAGAGCAACCGCCAAAAGCACTCAGCGCCCAAGACGAGCAAACACTTGGTATACGAATACAACTAAATGGGATTCAACGAGAAGACTGACTCCCATTCAAAGAGGAAGCGCAACCAGTCAATGAGTTATGCCATTCACCGAAAATTACGCACAATCGCTTTTCACAACTAGAAAAGCGCTTAGCTACGAATGATGCATCTCGGCAACAATATGTTTCATTTATGAAAGGTACCTCAGCTTGGGTCATATGATAGAGGTTCCCCATAAGGAAGTCTATTCGATGGCCAACTATTATTTGTCACATCATGCAGTCTGCAAGGCAGAGAGCTCAACGATAACGCACAGAGTGGTGTTCAACGCATCACAAACAATCCCCTCCGGCAAATCGCTCCACGATCTCTTGCTGATTGGACTCACGATGCAAAAGAACATTATTCACGTTCTAATGAAATTAAAACCCACTTTTTGGACCCTGTCGGTTGGAACTTAAGAATACACTCAAAGTCTCCTCTGATTGTGGTAAGAGGCGACTAAAAAGGATAGAAATTTGTGAGCTAACAACCTGGAAATTTTGAAATTTTAATACTACCGAAACGTCAACAGCGCCTCGGATAGGGACTGATCTCACGGCAACGACCACAGGCTATCGAAAAGAGACTGTAACTGGTTTCTGAAATGTACGCACGCTTCTCGGTTCAACGGTTGCGAAGACCCCCAGAATGCTGGATTTCTTCAACTTGAGCAGGAATGCCAACGATATAAGTTTGACATTCTGAGTCTAAGCGAAGTAAGATGGCGGGACTCTGAAGAGTACTCTTCTCTCTCTTGCCACACTTATGGCAATGTGCTTTTGTACTCTGAAAAGCCGAGTAATAGCAGACGCGAATCCGATGTCGGGTTGTTTCTGATGGTTACCGCAAGGCGCGCCTTCTTGACCTGGGAGCCGGTTTCTGGCAAACTTCTGACTTCTAGGTTCTTGTCCAAGTTAAAGAGCATCACAATTTTACAATGTACACAAGCGCGGTTGGCAGGGAAATCTGTTGATTGCCTCAACCTTGTCTGGGTCAGGTTGAATTCCGTCAGGGGCAATTATGTGACCGAGAAATTTCACCTGCTTCTGTAGGAATTTCCATTTTTTTTAACGTTTAGAAGGGGCCGGCCTCAAGGGAAAGCCCAATTAGCGCCGTTGTGATGCCACAAACTCCTAAGATCGTGACTGCTGTTATGAGAACAGGGATGCAGAGTCCAGCTGGCTCAGATCTTCAGATCCAGCCCGTAGCATTCACAAAGGAAAGCAGCTCTCCCACCCTGCGGCTAGAAATCTCTCTGAGGTCCTCACAGAATCGTTTATGGTCAATGTCCGTAACCTGACTCTAGCTAGAGCTGGGCAATGGCAGAGGAAGTGCCTGACCCCCCCCCCCCCCCTTTCTCTGCAGCTTTGGCAATGCGAATTGTAGGGTATGCCGAGCCTGGTGGTATAGTCCCCTATGGGCCAGTGCTCCGTGAATACCGCCGTAATCTGGTATGCATTCGCACGCGTCTGGCACAGGTGCTCTCGTGATTGGGCTAACAACCGGGCCAAATCCTCCTTGACTTGGCACAGGTGGTAAGTCTTCGCCATCTGAGGCCCGCGGCTGCTAAGTAGTGCAAGAAGATTCCGCCCTTGACAGTCGCGAGCAAGATGAACTCTCAAACGACTGCGAGTCCGATTCGCAGTCCGGATCTGACAACACTGTCAGAAGTTAGACATCCGTAGGCGCGATCCATGAGACGGTCGCTCTCCGAAAAGAAAATAAAAAACTACTAAGAAACTCAAGGAAACTCTCGAGAACATCCGACGGCAAGGCGGTCGGATCAAAAAGCTGACCGCCGTGTCACTAGAGGCCAATCATGCGTACTTTCGAGACATCTTGCAAAATGACGGGATGGACACGACCGTGCACGTAGAGCAGGCCCTACTTGCGCTACTGGGCCCCACCCCGAAGCCTTCCCCATGCTCAACAAACCCAAGAAGCTACGTCCCGCCAGCATGGCCAAGCAACCATTACCAGATCACCCGAGCCAAACAACGCTACGCGCAACAGCACGTCGCCAACAGGAGGTAAATCTCTCCACTCGTGGTCGTAGAGAACCCAGAGATTTTTAAATCAATTTCCCGCACCCTCCCTAATAACTACCTGATAAAGAAATCAGGTAAGTCTCACCAACTTTTAACGAAAACATCGGAAGATTAGTCTACCGTCAGGAAGACCCTTTTGGAGAACCATAACACGTTCTTCCCGTCTACCCTCCCACCCCAGAAGACTACTAGCCTCATCCTCCGAGGTTTACAAGCACCGTTCTCCCCTCAGGAGATCATCGACGAATTAAAAGCTCAGGGAGTCTCCAGCACACTGAGCGCTAAACCCTTTGCCACGACCTGGGCAAGGAACAACAATGTTAACCTTAACTTTTGACGCAACATTCAACGAGAAACAGTTGCGCAACATCAAATCAAAGCAGCACATGATCGTCCGCTTCGAGCAGATCAAGGACAAGAACGAACTGCAATGGAAGAATTGCCAGCGCATAGGACACGCGGCAACCAACTACCATCTCGCATACAGATGCATCAAGTGTGACCAGCTTCATGGTCCAGGCGAATGCACCAAAACGGTTGAACAGGCACCTAAATGCGTTAACTGCGATGGAACGACCACCCCACAAATTATAGGAAATACCTTCGTTTTTTCAAGGAGAAACGCACAAAAACGTGTGCCTACCACCCACCCTCTCCCCACAACTGCCTTCCGTCCCTCTGGTCGCCCAACAACGAATCCCGCCTTCACCCGACCGTCCGTGTAGTTCGCAGACGCCGCAAGAAGCGGAACCCTATGCATCTACCTGTAAAAACCACCCAACGACCATCTCCAATCCTGACTTCCTTGAGTTCGCCAGGAAATCGGAAGAATTCTTGCAGATGTTCAACTCAATGGTCGGTATCTTGGCATCCAGAACAGGAAACCGCTCTACCATTTCCTCACAACCGCCCATCCCACCATCAACCTAGCCCATTTCAGCCCAGCCCTTCCAATCTTCAACAGAAGCTACTACCATTCCTACCTACACCATTTCCAAATTAGCAGTTACTTAACTGTTATTCCCAACCCAAACACCTTTCCCTTCACCGAAACAATCCCTGACATCGGCGACCATGATGCTATAATCCTAGATATCAAGTTCCCAGACAGAGTCATTCGTTCCACCCCGCCCTCAGTCCCCGACTTCCTGCGCGCAAACTGGAAACACATCAACCTGGCCCTCAAAAGTAAATTTCAACCCCTCCTACTCCCATCCAGCAGTACAGTTTCCAATAACACCATCGACCAAACAGTCCGTCAATACACCGAAGCAATTCGGCAAGTATGTGACGAACTGATCCCATCCCGTCTCTTAAACTGCCACAACCTCATTATCTTCCTTGATGATATCCTAAACAATATACAACACAAAAAAACCCTCAGTCGGAGACTATTTAGAAATAGATACTCTCCGCCATCCTCTCACCTACTTTCCGAAATCAGTGAACAGATCAGATCCATCCGCGAAAGGGTCCTCACCTCACCCCCACCCACACCCAATATTTCCACAACCGGATCTCCAACACCAAACTGAACCCTGGTACATACAGAGACCTCAAAGAACCTGCCCGCGTTTAGACAAAACGCGGTCCTACCCCAAAACACCACTTGCCCACTTGCCAACAGATTGAAAGAATGCTCGAATGGTTCCTATCCCAAAAAAGAACCAAAATCCTCTAAATCCCGATAGCTACAGGCTACAAACTCAAAGACTCGGTTGAGCATGCACTCCTCGTGGTCAAATCGGTCGTCCTCCTGGCCTTCAACCGGAACGCGCCGACCATAGACCTGTATCCTCAACATAAAGAAGGCTTTCGTAGCTTTCCGAAGTCTTCCATTTCCATTCGAACCTCTAGAAGCTAATTCTTAGTTTTCTTGACGCACGGAAATCCCAAGTCCAACTCCAAGAGCGCCTCCGTTTTTCCTATTCAGGCCCGGATAACATCCTTCAGGGATCAGTCCTCTCCGCTACCCTCTTCTTCCTGTTGACCCCAGACCAACCCAAACCAACCTCACAACCAAACCCAATCCAAATCCTCCAATACGCGGATGACCTCATCCTGTACACCTCCACCAAAAACTCATCAAATCCTGTTATCTCTCCAAACCAGAAACCTCCTATTCGACCCCGGCGGTAGAGTAATCCCAACCCACATCCTAGTTCTTCCTCCCGCCCGCCCGTTTTTAGTTTTAATTTAGAAATAGGGACATAAAAATGTTGTTTTTCGCCTGTCGCCACTTTCATTCACGCAGCTCCCTGGACAGGGATGAGGCACCGCCTGATGAGTTGCCTCGACCCTGGACGAAACCCTCAGCCGATTTTTTTCGTCAAAGTAATTTCTTGGTGCAGATGTTGGGTTACAACAGGCGATAACACAGGCCTAAATACAAATGAATTGCGGGAAACCGAAAAGGTATATGTGCGAATAGTGCAACGCGCTTTTCCCGAGGAAATTAGCTGCACCTAGTCAAGAAAACGCTTCCCAAATCCTGCCCCATTTGGAGACGCAGAGCAGCTGGGGAAGGATTCAAGAGAACATTCCGTAAATCTGGTAATTGAGCACCATCGCCTAATGCTTCATGGAGAAACGCAATTGGTCCTAATAGAATAAGAAAGAAATGTTGGATCATAAACGGCTTGACTGCGGTAAAATGGTTAATAAGAAAATGGTTTATGGTGAATGCAGGGCCGACGCAACAATTAGTGGGCGAATTGCCTGTAGAGCGGGTTATCCCAGGGAATCCTTTTAACACGAAGGGTTGACTATACTGGTTCTATATACATCAAACGGAGCGATGGAAAAGGAAATAAAACACTGAAAAAATACAACGTGGTCGTTGTCAATTTGGCTACGAGAGCATCTTGAATTAGCAGTAACTTGACAGCAAATACATTCACATGGGGATGAATAGACGCTACGTGGTACATAGAAAGGAATAGTTGTCATGTTCAGCGACAATAGAACTAATTTCACTGCAGCAAATACATACTCGTACACAAAATGTTGCTGAAGCGCAGGAAATATTAACCAGTTCTGTTATGTTTAAGTACATATATATACCAGGCACCAGCTACTCATAAAAATTAGAAAACTGAACTTACTTCGACATTAACAGGAAGTTATCTGGCTTAATATCAGCGTGAATAATCTTCGAGGCGTGCAGATGATCCATAATCAGCAACAGCTGGCTCGCAAGAACCATCACAACAAACTCGTCAATGTTTTTTCCAGTCGCAGCGTGGACTTTATAGCAGACATCAATCAACGACCCGTATTTCGAAAACTCCGTGAACAACAAGCTGGCATTGTTTCCAATCAAAGCATATTCGACATCCATAAATCCGCGCATCTAGAGTCCGAGAGCAAACGAAAAATAACCGAATGAACGGTGCTAGCGACGTCAAATCTGTGACCACTTACCATTTTGTCGTTATTAATACGTGACTTCAATTCTAAGCAAATGTAGTACTCCCAAAGGTTCGCTGGTTTCTCCTGTTTAATAGCAAACAAATTTCCGGTCGATCGTTCTTTGGCACTACAAGGGAAACATCGTTGAAAGCGTACTGAAGTCATTTTGCTATCTTCAATCTTACCAAAAAATGCTACCGTAGCTCCCTTCTCCCACCGTTTTTAATACATCAAAATTAACATTTGCCACAGTCACCGAGCTACCCTTTTGCAAAGGTCTCACTCTATTCACCATCGTGCAAGTTGGCAACTTTTCTATAAACGAACTAATTTCGATATTATCTAAAAAGGCTTTAATTAACTCTCGATCGAATGGATTAACATTTTGATTGATTTTATCCGTGATCAGAATCCTCGTCTGGTCTAAATCGACGTTAGCGTGAACGAAATGATTGTCCTCGGATATTTCCTCATCATACGACCAATCCTGACAATGAACTTTCCTAGTTTCAGGGGTCCTTTTTACATAAATACTTCGACCCAAATCTGTAGGTTTGGTTTTTAACTCGGAAAAAATGCCTGTCGCCCCTGTTTCTTGCTTCACAATGGCACTAGGTCTTGAATTCGAATCTTGTCCGTGAAACCACACAACCGACTGGTTTTTCATTGACACTACGCCCATTTGTTCCTGAAAATGGCCAATGTTAGATGCATGTAGACTAGAATCGATATTTAACGATTCATCAACTTTTTCCGATTGACGACGGGAGATTTCAGCAAATCGACTCAATATTGATCGTTCCTGGACGGATGAGGAGCTACCGTGATGGCTGTTAGACTTCCCAGCGCAAATGCTGTCGCCTAGTCCTCTCTCACCATGAGCAGACGCTTCGTGAGTTTGAGGAGTTTGCGGTACCAAAGAAGCTTGAGACGATGTCGAACTACTCCTAAAATTGACAATCTTTCCACCTGAGACAGCTTCAAATGGTTCCTGTTTTATATGCACTGACGATTCCTGAATCTGCGATGTGCTCGGAAAAAATGGAACCTCTGAAATTGAGGAGTTTTTCGCGCCAATTAGATTCATTGTCGACATAGTCAGATTTTCAGATGGCACATTGGGCATAGCAGGCTCCTTGAATTCCAGCTTAATGTCGCTAGTCTCAAATTTTGCCGCGGAAGGGTTGAAATTTCTCAAATGTTTTGATCCTAGTGAAGTTTCGAAAGCTTCCAGAAGTGACTTATCGTCGAAACTCCCATCTCCAAACACTTTCTGCCGCTGTTCACTAGGTTCAACTTGCTTTTTACCCTTATCCATCAAGCCACCAGGATTGGTGAGATCTTTCAACTTCGAGAACGTGATCGAATCATTTGCCAGACCGCAATCATCTACGTTCATTCCGTCCTTTTTCAAGCTTGCTTCATGCCAACCTTGTTGCACTGATTCTTTCGCTGGAACAAATTTTGAAACAATCTTTCCGGATTCCAGTCTTGGCAAAGTTATCTCGGATAATTTAGAGAAAGTCATTGATTCGTTTACCGCAGACGGATTAACCTTGTCTGCCAAGAACTGACTAGCTTTTGTAGGAGTCGTGGTAAATAAAGTCGCATAATCATCATCATTAGTTGACGGCGGTGGATTACTTCCAAGTTTAGTTAACAACATCTTCGGGACCGTCTCCGTCTTATCTTCGAAAACTTTCATAGACATCATAAGAGCAGGCATTGCTTCTTCATCGGTCATTTTCATCACATCTCGATTCACTTGTGGCGATTGTCGACCTGCTTCCCTTGATTTCTGGGCAGCTGACACCTCAAGAATGGGATCCAACATAGGATATTGCTCTAAACTCGATGGTTTCGTCGTGTAATTCGACTTTGATGACTCCGAATCAAAATCATGAGTTTCAGCCGTTGATTTCGTACCGGACGACACTGTGTTGGTCTCAGTCAATTCCATTATAATGGACAATTGTTTCGGCGGAAAAAGAGTGTTTGCTGGAGTCATATTCAATTGGTTTTCATTTTCAGTGGGTGGTGTTGGAGGTGACATTAATGTTCTGGGTGCTGGGAGCTCCTGCTCTTGCAAGCATGCACCTTGTGACTTCCGCAAATGCTTTGGCGTACTTACCGATTGAGATTTTATGAAAAAGTTAAATGTTTGCGTGGAACAAGTTTCGTTAACGACAAATGCGTCCGTCGCCTTCTCCTCGTCCTCCTCATCTTGGACGGGATGGATAGAAACTCTTTGTTTCGCCGGCCGCGGGAAGCTTTGTGGTGCCTTGAATACATCTCCATCATCAAAATCATCTTCAAAATTACTCATTTTGGTGGCACTAGGCAATGCCTTCGGTAAAACTTCATCACGCGGGCCGCAATCATTTTCCAAACTACCAACTCTTGCTAATATTTGCGGGGCCGTTGCCTTCTGCTTCAATTTATCCTCCTTTTCGGTATCTTCGCCACTGCTGAAGCTGCTTATTTTCCGAAGCACCGATGGAAATCCGCTTTCACCAACAAGTCCCTGTCTTATCTGAGCTTCCGCTTTATCTTGGGCAATATTCGAAACGGATGCCTCTGCTGCACGTTGCTGGAGCGAAACCGGCTGGTCATCAAGTGGTGGACTTCCTTGCGGATTCACCGTTATAACGCTTCTTCGTGGCTGTACAGGAGCCTCGACAATAGGAGCCATCATTTTTGGCAAAACTGATCTCCTCGATGGGAACAAACTTCGACGGTCTCGAGGGGCCGCGCCAGCAACGCACTGAGTTTCATCCAAATCTTCTGCCATGAGAATAGTCTCATCCGTATTTAATTGCAGCTTTCTTTTTCCTTCCCGAACTTTTTTCCAAAGTATTTCCTCAAACGAAAATTCCTCGGTGCTATCATCCGGATAGACTTCTTTGAAGGCAAATGTGAAATTATGATTAGCTGAAATGTCCTCATCTTGTACAAATCTTTTTGTGGAGAATTCCGTCTGTTCAAGATTCTTTTTACAGAAGTTCGGATACAAATGAAATCCATAATCCAAGTTAGGCGTCCAAATATGATCGTGTTTTTGTGTAAACTGATTGGATATTCCTCGTTTTTTAAACCAACACCAACCCCTGTACTCTTCCGGGCAATACACCTCATTCTCCTTGGGATACAATTGGGTTTTCTCATAACATGGATATATATTTGCTCGCACTCCATCCGTATCGAGAGTCGGGGGCACTTCCCACTTCGGGAGTGGTACATTTTGACGCACAAAGTCAGGTGGCAATTGGATACCTTTTGAAAAATTAACATCGCCTTTTGGTAATGGGGCTCGATATTCAGCGTTATCATCTTCCAATATCTCAAATCCTGGTTCGTGATGACTACCAGAGCCGAGTAAGCATACAGAACGTTTCTTATTCAATCGAGCTTTGGACCAGGGCCCCGGTTCGCGAATATTCTCTTGCTTACGTGTGCTATCAATAATACTCCGTACAAGTGACTGGGACATTGGATGTTCCTCGGTTGGTGGAGCAGATGTAGATGGTTCAACGGCATTCGGATCGTGATTTTGATCATCGAACACTTTGATGGCCACATTGCTTCGCTGAACTGGAGTTTTCGAAGCAAGCTAGATGAAACGAAAATAAATTTTATGAGGATAATGCGATTAGAATAACGATAAGGATTTTTGTGGCTAGACTCTATAACTAATGAAACTCAGACTGATACTGGGTGGTAACACCCCTTCATCCTTTGCCTAACAACACATTCCAAACAAGAAAATTTCAACCCGAACGAACCGAAACACTTTTGAGCGTTGAAGAACCACAAAAAAATGAAAGGAGATTATCATATCAACGTAGAGACAGCGAAAAGTACGAGAGTTCTTTCAAAAAAGGATCCCAACGCTGTAACTTTGCCGCGCGTAAGGTTAGGCGAAATCTGGCAACAATACCTTGTTCGCTGGTCCCCCCACTAACGATCCCAGCAATCGCCCATCTGCGACGGTCAGTACCGGCCTGAAAGCTATCCGCGATAGAGCTCATCATCGTCAGGTTTTGAGTGAATGCGACGAGAATACCGAAGACTTCTGAGACAGCATTGCTCCTAGGAGCCCAATTGGAGCAGTGGTTTTGAGGTCGAAACCCTTAAGTAGCATTTACAAAAAATAGCAGCTCCTTCACCTTGCGACTAAACTGAAGATCTTTGAAGTCCTCAAAAGAAGCCTGGTTCTAGCTAGAGCTGAGCAATCGCAAAGGAAGTGCCTTAAGGTTTCTCACTCCTCTTCGCAACTTCAGCAATTCTAATGCCGGATCGATGGGCATGGACCAGTGCCCAAAAGCTCTCGCGATCAGGTCTTGTTAAAGGAAGGCCAAATCCTCCTCGACTTGGCACAGATTTTGAATCTTTGCCATCTGAAGTCAGCAGTTGTCAAGTAGTGCCTGTTGAGCCCACCTTTGACAGTCGCCAGGGACACGCTGTGTTCGACGAGAGACTGTCAAGGCCTGACCAATTCGTCACCTGGCTCATTCCTTTCCATATTCCTATGACAAGTCACCCAGACGAGGATGACTTCGAGGGTGCCGTCCAACATGCACTACTTCACCAGCCTGGATGATATCGTCACTGAGTATGAAGTCTTAAAGGCCATTTGGCTATCGGCCAGAACGACTATATTAAACTTGCGACTCAGATCATGCCAGGCTTCCAATATCGCTAGTATCTTCACTCTCCATACACTGGCAAATCCTGTAAAATCGTATGACTTAGCTATACCGTGCATTTCTGATAAACCCCCCTGCACCGACTCCACAGACCATCTTTGACCCATTAATGAAAAAAACTTTGTTATAACCTTGTAATATCTCGCTGGTCTTCCACTTGACCCTGACTGGAAAGCCTACTCCAGAATTCGTCGTGAAGCTCGGCTTCCGTGTTGCGTATTCCATTGGGAATGACCAAAGCTCCAGAAGTATTTCGTCTAGTACGTTAGTATGGCCGTAAAACTTCGTTATCCAACATCCGGACTCACATAGTCTGACAGCACTACCACGTATTTAATTTGAAAGTTCAGATGGATGAGATGCAGGAGGACATTTAAGGCATCGGCCGGGAAAAGGACAACATAGCCTTAGTATAACCTGAATCCTATTAAGCTTGAAAGTCAGAGACGAAGACGACTTTCGGTTTCGTTCAGGGCAGAGCCAACTCATCAGACGTTGCCCAACGTCTACCTTTGGGCAGCGTTGCCGAAGCGATTCGCAGATGTTAATGCTTTTCTTTTATACATTGGCAAAACAGAAGTTGACAGCGAATTATAACTAACATAAATCTGCCGTAGTTCGACCTAAGCTTGGCCGAAGCTAGATTTTTTGTTTGACCATTGAGGGACCTTGGACCAGACCAAATTGAGAGCAACTTCCTCCCTTTTTTTGGTCCAAGGACTCCTCGTTGAAAAATCAAGGACGAAGACTGCTTACAGATGAAGCCTCTGCTCTGGGCGAAATTGTAAGCCGTCTTCGTTCTTAATTTGGGTGCTAAGCTCAACACGAGGGGACCGTGGACCAAAAAAAGTGGGAGAAAAGTGTTCTTGCAGGCAACGAAGGTTAAACAGGCCTTAACCGTCAGTTCTATGTTAAATTTAAAATTTTACTTAGGATGCAAGATCACACCCAGATACTTTACATTGAAGGCAGGTGCGAATCCGTGTCCAGCCGCGCGAACTGAAATCCGGGTACTCTTGTCTTAGTGGTAAAAAATACCCCTCCAATCCTATTCTGGTTAGAGTATCCTTGACGGCTTTGTCATTAGCGCCAGCACGGAGCATTCAACCCTTAATATCCAGAACGGCAGCTAGAATATGTTATCTGTAGAGGAGCGTGCTAATTACCTCATGAAGGGCGATTTCTAGGGATTTGCCTTTGAGATATTCTTGCAGAGATTTAAAAAGGACTTCCTCTCCATGATCGTCCTTAAATGGATCTCCAGGAAGCAGTCTAGGATCTTCAACACGAAAAAGGCACGCGCGCGTCTTCATGAGTTCTGCCCTCACCCGAACGAAATAGTTGCGGCAAATCTCGACAAGCCACATTGTCACCTTTTCTTGCTCTTTCTGACGCATGACTGGCACGCCGGCTGGGTCCGGAGGTTTATATGATGACTTTATCTTCAGTAATTACCGATTTGGTAATCTCACACGACTGGAACTACCTTGTAAGCAAGATTCTTTCTCATAGTCGTCCTCGCTGGTAGGGAAGTGCATATGGACTAGCAGCTTCAGAGTCTCACAAGAAGAATCCAACCAGGAGCCTTCTAACTTTTTTAGAAATAATGGCCTGCTATGCTCCTTCGCCAGAATCTTACAAATATTTAGGCAATAGTCTAGCCAGAACGCTTACTTGTAGTTTTGATGGCCGAATTGTACCTCTTTCGGCAGTTTTTGTACGTCCGCCACTATTTGTGCCGATATCAGATGTCGAAGACAACCTTCCTAGTCAGCTTCGGGAGGTTGAATAGATCTGTGGCAATGCCTTTTTGGTGTTTTTTGCAAGACTCGAGACTTAAAAGGCAATTCCTAATGCTGACTCTGTGCTTGAATTTAGGGCAAATACCCAGACAAAAATATAGATGAATCTCCCAAATTTTCTTTGAAGGATAGGAAAGGATTGAATCTTACTTGGCCACCGCAGCAGATAACTCCGCAAGTGATAAGGAGAAAAGAATGAAGCAGGATTTTTCGAGGCAAAGTGCGGACCGGGCTCTGGCGGTATCACCGGCTATACTGAGCCCGTCAGGGAAGCCATTAAACACAATGCGAGTTTTTTCTCTGAGTGCTACCGCTAACTGAGAGAAAAAACTCGTTGAGGAAAATGGACGCTCTGCGAATTCTTCGACCCAAAACGATGTATTGAATTAGTTTGTGGTGTAAGTTCTCTTTCCAAACTGAATCAAATTCCTTTTCAAGGTCTAAGGAGCAGGCTACGGTACAATGCCTATTTTCCATGTGATTGAGGATGTGGTCTTGCATGTACAGGATTGCCTGCTCGGTGGATCTGAGGTTTTCGACCCGGATTGATTAAGTCGAATGATAGGGGAGTATTGTCTGTTGAGGTGACTTAGTAGGATATGTTCGAAGATTTTTCCAATATTGGAAAGAAGAGAGATAGGACTCATATTTTTAAGATCGCCCGAGCACCTCTTCTTAGGGATAGGTATAAGGGGGGCTGATTCCCATGATACCGGGAAATGTATGCTGTTCAAGCAGGCTTTGAACAGGAGACGTTCGCTGATGGTAGGCGCATACTTCCGCAGGACAACGTTAGAGATATCATCGGGGTCCGATGTTTTTTTTTTGTTGGACCGGGTGATTGCAAGTTTGACTTCTTCTAGTGAGATAAGGAATGAGGCGAACGGACCGATTCTGACTATATCAACGGAGCAGCTGGGGGGAAAGGGGCAGAGGTAAGACCATTTCAAGCTCAACCTTTTATCGTTGACAGTAGTGGCGACCACCGAGTTCCAGATGGGGTCCGCGGGCAATTTGGCTCTAAATAAGTGGCAGGCGGATATTTTTTCCTCAGAGAAGTGAAACTGGAGGTTACTTATTTTTATCGGGGAGTAGTTGACGTTCTGTAAAATTGGTGGACCTCGGCGCAAACCCGGGTTGTCTGGAATTCCTTATTAAGGCAGGCCTAGACGGGATGCGTTGAGAAAAGATTTTATCCTTCCAAGCAATCGATTAATTATTTAGAAAACTTGTGGGCCAGATTTGAGGGATTGGAGGAGTTTTTTGTAGGATGCATTCAGTCCGGGCCGAATAGCTCCATTGACTTTGGTGGACAGGTTTTTAAGTATCTCGGAGAGGAGACGGAGCCAGCGTTGCATCGGTTACATAGCCGGTGAAATAATCGTTTTCTGCACTGTAGTAGTCTGTTTCTATCGCGGACTAAGAGGAGGGTTGAGGGTCAAAGACATCCGTATTTGTAGTAACCAGGCTCTTCAACTGGAAGATGTTTGTGGATTGTAGTTTCGAAGGTAGAGTTTAATTTCCAGATGTAAGTGTCTAGCGCACTGGATAAGTCCCGTTGAAAATCGTCCCAGTTTGTCAAATTGAAGCATCTGCATTTATGCAGATGGTGGAGGGAAAGGAGAATTTGCTGTAGACGCAGAAAGAGGCTGAGGGGATGTAGTCAGAGTGGGCTGCCAAAGAGGGGCAGCTAGTGACACATGCTGAGGGATTGGACGAGATTATAAAGCCGTCTAGGAAGGAAGACCCTCGAGGAAAAGATGGCACTCCAGCATTTAGGATGCCCACGCTAAGGAATGGGTCTGACTGGAAACAGGAAGAACACTTTGCCGTTTTCGTTGTTAACTGAGTCGGCCTCGCGTTGAGGTCATCGCCGAGGATGAAGACGTCGAAATTGGCCGCAATTTCCCAAAGTTCAGTATGTAAGTGAGATGGCGACCTGTGCCGGCCAGGAAGTAGAGAGAGCCGATTAGGGCTCGAAGGACGCGAGAGTGCGCGATGCTGTTAGCTCTCTCTTTACGATGGATTGATTCCAGCCTACGGGAGCATTTGGAGAAATTGGCTGGGTGACCCAGTTGGCCACAGTTTGCGCATTTGAGGGCTGCCGCGGACTCCTTGTCAGCATTGTCTTGTACAATCGAGCTGGGGCAGTCCCTAGAGGTGTGTGGGCTCGCGTACTTGGCACATCTGGGGTCGTATCCGCAGTTTGAGGAAACGTGGCCAAACGGTTTACAATTAAAACATTGGGTGACGTCCCTTTTTCTGGGTTTCTCCCAGCTGGATTCGCTGACGAAGTAGAATATTTTGTTTACTAAAAATGTTGGCATCTGTTTTGGAATGGAAGATCACACGGAAGAGGCTTAGGTCCATGCTGTTGGCTCGTGACCACAGGGTAGAAAGCCTCGACACGCGCATCGGCATGTTCGAGAGTGAATTCGTGTGGGGAGATTCCTCTGAAAATTAAAGTTGGCTCCCTCGTCTCCTTTAGGGCGAAGGAATGACTTTCTAGTTTGGTCATCTTGATTAGATATAGGAGTTTCTTTTAATTATTTATTTAATTAACGGACAACAAACAGAGAAAATTCCAATTAATTATTGTCCTCAGGAGAAGAAAGAAAAAAAATTATTCCTCACGAGGGAATTGAAGAGAGCTAAGGAGGGTTGTATGGAGTCAAAATCAGAGGAGGAGCGAAGAATAAATCCTGACAATTTTGCTGCTCGATTGATGACATCGAGGCAATGGGTGTCAAAGCGGAGCTTATTTGTCGAAAGTGACTCCGAGGTCGTGAGTGGAATTTAAGCAGGATAAGGAATGTCCGTTAAGCGAATAGGAGAAAGAAATAGGTGAGGTTTTTAGGGAGTAGCACATAGAGTGACACTTTCTGACGTTTAGCGCTAAACCATTAGTCGAGCACCAACGAACCAGAGTGTTCAGGTTAGACTGAAGGGAAACACAGTCCATAGGCGACGATATAGCGGAAAACAGCTTAAGGTCGTCTGCATAGAGCAAACAAGGACAAGTAAGGAGAGGAGGAAGGTCGTTAATATAAAATAAAAATAGCAAAGGACGCAGAATAGACCCCTGTGGGACGCCAGAAGAGGGGGAGAAGTAGCAGGAAGTGCAGCCGTCAAAAGAGACGCGGCAGGATCGGTTAGAAAGGTAAGAGGCAAGCCATAGAACAAGGGGTATGGGAACGTTTAGGGACGAGAGTTTGGATGGAAGTATCTTGTTATTTACAGTGTCGAAGGCTTTCGCGAATTCAGTGTAAATGGTATGCACCTCTTGCCGTGAATTTAGACAAAGTTGGTAAAGTCAAGCAGGTTGGGGGAACATAGACTGATGAAAAGTAGCGGCAGAGTAAATCACAAGATAGTTTGGTGGAGTTAACTGAGAAGCCAGAGAATTTAATGGACGGAGGGGATAACTGGGCAGGGCAACGGGAGTTGCAAATGTGGGACCAGAAAGGTTTCAGGTTTCCGCGCTTTAGTGAGTTTTCCACGCTGGACAAATATTCGTTTCTGGACTTACGTATTAAGGATTTGACCGTGGAACGAAGGGATTTGAAAAAAACTAAGTCGGCAACGTTTCTAGAAGACAGGAACTTCTTTCTCGCAGTCTGTTTTTGACGTAGTTTTTTGTGAATTTCAGTGGTGAACCAGACGAGGTAAGCGCGTAAGCACTTAGGAGAGGAGGGAAAGTAACAAGGAAGATCAGATAAAATGGTATAGAAAGTGTTAAGTCACACTTAAATGGAGAGAGGAGGGGGACCCAGTTGTTTGACGCCAGGGCTGAGTTCAGACCTTCGAAGTTCGCCTTACGAAAGTTGAACTTGGTAGGCTTGCGAGCGACAGAAGAGTGGAGTCGGGATATCTGAACATCGAACTCGAGAGCAGGATGATAGGCGTCAGGGGCAACATAAGACGGAGCATGAAGGGATTAGGAAAGATAACGTAAAGGAAGGTTAGAGAGGACAAGGTGAAGAGTGTGATCTAAGTGGTTTCTATAAAGGTTAAATTTGAGGGCGCCACAGGTTTACATGAAAGGGGATAGAGGAAGGGAAGGGTGGGTCGAGTTCGGGAGGGAAGGCCCGGAGAGCATAGGAAGATTAAAGTCGCCACAGAGGATGGAAGAAAGTGAAGGAAACAAAACGATTGGGGCCTCTGATAATCTGTCGAAGAAATCCTCGTACAGAGAAGGCGGGCTTAGGCAGGAAAATGTACACACGATATGATAAAGGAACATACGTTCGGCGGAAGGACACGTATTGTAACAGAATCGTAGGAGGAGGAGGAAAAGATAATTTCGGCACGGAGAGGGGACTTAACAGCTATTAGGGCACCTCCGCCAGTTGTCTTGCCAAGCGCAACGCAGTCTCTGTCACAACGAAAGACAGCGTAACCTTCGAGGGGCTGAGAATCTAAAATCCTGTCAACCAGACAGTTTGAAATCCGACAGCTGGGTTCTTAGACCCCTTACATTTTGATAAAATAGCGTATAGTGATTGGAATCAAGTTCGGCGAGGCAGGCGGGCAGGCCGGAAATTTTCACGGAGCTTAGACCTCTGATAAGGCTTAACGAAGACCCCCTGGGGCCAAAAGGAAGATTGGACGATAGCATCGAAGTCACGGGGATATGTCACTTTGAAGGAAGCTATCACTCGGTCAGGAGAGCCATCCTTCGTCAGCTTAACACAGGAAAGAGATGACAAAGTTGAGTTGGTTTTGCTTCTGATATAGGGCAGAATTTCGTCCGGCGTAGTGGAGTACGCTAGCCTTGACACGAACAGCTGTTGTGGGTATTGAGCCGGACTTTGAGCCTGTCGGCCGGCCGGTAGGTGGGTATCCTCAAATTTGACATTTGTGTCGATATTCTTGATAACAACGCCCAATTCCCTGGCAGTTATACAGAAAAATCGGGGAAAGAGAGCCAATTCTATTCTTATCTTTAACTACCGGTGGGTTGGCCATGTCGGCAGATTTCGAAGTTCCGGGACGTGCGTTCGTCGCTTCGGGGCGATGCTCGTTGCCAGAAAGAAGATAGAAACGGTTTTTGTTCGCTGGGGCCTCGGTTTCCGAGACCTTATCTGAGGAAAGTTTGAATTCGTCTTGAAATCCTTGGATATAATATTTCACCGTCCCGAGCGTCAGGCTGGTCCCCAGGAGGGAAGCTCTGGTGGTCGTCGATTATTATGGGAGGGCAGTCGTCGTTATTAACTGATTTCTTCGGCCGCAGCGGTCTTGGTGGCCAAATGCAGTTGTGTGGTGATGTTAGAATTGCCTCGTCCTTGCGCGGCGATAATGTAAATAGGAAGAAAACGTTACAAAAAGAACAATATGGATGCCCTCCATGGAGGAGTAACCAGGAGGCATTGAAAGACAGAAGTCACCTCAGCCTTTATCACTTTTTCACTCATTTGAGCCAAATATTAACACAAAAATACTCACCTCAACTTTGCCCGGATTGAAGCTCTTCACCGCCGCTCCCGTCCTAATGCTGCCCACATTCTTTTTATGTGTCCTCAAAGATGTCAATGCATGTCTTCTCTCCTGCAAGGACGACATAAATTGCAAATTCGACTCCTCGTCCTTGTACAAGAGCCGTTGCGACATCGTGAAACCAAAATGTTTATGTGCCTGTTCCAACTCATCGAACGGTTGAGCTCTTGCATCCACTCCCTTGCGAAATATCTCATCGGCCTTGGCAAAGTTCCCGCACAGATCATAATAATAAGCCCAACAAATGTAAAGATCAGCGACCATGGTCCCGATGCCTTGGTTGTATAGCGTTTGGTAGAATTCCTGAGGATCCTTTTGGTTGTCGAGCTGAAGACGAAAGGGAATATTTAACTAAATGTACCGACAGGGAAGAGAATTCATTTCACTCACATATTTGATCCAGAGCTTGATCATCCTGCGATCCTGAAAATACTTCTCGTCGCATTCAAATTTGCCAAGACATTGCTGAAGCACTTCGAACAAGCCATTCTCCTTTCCGCCACTCGGATAGCTTTGTTCAATCCATTGAATATAATTGAACCACAACTCTAAAGGATCGTCACCCTCATATTCGTGAATTGCTTTTTCGAAATCTTGTCTTTGTTTTTGTAATTCCGCCATCAGTTCATGATCGTTTTCGGCACTCAATGCCGTCTGCAGATATCGCACATTGCGCCCGCAAGCCAATGGCATTATATTCTCCTTGGCTCCGTCTAAATCCATAATTTGTCACTGTGTAGATTCACAAAAGGGCAGTTTACGAACAGAGATGGAATAACACAGAAATAAGCAAGAATACATCAACCGACAACAGATCCCCTAAACAAATTCAAAACTTCTCAAAACTGTAAAACAACGACAGCGAAGTTGTCAGCGCTTGAGAATCCCTCTATCGCCGGTCAACAAAGGCATTGCCTTATGAATTGTACTAAATCTGCTGAATTCGATTGCGAGTTCATATCAAGAAGAAGACTAGTTTTTTATTAGTGGCAGAAATCGATAAATAAATATAAACAGAAAAGTGAAATAATTTCTGGATTGAACCCGGGTGTGCACTTCTTCGTCTGTAGTGAGAGTGCTGCCGAAGGGGCTGATTGATAAAGTCGCCGGATTAGATTAAAGCGGCTAATTTTGTAGGTTAAAAGGAACGTATTTATCCTGCCCTGTTTCCATCACCGGCCTCTAACCGGGCATATTACACTAAACCGCACATCACACGATAAAGCAATGAATCAGGAGAGGAAAGCAAACAGCAGTTTAATTCGAATACTATGGGCGGTTATAAAGCAGCAGAAGCCAGCAACTGCCTCGACTTCCAAAATCGTCAAATTTCTTATGACTGAAGGGGGCCTGACAGAAAGTAATTCAAGGCGTAAACCCATATTGGGACGATTTTCAAGCTCTCCTTTGGTAATTTCGTTTCAGCTGAAGCAGAAGATGCCGTGAAGGATGCCGTTGAGGATGGGTTGCTGGAAGTAAATAGCAACAGCTCGACTCCAGCCAGGAATGCAAGGAAAAGTCCAACAAGAACATATCGAATTCCGTCTGAAGTTGGAGTATCGGTAAGTTTCGCTATGATCCCGTCGAACGGAGATCAGGACCCGGGCATAGATCCCAAGACACACGATGGACAAGTCATCGCATTGTCCAGCCAAGGTTCAGTAGACTTGCAGCTCTAAATGGCAGATTAGATAGAACGAAAGTAGGAAAAGGTCGAGTCACATATGATTGGTCAAATATGTGTCCACCAGGATTAGCTCTATCGTAGACTTTGGGCTCAATATAGGCTCCCTTTAGACTAGGCGTAGTCTCTTCTAAGGGAGTCTTACGGTGGATTCAGGGGACTAGTCCTATGTCCTCTCTGTTTGTCTACGGATCAGAACCGAGGCCACAAGTGGCTACTTTGAAGTCCTTACCACGAACCCTCACTGGAAGTTATTTGGGACGGGGAAGGCCCTGAGAGAATGTGCTCCAGGAGAATTTCTGGAGGATGTGTTTTCAGCTCGGCTGTAGGCGGTGGGCCTCCTTGTGGGAATTTCTTGCTGGTTGTGGCTACGCCCATATCGCGGTTAGAGCTCTTTCTTGGTTGTGTGCTTCACAGGGAGCCGCATGCAGTAAGTATATCAGAAATGTTATTTTGACCTCGCATTCACTGGTATGAAAACGGAGGCATTATGCCCTCACGGCAGGTACTCACGTTAAATTCCGAGGACCACCTTCAAGCCACCTTACTCGAGTATGTGATGGTCTCTTTGACCTTAATGATCATCACTAGCGCCAAACACGGATGCAACTGCTCCTCTAAGTAAAGTTGAAATCATGTCGGTCTTGAATGCCCTCAAGCGGGGCAAAGTCGTCAGGCTTGGCGATCTCCCTTTGAGGCTTTTTCTTGCAGACCCTGTAGTCTGCCCTGCCCTATGAGTTGGGGATAAGAATACACTCAAACCCTTCCCAGCTTGTCGTAAGAGGCGACTAAAAGGAACAGAAATTTGCAAGCTGGCAACCTGCAAATTTTGGAAGTCTTCTACTACCAAGACGTCAACAAGGCCTCGGATAAGGGCTGATCTCACGGCAACGACCTTTGGCTATCGAAAATCGACTATGATTGGTTTCTAGAATGTGCTCGAGCTCCTCGACACCGGTAGTGAAGTTTCTCAGAATGCTCGCTTTCTTCAAATTGAGCGGGAGTTCCAGCGATGACATACTAAGCGAAGCAAGATGGTGGAACTCTGGAGAGAACCCATCGCCATCTTACGGCAATGTGAAAAGCAAGTGGTAGCAGACGCGAATCCGGTGTCTGACGACTGCTGCAAGGCGCGCTCTCTTAACCTGGGAGCCGGTTTCTGACAGACTTCTAAGTGCAAGATTTCGGTCCAGGTGACGAACCCTGCTTCATCTGAGACGGTCCTAAAGGCAGAACACACAAGGCTGCTCTTCTATATGCCGCACTCAGTTTATATTCATTGCCTAAAACATGCAGCGCTTTTCCCCAAACAGGGACTGCGCACAGCAAGTACGCTGCGGCCCTCATCCTTGCCAGAGCCATACTCATGAGGGATACTTTTTCGCAAGTATGCTCTATGTACTGCTTAAAGTACGACCCTGCCTATTATGGACCAACAAGAAGTTGGTAATTCCACATCATGGACGACACCATCAACATATTAATCGAAGACGACTTTCAAAAAGAAGTCGACCGTATATTCAATCGGATGATCAAGATAGCAGAGGAATACAAGCCAGAAAGTATCAAACAGCAAGAGGCAGCACCACCACCATATGTAGCGACCCCGAAGGATGAATTAAAACATATAGGACCGAAGAAATTAACAATTCCGGAGCTAAAGGCGCGAACTGAAGCGAAGAAGGAAGCAGAGGAGCGACATCAACAAAAATTTAAGAAGACAAGAGAAGGTAAACGGCAGAAATTAAGAAAGGAAAAAGCAGAGTACTACAGGCTAGCGACTATCGCAACGGGGAGCCAGAAGAACGAGTTTATAAAGAAAGCTAAGGAGATAACAGAACAACTGCGACTACTTAAGCAGAACGCTAAACATGGGCAATTGCAGCTCGGCAACCAACAACAGCCTCGTGACTGAATATCGTCAGGCAATCACGACATCAGGATGTTTCGTCATCATAATTTTTTTCGTATACTTATATAATAGGCACCATTCGAATTACGTTAGGAAGGTAGTTAATAGAAATAATGTATAACCACAGAACAATTTTTTTTTTAAATTTAACTTTTCTTTCACAATAAATAACGTTCAATACAACATATTATTCACAAAAATAATTTTTCATGGGCGATTTAGAGACTCTAAAAGGATTATTGAGTAACTTACAAAGAGATATATCAAACGCAAAAAAAAAGTGCGGGTAGAGGTTACAAACGTGACACTGTCCTTTCAAAATTGCAAAACTTAGAACAGATAAAGGCTCAAGCCTCGAGCATAATCCAGAACACTACTGATAGTAAAACCTTGAGCTTATCGACATCTTTTAAACAAGCGTACAATACCTTTAAAGAACTTTTTGAAATACAATTGATAGAATCAAATATGAGTGACTTCGATATTACAACCGCCGTCAAAGTAATACCAACTTTCGATGGTAAATATAAAGATCTCCATACGTTCACAAAATTGCTAGAATTTTTAAACGAGACATTAAACGAACCAGGGAAAAAACAGTTATTAAATTTTGTCATAAATGTCAAGTTAACAGAAACAGCTCGCTTAGCTGTAGGTACTAATGTACCCACTAATATGGCAAGCTTTGTAAAATTGTTAAAACAAAAATTTGTAAGCTCGAACACAATCCAGAGCATCCAAACAACACTGAATTCAGTATCCCAGAACAAATCTTCAGTGACTAATTATCGGGACAAAATACTACACCTTACAAGTGAGTTGAGTCACCTACAAGTTGCCGAATTGGGTGAAACGGTGACAGAGGCAGAAGAGAATTTGATTACAAAACTAAATGGGCGACAAGCTCTTACAACTTTCCTTACCGGATTAAACCCTGAGATAAGAGATACCGTTTTCTCTTCAAGACCGCAAGACATGACTGAAGCCGCAAATTACGCATTAGAGTTAGAGAAACGAGATTCAGGAAATCGGGCTAGTGTTTTTCAAGTGAATAGTTCAGGTAGAAATTTTCAAAACAGAAATACAAACCGCGGAAATGTCCATTCTTCAAATAACTCATTTAACAATAGAATAGACTATCGACCCAATAATAGCTATAGATCTAATAACTATAATCAACAACCGTGGCGGAATCGTGACCAAAGTTTCAGCGCTAGACATAACAGTAATACCCAAAGTAGACCTAGTAATCGTGGTAGGAATAGAGGTAATTTCAACCAGAATCGCAATAACCCCAGAGATAATAGGAACAACTACAGAGTAAATATAATTCAGAACCAGGGAAACGGGACACCCTCCGGCGAGGAACAAGATTAGAAAATAAAGATAGAATCCTTACCGGAAACCATGTATACAACTTATTGAACAATAATTCAATTTCGAGTTATATAAAACTTTATTGCAAGGATTTGGGCCAAGATTTAACTTTTCTAATAGATACAGGGGCAGATATTTCGCTATGCAAAAAACTAACAATTAGTTCAGACAGAATAGATGATAAGGAAAAATGCAAGTTAAATGGCATCACTAAAGAGTCAATAGAATCTTCGGGCACCACAGAACTTACTTTACGTATAGGTGAAAAATTTGATAGAAATAGATTTCATATAGTAGGAGATAACTTTCCAATAAAAACAGATGGAATAATAGGGCGAGATATTTTAGAGAAATACATATGTCGGATAGATTTCGAAACTTATACCATAACCTTCAGTACGAAATATGACGAGGTAACAATTCCTATGAACACTAAACCGTTAACAAGTTCTTACGTTAACATAGCAGCTAGAGCTGAGGTAATAATACCAATAGATCTGGTAAGAGAAGAAGACAGTTTGATTCTAAGTAAGGAAATTCGGAGAGGCGTTTTTGTAGGCAACACCATAATTCCAGCCAAAGGTGTTTGTCACGTAAAAATACTAAATACAAATGATAGACCGGTAAAACTCAAACATTTCGATGCTGAGATAAAACCACTAAAGGACTATCGAATATTAGAAGCAACATCACAAAGTCCAGACCGTTTACAGAGACTTTTAGATGGGATAAGAACAGACGTGTAAGATAAGAAAGCGAGGGATAGTCTTATGAAGATCATAGCAGAATATCAGGATGTTTTTCACCTTGAAGGAGAAAAACTTACCGTAAATAATTTTTATATAAACAAAAAATTGCAACTATGGATGATGTGCCAGTATACACAAAAAACTATAAATTACCACACGCACAGCTTAATGAGATTGAAGAACAGGTCAAACAATTATCTGATAGTAGCATTATCGAACCTTCGGTAAGCCCTTACAACTCTCCATTATTAATTGTACCAAAAAAGGGCACTGATGACAAAAAACACTGAAGACTAGTAGTAGATTATCGCAGATTGAACAACAAAATTGTAAGCGATAAATTTCCGTTAACAAGGCTAGAGGATGTATTAGACAAGATAGGTAGGGCCAAATACTTTTCAACTTTGGATATGACGAGTTCATTCCACCAAATAGAATTGGAAAAAAGTTCTAGACCACTCACCGCATTTTCAACAGATACAGGTCATTTTCAGTTTAAACGTCTACCTTTCGGCCTCAAAATTTCATCAAATAGCTTTCAACGAATGTTAACAATAGCACTAACTGGGTTAGGATCAGAAGCTTTTCTTTATGTTGACGACATTATAGTTTTCGGATGTAGTATCAATCATCATAATGAAAATCTAATAAAAGTTCTACAGAGGTTACGCAAATACAACCTGAAGTTGAACGCCAGCAAATGATAGTTTTTAAAATCAGAAGTCGTATACTTAGGGCACCTTATCACGGACAAAGGGATACGAACCGATCCTACAAAAAACGAAACCATTCGAAATTATCCCATACCCAAGAACGCAGATGAAGTGCGTAGATTCGTTGCATTCTGCAATTACTACAGACGCTTCATCCCGGACTTCGCGGGAATAGCGAAAGAACTAAATGCTCTCTTAAAAAAGAATGCTACTTTTACCTGGACAGGGGCATGTCAGACTGCTTTCAATACATTGAAGCAGAAGCTTATCCAACCACCGATACTGCAATACCCAGATTTCGACAGACCCTTTATATTAACTACAGATTCATCAAATTATGCATTGGGCGCTGTACTTTCGCAGGGCAAAATAGGCAATGACTTACCAATTTCTTATGCCAGTAAGTCTTTGGGAAAACATGACCTAAACAAACCTGTTATCGAGAAAGAGTTACTTGCCATACATTGGGGTATCAACTTTTTCCGACCATACCTGTACGGTAGGAAATTTATTGTAGTAACTGACCACAGACCGTTAGTATCACTCTTTTCACACAAAAATCCATCTTCCAAACTGACGAGAATCAGATTACGACTTTGACATTGTTTTCAAGCAGGGGAAAATGAACACAAATGCTGACGCACTCTCAAGAATTGAATTAAACTCAGACATATTGAAGAAGATGACTCCAGTAGAGAATGACACTACTGTAAAGAAAACTTTGGCGATTACAAGGGGTATGTCAGCTAAGAGAAAGCTTGACAATATTGTAAAAAACGTGCACGAGGACGCTAAAGCAGATCATCCTAAGAAGCCTGATCAATTTCATATTTGGGATTGTTCTTCGATATCAGACGTCAGAGATATATTAAAATTGAAATTCATTTTGAATGAATCAAGTAAGAATAAAATTATACGCACCACAGAGGGAATAAGTGTATATTGTAGCAATAAAACTAATAAGAAATCCGTTTCGATTAGTGACAAACTACATTCAACAACACTTTCCACAGATACCAAATCGGTTAATAATAGCGATAATTCTGATATGATGTACACATCTATCATGAAGAAGTTATTGATAAAGGCGGTTAAATGGAAAATTCACAAGCTAGCACTTTCGAACACAAATGATATTTTCCAGGTACTAGGTAAAAATGAATTAAAAAGTATAATTAATACGTTGCAACAAGAAAAGAACTTCGAAGTAAATATAATGATATGTGAACCCCCTAAAAGAATTGAGGATATCGCGATACAGAAAGATTTGATAAAAGAATACCATGACACGCCACATGGAGGACATTTAGGAGTCAGGAAGACAATTTTGAAATTAAGACAACGTTATTGCTGGAAGAATATGAGTAAAATGGTAAAAGATTATATATCTAACTGCAAATCTTGCAGAATAAATAAACAAACCCGTCATACAAAGGAAAGAATGGTAAAAACAGACACTCCATCGACGAGCTTTGAAACTATTTCGATAGATACAGTAGGCCCTTTACGCATATCAAACGGTTATAGATATGTTTTGACAATGCAGTGTGAATTAACAAAATTTGTAGTAGCAGCCCCTATACAATTTAAAGATGCTAAAACGGTAGCAGAAACACTAGTAAAAGAATTTATACTAAAATATGGAATATTTAAAATTTTGAAATCAGATCAGGGAACTGAATTCACTAACCAGGCGCACCAACGGAAACTTCCGATTTAATGGAGAAGGATGCTTTCTACGAGCTACTAAACGCGGTTCAAGGGAAGCTTCCTAAAGGTGGCATTGGGATCGTGATGAGTGATCTGAGTGCCCAGGTAGGATCTGACAATACCATTCTCGGGCATGTGATGGGGAAGTACGATCTTGACGGCTGCAACGGTAATGGTGAAAGGTTCGTGGACTTCTGCAAATTCCACCGCTTCGTCAGTGGTGGCACATTGTTCGAGTAAAGAGCCTGCCATGAGGTCAGATGGGTCTCAACTGACCAACGCCGTACAAGCAATCAGATCGATCACTTCGCAATCACCAGTAGATCTAGGAATTGTTTTCTGGATGTGCGTAACAGGCCCTTACATCGGCTTCGAAAGGGATCATCATCTGGTGATCGCTTGAGTGTTGCTTCCGCCATTTCTCGCTGGTGTGGGGAGCTGCGACTCAATAAATTCAACATCAACCGCTTATTCAACTCAGCTGTCGCTTGATAGCGGGAGAGCTATCTTGCTGATTTACTGAGTAACGCGCCTGAGAATGTCGATGAGCATTGGGCATTGGGGCATAAAAAATGATCATTTCTCGGATGCTATACATGTCGTCGGCCACATCCCGAAGGGGCATCATAAGAGCTGGCTGACTACGGAGTCATGGAAGGGGATTGATGAGTTTAGCGTAGTGTAGGCAGTGACAAGAGAGAATTTGCTATTGTGCTGGTCCGAAAAACGGACGATGCCACAGATCGCAATTATTTCAGAAGTGTATACCGCATCAGGAAAGAGCTTGCATGCTTGCATGCAGAGTTATTTGCCGCTGTCACCTCCAATTATTGCAGATCTGCTGCTTCAACTCGTACGGAAATCTTTGGAATCCAAAACCTTTCCCAGAGAGTGGAAGGTCACACGTTTAGAGTGTGACAATTGGAGCTGTGTCTGCGTGCTCCCTGCCGTCACAAAAATAATAGCTAACATTATCCTGGAACGCATCAAAAACATCTCGAAAACTTAATCGGCAGAGAGCAGTCTAGTCTCCGTTCCGAATCATTCTACATCCTACCGATCGTTTTGAAACAGTGCGGGGAATTTTTTTCTCCGCTGCACCTGCTCTTCACCAATTTCGAGAAAGCTTTCGATAGCGTAAACAGAGCACGTGCTGCACCGAGGAAAAATCTCGGAGGATTTTTATGTCCAAAGCGCAGTCCGCCGGGGTTGCATTCGGATTCGGTGTAAAAAATTGAATTTTTATAATTGCCAAGGAAATCAGCTCAACAACAAGTCCATCAACTTCAGAATCTCCGCAAATATATATATTCTGCGGGCCCTGTCCTCAGGGGTTGGTTTTGTTTCCTTCTCTCTATCGCGAACATTGCCATCTTGAGCAGTGGAACATTACATACTCTGCATCCTTCGGTATGCCACTGCATACCGGCCAATTTGGCGTACCATGCAACCAAAAGCGGTTGAGGCTCTCTGTTTTCGCTCAAGTCAAACTCTCTACCGTCTACCAATCCTAAGACTGATTCCATCCGCCATCCGCTTTCCCAGACATCATACGACTCTGAGCTTTCTTCGCTCGTCTATAGACCTTCCATGGTACAGTACACTCATTTCTTTTCGCCAGAATGTCGAATGGGATTATGTTCGCCGGGGGATTTTAAAGTCCAAAGCGGAGTCCTCCAGGGTTGCATCCTATCCCCGATATTATTTCTTCTTGTTATCGGTGACGTTCTGCATGCTGCGTCGTCTGGAGCTTGTGGAGGAATTCAATGGACAATGACATCTTTCCTCAAACACCTCAACTACACTGATGACATCTGTTTGCTCTCTCATCGGGTCATGGACCTTGGCCAAATGGCTCTGAATTTAGAAAAGAGGCAAGTAGAGTTGGACTGAAGATAAACAAAAACAAATAACAAAACCAAAGTTCTCAGTCTGGCGGATCATCGCACTCTCCCTATCTAGATGTTGCGCGACAGATTAACAGCCCTAGATCCGCTTTTGCTGCACTGTTTAAAATCTACAAATGCAGTTATCTCAACACCAAAATCAAGTTGAGACTGTTCTGTACTAGTGTCCTTTCTGTGTTACAAATGGCATGTGAATTCCACTGTTACTCAAAAGCTCCAAGTCGACGTCTCTTCGTCAACACCTGTCTGCGCCGTATCATCAGAGTACGCTTTCCTGATACTATCTCAAACGAAGAACTCGGTCGACACACAGGTCTGGCACTCGTACGCACTGTGATTAAAAAACAGAAGTGACAGTGGGTAGGTCACACATTAAGGACGCGTAGGCACTATACCCCACCAAGGGGGGAAAGGCAGCCATATATATTCTGTTGGCCCCTCGAAGGGGTTCGCCAATCCCCGTCGGACCGTCGATCTTGATCTCCTCCAACAGATTGTTGGCGGCGTCGATTGAACACTTTCACCTTTGCGTTCCTGACTCCGAACCGCAGTTTATAGTGTACCTGTTCCAATTCTTCCAGGCACTCTTCGTTTATGCCGATCAGGAAAGGTTGGCTTCTTGTCTGGGGTTCCTCCTTGATAACAACCCAGTCGTCCATAGGAATCCTGGGATTTTGAAGGCGCAGGGATTGGACGAGATTGACCTTATTCATGGGGATCTTCGGTCTCCTGGGGGATGACTTTGAGCATTGCGCCTTCGCAGGCAACGCACGAACCGAGAAAGTCCCTGGAAAATTTGTCCTCGCAAGCCATAACATGGAACCCATGGACCACCTGAGAGGAATCAAAAGAGGGAACGGATGCCCTTTGTTCGCCTTTGCAGTCCTGCACTACACGCAAGTGGCTCCCGGCTACGTCGCTGAAGGGTTTCGCAGTTCGTGGCTCGTTGGCTGACTGTTTACCTTTTCCCAGAGGTTGCTTAGCGTTCAAGCTCTTGCCCACTTTGCTCCGCATGTGTTTTTGTTCGACCTAGTCTTGAAGTCGGTTGCGTTTAAGAGCGTTGGGCGTCACCTTCTGCTCGTCTGTCAGGCGTTTGCTGTTATCTTCCTCAACAATCGCCTGGTATCTAGCGAGGTCGTTTTCATCTTACTCGTCGACAGCTGAGCAATCTTGCTGAGAATATGCATTGCCTTCTGGTACTGGCCCTTGAGGAGGATTCCAGTGGACCTTCGTTTCTTAGCCGGTTTCCGGTGACCGACGTTCTTGTCGGAGTTTGCTTTTGAGGGATCCCCCGACATCGACGGTTTCGGGTTAGGAGTACTATGTCTGGTACTCGCTACGCCCAGTTTGACTTCAGTGGATTCCAGGCTGGAAGCCACTAGTCCGTCTGCTGCTTCGCTCCGGGAAGTCCCTGCGGTTGGTTTCAGCACAGCGGTGCTAGGGCTGGCACCGATTGTACTGCTCTCGACGGCTACTGTCTCCTGGCTGGATGCCAGCAACTCGTCCACCGATGACGTGCCCGACATCACCACCTCTTCTTCACTCGTCGGTTTGTTATTTTCTTTTTGTTAATTGAGTCCATGTCTTGCTCCCATGAGTAGTTCGGAAAGAATGTCCACTCTGGCTAGCCTGGCCACCAAGGTAAGGGTCTTATTTGAAACTGAAGATGCCCAAGATATTCAGTGTTCGCATACTATAAACCAAACTCCCCATTGGACACGCAATCTTCGGCGTATGCTGTTGCACCTTGGCTTGGGGTCCTATTAGCACCGTCTCCACTTGAGGGAGGAAGATCCCCGGGCTGTTGCTTCCGCTCCTTCCCCCGGCAGATCCACTTGCCCCTAACACATGACCAGCAGGTTAACATATTCTCGTCAGTTGGATGAGCCTATCCCAGCCCGGTCTTACACACTCTCGGCCCGTCCGAAGATGGTTTAAAGCAGCATCCGCGAGGAGGAATTATGCAACTTTAACCTGAAGTATAATCAGACCAGGTCACTATCGCTCACTACAGTCTGAATAGTCATGTAAATTCCTGGCGTCTCTGGGAGTAGGCGGGGCCAAATCCACACGGACTAATGATATTCGCTATTAAGACGGGAATCTCGGAGCCCCACTGAAGTAGTGACACCAACAGTCAACGGTTATGATTGGATTTTGGAATGTGCGAACCCTTCTCAGCAACGCTATCGAGGTACCCCAGAATGCTTACATAAAGACTGGACATTTTGGGGTTATTGGGGTTAAGCGAGATTTCACAACTCTGGGCACTACTCCTCTCTCTCTTGCAGCCCTGCGCCCTTGTATTCTGGATGGTCTGCCGGAACTAAGCGTATATCCATTGTTGGATTAATGCTCAACTACGAAACCTTGATCCAGAATGAGGTACATTCCAATAGTGCAGTGCTACGCACCAAGAGAGTTTTTGGACTGACCACATCCCGATCAGCAACAGATTTAAGAGTTGTCTTCTGAGTGTACGAAGAGAAGCGCTGAACTCGGCCTCGAGCAAGGCCATCCCTTGATGATCGCATGCCTTCACTTGTATATCACATACACATCGTGTTCAGCTTCATCCTCCAAAATTCAACACGATTAGCTTACGGGGTTCAGCTGTCATTCGACGGTGGGACAACTATCTTGCTGATTGCGCTGCTGTCATCTTGAACAGAACGCCGGAGAATATTGAAAAACGCTGACCGCCACCAAAAGTGCTCTTGTTTCCAGCGTAAATGAGGTTGTCGGTCACGTCCCGAAAGGCGCCATGGAAGCAAATCGAATAGTGTAAAGAACTGAAGGCATTTATTAGCTCTGTATATGATGCGCTCGAGAAGTAAAGCATAACATGGAAAATGAGGTGCTTGCCTCGCCTATATGTAGCCAAAGTAAGGACCTGCACTTCATATGCCGCTGCCCAGCCTCCTCAGATTTCAGACGAAAACACCTGGGTAAGGTTTTCTTCAAGGAACATTCTACGCACTCTCTGCCTCTGGAGAATGTTTTCAGATGCGGCTGTAGACCACTGAATAGGCATTCTGCAGGAATAGTACAATGAGCTGTGGCTCTCTCTGCTGAACTAGACTAGACCGCCTTCTCGGGACCACTTTCCCATCTGATTCAACTGACTTTACATAATTCAGTTTGTCTTCTACATTGACTGGATTTGTATCTAAAGCAGGAGCGTTAATGCATTCAAGAGATGTCCACAAGGATTTTTACAAATTTGTTGTCCCCCCAGCAGCTACGAACGCTCTGAGTAGGGCGTTAATAATTTAAGAAAAAAAGTATTGCAAAATGACTTGTTTATTACTAAGAATAACTTTGCAAACTTTCATAATTCCCAGATAGCCGACCTCGACCACGATCTGTACTGCTTCGAATGCCACAGTCCTGGAAATTTACAAAAATGTTCATTATGTCCGCGTGTTTTCCACGAGCATTGTACTCCAACCAATGCCAACAGTTCCAGCACAAACAAGAGAGGACAATCACCTCCAAATCAGCAACCAGTGACTACAAATGACACCACAACAGAATCTGTCGAAGAATCTGTTTCACAAATGGAGACAACAGTCAATGAAGCAGACGTAGAAGAGCAACAACCCCCAGCAGAGCATGTTGAAGAAAAACCATCATTCAAAAGAGAGGTTGCCAGCAGCACGGAAGACATAAGGATACAAAGATTGCTATCACAAAACTCTGAGACCAAAGATGTGATGTGTATGGGCGAGGTGCGACCACCCAGTCGCCGAACGAGGCGGGTTCTATCCACCTATGAGAAACTCGATGCATCTGCCCTAGATACAGATGAAAATCAGGATAATGTGATGTTGTGCACTTCGTGCCGGTTATATCGAACACAAAGTGATCCAGTCATTGAAGCCGAAGAGAAAAATTATCTTTTGAAATTCATATTTACGCGAATAAAAACTTGGGTGGGTTTTATTTTCTTGTCCGTCTGTTGGGAGACATCTGATATGTTTGAGTATTCCAGATCACAGCCGATACGTATTCGCCTCTCCCGTTTTCATCAAGCATTCCAATGCCATCGAAGCAAGAATTTGAGCTGTTCGAAAAGAAATGTCTGAAATTTCCAAAAACGCTTGATTATATCGATAAAAAGTTGAAATCGAATGGGTATTCGAGTCTAACGGAGTTTCAGTGTGATATTATGGATATACAACACTCGGTCGGGGTTGTTTATGGAGGTAAGCTTTGAAGAGTCTCCTTTTTCAGTGGTGGAGATGTAGAACATTTTCAATTCCAGTGCAATCAGATGAATACTATGCTTGCGTGTATCTTCTGTCGGACTGCGCGTTTGAGTTGTCTGAAATTCGTAAGTGTGCCGACTGCTACCGTCATTCCAACGAAAAGTCGAATGAATATTGGTTCTGCAAGCCATGCGTGCCCCGCCATGAGTTGGTATTTGCAAAGCAAATTGGCTACAGTCATTGGCCGGCCAAAGTGATAAAACTAGAGAATAATCGTTACGATGTGCGTTTTTTCGGTAGCCAACATCTCCGTGCTAACATCGACGCGGTCTACGTTCTACCCATCGACACTGATATCAAATCATTGAAAGTAAAGAAAACTGTCAGTTTCAATAAGGCCATGGAGGAACTTGAGATCCATCAGGAACTATCGAAATGGCCGCCTGGACAATTCTCCTATGAAGCCGAACGAAAGCACCCAGTTGATCTGTCCGGTATACACTCGATTTGGCAAAACCAGAAAAGAAAACCAGGGAAAGGTAAGAAAACCGCCCAAAACTCAGTAAATCGTGAGGCGGATACATCATCTGAAGTGTGGAACACATCGTTGAACTCCACAACTATGACCACTGCGTCCACTACTACAGGGGAGATTGCATCGCCCCTGCAAAGTCACACGACCCCAAATAACAGAGGAGGTAAACGAAGGAAAAATAATTCCAGCGCAACTGAAAGCAGCATTCATAGCGTGGCTGATATGATTGCAAATAAAAAATCAAAACCAAACGCTATCTCTACGCCGCTGAAGAAGAAGGTGAATGCTAAGGGGTGAGTATCAGGTAAAAGTCAGTTTTTGAATGGAATTTTGACCTTTTGTTCGCTCGCTTCGATATACAGCAAACCAAACATGGCAAGACAAAAATCAGCAAATGGAAATGATCCAAATAAAAGGTCAGACGTCGAAGATCCGAATCAACAAGTTCCAGTGAGTCAAACAAATGGTGAGGAATCAGAAGTCTCTTCGACGCAAGATCATTCTTCCCGGCCAACATCAAAGCCAAACACACCAGCACGAATCAAATCAAATCTTGGAAAGCCAAAGCAGGACATCGTTGAAACGGTGGGAAAATGACCGAAAGTCCTAGTGGGAATGTAGCGTATTTAACAATGCTTATCCTTGTCTTTCAGCTGCTTCGTGATCTGCAAGCGCTGAAATGTCCCCCAGCAGCTTGTAAACTAGCGACGCAAACACTTCAGGCGGAAATCGAGCGAGCAGCAGAACGCAACAAGCAGCTTATAGAGAAGCACAACCGAGCAATTGCCGTCATAAAGAAAAAACAATGGGTGAGTATCTCTTCCTCGAAATATTGGGTTGGGGGAAAAGAAATGTCGTATTTGTGATCAAAATTTGACGCTTTATTTAACGTACTTAAAATTATCCGATTGAAGTCAAATATGCGCCGTTTTGTTCGCAAACTTGTTGCCATTTAAACGGCAACTTCCCCTTAGAACCCCCCCCCCCCCTTATTTGCAAAAGACTCAGCCAGTTTTCGCAAGCCTCTTTTGAGGCCAACTTAGTAGCACCAAGAGCACACTCATTCCTATTGACCAGTCCTGGTCGCTTCTGGTCAATCGCCTGTTTCGAACGGTTGAGTTGCTCACAGTAGAGGACCGAATTGAAGGTCTGGCCATAGATGAGCAGCTCATAGTGGATGATTCCCTTCCAATTCCACCAAACACACAGCACAACCTTCCTTCCCGTCAATCCGGGCTTAGCGATGGTTTGGACCGGCTCACCGCGCTTCGACCACGATCTTTTTCACTTGAGGTTGTCGTGTATGATCCACTTTTCATCACCAGTCACCATCCGCTTCAAAAATGGTTCGATTTCGTTCCGTTTCAGCAATGCATCACATTCGTTGATTCGGTCCAAGAGATTTTTTTCCGTCAACTCGTGTGGCACCCAAAAATCCAGTTTTTTTTGGAATCCAATCCTCTGCAAATGGTTCCAAACGGCTTTATGGTCCTTACCCAGTTCCTGGCCAATCGAGCGAATACTCACATGCCGGTCTACTTGGATGAATTCGACGATTTTATCGGTTTCTACGGCGATTGGCCTACCTGTACGGGGTGCATCTTCGACTTCCACTACACCAGAACGAAATCGATCGAACCAACGCTGTGCTGTGCGAATTGTTAAAGTTTCGGGCCCATAAACTTCACAAATTTTTTTGGCCGGCTTCGTTGCATTTTTACCTCTCAGATAGTAAAAATGTAAACTCCGTCGTGCTATTAACATAGTATGCTGGTCCCAAGCCCAGGTAAAGGAGGAGCGTTTGACGCAACGTACTCTGTACTATCCTCAGCAAAACAAAAATAAGATGCTGAGATCAGGGAAAGAGATAAATAGAGTATAGTTGGGAGTTATTCCACTATGCTAAATCCTATCTGATCTCTCTTGGTGACAGGTCCCGCGAGAGGCCGACCAAGAAATTGCATACAATGTCGTTACAAACATGATGATCGGAATGAGTCACAAGCCTCGGAGAAATGCTAGGGCATCCACCTCAGCCGACGTGGCAGGACGGGCCCCGGTCCTGCCGAGAAATGGGCAAGGGTTCTTGACGCATGGACGACGTCAGAACGTAAGCAAGTTAGTCCGAACAAAACAAAACAAATACGTGTCTGCACGCTAAATGTTGGTACTCTAACTGGAACGCATTAATATCTGCGCTCTGCAAGAAACCCGATGGTCTGGTGCCAAAAGCTGCGACATTGAACGCGAACGCGGTAAAAATGGCTGTAAACTTCTCTATTTTGGCAACCCACACACTCAATATGGTGTTGGCATTGCCATCTCACAGCCGCCTCACTTTTTGACACCGTTTCTGTCACCAACGAAGCTGCGCTTCCCACTACTGCCATATATCCGGGCACTTCATCCATCCATACCAGTGGCCCCAAGCTACAGGTGGCGTCCCCACCTAAACAGCTCTTCATCTCCAGGCTAGCGTTCACAACTTCTACGAACGATATTCTGGAGTATATAAGGAGCAAAGTTGGTTTAATTTCTCCTCTGTCCTGCATTAAACTCACAAAAGGCAACAACACCGACCGGGTGATTGCATCTTTCAAGGTTACTTATCCACACGAAGTTGACGTCCTCGGCAACCCTTCTTTCTGACCTGAAGGTGTATTCATCAAGCCATATAAGCGCCCCAATTCGCGGGTAAATTTCAAGGCAACCCGCCTGCCTCGCCGAGCTATATAACTGGATCCATGTTCACTGTCCGTCTATTTCATCAGAACGTCAGGGGAACCAAGCCGGGGGCCTTCAATTTATCTGCGCTGGCTCAGCAACACCATGCCATCTGTATCTCCGAAACCTGGCTGGACGATATCATATTAAACTCCGAGCTCCCCGAAGGGTACTCCTGCTAGCCCTTCTCACCTGTATGAAGAATTGTTTGAAAGTTTGTCTGAACTCCTTACCGTCAGATTCCCTTCCCTCCCTTTCTTCCTTTGTGGAAATTTCAACCTCCCGATGCTCAATTGGCCTGATCATCCTAGCCTTCCTATTCCTTCCAACAACCTCTCCCATTCTTCCCTCCCACTTTCTTTCTTTATGTACATTTGCTCTGCCCTGAATTTCAATACCACCAAAAACTCCTTGGCCCGCACTCTCGATCTCTTCCTTTCCAACCTACCCGAGCGCCACCTCTCTTTATTTCCTTGCACATCCCCGTATGTCAAAACCGACGCTCATCACCCCGCGGTTGAATTTGAACCAGTTCCACCTGTCAGCGCAACTGAAGTCGAGGAGACAATAAAAAGAGAGAAATCGGGGAAAGCCACAGGACCCGACGACATCGCATCTGAACTCTGGAAAGCGAAGAGCTGGGACCCAACACTGTGGCTCAGTAAATTCTTTAATCGGGTTATTCAGAAAGGAAGAACACCATCTGACTAGCAAGAAAGTACCACTGTTCCAATATGGAAAAAGAAAGGTAGTCCAGCAGAATGTTCAAATTACGGTTCGATCCGATTACTTCCCCATACCATGAAGATTTTAGGACACATTCTTGACAACCGTATTCGCGAAATCGTTGAAATAACCGTGAATCAAGCGGGATTTGTCAAAAACTGCTTTACCACGATCCGAAAAGTAAAGTTCGAAGTATGGCGGGTATCAAAACCGCTTCGTGTCTCTGTTGGTGTTCATCAAGGAAGCGCCCTCTCACAACTCCTCTTTGTTCTTGTTATGGACACCGTCACACGGGATATCCAACGTCCAGCACCCTACACTCTGCTTTATGCAGATGATGTTTTCCTAGCATCTGATAGCAAAAATGATATCGAGCAACTTGTCCAAAAATGGAATGATCGCCTCATGAAACAGGGTCTCAAACTGAATTTTTGACGACCGATCCCCATGAAACAGGCACAATCACTGTCAGCGGCAGTGATCTGCCCAGAACTGAGTGATTTAAATACCTCGGGTCAACACTATCAGCCAATGGAGAACTGCGTTATGAAATTACTTCACGCATTAACGCAACCTGGATCAAGTGGCGTTCCACAACTGGTGTTCTTTGTGATCGACGTATCAACGAACGTCTCAAGTCGAAGATTTATCACAATGTTGTCCGTCCTGTCGCTCTCTATGGTTCTGAGTGTTGGCCAACTATAAAGGACAATGAACGGCGTCTTGCGGTAATGGAGACGAAGATCTTACGTTGGACTAGTGGCGTCACACGTTTCGATCACATCCGAAATGAGGATATCCGCGATCGTTATGGGGTTGCACCGATTGTGGAAAAATTGCGAGAGAGGCGTCTTCGATGGAATTCACTTGCCAAGATTGGCCTGAACATCGAGGTCGATGGTAAAGACCAAAAGGCAGACCTAAACAACGATGGCTTGATACGCTGGATGGGGATTTAAAAGCGTCGAGATTGCACTCAGATCAGGCATTCGATAGAGCCAAATGGCGAAATCGATCACGACGAGCCGACCCCGCTTGTGAACGGAACAAAGGCTGAAGAAAAATAAGAGGTAGTAAAAATGTAAAATATGACGAATTTCTTCCTTGGTGGACTCCATCTTTGACGCGCTATAACTTGAGACTGAAACGTACGATCATAAAACTGTCAGAAAGACACCTGTAGCCCAGATCGTCGTCTTCAAATCGCCGTATAGTGTGACCCGATGTGATAAGTACAACACAAGATATGTTTAATTGTCGCCATCTATTGGCAAAATACGACATTTATTTTTCCCCCAACCTAATATTTCTATCGCCAAGAGCCCCGGCCGGTTTCATATTATTTTCCGACCAATATATTTCCAGTGTTATTATTGCGGCAAAGAGGCCATCTACCATTGTTGCTGGAACACAGCCTATTGTTCGACTGAATGCCAGCAGGAACATTGGCAGATGGAGCACAAAAAGGCATGTCGACGGGATCGCCGAAAAGCGGACTAATCTAAAACGAGGCGTAAATACCAACCTATTTATTAGACTAAGTGTTTTCAAAGTGAAGTGACTTTTTTTTCATGTTCTACTCTTTATTTTCTTGTTGTTTTCCTTGATCTAATCGCTGTTGAACTTAGCCAAAAAGTGAAATGTTCTAGTGATATTTTTCTCGCACGGAAAAGCGCCCAAACATTGAAAATGATTTATTTGTCGTCACTCGTGTTTTCGATCTCTCATCTATGGAATATTTATTGTTTAGGTAAAAAGCGAATCAAGCATGTACACATGTTAAATTCCAATCTCGTTTCATCCAAATTATTCCGTTGTCAGAAGCCTCTTTGCAAATGAAAGATAATACAAAAAATAGTGGAAATCAAATCATGGAAGTATCAGTTACTCAGTGGCTAAGATACCACGGAAATCTTTTTATTACGTTTTACTCCTATGACTACAATTCTGATGACTACAACTACTCGCTTGCCCACCAGCAGAAATGGACTCTCCTCCAGTTATGCTAAACCGCTCTATGAACTCCGGGATTGATTCCGAATTTCTGAGAATCCTTTCAGTCCGTTTCGTCTTTGCATGATGTAAATCGCTCAAGAAGCTACGCCAATGGCTGGAAATAGTTGAAAGGTTCTTTCCAAGTTTCGAGTAGCTAAGTTGTATCTTATGATTCTGGGAAAAGGCAGAGACATTTATTTATTTTCACCTCTAATTACAAATTGAGTTTTTGGTACCAAATCTTCATTTGTTGACATTATTATGGTTGTCTGCTGGCTGAGAGGATAAGAAACCGCCTGACTATGAAAAGACACTAAAGAATACAAGAAGCTTCGAGACACTTTTGTTCAGTTTGACCATGACTACTTGATGGGAAAAAAATGAAACGTTTGCAAGTTGTTTTTTATGGAAATGTCACAATTGTTGCAAGGAGAGAGAAAATGGCTGGTGAGAATTTTGCTACAAAAGGGGATGCTCATTTGTTTTGCTTTGATTGTTTCCTATTTGTTTATGAGATTAAATCCACCCCAAAGCTCAAGGCTAACTAATTTCGTTCATGGCATATTAGCTGGATGTGACGTTCTTCTTGATTTTCAGCCTTTGTCCCGTTCAGAAGTGGGATCGGCTCGTCCTGGTCGGTTCCGCCATTTTGCTCGGTCATAATCCTAATCTGGATGAAGTCATGAGGCTCTCACATCAGCATCCAGCATATCAAGCCACTGTTGTTTCGGCCGGCCTTTTGGCCGTTTCCCATTGACTTCGATATTCAGACCAATCTTAGTCGTTAATGCAAATTACAAGTCCCTTTAGTTAGTTGAGTTTACTGGAAGGAGCCGCAGCTCCGAGCACGTTAAGCCCATTGTACTATCCCCGTAAATCGCCTATTCAATGACTTCCCGCTTACAGCGTTCGTAGGCTTTATCGAATCTGAGAACATTCTCCAGAGGCAGAGAGTGTGCAGATTCTTCATTGAAGAAAACCTGGTTTTTCACAAGAGGAGTCCTAAATTACCTGCATGCATCCGCCTTGCAGATCGCGAGTCTGCCCCCGATACTCTCAGGGCTCCTGAGTCAGAACTATTCCAATGTTCTCCTTGGAATTTACCCTTGCAATTACCGCAGATACAGCTTTCGCATGGTGGAGATTTATCTGGGCTGTCTTAGTGCTGGCCATTGACTCCGTTATTGTTTGGAGCTCTTCTGCACTGTCGGAGTATCGCTTTCCTCCTCCGCTCCGCTGTCCACTCTGATCCCTAGAAGCGCTAGGTCTAGGTCGTCCAGCTTCTGCTCTTCACTGGGCAGCAGATCTACTTCCCTGGTTGATCCAGTCCTTTCCGCCTCTATAGTTTTTGAGACTTCTTCGGGGACCTCGCTATGCTTTTCACCCGGTATCTCCTCCGAGGTATCTTTCCTCGGCTTTTCCCTGTGCACATGCACGGGAATGTTGCCAAATCGACAGTTGATATCGCAACCACGACATTTGATTGCCTCCAGGGATCGGTAATCTACCCCGATCGTAAGGAGTTTTCCCTCCTGCAACTGACTTCTGAAGACTCTCCATAATCGCGTATGGGGATCCTCATTCTGAGCGATTGGGAGATCCATGAGATCTTCCGTCTCTATTGTCGCGGCTTTTGGGAGAAAAACTGTCACCATGTGTGCTCCTGGTATATCATCCCCAGTACATGTTGACAATTCTGCACCTACCCAGCCTGGCAATTTCGGAACTATGGTCCTAATCCACTCTGCAGTGTCTTCCGTCGCGCAGTCCACCAGTATAAAACCTGGTCGAAAGCGTATCCCGGTGAACACATCTACCTAAGGATAAGGTCTTCGACGGTTTCCTGATCCTGCTCCTCACGAGTATTTATTTGCTCGGGAAACATGTTTGGCAGTATGGCCCTTGACCGCACTAGCATAGCTAATGGCAGGCTTCCTGAGTCCTGCCTTCACTCCTGACCTGCCCGGATTTTCTCCCTCCTTGGGTTCAGGTTTGGATTTTTTGGGAGCATTCCCTGCTACTCCCCGCTTTCTCGGCTCCGGTAAAGATGGCTTAGGTCTATTCTGGGCCTTCTTAAGGGCACCTGCGCCACTGAGACCTGTCTCCTTCCTGACGTCGGATATATTTATCTCAGGCGTGTTTTTGTTAGTCCCTGCTTTTTGAGCAATGGCGTTTGTGGTTTGTTGTGCACGTAGTTTACCAATGATGACCTGGAATCCACTGCTTGACGTCCCAACTTCTCCTTTCTTGGTTGTAATCATCTGGTTCTTACTATTTCGGAGATGTTTCTTCGCCTTATTAACCAGTGTGTGTGCGGTAAGGGGTCCCGTTTTATTGGTTTTGATTCCCACGAGTATGGGGGTTAGGAGGTCCGCCGTGCCATAGCCCCCCGTAGCACGGTAAGGTCTAACTTACTCACTGAGGCGACCAGGTATCAGTAAGGCTCCGTTCGAATACAGTCAGTTACCCACGACTGCAAACTATCCAATGGGCACGGTTCGCATGACACCCTGGATTGGGGGAGGTGTTTCTCGACTCCCCAGTCTAGATTCGTAGCGTTTTGTTAATAGTAGAGTCACCTAGTACAGGGTGTGGCTATCACCACTCACTAATGGTCTTGATAGACAAGAGGCTTGGCCCCTGAAAAGCCACCAATCGCAATCCTACAGTGCACTGCTTGATCCCTAGCAATGCAATCTAAAGAGGGCGATGCTTCTCACGGTATTTCTCCATAAGTAACTGCGCAGCGTGTATTGCGTCAGTAGTTCCACAGTTCTTGACCAATCCGGCTTGATTCACGGTTATTCCAACGATTTCGCAAATACGGTTGTGAAATCTTCATGGTATGGGAAAGTAACCGGATCGGACGGTAATCTGAACATTCTGCTGGACTTTTATTTTTTCCATATTGGAACGGTGATACTTTCTTACCAATTAAATGATGATCTACCTACCTCAATAACCCGATTGAAGAGGTCTTTGCTTTCCCAAGCTCGGATCCAATGTCGTCAGCCCAATTGGCGCTGTGATGCGCCGTCTTGATGCCACAAATTCCTAAGGCCATGTCTGCTGTGGTAAGAGCAAAGAAACAGGGTCTAGCCGTTTAAATCTTCAGAGCCTGCCCATAGTATTCACGAGGGAAAGTAGCTCTTCTACCATACAGTTAGAGATCTTTTTGATGCCCTCAAATACTGGTTTACCTAGTGTCCGTAGCCTTCCACCTAGACCTGGGCAACCACAAAGGAAATGCCTGAAGGTTTCTTTCTCGTTTCTACAACTTCTAATAGCCGCTTGGTTGTCAGTTAGAATAGCTATGTTACGCTTGGGGTTTAGACCATGTCCCAGCCATCGACAGTCTTCCAGTACCCCCGGTACTTCCGCTTGGAATACACTGGCGAATCCTAGGAATCCATGACTCGGCTACACTACAGGGGCTCTAAATTCGTTGCCGAAGAATACTGCGTCATAGCCTTGCAACACGCCGCCAGTCTTTCACTCTGCTCTGGTTGAAAAATCCATAGGAAAACTACTCATGAAATTCGAATTGTGTGGCGCCTAGTCCATTGGGAATGCCCAGAGTTCCCATCTAGGATGTTACTGTGGCCACAGGGTTTTATTGTCCAGCATCCAGACTCTCGTACTCTGACAGCACTGCACGCTACAGGATATTTAGTGTGGATGTCTAGGAGGAGGAGGTGCAGGGGTACATTAAGAAAATCTGCCTGACAGGACTTCAAACCCCCAGGAGCACCTACACACTCGGTTCTTTGAATCCTATTAAGCTTCGTTCTATCCTGCTTTTTCTGTTCCTGTTTTTCTCTCAGCTAATTACCTCGCGAAGAGCGATTTCTGTGGATTTAGTAGGTACGCGTGCTAGGTTTCAGCACAGAAAGGCGTTCTTCCCATAATCATCCTTAAGTGGATGCCCAGGATGTGTGTGATACGCATCCCAAAGAGATACAGTTCCGGTAAATCTTGACAAGCCACGGCACAAACCTTTCCTGCTGCTTCTTTAGGATGACTGGGATTATCCGTCTGGGTCCGGAGAATTATATGCAGAGAAGCTGTTTATAGCCGAGCCTAGTTTATCCTCGGTAATTGCCGATTTAATATGATCGCTCGACGGCATATCCTCCCCCCTTACGATGAGATCTAGGCTGAAAAGTATCCAAATGTGATCTGAAAAGGATCTCTGGTCAAACACTCTCCAGTTCTTAACCCTAGGAATCCCACTGTCGGTTAATAGGGTCAAATCAAGGACCTCCAGAACTTCGGAGTAGACACAGAAAAGTGTGCGAGCTCTTCCTGGCTAGGATACATGCTCTGTCTATCCTGATCACGGTATGTTGTGCTACGGAATAAATAATAATACTTGCTTAGAGATCTTCGATGGTTCGGCCTCCGAACAAGGATTTCCATATTCATGTCGATGCCTTCCTCCCGAAGGAAAGATTTATAAGCGCTACCCTCAGTAAGATCTTTTGGTGTAAGGGGTTCGTCAATCGCCGTCGGACCGTTGATCTTCATTTCCTTCAACTGCTCGTCACAGGCTTTGATTGGTTCCACGTCGCCGGTTTCACGAAACGGAACATTTTCACCTTTGCGTTTCTGACTCCGAAACGCACTTTATAATCCACCTTTTACAATGCCCTCGGGCCCTCTTCGTTTATACGAAGCATGAAAGGTTTGGTTGTTCATCTGGAGTTCCTCCTCCTACCAATCAGTTGACGATGGGAATCCTGGGGTTTTGACGGTGCAAGGATTGAATGAGCTTGTTCTTATGCATGCGGATCTCTAGATGAGAGCGACCGATCTGCCAGGGATCTCGTCGTATGGAATTTGTATCCGCACAGGCGTCGCTGATCTTTGCGACGTACGAACCCAGAAAGTCCTTCGAGAATTGATCCTCGGATGATGGAACCTACGAGCCACCTGAGAGGAATTGAAGCAGGAGCGGAATTCCCCTGTTTCCCTGTCCTGTCGTGGAGATGCTCGATGATCATCTCCGGCAACCTGATCTCAATACTGATCCATATCCCCAGCCAGCATCGTACGTAAGTGACTCCCGACCACGTCACTGAAGCTTTTTGCAGCTCATGCCTCGTGGCCCGGCTCTTTGTAGAGATTGCTTGGCGTCCGAGCCCTTGCACACTCTGTTCTGCTTGTGTTGCTGTTCGACCTCGTCTTGAGATCGATTACGATTAAAGGCGTTTCTCAGCTGGGAATGACTAGTCCGTCTGCCGCCTCGCTCCCGGAGGTCTCTGTTGTTGGTTTCAGCCTAGCAGTGCTACGGCTGGCACCGACTGTATTATCCTGGAGGGCTACTGTCTCCTAGGTGGATCCTATCGACTCGTCCTCCGGCGATGCGCCTCCCATCTTCACCTTTTCTGCTTCTGTCAACGATTTTTTTGTTAAATTGGAATCCATGTCTTGGGTCCACGAGTAGTTTGGGAGTAATGGGCAACTGGCTAGCCCAGCCACAGTGTAAGGGTCTTATTAGAAACTGAAGGTGCCCAAGTTATTCAGAGATCGCATACTAAATACCAGGCTCCACATTGTTCCCGCAGCATTCAGAGGAATGCTGTTGACCTTGGTTTGGGGTGCTGTTAACATCTTTCCCAGTGCGGGGAGGGCGATTCCTGGGCAAACAGAACTTCATCAGTTTCATGTGCCTACTCCCAGCCCAGCCCTACATACTTTTGGGCCCGTCCCAAGGCAGTTTCTAGCGGCCATCGTGTGAGAAATTGTCAGATTATGGAACCTTAACCTAAAGCATAATCAGAAGAAAAAGGCAGCCTCCAAGTAGGAATTTATACACCCTAGCTCAAGATTAGAGTGGATGCGCGATTTGTCCAGGGGAGGGCCCAGCACACTGTCTAGTCGCGTTGGAAATCGTCCCAGTTTGTCAGATTGAAAGATCTGCATTTGTGCGGATGGTGGTGAGGGGAGAATTTGCTGCAAATGTAGAGAGAGGCTGATGGCATGATGGTCCGAGTGGGGTGCTAGAGAGGAGCAGCTATTGAAACATGCTGCGAAATTGAACGAGATTATAAAGCCGTCTAGGAAAGAAGATCCACAAAGAAAGGATGGCACTCCCGCGTTAATGATGTTCGCGCTAAGGAATGGGCCTGACTGGAACCAATCGAAAAGCACTTTGCCGTTTTCGTTGTTAACTGAGTCGCCCCAAGATACGTGCCTCGCGTTGAGGTCACCGCCGAGAATGAAGGCGTCGAAACTGGTCGCGATTTCCCAGAGTTCGTCCAGAGTGGGAGTGAGGTGACGACCTGTGCCGCACGGGAAGTAGAGAGAGCCGATTAGGACTCGGAGGACGCCACCACCCCTGACAGGAAGTCTGACTACTGATAACAGGCAGTTTGATGCCAGTGCAACCGATGGGATACTATTTGCCCTTTGACTAGTATGGCTGTGCCTCTGCCTGCTGTAGTTTTACGTTGGGAGCTTCCCCCAGTCTGATTTCGTTTAGGAGAGCGAGATTAGGATTGGAATCCTCTAACAGCTTGTGGAGAGCGAAACGTTTGTCGTTAAAAATGAACGAATTAGTGTTGAGTGTGAGCATCTTCATTTTGGTTGTCTAGCAATTGAAGAGGAATTGTAGGTATGCTTCGGGTTTGTCTTCAGGGGGGAAACGGAGAGATTTGTGATAAAAGTCGGAAATTGTGCTCCACAGAGAGGAGAAAGACATATTGAATAGAGACCTAGCTTCCATGAAAAAGCCCCTTGGAATGGAAGAATGTGCAGACGATAAAGGGCTAAGGGTTTTGACCCCTGGCCACTACGGCAAAAGACGGGGTCATTGAAGGCAGGGCGGTCAGCTGGCATGAGGCAAAGTGTTAGGCTGCGAGACGCGAACAGGTGAGGGTCTGTCAAGGTGGGGGAAGAACGAAGCAGATCGAGAGTGCGGGATGCTTTTTGCGCTTTCTTTGCGCTGAATAGATTCCAGCCTACGGGGGCACATAGAGAAGTTGCAAGGTGACCCATTTGGCCACAGTTTGCACATTTGAGTGGTGCCGCCGACTCTTTTTCGGTGTTGTCTTCTACATTCGAACGGGGGCAGTCCCTGGAGGCGTGTGGGCCCGAATTGTCCCGCAACAGATGACGGCCACCGGAGGATATTAACCTGTAAAGGTAATTAGACGGGAAGAACAGATGCAGTCAGGAGTTGTTTCAGGTCAAGAGTGATGAGGTCAGTAGCCAGAACAGAATATCTTTAAGCTTTTTCGAAAATGTTGGACTCAGTCGATAGGAGCAGATCACGGAGGCTTCGTAAAAACTAACACCCCAAATTATTCGAGGAAAAAAGCCATAAACATCGCTTCCAACAAACTCAGTTAGATTTTTATTTTGCTAATAATTGCTGCCAACAAGTCCAATCCATTTGTCCACCGTATCGTCTGGGCCCGCAACACCAAATTATTATCCGCGGCCACTTTTTTGATCCTCTTATCCATGCTGTAATCAATGCGCATGCAAGCGAAATCCGCCTCTGATAATCGTAACGCCGGGCAGATATCATTCATTCCGTCGCCCACGTAAAAGACATGTTCATACCGAATATTCTTATCTTCACGCCGGCGTGATATAAACTCCGACAAGGCCTTCCCCTTGCACAAGTTCACGGCGCTCAGGTTGCAGTCGGTCTGACGCTCGTAGGGCTTCAACACGAGCATTCCACGCTCGTCGAAATGCGCAGGATTTGTATATACTTGGGCGAAGTCATTCGTCAAGTCGTGGGCATCATTCCAGTCACGAATAAATTGCGAGTTCGAGTCACTTATAATGATGAGATCGAAATTGTTGGCGCGCAAGGTTTTCAGACACTTCACCATGCCCGCAGTTTCAGCGATTTCCACGACGGTTTTTTTAATCCGAGCCGGTTTGATTTCGGCCTGATGCAACAATGCGAAGATAGCTTGCATGTATTTTGTCCATCCGGTCTTACTCAGACTGATGACCTCCGGCGGGATGTCGCCTGGGTTGAGAAGTGAGGCGACCACAGTATCCGTGTTGTCGTTGACCATTGTGTGATCGAAGTCGAACGCCGCCAAGTATCTCGGCTTGCGTTTGTCCTAAAAGCAAAAACAAGAAGATATCTAAGAAACCATTGCAAGCGTAAAATATCTCTTTTTTTACCTCAAACCCCGACTGTACTGAATTCATCGCCACAAATCTAAACTTTCTTAGTTAACCCAATTCACTTCATGAGAATTCCACCTCACAGCTGACTTAAAGCTAGTTAATTGCTATCGTTTATTTGTTACTAATACCGCTATCGGCCTAAGCCTAAAGCCAATTTGTCGATAAGGCGAGTTATAAAAAAGCCCGAGATAAAATCATCATATCACACTCACGGTGCAACAGCTCACCATCCAATAAACAAAACAAAAGTCATTAGTGACAATCTGACAGGTCTGTCGCTTTCATATTCTTTATTTTAGTACAACTTGCCTGACTCCGCCACACAATCCAGCAACTGCGTATGGCAGTACGAATATGGAAAACTGCCTGTTCAGTCGTTACGAATTTGACACTTTTCAATTTTATTTACGTTCAAACGCTTGAACTTATTATTGGTTTTTAACTAAAAGAAAATGTCGAGATTGGACGCGAGTAGACATTGTTTGACAAAACTTGAGACCCCCATTGGGTACAAAACAGTAGGCTTGGATATCAAAACGATTTTAGGGGATGCCGAAAAAAACTTCAACGACATAGTGGAATCTGACCAGGAATTGAAAAAGAATGAAAATTTGATAGAGGAACTTCTGGAAGAAGAGTCACGGCTGGATGAGGTGGTGCGGCGTAATATTGAGGAAATATGCAAGATGAAACACGGCATTCAAAACCTGGAGATCTCATTGAATTTGCAGAAAGAGGAGATCGATGGCAGGAAGAAGGGTGAGTGCCAATTTGCGGATTTTCTACATATGTCCATGTACTATAAATGATTTTCTGTGTTTGCCCCATGTTCGCTTGATGGTTTAGGTTTGTTTTTTACAGAGCCTGTCACTTAGATGGTGGCTAGAAGCCATTGAGAAACCAACGTGCACTCCCTAGAAAACATTTGATCGGAATTACCCGAGGTTGGTCCTCAGTTGGTGCAGTAAAAGCAGTTGATAATTTGGCTGCGTGGTCCCGAAAGCTCGAAGCGCAATTCGCCTCAGTCGGCGTCAAAATGTCATCACACATCACGCACTTTGTCGGCCTGGATGAGGAGACAATTGAGATTGTCTCCGACGTACTCAGTGGCTGCGCTTACAGGAAGCTGCATGAGCAGCTCATAAAGTGTCTGTCGGACGGAGCGGTACTCTGAGGTGCCGGGTGGCAACCTTACCGGCTGAACCAAAGCCAAGTGGCCGAGGAGATCCTCCATAGTGGCGGCACCGAGAGACGCTGTATCGCATTGGCTTGCCGGCCGTGACACAGTACGCGAATGCTCCAAAGGCCTGATTAGGGCGATCAGACCCGAGTCCTGTTGTGTGTGCGTTCAGCGTTGTATGCGATTGGCCCCCTAGTGGGAGCCTCATGGGGGTTGTGGTTGTGTTCAAGCGAACAGAGACCTTCGGGTCGCAGCATGGTGTTGCGTTTCAACTCGGGTGCCGTACTCCTTAGTTCAGTAGAGATAGAGCACTCGGTATAGATTGGAACCGCCGTAGCTTGCTGCGGCAGGGCTCTGATTGTGGTCACAAATCAATCCGTGTCTTAAGAAGACCATGGGATTAAGTCTACAAGACAGGTACTCACGTTAAACCCCCAGGACTCTCGTGTCGGACGGAGCTTGCACTTGATGACCGTGCGCCAAGCCAATTGCAGACGGAAATGAAGCATTTGGGCCACACACACACACAGGCCATTCTGACATGTGCGGGGTCCATGATATGTGTATTGTCTGCCACGCAGTTAAAACTCATGAGGACCACACGCAACTCGTGGTTGGCGCGGTGTCCTGTGACGCGTCAAGCCATGTGGCTCTGCTTCGCGTTTGGGAAGTATGACAAGATCGCGGCCTTGATCCGCCTCCCGGAAAGAGCGATCGGGTTGTAGCTCATTTAGATCTTCGGCAAATACGGGGGCATGCTGGTATCAGTGTAAGTTCGTCGAAAAGGCGAAAACGGTATATATTTTCGCCTTTTCGACGAACTGACGCTGATACCAGCATGCCAGCTTTTCTTCAAAAAAGTAGACTTGCCTGGAGCTCTGGAGACATCTATCCGAAGTGCAGCACCACGTCGCCTTACAATTTACGACTCGTTGGGCCGGTACCACTACCTTGTCAATAAAAACGCTGAAGTCTCGGTTCTTCCCACATCTCGAAATCACAATTTAACACTGCAATCATTAAAACTCGTGGCAGCAAATTCCCGCCAGGCAGATACGTATCAATCTAAGCCGTCGACGAACGTTTTCTTCATTATCCTCACTATCAGCATTCTCATCTTAATCGCCGTCTTCCTGTGCCACTACGGATTCCTAGTGTATCTACACTCATTGGCCCGACAATCTTCCTAAGGTCATTAAGGAGAATTGCACGTCCAACACTCTTTCTACGGGTTTTGAAGGGGTTGCCTTCAAAAATGCCGCAACATCAGTTGCGAGCACAGTCTTTCTGAACCCGTTAAGCTTGACGTTCAGCACCACAACGTGTGTCCTGTACCACGGCAGAAGCTTGCAGTTGCACGAAAAGGGAGGTATTTGCAGACCTTCAGAGGATTGTTGATCTTCGCCATTTTACATGGTCACTAAATCCAATGGTAATTGGAGACCTTGTGGCAATTACAGAAGTTTTAATGCCCAGACGATTCCAGACCGATACCTCATTCTACGATTTCGCGCACTCTACTGAGAGATACCATTTTGGTCACGTCTTCTTCTGAATCCAAACATTTAGAGCAGCTCAGTTGCATTTTTCAACATCTCCTTGATGCCGGTCTCAACGATGAGAACTGCAAATTTTTATAATTGCAGGTGAGATTCCACTGCGACCTGATTACCCCTACCCAGTCAAAATGAAAGCTTCCCACTTCAAGGATCAAAAAAGGTTCTTGGGCATGTTAAGCTTCTACCGGCATTCCTTGCCCAATGCCACCCACCATCAATCAATCCTTAACGGCTACTTGTCTGGGTCGAAAATCAAAGTCTTCCGCTTGATTGTGTGGTCCCCAGCAGCTGTCCAGCCGTTTGAGGCCACTAAGCAACAACTAGTGGAAGGTACACTTGTAGGAATCCCTCAGCAAGATGGACGTGTAGCCGTCGTTGATGCTTCAGGTAATGCCGTAAGGGCTGTCCTTAACCAAAAGATGAACGAAATTTGGTAGCCGTTGAGGTTCTTTTCCAAGCCACTGAACCCAGCTCAAAGGACCTTTCAATCGTGAGTTATTAGCCGCGCACCTCGCAATCATAATGTTCACGGATCATAAGCCACTTACTTTCGCCTGAAACAAAAGACCGACAGAGCGTCCTCTCGCCAACTTTAGCACTTGAGCTTTATCAGCCAGTTCCGATTTAAATGTCGTCTCTGTAAGTAGTTGCTGGCGCTATGTTATGTTTTGTAGAGGTCAAGATCCGGCCAGTCGATTTCTGCCAATCGCGGAGTCACAGTTATTCAGAGCCTTGGGATCAATACACATTTAGGGATCTTCTTATCTTGGTCTCAACGTCCAGTAAAAAAATCCTCAGACAAGGAACAAAGGCCCATATATTCCAGCTGATTTTCGTAAGAAAGTATTTCATGCCGTTCAACAATCTAGCGCACCCAGGCATCCGGGCAACGGATCGGTTAGTCACCGCAAAGTATTTCTGACCCCCCATGAAGAACGATATTAGTTCTTGGGCAGGATAGTGCAAGGCTGTAGAGCATGTGAAGAAAGAGGCAAGTGTCTTCCTTTGTTGATCTAGAAAGCGTGTCTACACATTCCACCTCGATTTAATTGGCCCTTTGCGAAACTGGCACGGTTTCAGATATTGTCTAGCCTGAGACAATGCCTCTGAAAGATATTTCTGCACAGTCTTGCGCTAAGGCCCTCTAATGAGAATGGATTCCACGTGTTAGTCTGCCGGCCATTAAATTCACCGACCAGGGAATGCAGTTTGAGCCCTTCCCCTAAGAGTTGGCCATAATTTATCGACTTGAAAAACTACCGATCAACCGCGTACCACCCGCATTCCAATGATATGCTTGAAAGTTGGCACAAAATACTGAAGACCGCGATAATGGCCCAAGATGACTCTTCTTGGCCGCAAATCCTGCCACTCGAACAACCAATCGCGAAGAATTTGCTCAAGCTCCCCCGGGCCTGGTATACGGGGAGAAGTTGAGACTCCCTAGCGACCCTGTGCTCGACATTAGGTCGGAGCTCAATATCACCGGTTTTTTGCATCTGCTCAAGGGCTCAGTGCGGAAGTTGAAGCTGGCAACACCTGCCAAATACGCGGAAAATGTGACAGGCATGCCCAAAGATCTCGGTTCCTGCACGCATGTCCTAATTAAGACGGACACTTTAGGAGGGCCCCTTCGAGACTTTTAAACGAGGCCAATACTATTTTAGCAAGGAAAAAATGCAACCAGGACCCAAGTACGTCCATTTTCACTTGAGGCAGCTGAGTTGAGGAAGCGATGCTTCTAGATCTTCGCTGAAACCCCATTTGGTTGCAGCTGGAAGTGGAGTGTTGTGGCGGAGCGAGCATCCGGCCAGTCGAACTTACGTAATAGTTTGTTTGTTTTGAAATTAACAAACTCTGCTCTGTTGTGGTTGTGTACTGAGAGAGCTGGCATGGCACACATTGCTTGGCTCAGCGCAAAACTTCCTTGCGAAGATTTGTCCAAAAGAACCTAAGCGTTACCCGCTTGGCTGTGGCTCAGCCGCTTGGGTGTGTGTGAACGGTGTAAAAAGTCTGGCGGAGCAGTAAAATTGGTAAATACGACTTGATCGTCCCGTTGAACCCCGTGTAGTAGGCCGCGTGGCTGTCCAACCCGAGTCAGTGAAACTTACGACGAGGGTTGGCTATGAGGTGCGGCAATTGTTCATATTTCGTCTGCACCTTGCTGATAGCACGGCAACTGAGTGTGGTGGGCATAGAGACCGTCTCCACCCAAGACTGTCTGCCACTACATTTGGGTCTCCAGGCCTACACTAGAAGCGGGGGTCAAACTAACCGATGAAATCGAGTTGCCTGGCCTGAAGAGTTGTCTGGCCAATGCTTTAACGCGAAGTCAGCCTCAATTGTCCAACTGATTTTGAATTTCTTGCTCGTGCAGCCTTTGGATAGCTCGACGAGCGGGACCTGGAGCTCAACGGCGTGCGGGATGCAGCGGCCATAATAATTAATTACGCCGAGAAAACGTCTTAGCCGCAAGGTGTCTGTGGCTTTCGGGAAATTCGTGATTGCCTGAATTTTGGATGTATAGTCAGTGAATACAACTTCAAACCGGTCAATTTGGCATTTGTCCCAGTTGACCTGGAGCTTGGCTGCCTGTAGGAGCAAAAGAAGTTCGTCGATGTTCTTTCTCGCTAGAGGAAACCAGGATGTCGTTTTGATACCTGTGAACAAAATCCTGCTTCCGCTGTTTTGCAGACGTCCTCGGGAGTGACCAGAATCTGTTAGAAGGCTTGTTGTAAGTCGATGACCAAAAATACCAAACCGCTAGTCTCCTGGAGCAGATCCATTTGGGTACGGGTCCGGGCGGGTGATCGCATTTAGTTGTTGGTAATCACCCGTAGCGTGTCACTTTCCGCCAGCCTTGGGCACCATGTGTTGAGGGCTGGCCCACACTGACATCACGCACCAACAGGAGGTCGAATTCCTGCCTCGCTGCGATGAAGGGTCTAGGCCGTTCGAAAACCGGTGGTCCATTAGTGACGATCTGGTAGTGAATTAGCAAATCTAGCAAGGTTGTCATTTCTCCTAGCAAAAAGGCAGTCTTTCAGAACTTAGCGATAATTTGCCTATTGTCCTCCGAAAGGTCGCGAAGTGTCAATTGAGATGACGCTGATGGAGTGAATTTGTGAAGCCGGCCCGAACTTGCTCCGAAGATGGCTGTTTGAACATTAGCGGTGGAATGCTCTGCGCAGGTCGAGGTCCAAGGTGAGACGCTAAGTGCCGAATGTAGTGATGGGCGTCCCATTGTTTCTGCCTGTAGCACGAAACTCTGTTTATAAGTGGCCTTGTAATGAGTTGTTTCGGAATAATGGAGAGCACAGAGCCGAAGTCCACTAGGAAACAGGCTGCAGTGTTGCGATCCGACAGGTAGCAGCTGATGATAGCCGTCTTCAAAGTTACGTATTTATCCCTTTCCGGGGGCAAATGTATATTATCGCACGCGTCCAAGATAGTGTCAAAGTCCAAGGTAGAAATCAGCAAGTGGTAGCGTGTGGCATCGTTGCATATACGACGTCTAATTCCTAGGACCGCCACGATTGACGGGACCACGGGACCAATGCTTGCTTGTCGCGCCGAGCTGGCGCTGCCACATATACTAACGAAAATTCTGATTCGACTATGTTGCTATCAGCGGTAGATTAAAGAGTTGTCATCCGGATGTGTGAAACAAGAGAAGCCCTAATATCTGGTAATCAAGTGATAATCGCTTGCGTATTGCAGGCGCATCTTTTTCCGGAGATGGAGAGCCCCCGGCCCTGGGAACCGGTATCGTTCAGCAGGGGGAAATTATTTTGCTGATCGGACATCAGCCCATCATAAAAAATTCTCTTTCTTCTGGTGCAAGTCAGTTTGTTGGCCACGTCCCCGTTAGATCTGTCTGATTGTCGAAATTTGGAAGCGGATGGATGAGGGTAGGGAATTGGAAGCTAATATTGCCGCTACGAACGACAAAACGAAGTCTGTTATTACGTTAGTCCAAGTGGCAGACATTTCCGCAAATGATAATGAATTCATTATTGCATACCGCTTCTTGAGTCGCAAGTTTTTCGATGGTCCTCATCCAGCCACGGTTCTTAACCGTACAATCGTCAAATTGTAGAGGTATTTGCGTGCCGCCCCCTACCATCATCATCCAAGAACGTATAAAGAACACGTCTAAAGCTTGATCGACATAGATCACGTTGGTTTGCAGTCTGGGTCTTCCTATTCTAGCCACATCAACACCTTTTAAACAATTTTAGGGCAGTGGACGGATTCAAGGACTCTCTTGTGAGAGTAGCACATAGAAAGTGACCTCATCTGTTACTAAATGCCTTCAGGGTTTCGTTAGCATCTGCCTCGGCCGTGTCACCGGCGCACTCTACCCCGATAAAATCTTAGACGAAGAGCTGCTTCGATGTGCGGGCCAGGTATCGTTGATTAGATAGCGGAAGTGGCAGCAGATGTGTAACACTTCGAAAAAGGGCAACAATTCTTTTGCTGGCTCTCATTTATGTTTTGATCTTTTATACTCCCCTAAGTAGCCACGAAGTGAAGATATCCCTTGCTATCTTTGATTATCCATGTATGTATGGCGAATATGAAATGAGGGGATTTTTTTTCTGGAAAGGTAGATACAATGATACATATGTGATAGTTTTAATGTAAATTTCTTTAAAACATACGAAACACAAAATTGGAAAGCAGACGCTAGCTACAAACTTAATTTCTCGGTCGGCATTTCAGGCCTAAGCCGGATTCCGGTTGCGCCGTTGATGATGATGATGATGTCGGCATTTCTCTCGCCGATCGGGCTCCCGTGTCGGCTGGTCGATCATTTCTTGAATGTATGGTTTGAGATTCGTAACCATATTGTTATCAGCGACTGGTTGGGAGTCTTAAATTATGACACAGGTCGTCCCAAGTTCAGCCTAGTGACGGTCTCCTGTCCCTTTATCCCTCGCCGCCGAGTACAGATGATAGTTGTGGAGTAAGTCTTTTAAATTAGGGTCTTACCAGAATTCCTGTCTCACTAAGGGAGTTCATCATCATCAACGGCGCAACAACCGGTATCCGGTCTAGGCCTGCCTTAATAAGGAACTCCGGACATCTCGGTTTTGCGCCGAGGTCCACCAATTCGATATCCCTAAAAGCTGTCTGGCGTCCTGGCCTACGCCGCTCCATCTTAGGCAGGGTCTGCCTCGTCTTCTTTTTCTACCATAGATATTGCCCTTATAGACTTTCCAGGTGGGATTATCCTCATCCATACGGATTAAGTGGCCCGCCCACCGTAACCTATTGAGCCGGATTTTACCCACAACCGGACGGTGATGGTACCGCTCATAGATTTCGTCATTGTATAGGCTAAGAGAGTTCATCGTCCTCAATGAAGGAAACCACACTTTTGTCTACGTTTAACACTTTTATTTACTTTTCCACGCTACTACATTAATTTCCTCAGCCGCTCGGGCACTCAGCAAAGTCCACATGCTAAAAAGCGCGTTAATTAAATTTAACTACTCCTTTTATTTCCGCCTCGCTGCAGCTTAAATAGCTTCGGTCGTCAAGACCACTTGCAGCAACCTGGAACTTACACAATTGCCCAGGTCAAGAAGTTTTGTTTGTAAGTTCTAAATACAACAGTAAATTCAAAAGTCAGCCGGGGGGCGATGTCGTCAGAATATTCTCACTCATGTGCATACATCACTGGATCTATGGTGCTGGTGACGACATAGCTCGATAGCAAGCCGGAACATGGAATCGCTTACAAAGTTATACATTAGCACATGGGCAAGGTTGCTAATGTTTGTTATGGAATAGCAGTATTCTGCGACGTACGCTGACCTTACAGAAATCACTGCCGGTGATTGTTGACTATGTTTACGGGGACTTAGGCGGCCGATGGCTTGTGGGAATCGCTCAAACATATCCACTGATTCTGTAAACTTGAAGTTTTCTTTCTAAATTAAATCGGGATTTATAAACGTTTCCATGCAGAGCGAAATGAGTTGGTTACAATGTCCACGTCCGAGTCAGTTCCCATAGCAAACAACTAGGGCTTAAAATTTTTTCGAAAATTTACGTGTAAAACCACCTTGACTGTTATCGCTGTCATTTCTATTGCAGATTATGAATTTCTAACACAAGAATTAAAGCATTCCGCGAGCATTGAAACTACCTTGGGACATACAATGATGAATCACTTAGGAGTGCGTCTGAAATTGATTCCTCTGAACCTGGAAACCTGGGATGTGATGGTAAGAGCATCTTCAAACCGATAAAATAACACATACGATAACGCCTAATTTATTCCAGTTTTTCTTCGATGATAATAAGTTTGTTCAGTTCTCATATAATGTCCTAGACCGACTGTTTGAATTGCAAGCCATTGAGCCGCCTCACTCCGCCTTTGAAACGCTTCAGAAGTTTCTGAATGATACCGAAGATGTGTCGGGGCTTCTGTATGCCTTAAGAAAGCATCACTTCTCGAAGAAATCGGACAGCAATAACTCAAAAATTCGAAATATCTATTAATTGGATGGTTAGTTTGGAGGGATTCATAGGAGACAAGTCATTTTATCGCTTCCTCGTTCAATTCAAGTCTAAGTTTTATTTGTAATTACTTTATTTATGAATACATAATCCAATAGTTAAATAACAATTTTTTATCATTGATTCATGTTTAATTCTGAAGGAGACCAAATCTCAACTCAATATCCACGTGACAATCCAAAATACAAGTCAATACAGAAATAAACTTCCTTCGTTCAAAAATAGTGTTCAAAAACCAAACAGAATCAAAATAAAATTAGTGACTCAATGCACGGAAAGCATTAGATTTTCTCATAAGCCAATCGAAAACAAAGCAGAAAAAAAGTATATCACATTCATTTCTTTTGAAATTTTTCTCCCAAGGCAGACTTTTAGTTGAAAGCTGTAAGGGTCGGGATTCATCCGCACTAAATCCTCTCACACAATCGATTGAATCCACGTCAGAGCACCACGCAATCGTCGCAGCTTGGCGCGAGCTAAGAAACTACAGATTAGGAGATATTCAGTGTAAGTACGTCGACCCATCTTATAAGCAATTGTGTTTGTGTTGATTGTGGCGCTTCGACCCTCGCACATTACTTTTGTAGTCAGGGAAAGGAGCCACTGAAGGATCTGAAAGCAGAAGACGTAACTTGAGTACAATTCCACAATACTAACTTCTATAGAACCTACCTCTGGACTGGATGGCATGCCGGCCGGTTTGAGCCAGGATGATGGAGCCCAAAGGAAAAGTTGAATCACATTTGCCGCTATATCGGGACTCAATCGTCTTTTTGGATTTGGACTTAAAATATTTGTTATTAACTCTCTAATAATATGCGGGCATTCATTTGTCAATTCCGGAAGATCTTCTTCGCAATAATTGTTATTTTTCAGGGATTTTGTGCCATTTTCGTTTCCTTGACCATCGGCAGCGTAGAATGGATTTGGATGCCCGAAAATCTCATAGGCAATAGCACCGCAAGCCCACAAATCCGATTTTGAATAGTTCAAAACTGAAAATGTGCCTGGTGTCTTGTTTATGATTTCTGGAGCCATGAGGGCTGTGTTCCCGCCCTTGTCCATATCATACGAAGTATATGGAACACACAAACCGTGCACTTTATCCGCTAAGCAACACCCAAAATCAGATAACACCAAAACTGGTGGCGAATTGTCGTCATTCAACTCAATCAAAATGTTATCGGACTTCAAGTCTCTATGTGCAACTCCATGTCGCGACAAATGTGCGGAAGCCTCCAAAAGCTGGGCGAATAATAAAATCCTCGTTCGCATTGTTACATTTTCGCTATCTAAGTACGAACGCAAATTGCAGTCGTATCGCTTCATCAGTAAATATAAGCTCATGTTTCGTCCGTATCCTTGGGGATTTATACGCGGCGGTTGCGCCATTGGATAGAGAATTCGTCCACCAATCAGATTACGTACTTCAGCACAGAAATAACCGAACATTAGGACTATGTTTGGATGTGGTGGAAGTGTTAGTGTTTGGTCACGCAGTAACTTCTCCCAACCGTCGGAATTGTCATTGGTTGGACGGTATCGAGCCGGAATTGTTTCTTTATACATTGCGCGAAGAATTGACATTGCATTGCTCTGAATGTCGTAGTTAAACATCATTTTTAAGGCTAGTGAATATCGGCATATGCTGATGTTTGATGGAGACAGATCCTGGAAAAGAGAAAAGGATTTTGATAGGATTATTCCGCTGTGGACGTAATCTTGCATTCTCTTATTCGATTAGAGCTAAGAAGTTTAGTATGGAATTATCAGTTGCGCACTATTGGTAAGGTAGAATTTTAACATACGAGGATCATTCAAAAAAAGAACAAAATCTGGAACAGGCAGTGCTTTAGGATGTACGACAATTGAATTCCGGGGGTAAGGACGAGCATTAACGCTTCAGTTGTTGTTATTTGTAAGCCATATGTTGTCATCAATTTGTTCCTTATGAGCCATTGGTAGATTTCGGGGTAGCGATCGAAATTTGACTCTGAATCACTTGGTCCCAGGTCCGAGCTCCCGTAGCTTCTGGCGGGTCACCAAAAATGTGTGAGGCCGAGTGTTGTCCTGGTGGAACAGATCACCATTCCTATTGACCAATCCTGGCCACTTCTGGTCAATCGCCTGCTTCAAACGGTCGAGTTGCTCTCACAATAGAAGACCCAATTGAGGGTCTGGCCATAGTTGAGCAGCTCATAGTGGATGACTCCCTTCCAATCCCACCAAACACACAGCAAAACCTTCCCGGCCGTCAATCCGGGCTTGACGACGCTTTGGGCCGGCTCGCCGCGCTTCGACCACGATCTTTTTCCATTGAGATTTTCGTACGTGATCCACTTTTCATCACAGTCACCATCCACTTCAAAAATGGGTCGAATTTGTTCCGTTTCAGCAGTGCATCGCAGCCGTTGATTCGGTCCAAGAGATTTTTTTCCGTCAACTCGTGTGGCATCCAAACATCCAGCTTTTTTTGGAATCCAATCTTCTGCAAATGGTTCCAAAAGGTTTTATGGTCCTTATCCAGTTTCTGGCCAATCGAGCGAACGCTCACATGCCGGCCTACTTGGATGATTTCGACGATTTTATCGGTTTCTACGACGATTGGCCTAGCAGTACCGGGTGTATCTTCGACATCCACTACACCGGAACGAAATCGATTGAACCAACGCTGTGCTGTGCGAATCGTTACAGTATCGGACCCATAAACTTCACAAATTTTCTTGGCCGCCTTCGTTGCATTTTTACCTCTCAAGTAGTAAAAATGTAAAATATGACGAATTTCTTCTTTGGTGCACTCCATCTTTGACGTGCTATAACTTGAGAAAGAAACGTACGAACATAAAACTGTCAAAGAGACACCTGTAGCCCAGATTGTCGTCTTCAAATCGCCGTATAATATGACCCGATGCGATAAGTACAATACAAGATATGTTTAAGTGTCGCCATCTATTGACAAAATACGACATTACTTTTTTCCTCAACCTAATATTACATCCTGCGCGATTTAAAACACTCCTAGGGTGTTTTTGAGATGGAGGAGAGGCCAGACCGTAGTGGCCCATTATACTCTTTAAGGTATTCACTAAAATATATTACCCGGTGGGATTTTCAGAAAGAGAAAGATAGAGGGGCGAAATGAGTACAGTTAGGTCGATTGGGGGAAATCGGTAACTTTTCCCTTGCTACAATGTGTAGTGACCGCGGCTTCGCGACAGGAGCGGAAACTCATTCGCGTCTTTCTGAATTAATTGCCCAAATAATGCATTTCATAACGTGCAATTACCCTAAATATTCGCCGCAGATTGCACATTATTGAATGCATTCGGGCGAATTCATCTTGACAGAAGGGAATGATTTAGCGCATCCGTAGGCGCACGCGCATGTTGCTGCAACATGAACTCTCGGAGTTCTACAGAGTTCAAAGCGAGCGTAGCGGCATGGGGACCGATTCTTGGTGGAACAGCTGGACTGGCCGGTGAGATAGGAGAAAGGTTCTGATTGGCACCGGGGTGGCCGGGAAGCGACGCTATGGAAGAGGATTTGAGAGAAGTTTCCTTTGAGGAGGAGTGAAAGGTTGGAGTAGCATTGGGAACAGCCTTGAAGTCACGCTGTGGAGGAGAATTTGTTGAAGTTTCCTTTGAGGAGGAGTGAAAGGCTAGATTAGCAGCAGGAACAGCCGTGAAGTCACGCTGTGGAAGAGGATTTGGGAGAAGATTCCTTTGAGGAGGAGTGAAAGATTGAATTAGCACCGGGAACAGCCGTGAAGTCACGCTGTGGAAAAGGATTTTGGAGAAGTTTCCTTTGAGGAGGATTGCTAGGCATCGCGGGAGGATAAAGGGTTCCTTTTTGAAAAGTTTCCAAAAGTTCTACTAGGTGAAGTGCTATGAACTCGTGAACCTCGTCTGCCCATTGATCCGAGCAATCAAATCGATAACAACGGTTGTTGTCAGCGAACAGAGCCTATTTTTGCTTACAAAAACTGTTCCGCTCGAAACGTCTCACTATAAAGTCAAAGCTGTCACTGTACAAGACAATGATCTTGCCAGTCCTCATGTATTCCTCGAAGACTTGGGTTCTTAGCAAGAAGAATTGCGAACTCTTGGTCGTGTTCGAGAGAAGAATCCTCCGAAGAATTTTTGGCCCCCTACATGGGGATGGACGATTCCGTAGCCTACATAACGACGAAATCTATGAACAATACCATGACCGTCAGGTTGTGGATAAAATCCGGCTCAATAGGTTACGGTGGGCGTGTCACTTAATCCGTATGGATGAGGATGATCCAGTCCGGAAAGTCTATAAGGGCAATATCTATGGTAGAAAAAGAAGACGAGGCAGACCCTGCCTAAGATGGAGCGATGGCGTAAGTCAACGCCAGACAGCTTTTAGGGATATCGAATTGGTGGACCTCGGCGCAAAACCGGGGAGTCTGGAGTTCCTTATTAAGGCAGGCCTAGACCGGATACCAGTTGTTGCGCCGTTGATAATGATGAGGTGGTCTCCACAGCACTTCATCCTCAGCTGAAACCAGGGGATTTCAGCGGAAGTCCGACTGCCTCAGCTCCGAAAGTCGAATCCTGCCTTCCCCGGTAGTATTTAGTATTTGTCTCCCGGAAGAAAGGCCAGCTATCGAGACCTTCTTGGACGCGCCTCCGACATCGAGGGTAAATTAGTGCGCTCCCTCAAGGACTATATGAGATCCGTCGTATGGTGGCTTCAACGGCCTCCGCGAAGCGTCGGTCCTTATCATGACGCATAGTTGGTTTGATCCGGCTCATGGCGTCACTGATCAGACGCAACAGACCAGTTGGATTTATGCTTGACCGCACGTCGAGAACTGGGTCACTTCTCTCCGTACCCAAGATTCGCGGGGCTTGCAGCAATCTCCTGGCGGCTGACTGTCCGTAGGCCAAGTAGTACAAGAGGCAGGACTTGCGATCAGGAAGAATCGTCTTGCGCCATTATGGCGGACTATAGCGTCCTGTGCCATCTTTCGAGCATCCCGTTGCACTAAGGGAAAAACGCAGTTGCCCGTTAGGATTTCAAGCCTAAGAGTTTGCCTAACTCCGAGAAAAGAAAGGATTCAAACTGCTTTTTCTGATCAGGGATGATGATCGCCGGCACAAATAAAGCGTGGAATTCACTCCCGACAGAGAACCTCGGCACATGATAATGCCGTAATCCCTTTTAGGGAAATCGCCTCAGGCCACCGCGTGAACCTATCGATAATGAGGAAGCAATGCCTCGAACCGTGCAAATTTTGCAATGGGGCAACGATGTCGAGGTTGTTGATTTGAAAGCGCTTGGTGAACCTGGGAAACACGCCTACTTGTTTTCTTACATGCTTCAAAGTTTTACATTTCTCACACACCAAGAATTGGTGCCCTTCTTCATAGAAGGCCAGAAATATTTCACAGTGGCTAACCGGTTCGCTTGTTTGATTCAAATACGTGGATATTCGCTGTGGGCTGCCCAATCAGTCGAGTATCTTTGGTTCTCGACCCGGAAAGATAGTTGTCAAAGCTCGATTGATGGTGGATGACCCTGAGCACGAAACGACTGTAGAAATTTAACACGCCCAGATCCTTAACAGTTTTGGGAAGCGGGAAGCTCGCGATTGATTGCACTTTGTCCAGGTCCAGTTGGATACCATCAAGGGGTATATTGTGGCCGCTAACAGCGTGAGAATGTGCAGTCATGGATGAGCGCTATAGAATATGGTCCTGAGTAGTCTGAGCATTTAGGGTCTATAGTCGCCACAAGATCTCCATTTGCCGTTTGGCTTAGGGACCAGGTGAAGTGGCGACGACCAACAACTGTCTGAGGGTTTGCATATACCTTGTTTAAGTAGCTCTTCAAAGCCTTTCCGCGGAACAGCGAGCTACTGTCTTGGTAGTGGACGCACCTTAGAGAAGATAGGAGAGCCGATGGTGTTGATGTGATTCTGGACATCATGCTTTACTGGCTGGAAGAGGCTATGCTCGGTAGTTATGTTGCGGTATTTCTGAAGAGGTAAATACGTGGGTCGGGACGTCCTCAAAAGTGATGGACAGTATCTGACCGGCAGGGGGTGATCGTCCCTGATGACGTACGGTTGGTTTTGGGATAATCGTGGCACAGTGATTTGGGATATAGTGGCACAAGAAGTCTGCGCCCAAAATGTGAGTGCTAACATCCGCTGAAATGAAATGTCACGAATACGTGCGTCGAAGTCGCAAACTCAGGTCTACTTGCCTGCAACCATAAGTGCGGATCTACGATGAATTTGCTGCCGCTAATTTTAGAGCGTGAGACGTTAATCGATGGTACTTGGATACAGGGAGAATCGAAACCTCAGCGCTTGTATCAATCAAATAGTAGCGCCTACTCAGGGAGTCGTAAACGGAAGGACGGGGTGGTGTTGTCGGTCGGGTAGTTGTCGCCAGAGCTATGGACAGGTCTAGTTTTTTATTGCAAAGGCGCAAGGGCTGTACATTTTTTCCGCGAGCGTTCGGTGGTACCAACATAGCCCAGTACCTATCGAGGGTCCTGCCGACCTAACCGAGTGCCTATTTCTCGACTTGTTTCGAGCAGCAACGGTGTCGTCTAACTTAGCTACGATGGTTACGGCCGTTGATTAAGGTAGTTGCGCGAGTTAACCCAGTGCCGCGAGTGCGCCTCATGGATTTTGTCTCCGTTTGCCACCAGCATGTCCAGCGAACCAGAATCTGTGCACGCCAAAAATGGCACGTGTGCTCTCCAGAGCCGGCCCCACTGTGTCTCCATCCAGTTGCTTCATTTCCCTAAGCAGCTTACTAGATGTCCGATCGCCCAGCGAAAATTGTGTCAGGAAGCGATTCAGCTTGGTTGTCTTACTCACTGACAGACGCCGTATTAGACGCTTCTTTAGTATTTCATACGAGCCCTGCTCCAAGACAGAGGAACCCAAAAGATTCCTCGTTTAACCCGACCAGGGCCTGTTGTGCTTGGTGTTGCAGTTCCTGTTCCCTAAGTTCAGTGGAGGTTGTGTTACTTTTAGGTGCCTCCAACCGATTCGCTGATACAGGCTAGGGTGCAACTTCACCGCTGGATCCAACGAATTTTTCTTCGTCGAACTTTGAGATCGCGTTGCTCTAGTATTCCGCTACAAAAGGAGGCCCTAGGAGCTCAAAATGGATTGAATGCCGGCCACTCACTGATACACTTTGCCGGGCTTATCTGTTATTAAGCTAGATGCCGCCCGCTAAACGCTGCCGGAGGTAGATATGGGAGAGATGCGAAGTAGCGGCCAGGCACCAGGGCGCGTCTGTCTATTGTCAACTTCATCTAATATATTTGAGGACTTATGCAAAACCACTTGTTAGACAACAAATTTTGTCTTTGAAAAAAAAACGGCTTTCCGCGATGGTGTTTGGATATCATTTTTTGACGAATATGATTACTATTGACTCAAGATCCACAAAGCGGCCTCTGCAACCCTCGGGGTCACCAAGCCGGGTGAGCGGTACATCAACCGAGATACTTGGCTTTGGAATGATGATGTTGAAATGAAGGTCCGTGAAAAGAAAGCCTTTACCACAAATTTCTCGACGATAAAACGCCTGCTAATTGGCAAATTTATAAGAATGCCAACCGGGAAGCAAAGAAAGCGGTCGCTGTCACCCGAGCAAACCATTTCAAAAATCTTTACGATAAACTGGACACTCGGGATGGCGAGAGAGATCTGTATCGACTTGCTAAAAGCCGTGATGAACGCACACAGGATATCGAACACTTCTGTTGTGTTAATGACAAGAACGGTACTTTGCTTACCAACCGTCGAGCCGCAACGGATAGATGGCGAGAATACTTCGAGCAGATTTCAACTGAAGAATTTGCTCATCCTCCACTTCCACAATCATTGCCGACATTTGGAGCAGTTCCACCAGTCAACGCAACTGAAGTCGAGGAGGCAATAAAACAAATGAAATCGGGGAAAGCAACAGGACCTGACGACATCGCATCTGCGCTCTGGAAAGCGAAGAGCTGGGACCCAACACTGTGGCTTAGTGAATTCTTTAACCGGATTATTCAGGAAGGAAGGTAGTCCAGCAGAATGTTCAAATTACCGTCCGATCCGGTTACTTTCCCATACCATGAAGATTTTTGAGCGCATTCTTGACAACCGTATTCGCGAAATCGTTGAAATAACCGTGAATCAAGCTGGATTTGTCAAGAACTGCTGAACTACTGACGTAACACACGCTGCGCGGTTACTCATGGAGGAACACCATGAGAAGCATCGCCCTCTTTACATTGCCTTTCTGGATCTAGAGAAAGTGTTTGACTGTGTAGCACACGAACTCATCTGGTATGCTTTACGACAACACTTCGTGCCAGAAGAACTCGTGCGCTGGGTTCAATTGCTCTACCACGATCCGAAAAATAAAGTTCGAAGTATGGCGGGTGTATCAAAACCGCTTCGTGTCTCTGTTGGTGTTCATCCAGGAAACGCCCTCTCACCGCTCCTCTTTGTTTTGTTGTGGACACCGTCACACGGGATATCCAACGTCCAGCGCCCTACACATTGCTTTATGCAGATGTTTTCCTAGCATCTGATAGCAAAAATGATCTCTAGCAACTTGTCCAAAAATGGAATGATCGCCCCAAGAAACACAATCTCAGATTGAATCTAAACAAAACTGAATTTTTGACGACCGATCGATTTAAATACCTCGGGTCAACGCTATCAACCAATGGAGAACTGCGTTATGAAATTACTTCACGCATTAACGCAACCTGGATGACGGGGTGTCCCACAACTGGTGTTCTTTGTGATCGACGCATCAACGAACGTCTCAAATCTAAATTTTACCGCAATGTCGTCCGTCCAGTTGCTCTCTATGGTTCTGAGTGTTGGTCGACTATAAAAGACCATGAACGGCGTCTTGCGGTAATGGCGACGAAGATGCTACGTTGGACTAGTGGCGTCACACGTTTAGATCACATCCGAAATGAGGATATCCGCGATCGTTATGGGGTTGCACCGATCGTGTAAAAGTTGCGAGAGAGGCGTCTTCGATGGTATGGTCACGCAATTCGTGCAAACGAGAATTCACTTACCAAGATTGGTCTGAACATCGTCGTCGATGGTAAACGACCAAAGGGCAGACCTAAGCAACGGTGGCTTGATACGCTGGATGGGGATTTGAAAGCCTCGAGATTGCACCCAGATCAGGCATTCGATAGAACCAAATGGCGAAGCCGATCACGACGAGCCGACCCCGCTTGTGAACGGGACAAAGGCTGAAGAAAAAGATGCAAAACCGCTTGTTAGACAACATATTTTGTCTTCCTCGCGATGGTCTTTGGCTATAATTTTTTGACGAATATGATTATTATTGATTCAAGATAATAACTTACCATCGTAGTCACGCTCACATCCTCGTCCAGCATTTCAAACTGGCTTATCTCAGAGTTATGACGTGATCGATTCATCATTGCGGCATTCTCTGCGTTTTCCTCGTTGTCGTTTCGCAACAAATTAATTTGGCTTCCCATTAAACGGTTTCCATACATAAACAAGTTATCGACACTTCCTCCAAAGTTGTGGACAAACCGACTCAGATTGTGAATGGGAGACAGCATTCCGCCGCCACCACTCTTATAGCTCGCCAATATCGAATCTCGTCGTGGGGAAGGATCAACGTCCATCCGTTCTTGGGATGACAAATTCACGGGACTTTGTGCTGGTGATGGACGGGTTGGAACTTCAACAGGATCGGTTTTGTTCTCGTCAGGTTTCTTCATTGAAGCAGCATAAACTACAGCGGCACAACCCTTCGCGATCGGGGGTCCTATGTCCAAGTCGTCTAGAGTGAATTCGTCGTTGATGGTAGCGCCGGAGGCCTCTTCCTTGTTCCAGGTATTTTGGATTCGTGATGCGGCTTCCTGCAAAGTAAGGCAACTACTAGTAGCGTCGAAAGCAGCGCAATGAGATTAGTATACTTACACGTATTTCCCAGCAGACACCCTCCAATTCATCTTCTTTAGTTAATACTCCAGCTCCGGAAGCAAGGCTGACTCCCACAAGGGCGAAAAACGGCGCAGAATCCCCGAAGAAGAGTTTCTTTGTAGCTCTAGCTCGCAGTTCACTCGAATAGGATGAGGTGACCCGATTGAGGACATTGTCAATGAACAGTTTCCGGGCATGCTGGCCAAACCTGAACAGTCCAGTGGAGGCTCGTAAGGCGATTTGCGACTTGTGATGGTTGTGCTGTTGTTGAACTCCAGCCTTCAATGATCAACTTTTAAAGGAGCCAATTATTATGTAAACAGGACAAACGTACCTTGTGGAGATGGGCAGAGGGGATTCCCCGGCTCTTTCCGTGTTCCAAAATGTTGGTATAGATATCGCGCTTATAATACCATTGCAGTGCGGACCGACTTTGTTTGAAAAGTCGATTGGTTAGCAGCCGGAACGACATATTTGTCGCGATGCTTTACACTCTCTCTGGGCGTAACCTGCTTCAAGCAAGAGTCGTGTGCACAATTACGACAACAAGAAACTTGCACGTTTCACCGTAATTACCTTTTGCTAATCAACAACAAAAAAAATCTCGGAAAAAAGTATCCGCCTGCGGTAGTGATTACTCGTTTTTAACCCCTATTGAGGGGTTTGGGGGCCAACATCGGACGCACAAAACCAATTTTCTCGCAAGCCAAACACTTTGCGTGGATAAAAGCTAGTAAAAAGCTACTGCCGCCGTTTCGTCGACGAGGACACGAAATATTTTGAGGAATTCACAAGCGCCGATGGCTTTTGCAAAAAGAAATTGCGTCGCTCCTTCAGCCAAGTTGAATTAGTACTTCAATGTGAAAAGTGATGCGATTATCAAAGACACAAGTGACAGTTTTGTACTAAATGAGGGGAAGTCTACAGAGGAGCCAAGCAGCTGATTGGAACGATTAGTGGGAAACGGTGCGGCGTCTTGGAGGATTTCAATATTTTGGGCAGAATTTCATGTGACGGTGGCGGCAGACAAAGTGAGTGTTTTTATGAAATTGATAGAAATAGAACCGAATACAAACAAAACTTAGTTAACTCATAGGTTAGCCCAGTGTTCCCAGTCTGATTGGACTGTTGCCATTTCTGCAGTACAGAATACAGTGTGTTACACTAAATGGACAGCGTCTAATATTTAAAAAAAAATTCGAAACTTCATGTTGGAAATCTGCGGCCACCATAGCCCAAAATCTATCCAACGAAATTCTTTGAATTTTTCACGACTTATTCAGAACAAAATAGTTTGCAAACTAGGATAATTGTGATTCATTCGGTAGTTTTTTTTTTATTCATTAAAGAGGCCTTGAAAAAAACACCAAAATTTACAAAAAAAAAGTTAGACAAGGCACCAAAAATTTAGTTTTGGATATTTTTTAATAATTCTAGTTCCCTGACTGTGATTAAGTTCGCACGTTAAAATGCCGTTTACATTTTTTCTTAAAGATGATCACAGCGTCCTCTAGCGTAGCAGCAGAAAACACCTTTTTTGGAGATGGGTACATAAATTGCCCTGTATTTCAATATTGAACTATGTCATCGGGCTGGAAAAAGTACTATGCATGCTCAAGATACTAAGCGGGTAACTCTGGCGAGAGCCACACTGGATATGTCTTTTCGGACAACAGCAATACGGCGGACAATGAGCTTCCAAATGCTAAGCATCAAAGCCTATTTTCGCGGGACTAGGACCTGTGTAGAGTGTGAAACTGGTCCCGAAGTTCGCTCGTGTCCGCTAAAGTGAATGGTTCATTCTACCGACTGGTTGCACCTGAGGTTGGATCGTGCTTCTCCGTCGTTGCCAAGTTTCTTAATATAGTTATTTAGTTATACAGCCGGTTTAATGGAAACCCCGCGACAGTTAGAGATTTAGTCCACGTGCTTTATTTGATAAGAAACTGAAATCGGAACAAGACTTTAGTCAAACCCCTGCGTGTAAAGGATGTGGACCTAACATATACCATCGCCGCCCATGGACAGGGCATTTCTAACAACACCACCTAACACCTTCATCTGGCCGCCAATACCGTTACGGCCGAAGACATGATTAACGAAGACTGCCGACTCATAATAATCCACGACTACTAGAGCTTCCTTCCTGGGGACGAGCCGGACGCTCGGAACTATGAAGCAAATTCCTCGATTAATCATGGACTTCAAGACGAATTCAAATTTGTCTCATGTAAGTCTGTCTACAAGCAAAAACGAACGCCTTTGGGCACCTCGGATTCCGAGGCTCCAGCAAACAAAAACCGTGACCATCTCCTTGCAGACAATGAGCACCGCCCCAAAGCGACCCATTCATGCCCCGGAACTTCGAAATCAGCCAATTCGGCCAGCCCGCCGATAGTTAAAGATAGTAGTAAAACTCATTTTCTCCCATCGATATTTATGTACGGCTTGACTGCTACTGGGTCTGGTTACTAAGAACATAGACAAAACCGTAAAATATGAGATTGCTAATCTGCCTGCCGACGAAGAGACTCTTCCAATTAACCAAGGCCTCCAAATTAGAAGGTCATTCCTTCACCATTATGGAGGGGAGGAAGCCAACCCTCATTCTCAGAGGAATCCCCCCTCACGAATACACTTCTGACGACGTGGCAATGTAAATTAAGGAATTAGCATAGGTAAAGCCGATTCACGTCTAAAGGTTCCCCACCCTAGGGGTGGCGGAACAACGACACCAACTTAAGCCTCTTTCGCGTGACTCTCAATTCCGAGGCAGATGCCACTATAGTCTCTAAACTAAAAACAAGCGGATAAGCTGGGATAAATCCAGAAAAAGGGTGGTCATTCAGTGCTTTAACTGCTAACAATTTGGCTTCGAATTGCGGCTACAAATGTGTCAAATGCGTGGGCCTCTACGCCTTTAGGGATTGCCCCCGTTCGAATGTCCAAGGCAACGCAGATAAGGACTCGGCGGGGCTCCTTAAATGCGTAAACTGTGGCCAGCTAAGTCACTGAGCCAATTTCTCAAATGTCCCCGTAGGTTAGAATCAATCCAAAGTAAAAAGAGCTAAAAGTGTCATGCACTCCCGCTCTGCTCCGTTCTCTCCCCTCCCCCTTAACATAGTCTCCGTTGTTCGTAGCTCTCAGCCTGACCTTTTGCCTCATTCTATTCTTGAAACCCTCAGCTCTTCATCACTCCTACACTCTCTCATGGACGCCAGGACCCTTTTTAGCATGTCTTCCTTTTCCCTTTGGAATACAATCTCTGACTTCTATCACAACTACCTTCGTCTTCCCCCTGAAGATAGACTCAAAGTGTACTTACAATTCCTCCTCAAATCACACTCATCAACAATTCGTTCATTTCAAACGACAAACATTTCGATCTCCACAAGTTCCTCGAGGAAACTGACTCCAATCTTGCTTTCCTAACGAAACCAAACTTGGGAAGCTCCCAATGTTAAACTACACGTTCCCGAATACATCGCAATCCGCAATGACGCAGAAGCACATCCATCCTAGTCAAATCGGGACTAAGAGCAAATACCATCCAATCAGATGCATTTGCATCAAACTGCCTGTTAGCAGTGGTCAGATAACCTGTCAGGGGCGGAGGAGGGCTTCGAGTTCTAATCGGCTCTTTACCATTTTGTCCGAACTATGGGAAGTCGCTGCCAGTTTTGGCGCTTTCCTCCTTGGCGGTGACCTCAACACCATGCATGTAACTTGGGGCGAGTCAGTTAACAACGAAATGCCCTCAGTTTTTCTATGCATTTACAACAAATTCTCCCTTCCCTCCCCCATCCGCATAAATGCAGATCCTTCAATCTAACAAACTAGGGCTATTTTAAACAAGAGTTATCCTCTTTCCGGACTTTCGCCGAGGCTAACCGCGTTGGACCAATGCTTCCGTCGGGTTTACTCTACTTGAACACGATGGCAATTTCCGCTCTGTTCGGAGGAGCAGTCCGTATCCGCATCTTACAGTGGCTTGCCATATTATCCACAAGAGGTGTAATTTCACCGGTTATTATAGGATCGAGAACCATGGCGAAATGCTCTTCTCACCTGTCTTTTTGCTTCGTCAGTAGCGACATTACTACCAGATAAGTAGGTATCTGCGAACTCCAAGTAAAAATTTCAAAACTTGACCACATCGTCAAACCGACAACAGTGCACAACTAACAAACAATGCCAATCGGCTTGGACTTGGAACCACTATTTAAATCCCTAAATCGTTGTCAGACCTGCATTCATGTTATCCTCGTTCTCCAATCTTTGACTGCGCTTCTTCGCCTCGACCGGGGTCTAAATTCATTTGAATTACCACATTCCAGTATTACGGGCTTTATTGATGAAATAAAATAGGCTCGCGAATCCTTACTGCGTATGAGAAAAGGCACAGCTGTTGACGTGCTCTACTGTTTCTTTATATCTCTCTACCTAACCACCTAAGGTATTTTGATCACAGCCTGCCGCCAAATATTCAAAAGTCATTTGACTTCACTTGGCTTAGCTACAAAATATCTCGCTGCATCCACTTCCACCTTTAGTTTTTATGACAATTCCTGGGATACTAATAATAATATTCTTAATTGATATCATATCCGATGTATCTTCTCAGCCTCTTTGAGATTGGTACTTTACCAGTAAAAGCATAAAATTTTTAATCTAATATTGTTGCCATAGAGCCCTATGTGGGCCATAGCGCGTCAACCACACCTATCCGTCATCGCTGTCGGTTCCTGGAAATGCGCTTTAGCGGTCTTGACGATTTAGCAAGAGGCAAGAGGTTTGCGGACTGCGATGGGTACTGTGATACGATCTCTCACGTCAAATGTTTGTTGATTCCGTCTGCGTTCGTAGACATTGGCGCAAAATTCTCACCGAATGCTGCCTATCGTTGTATCGCCTGCTGCGATACCACACTATTTAATGAAATTTGCTGAACGTTGCCTCGCCACCGAAATAACTGTTCGTGTCGAGGCTAGCGTACTTCACTACTTCCGACGAAATACTGGCCTATATTAGAAGCAAGGCTCACTCAACTTTGTCATTTCTCTCATGTGTGAGTCTGACGAAGGATGGCTCTCCCGAGCGAGTAAAGATTCCTTTAAAGTAACGTATCCCCAAGACTTGCTATCGTCAAATCTTCCCTTTGTCCACAGGGGGTCTTCGTCTCATTGGCAAACTTGATGCCAATGTTGGTCCTAGCTACGTTGATCTTCCAAATCTCTTTTTCCTTAAAACTGGTCAGTCCATCTCCCTTCCCTTATCCCCTATTTTCAACAAAAGCCTCGAAAAGAATCATTTTCCCAGCTTATGGAAAGAGGCTCTCATCATCCCCATTCACAACAGTGGCGAACGTACGCTTGCCGAGAATTACCGTCCCCATTTCCTCTTCTCCTCCCATTCCAAAATCTTGGAAAGATATATCAGCGACTTGTTGTCCGCCCACTTTAGCCATCACATAGTGAAAGAGCAATACGGCTTTGTTAAGCGTGAGTCCAGTGCCTCCAACTTGCTCGACTTTATCAACTTTGTCGCACAATATCTATATTCACGGCAGGAATTGCATACTATTTACACTGACTTTGCTAAAGCCTTCGACACTGTAAATCACAAGGTACTTCTATCTAAACTCTCGTCTCTAAGCGTTCCTATATCATTTGTTTTATGGATTGCTTCTTACTTTTCCAACTGATTCTGTCGCGTCTCTTATGATGGCTGCACATCCCGCTCCTTCTCCTCCTCCTCTGACGTCTCGCAGGGATCTATTCATTTTAATCAAGAGTAGAACGTGATATTTTTCTTGATAACAATTCGTTTTTTATTTATAGGGAGCAATCATGAACACATTTTTACGTGAGGCAAGAAAATTAGTTTCCAGCAAATTATCGGTAAATTTTCGAATAATCAGCTTTCCTTTCAGAAAAAAAATTAAATGAATCTCTTTTTCTGTACAGGAACGATTCTGTATTATCATTGGTAACGAAAGTTGCGATTTGGATTCTGCTGTGTGCTCGCTGTCTCTGGCTTACTATTACAACAGGAACAAAAATAAAATTCCCAATTCACCCAAAGTCGCCCACGTTGTACCTTTGTTCAATATCAAACGAGAGGAGTTACCAATTAAAACCGAAGTCATCTACTTCCTTAGGAAGAATAACATCGAATTCGATAGTATTACATTCCAGGACGACATCAATGAGTCATTCATAACAAACAATGACGTAGTTTTGGTCGATCATCACTTCTCGAGATACTCCCCCATAGCGGTATTTGACCATAGACCTTTCGATCCGAACTCCACCATACCGAAAGAATGTAAAATGGAGCTGGAACTAGTAGGCTCATGTGCAACTTTGATTGCAAACATAATATTAAGCGATGAAAACTATGCAGACTATAAGGATATTTTGAGACTCCTTCATGCAGCGATTGTACTGGATACCGTGAACTTTTCAAAGGAGGCTCAAAGAGCTAAAGAAAAAGACTTCAACGTATGCGAAAGAATTGAGTCCTTGTTGGGACTATCGAATGTCGACAACTATCGCAAGACATTATTCGATGAGCTAGTGGAAGCCAGGGCTGATGTCAGTTCGTTTGATTCCTATCAAATTTTGTTGAAGGATATGAAACTGATATCAAGTAAGAAGAACGAGTCCATCAAAGTTGCACTGCCTGGTTTCCCTAAGTTGGTTAAAGATTACATAGCATTGGAAAATGCAGAAGAAAACATTAAAAAGTTCGCAAAAGCGCATCAGTGTCAAGTTATAGTGTTGATAGGGATGAAAGTTACAGATGACGGTTTGAAGAGAGATGTGGGCGTGATTAACATGGGAAATGATACATTATTTGATGCTATTGTAAGCAATTTGAAGAGTTCCAATCATTCTTTCGATTTAGAGGAATATATAGATTGTAAATTTCTAGAAGGCAAATATTTCAATCAAAAAAATATAAGAGCTTCAAGAAAACAGATTTTGCCGCTGGTGAAGACGATTTTAGATGAATTTTGAATGACATTCGTACCGGGTAGCAGATTTATGTTCACAAAAGTGACTAAAACAAAAACTGTGAGGACATTGTTGTATTACCACTTTATATTAAATCAAAAACAATGCTGTCTTGAACTTTTAAAAAGACTCCAAATTTCTACCGTAAACTTAATTATTAAGGTAAACTCATAGAGAAAAATTCAAAGGGGTTCGTTTTCGTTCGCCAGAGGATCGCACTGAATGTTTACGTAGAAAATTGCTGAAGGTTCCGGCAGTATTCAGAGTCGATTTATGTTATTGAAACCACGTTTTGCCACGAGTAAACAATAATGATTCGTGACCCATTTAAGTGGAAGTAGCCTTCTCACTTTAAAAATATAGACTAAAATTCCTATTCTCTCTATTATTTCTTTAAAATTGAATAAACATTACTTTTTTGTAGTCTCAAAACAGTCTCTTATTTCTCGCTTTTATTCCGTGTTGATTAATATTAGGCAGATACCAGGGCAGAGGCAAATCGTCAGACGCTGCCTCACCTCTGCCCTAGGAGCAGCGTGACCGAAGCGAGTCCCAGATGTTAAGTACTCATTTATAGAGGGTGCGGCAGCATAACTTCCTTTTTTCAAAACTCAATAAAAACTATTGTATGCATCGGAAAATATTTATTTATATATTTATAATGTAGGTGCATGTCTAAAGTTTTCATGTACATTGTTCTGAAGATCAAATCTGTTAGGTGACGTCCCCCATTCTCCATACATTGCGTAAACCGATTTCTGGCGTTTGTCATGACTCTTGTTAGCATAGCAGGTGTTATGTTGGCAATTTCTTCTTGGATGTTGGTCTTCAAATCTTGTAGGGTTCTTGGACGGTTCACATAAACACGGGATTTCAAAAACACCATCGAAAAAAATCACAAGGGAACAGATCGGGAGAGCGTGATGGCCATTCCAAATCGCCTCTAATTGAGATAAGGCGCTCTGGAAAGTGTTCCCTCAAAACAGCCACGATGTTCCGAGCTGTGGGAAAAAAAATTCTGTAGCATGTTTACATACCGGTCCGAATTCACTGTCACTGTAACCTCATTTTCCTCAAAAAACCAGGGACCAATAATTCCAGCTGAGGAAATTGCACACCACACTGTGACTTTGGGTGAATGCAAAGGCTTTTGATGCAATTCTCGAGGGTTGGTGTCAGCCCAGTAGCGCATGTTTTGTTTGTTAACCGACCCACACAAATGAAAATGGGCTTCATCGCTAAAAAAAACAATAGCACCCTCGGGAACGATATGAAGAAGAAGCTCACACGCGTTCATCCGAGAATTGAAGTCACGTTCTGAAAGTTCCTGCACTGTCGCCATCTTATAGGGATGAAAATGAAGATCATCACGAAGAATTCTTCTGACAGAACGATCAGATAGTCCGAAGGCAGATGCGTGTTTGCGCGCAGAACGCCGTGGCGATCGCAACATTGACGCTCTCACTGCTTCAATGTTCTCAAGTGATCTAACGGGCCGAGCGACTCCAGTTCTTCCTTTTGTCGCACTTGCAGTTTGTCTGAATGTAGTGACCCATGTAACAATTGATTTGCGGTCTGGGACGGGAGCTAACGGGGCTAAATTAAAGCGATTCCGAAATGCACGCTGTGTTGCAATAACCGAACATCCGCTTGAAAAGTAAATCTCAACGGCAAAGGCACGCTCCTCACTATTCCAACGCATGATGGCGACTGAACCATGTCGGGATAAAACTTTACAGTATCCCCTCTTGAACGAGACCACTAGCGCTCCGCTATGACATCAACTAACTGAGTGGCGCGCATTTTAAAAAAGGAAGTTATGCTGCCGCACCCTGTATATCTCCGTAATATTATTTTGAGGAATAACCGGATGGAATCGAAAGTCTTTCTTTATAATTGAATAAAGAATACTTTTTTATTTGAAATAATTAAGACTTGCTTTTTTCTATTCACTAATGTTATTTATTGGTCTTGCAAATATCAATATACCATTCATCAGTGTTAACAAGTCTGCTCTTCAGTGGGTTTATTAAGAGAAACGAACCAAAAACCGTAGAAGAGCATTTTTGGTCCTTTTCCTTAGCAAGCTGAGATTTGAGCTGGTAGATACGACTTGATCCTACCGGTTGTATGTCAAACCTTTTCATTGTGCATTTTTTTATGCTTGGGCAGATTTGAGAAGGCAACGTTTGATTTTTTTAATGTGGTAGAAGTAGATTGTTGGCTGTCCAGTAAACTATCCTTCGTGTATGTCTCCTGATCATCGCATCTATGGTGGTGCTGATATGCCCGCTCTTCCCTGCAGTGTCCATAATGTATTGTTTTTCGATCTCGTAGTCTTCCTCTGTGAGTGGGATTGTCAGAACGCGATTGATCATCGTACCATAGGCTGCCATTTTATGCTGGTAACTATGGAACGAAGTGACCGGGATTATCCGCTATCCAACATACTGTTGATACATGTTTCTGGGATTACTGCCAAAATGTCATCCATCTACCTCAACCATATATTTGGCAACAATCTATCCTGCTCCATTTTCTCCCCAAATGATGCCATAAAGATTGCATTGAGGAGTGGGGAGAGCGGATTGCCCATCGCTACACCTAAGGTTGTCTTGAAGTATTCTCCCCTGAATGTAAAATAGTTTTCATTTATGCAGATGGAAGCCAACTTTGCATATTGTTTTGCCTTTCTCCTCCATTCTGTCCAAATTGTAGTGACCACTCTTCAAATTTAATAATTGCCTCTTTTACAGGCGTGTTGGGAATAAACCTTTGATATGAAAGCCACTAGGCGAATATTATCCGCCAAAGTCCCTGCTACACTCAATCTTTCAATCAATTCTTTCGAATTTTTGACAGGTTGTTTCCTGTTGCTAGACCCCAATTTTTGGCATTCCTTAACCAACTACTTCGCAATGTTGTAAGTACGGCAGTTAGAATCTGCAATCTGCATTTTTGGTTGCCATCGGATTCTGGGTAAAAAGGAGTTTGGAATCCGGAGCTGGACTGGGTTATCAAACACTAGAGAACTTTGTTTTTCGGCCTTCTCTACTCGTTTTATGGATGCTGGTAGCCGGTCCTTCCTAAATTTAAAGTAATTTCCTCCAGTCAACTTTTCCATTACTAGATTGTCGTAGTGCTGTTTGTTCATAATTACAATCGCATTACCTTTGTCTGCTTTTAGGCAGTATACCGGCTTCTTCTGCAGCTCTCTTACGATATTAGTTTCCGCTGGTTAGCAGACTTTGGGATCTTAGTTTGGTATGCAATGGTTTTGGATACTTCGATCTAGATTTCCTCCATCGAATTTTAAGGCTCCTTACTATACCTCCAGCACATAAGCAAATATTACAACGCAAGAGCTGTCAGACTCAACAAACGTTCTGTTTCTAGACCCGATGGTGTCATCTATACCTGTATACAGTGGCTGAGTCTGCTTAAGAAGTCCTCCTAGAGTCTATAAATAAAATCTGGCTTAATTAGCCAATTTTAATGAGAGGAAAGGCTCCTTTTCTCTCATTGTTTTCCTCAAGCTTGTGCATTCAAAGCCAAGGCCAGTCTAAATTTCTTCCTTGTAAATCATTGCTGCCTTCCGAACAATTGTTTTGCCTATAGGAAACACATACCCAAAAGTGCATGCCCAAATCCACTGCTGATTCACATTTCTATCGAGAAAAGTGATTAGAAATATTTTATTGCTCTGTGTATGGATATTCGGAAAGTCTACAGACTTTGCGGGAGATCCTCTAAGACTCCTTCACTGGAAAAAATCCGTAAAAGCTCAAGGACGGTACTTTGAAGAATTTTAAGAAATCCGTTCAATAAAAAAAAATAATTGCAATGGAGTACCTTTACATACAGCTCCGGTCAAGCGGCTACCTCCCAGATCAGATTAAAGTGGACTGGGTAATCCTGGCACTTACCATGGATATCGTCAATTGCGTAAGACTTCCCTTCAATCCTATTCTGGTTAAATGGTTTCGTTGATAACATTATTGAATGCTCCCCCTGTATATCATGGTAGGTAGAGTATATTGCTGGTAATGTAACGACCGCTAAACTAATTACTTCGTGAAGAACGGTTTCTGTGGATCTGGCTTTGAGGTAGGCGTCGAAAATCCTTCGCGGACTTATGGCCGCTTTCGGCGTGAAAGCTACGGACGCGAGTTTCCAAGAGTGGGTACGTATCCGAAAAAATGCAGCTATGGTAAATCTCTACGCGCCACGGTACAATGCTTTTTTGCTGACTCTGTAGCATGACTACCATTCCGTCTATTTAAAACCCAGCTGGTTTTATCCTGAATATTTATCGAATTGTTTCATACACTTCAATCAAAATTCAGACTCACATTCTTTCTTGCTATCGAGGAACCTCGTATGGACTTGCAGTCTCGGGACCTGACCGGAAGATTCCGTCGAGGAGCCTTCCGCCTCAAGGAAGGATGGGCTCTTATATTCCTTGGCCAGAATCTTATTGGGTCTCACAGACTCGGTGGTGCTTTCAATGTTTTGACAATAATACAGCCAGGGCTGCTTCCCGGCAGTCTTGATGGCCGACTTTTATTTCTTCAGACAGTCCTTATATGAAATTTTCAATGCTTTTCCCAGAGCCTCCACCTTTGTCTCCAGTTTATCTGTCCTCCCAGGTCACGCACTGGGGAGTTTGTTCTTCACAACTTACCCACACTTCCTGCAGTCGATCCTCCTGGGGTCTCCGAATGGTTTAGAGACCACTGAAAAGTATCCAACTGTGATCTCAGAAGAATCTCTGGCCAGACACTTTCCAGTTTCCCTTCCTGAAAGTCCCATTGCCGGTTAGTAGGGTGATATCAAGGATGTCCTTCCAATGGTCACAGTTTCCCGAGCTAGGGAAGTGAAAGGCCGGTGTACTGCCCTTGTTATACACCGACAGGATTGTGTTAATAACAAATTGAAAGAGACAATCACTTCGTTCGTTGATTTCCAAGTTGCCCAACAGTTTATGGCTAGTGTTGACGTCGCAGCCTATCAACAGGTTGGCCTTCTTTGCTACGATGATGGGCGTTAAACGTTGCAGTTTTTTCGGACCTGATCGATCCTGAGTCCTGTAGTCCGAGGAAATATAAATGTTGCTGCTCCAGTTTGACCACGGTTATGTCGTTGAAACTTAGGTCCGGACACAGGAAAGCGTGCAAATTCTTCTTGACGACTATACATGCCTTAGGTCTGTCCCGATTAGTGAATCTTGTGCTTTAGAATAAATTTTAATGTAGTAGAATCCCGATAATTCCTATCGTCAAGGGACTGACAGTTTGGTATAAATTATCGGGACTACCAATTTTATCGGGAGTAAAAAATAAAGACTTGGATGAGGCAAATGTATACGAATTAATCGGAAATATAAATAACCGGGATACCCTTTGCTGGTTCGACCTCCTCTGATTTCTTCCGTTAGATTAGTTAAGGCGCACTTCGAGTATTGCAGATTTATCTGCGCTTCTGTCAGTATGATCTGCTCGCGTAGGAGATTCTTCAGCCCCTTTCGGATCATCGTCAGTCCCTTGGTGGCGTCGACTGAATCCAGATCAAGATCCGGTTGCGTGGAGCGGAAAACTTCTGCCTTTGTCTTCCTAAATCCAAATCGCGCTTTATAGTCCGCTATATCTAGTGCCCCCAGGCACTCTCCATATACGCGGAGTAGAAAAAGGCTATTCATGTGAGGTTCCTTCTCTTCTCCTTGATCACCAGCCAGTCGTCCATGTTGACTTGGAGTTTTCAACGACCAGATGTCAGCAACCAACCTCCTGGGAATTTTGTCGTATGAGTTGACCTTGAGGTTTACGCCTTCCCGTGCCCCGCTAATCTTAACGATCCACGAACCAAAAAAGCCCTTAGAGAATTGGTCCTTGGGTGCTATGACATGGAACCCATGCACCACCTGCAAGAGATCAAAGCAGAAAACATTCCTCTTGTTCCCATTTGCTGTCCAGGACCTGACCATCTGGTCCACAGCTCCGGTGCTAGTTTGTCGCTGGGGGAATAATTATCGTCCGACTTCACACTCCTGGCCACGTCTCCGAAGAATTTCGCAGTTCGTACCTAGTCGGTCAGTTTTCGCTGTTTCACTGTTTCCTAGGCAAAGAAATGAAGAGCATATCGATTCTATCAGAAAGTTAAGAAGTCTACGAGGGTTGTCAACCTTACAATGGGCCCCAACTGTAGGGTCCAACAGAGGAACGCACAAACTATACAGGCAAGCTGTATGCTCTACCCTTGACTATGCTTCCTCTTCTTTAATCATGCCTAAACACCTTGAGAAAATGATGGAATCAAAACCAGTCACAGCTGCCTTGCTGAGGAGATGTCCCAGCCTATTGCATATATCGGGGAAGTGAATAGGATCCCCAAGTTTCTCGCATTATTCTCAGTAAAAAATCCTTATGGAGAGGAGGACTCATACAACAAAGCTAAACAAAGCTATTACCCTCTGTGGGTGACATTTCTTATGAAACTACCGAAGGTCATTGCAACGGTAAACGACTATTTTCCCTTAATCACTTGGCAGTCTGGGATGCGACGGTTACATAATTTTAGATTTTTTTCAATCGATTTCTAACGATTTGATGAGACGTTACAACGTGTTTCGTGTCATGCATATTTTTTCTACACTTCTCCCCTATCTCCCTTTCCCGGGAATACCTTATGGTTCCAATGCACTACAAATTGAAGCTCAACTACAAACCCTAGTAGCTGGCTACATCCCTTAAAACACACTTTCCCAGCTTATTAGCACGCAAGCACCGTCCTCGGGGTAAAATCAAATAGAATTTAAAACTCTTCTGAATAATTGAATAGTTTGAGCCGATTACACCGTGTTAATCACGATGAAGGGACTATCAAACTACAAATGAAATTTTGATTAGCTATAATTGCTCAATTACCTGGTCAACCTCAGCACTTCAGGTATAAATTGAACGCCCCATCTTGGACTGGAATTAGTTGTGATTTTTCAATTAAATCGGTGTAGAATTGCGGAATTAAAGTATCTAAGAAGATGAAAAGAGTCGATTTCGTGGCATCGGCTCAATTCAACATAAAACTCCTTCATTTTTTTGGAGTATGGGTGACTCCAGATTCATCCCTTCTGTACCGAATCTACGCATTTTTCATGCAAATATTAATTGGATACACGTTCATGCTGAATGTTTGCCTCATTTTGCCGACGCAACACGATTTGGAAGGATTTATGCTGAGTTTGCCCATCTCCTTGACTATGGCTGGATTCGTCATAAAGTTGGCAAATTTATATGTGAGAAGATACCAAATCAAGGATTTCTTCACTCTACTCAATTCGAATGAAAGCCAAGTCTATGGCGAAGAAGAGTTGGATATAATCCTCCGTGCAAACGAGGTTGCAAAAAAACTTATATACATTTGGTTCGGGATATTTTTAACCGCTGGCCTAACTGCTTTATCTCCGATGATCTCGTTTGACCCAAAAGTCCCTTATCCTATATTCTATCCAGATTGGCGTGAGGGTCCTAAAATGTTTTATATATCGTGTGGATATCAGTTGATCTGCGTGTTTAGTGCTAGCCTGTCTAACGGAGCCATTGATGCTTTCATATCGTACTTTTTGGTGGTTTTGGGTGGATTGATTGACGCCCTCCGTTGGAAGCTGAGCACTTTGAAGAAAACTGAAAAGATGGACGATGCTATGGCCAGGAGAGAATATCTAGGGTGTATCAGCCGACATAAACATTTGCTGAGGTAATTTCGACCCCTGAAGCCGAGGTAAAAGTGAAGTGTGATGCCTTATTTTATTCTGTTCCAGGTTAGCCTCAGAGCTCCAAAGTGTCTTCTCAACAGTGACCTTTGCTCAGATCTTTCTATCGAGTGTGATTGTATGTGGACTTCTATTTCAACTATCTTTACTGTCGCCACTACAAGATCCGAAATTGTTCTTTAAACTATTGAGTTTTGCTTCAGCAATATTCATTCAAATTTTCATTCCATGCTACACCGCAAATGAAGTCCGAATCAAAACTGAAGAATTGAAGTTAAGCACGTACAGCTCGGAATGGTCGGAGATGCCCCAGGACACGAAGAAGATGATTATCATATTCATGCAACGACTGCAGCATCCAATTCTTATAACTGTCGGTGGAATTTTGTTCCTTGGAATGGAAAATTTCATGGTGGTAAGAAGATAGCTTACATTTTCTAAAAGGACCACTGCTTTCCCAGAGTGACATTGGAAAACGATTTGAATATCGTCGAGTGCCTGTTAATAAAGCTCTATTCATACGATCCAACAGCGATTCACAAGCTAGCCTGTTCAGCACTGCACAGCACAGACGATATTCATATAATCCAGTAGCAGGCGTTCCACACCCTTTCCAGTATGATGCTTCCTATCAAAACCTACCCTACTGCAAAATTTTACGGAACTAGGATGAACTTAAGGGGGGTCCGCAGTAAATTTTCAAAATACAAAAATAGACTATTATCAACTTTATCTGAGAAGATATCGTAACGGAGAGTATTTTGAGACCTAGATATGGTGTTCGAACTACCATATTTTTTTCAGAAATTTTGGTTGAGTAGTTTCTGAGATAGGGTCCTTAAAGTAATTGCCCCTTTCGAACCCCGCACTCCTCTCCTTTGCAACTATTGTCAAAACTAATATATGATTCAAAAAGTACTAATCGAGACCTTTCAATTGATACCCCACATGACAATATTTGGTGAAAAAATATGCACCCCTCTTTTAAGTATATGCGGACCGCCCCTCCTCCACCTTAAGTTCCATGTGCAGCAATTTAATTCATCGCATGCATGGAGTTCACAGTTCCCACCTTAGCATCCAGTTTCGTGTTAATCGGTACAGTCATTTCTGAGGAAAGTGCGTGTGACAGACCAACAGAAAGTGAATCTTTTTAATATGGTCTTATTTTCATCCTTGATACTTATCTCCTCCTGACCTCCTTTGGCGTTCTACGTAACAAGGCTCCAAAACCAAAGTCACTGGTTCCATTGTGCACGCCAGGGTGATGGATGTGAGGTTCCGTAGGAATACAAGCCAGGCACTGACAAGTTAATTGAAAACACTCGCGAGAGAATCATCAACTGGACGTTGCACTGTTGCAACCGCATGTCTCTCAGGCAAGTCCACAGAAACAATCAAACAATCAAGTAAGTTTTGTGAGGAATCTGATCAGAATCGCAGACATAAGTCCCTCCCAGGCTAGGGAAGGGGTGACGGCACAGCCATCTTCCAAACTTCGACTAGTCTGGTCGAAGCTGAAAGCCACGTTCCAAACCCACAAAACCAACAAACGCGACATTGAACTTTATAATATGTGATGAGTCAATAATTTGAGTTAACTCCTCAGCAAATGTTTAAAAGGTGGAGCTTCTGAGCTTTGGATGGACAAGTGAATGGGGAAGGTCCATTCTACTTCTTTCAATATCCTCCATTCAGACACCTTGGCAATAGTTTCAACCAGGTATGCAGAAGAATCTGATGAAGAGTTCTGTTTTGAGCGTCAAGCTCAACCGGGATGACCTTTAGTTCCTTCAGCGATTTTTTTTCAGTTTTGAGTGCAATTCATTAAAGGGTCAAAGAAATCTGGGAAACGCCTGCTCAACCAATACCAACAACGGTACCAACTGTACCAACTCATTCTCCAGATTGAGAATTAGGTAAGGCCGATAACACGGAAACGGAAAACAATTGTGGTGAAGCCTGAAAAGAAGTCTCGGAATACACGAATTATAACGACGTTTCCGGCAACCAAAACGGACAAACGATTTGCGCATTTTCTCATGGAACGTGTGTTCCCTGTACAAATTATGAGCTGTTAAGCAGCCCTGTCTCAAATAAGGCTGATGTCACAGCATTACAAGAGATGTGCTCGACAGACACCTGTTTTTTTTTGGAGAGGAGACGCTACACCATATATTATAGTGTTCCCTAGTCAGCCGAAAATGAAAGCTGCTCTTACCGAATTTGAAAACATAAGCGAACAATTATGAACTCTGCGTTTGCGAGGCACATTTCAAAACGTGAATCTCCTCTGACAACCAGATGAGCCGAATCTCCTCTGTCAATTTTCCTCATGGCAGGCCAGGTGATATCGTGACCCTGCGGCGACCCACTCCAACCTAATTGCTCACCCTTGCCGCTTCAAACATAATGGCGGAAACTCTAAAAACTAGGAAGGACTGGGCTTTCCTTGGAGGGTGAGGGGGTTACGGTAGAGCACTCTAAAACTAGGAAGGACTGGGCTTTCCTTGGAGGGGGGGGGTTACGGTAGAGCACTCTAAAACTAGAAGGACTGGGCTTTCCTTGGAGGGTGGGGGGTTGCGGTAGAGCCATGTCATCTGGTTCTCCGTGAGGAGGAATGGAAGACGGGGGCCACTCGTCGAATAGGTGGCTGAATCCGCTCAAGGCTTGTCCTTCCTCGTTCATCCCGCGCGCGTTAGTTTTCTTTGGGATTTTTCCCCTCCCTTATTAGGCCTTTTGGCAATTTAGCTCCTTCGGGTTTGAAATTTCCGGTAGTATGAACCCGCTTCGAAACTTTACGTCTCTATTAGGGTCGTTTACCCCGGGTGGGTTTAGTTTTTTTGACTATTGAGTCAAAGCACGTGCTAAAATCTCTGTGTTCTGACAGGTAGGTAATATTTGAGAACCAGGAACCTCGGTTCTCATCTCGTCGAACTGCTAGCGTTGGGGTTAGGTTCAGCACGTGCCGTCCGGTTCTACATATTATCTCATTCATTCAGTCGGTGTTTATGACAGGCAAATCTTTTAAGGGAGTTTGGTGGGTTGACAGTCTTGATGATCGCGTTGCTGTCAAGGTGATGCAACACCTTACTTTCTTCGCAACAGAGTCGGCGTCCAACGTGGCGCGATATTTGTTGCGTACCTAACAGAGTTGGGGTCCAACGTGGAGCCGCAGTTGTTGCATTCATAACGGAGTTGGCACCTAACGTGGCGCCATATTTGTTGCATTCGTAACAGGAGCCCCCGTTCAAACTCAACAAAAAATTGCGCCACTTGCTATATGTTAAAGAATTCACAGATCACACCTTGTCACCAAATTTCGTGACAATCGATTAAGCCCTTCTCGAGCAAATCGTGTGTGATAGGCAGAGAAACAGACAGACATAAAAAGGTGAGGAAAGAACTGCAAGCAGACACCTCTAGAAGTAAAACTGTCTTCAAGAGGTTATACAAGGAAGCGGACTCCGACTCATGGGGAGGTGTATACAAGGAAGTCTTGACATCAATAAAGGATAAACGCTCACCACCGATCACCAACTCTGATTTGCTGCAGGATATCATTAGTAATTTTTTCCCCGACGCTTGAAGTGAATCGAATCTAGCCCCTGCCCAGATAGATGTCGATGGAATTTCCAAGGTAACCACTGAAGAAGTCCTGGAAGCCGTGAAAAAGATTGTTGAAAATAAAACCCCAGGCTTAAACGGCAGTCCGAATAAAGCTCTCTCAGTGACCGCCAAAACAGTTTCAAGGTGGTTGACTGAAACATTTACGACCTGCCACAAAGAAGGGATTTTCCCAGCTAATGGGAAAAACAGAAGTTTGTGCTAATCTATTGGGGGTGATCTTATAGGCCTACTTGTCTATTAAACGGTATCGGCAGACTTTTCGAATGGGTCATCTTAAATTGGCTTGTATCGACCACAGAAAGGATGGATGGCCCCTGAGATAGACAGTTCGGATTCTGAAAGGCAAAATCTACTGTCAATGCGATCGGTATGGTGACGAAAAATTGCGAAGTAGGCAATGGATACCAATAAAGCTTGCGCAGTAGTCACTTTCGATGTGAAGAATACCTCCAATACTGCAAAATAATAGCGACTTTAGTCAAAATAGCCACTCCCAAATACCTGGTATGCATAGTCATAGAATTGGGGGAGGCTATGGTGTTATCATTCGAACGAAGGATCTAAGACGTATAGAACAACGTGTGAGGTTCCACAAGGATCGCTACTCTGTCCCTTTCCTGCGGATAAATTTTGAAGTTGCAACTGCCCAAAAGAGTGACATACATTGGCTTTGCAAACGACATCGGAATAACTATCGTGGCACAAGATATTGAGGAAACCAAGATCCTCACAAACGGGGCGACTTTTAAGCTCAGATTTTGGCTAGGAGACGCTGGTCTGACGCTCGGAGAGCATAAAACCGAGGTAGTTTTGATCATCAAGTGAAGGAAGCAAACGTAGATAAAGATCGGAATTGGCGAATACATCATACATTTGCAACCAACGCTTATATACTTAGGACTCATGATTGACTAAAGTTCAATCTGCATCTTGAGAATTTTGCAACAAAAGCTTCTGGGGTTGCTACATTATTGGCAAGAATTTTACTGAACGTAGGTGGTCCTAGGCACTTTACAACACTATTGTGTTCTGATTTTTATTCAGAATTTTTCATTTTTCCTTTCTATATTTCGCAGGTCTTACGGTTCTCCTATTCTCTATATTCATTACTTAGGAGAGTACATTCGGAATAATCATTTGATAAATTGACACGCTGAACAGGATACCGAAAACGTCTATTGGAATGAATGCATAAAGTTACCCCTTTATAGACTTGCACTCAATGCTATCACACTCTTTGTTGTAATTGGCAATAAATGTTGTTAATTGCTCTGAAACTTGATGGTCCTTTTTTTAGGGTCTTCGAATCTGAGTCCTTGAAGTCCAGTATAGAGTATAACGCCTTCACTCTCTCAATCAAGAAAAAATGTTCTCCAACCTGAACATGTTAAAAGAAATTTGTTTTTCACATCGATCGGCATCTTTTGGTATGTTTGTCTGGATCAAATGAGCGAATCAAAGGATATCTCCTAAAGGCAAAGAGCATGCAGATTTCTCATTAAAGGAAACCCTTTCAAAGTATCGTCACGAGCAAACCAGAAAGATAGATATGAAGTGCAGGGTAATCTCCTCATCTTCCTTACATTGACTACAGAGAGCCAAGCACACCATCCCTTGTTGGATAAGTCGACTAGAACAATGTTTGTACTGAGTTGAACAACCCTTGGTGATTGTCAATTCCATAGGTTCATAGCGAGAAAATCTAAGCCGAAATTACACAATCTAATTTTGGTAAAGTCTTTATTTTGGGCCCAGGAAGAGTCATAACCTTTCCTTCTATCCTTCGACGAGCCTGGACTTCTATAATGTTAAAGAGGAGGCCTTTTACTACTTCGTCACCTGGCTAACATCTGGACATACCAGGGAGTTGGCAGAATAAAGCCAGTTATATTTTGACAGAATGTACATCTCCAGTTTGAAAAAAATCCTTGACAGCACATATAAGCTTGCAACTGAGTTCCTTAGAGACGCTTGGCGAAATACACATATAAGTGGCAACATTCAAAAAACCCCCGAAGGTGTGCTGAGACAGCAGGAACGAAGGGGCAGGGACGATTAATTTGACGATAATCGAAAGGAAGCAAAACTGAAGAAACTGAATCCTACAAGCTGCTTTGAGAAACACTTACCCAAACCAGGAAAGAAAAATGTCTCTAACTCGGATACAGAAAATAACAACCTAAAATTAATAATGACAATTTTTAAAATTGGATAATATTGATAATAAAGACATTAGACTTTCAGTACATCTCAGCAATTTAGACAAGGATATGAATCAGACAAAAATACCAACATCATTAGCAATGCAAATGACAATAAATATCACCCACGGGTGGGCCATCCCAAGAACGTTTGGCACAGAACAGGGGGAGTGCGGGCGTCCCGGGAAGTCTTGGTGGAGTTGAAACGCATTTTAGCAAATCGCGAACGATGACGGATGTGAGTAATCTGCTATACCTGAGCACAGGGAGAGCTGCCCTGTGCCAGCATAAAGCGTCACTAGCTCAGCCGTCCCACTTTTCACAAGAGAAAAAGGTGCGTTCAGCGTCGTCCTCCACTCCATTGCAGAACACACCCGAAACCTCCATGCCCACTCAAAAGATGGGTAAGGAAGTAATCAATCTCACCGTGCATTCAGTTCAGCCACGGATCTAAATTGTTGGCTCATTATGCAAAGGGGGGCGTTGACCGACCGGTTCTGAAACAGTAAGACAAACAGACGCCACTGGCAAAGCTCCCCGTCTCTGCATTTCAGCAAGGCGTTTATGATGCACCTCCTTGTCCATTCATCCATCCGCTTACCCGTCGCATCAATATGCCAAGTCTGCTTTGCACCTATTCAACAGTGCGATCGGCAGGTGCGACTCTTCTCATATGTCGAGTCTCAGTAGACTATCGTAGGAAGCGTTCCAAAATTCCGGCCCTAGGATGGATCCCTATGCTATTCTTGACGTTTCCATCCTCCTTTGGCCCTCCAACAGAGAGTCCAACAGAGTAAGGAGCGGTCTTTCAGAAAATTGCTCAATATTTGCCCTAAGAGATAGCTTGACATCTTACGGAATTGAAGGCATTTCTGACATTAAGCGTTATAAGGAGCACTATCCGTTGAGATGGGCGGCTGTGTGCCTCAGCTCGAAGAACCGCATCCACGAACTCCATAATAGCATCCACTGTGGACCTCCCTGTTCTTAACTCGAACTGCCGTGAGGATAAGTCCTCGGCAGCACAGATCGCTTCAGCGAGTCTGCTCCTGATGCGCTTTTCCCGGCTGTGTCAAGCATACTCAGCGGACTGTATGCAGACGGCAGCTCCGAGCCTCCTTATCCCTTGTTGATCAGCGCGAGTCTCACTACCTTCCAGTGACAAACAAAAATGCCTTGAGCAGCAAGTCTGGCCGTAGGCGAAACACCAGTTTGTAAATTTCCGCCGGGTTACCATCAGCACCTGACGCCTTCTTGTTTTTCATGATGAGAAGTGCTTCTTCGAGCTCTCGTATTGTGAAAAAGGCGCAATTCTCGACGCTTTCCGCGCTATTGACATCAGCCCCCCTCCTTCACCCCCGCAACAATGCGGTCTAACTCGGTGGTACTTAGTATGTAGGGATTCCGCAGAGCCCCGATTTTCCGGGTGACAATTTTATAGCCAAGTCCTCACGGGACCTCATTCACCTCGTTGGTCAGATTCTGCCAGCTGCGAGCATTGGTTCTATTTATCCCACTGCGGAGTTTCCTTTTTGCTGATCTATACTCTGCCTTTATGGCATGTCACGATCCCTGCAGAGAATGCAATTTACGCTTTCATTGCAGGTCTTCGCTTGGTAACTTACCTGAAACATCTGCGGCATGCTGGCCGCTTGTCGGGTCCCTTGCAAGTTGCTGACGTATGTCCACAGTTCAGACACCTGCAGAAATTGATGGGGATTATCCACATTTGTACCCTGCATTCTATCCATCAAATTTGATTTTCTCATTGCTAAGGAGTTTCCTCTTATATTGCTCGGCGACTTCCACCACAGCAAGTTTTTGGCCCCAAACATTTACAAAGGTAATACCTATTCGGGCATTGGTTACCTCTGGATATTCACGCTTTATGGCCTCCTCTCCTTAGACCTTTTCTGTGAGGCAGCCAAGATCTCGGATTTCTAAAGAGCACATAGGCATTAGACTAGAAACGAGAGACCTTGATCGCTTCGCAGAACGTACTGTTGCTAGTTGTCTTCCGGCCTAGTTCGACGAAGACTCCGCCACCCTTCGTTTTCCATATGGAAGATACTCCTTTGTCTTCGGGTTTCATCCTGTACTGGATTTCACTAAGGAGTTCCGAAAATGTCTTGCCTTTCATCGGCTTAATCAGCAGACCCGACGGTCTTGTTCTTCTTTGTTTCCTTGTATTTTCTGTTACTGGCTTCTGGCTTGTAGTCTTGTCATTGATGGAACATAGCAACGGTAGGTGGATAATAATAATAATAATAGGTGGATACACCGATTATTTTCGCTCTCCTAATAACTCTATTAAGAATCTTCATTGATTCTTCTATTGCTGGATTTCAGCGTATCTATACCGCCCTTTTTATCGAACCCAGATCCCACTGTGGAGATATTCATACTGTCTGCAAGCGAATTTTTCCTCGAGTATGACAAATCAGGTCCTGGGCTGTTTGGCTTGATTCAGGTTAAGCTGTAAAAGCCTTATTTGCGCATATTATTGATTGCGTTCCTATACACCAGACATGTGAAGATTTGTTTGTCGTCTCTACAGACTGACTAAGTGATTCTAGCACGGATGAAGGAAGACCTCATCGACGAAGTTCTGACCACAGGCTTGACCAGAGGGGGTGGAAAAGTCGAGATTCTCTTTAGGTCCGGGGTTTTCTTCGGGACCAGGAGTAGTAATGTCAATGAAAAAAAAAAGGATAATAGGGGGCCAGCATAATTTTCGCCCCGGGCTCAGTTTTCCTGCATAATTTTCACACTTGGATCTGACCGGTTTCCTCTCTGAGTTTAAAAGCCTATTTCTCCTGTTGTTCAAGAAAGGCTCTGACAGCACCAACATGGAGTGCATTTGGAATGCTCCACGGAGGGGGGGGGGAGACGAGCGGAGTCTCCCAAGATTCCATTTTGTTACCGAGGTCATACACACGTTCAATGGATGATCTAATCTTTCCTCAAACAACTCGGTTACAATCATGTCATCTGTTTGCTCACAACCTGAGTCATGGATCTTGGTTGAATGACTCTGAATTTGGTGGAGGCAAATACAGTCCAATGTTCTCGGTCTGGTGGGTCATCAGAATCTTCCTGTTTGCAATAATTGGCAGAGCACCAAAGTTGATGAAGGGTTGATCAATTTGTATATCTAGGAATCGTTGCTTTCGCCCGCTGGTGTGTTGATAAGATGGCAGAAATGGCAGTGAGTAGGTCAAATATTACAGAAAGTGACAACTATAATGCGGGCTATTCCCTGAATGGAGCTTCATGGCATAGAAGATTAAAGAAAGTTGAAGCACATTGCCAGGAACCAACAACGGAATTCAGAAATCAGAATTCAGGGAAAAGAAAATATTTAAGTATTCTTGACCCCTAGTTCCGTAATAAGAGCTACATAAAATTAGAAGGTCGAAAAAGTCGGGAAATCCGGAATAAGGGATAATGGGTTTGTGTGTTGAAGTAGCTAAATGTAGTGATAAGCAAGGATTGAACTAAGGTTTATTCAATGCAATAAGGTTTATTCAAGGAAACAACTACGCATAACTTCTAATTCTCCAATGCAGCATATTGAATAAAGAGAGTGCACACAAAAATGTAGAGTAAGAAAAACCTTTTCAAATGCCTCCAATCTTTACTTCGACTGAACCTTCCTCAACAGGGAATACAACGAATACGAGTATTTGAGCACCTGAAAAAAAAAACAGTTTTTCAAACTCAAAATATCTGAATTATCTTCAGAGGAATATCTGTCTTACCACCATAAAATTCTCCATTCCAAGAAAAATGATCCCTCCCACTGTGATGAGAATCGGATACTGGAGGCGTTGCATAAATATAATAATCATCCTTTTCAACGGCTGCGATAGTCCTATCCAGTCTGCTGAGTACATTTTTAGATTCAAGGCTTGACTCGCAATTCGGACGTTGTAGGCGGTGAAACAAGGTAGAAAAACCTGCAGGAATATCGCCGAAGCAAATGACAGTAACTTGAGAAACATTTTGGGGTCGTCAAGAGGTGACAGTAGGGATAACTGAAAGATCAATCCACAAACAATAATTCCGGCTAAGCACATTTGAAAGAATGTCACAAACGAGAACATGTTTTGCAGTCTTAAAGATAGCCTGAAATAAATAGTGGAAATAGTGAGGTTTACCAGAGGTTCGGATTGGAAGATCAACTACTCACTTCAGTAAATGTTTGTGTCGCCTAACGCAGTTGACGAACTCTTTTCGTATTAAGGCTTCATTTCCATTCGAAGGTTGCGATAACTTTCTAAGGTTCTCTAGCCTCCAGCCAAGGGCATCAATTTGGCCGGTCAGTACGGTAAGAAAGCATGGCAAAAGTGCATCACTCGATTGGTTCACCAGGGAGCCATGAATTATGCAGAAAGTTTGGTATACACATGATGCGTAAAACATCCTCGGTCCATCTCGCCAGTCTGGATAATAAATCGGATAAGGAACTTTCGGATCAGAGGACATCATCGTTACTAACGCACTCAATCCCGCTGTTAGAAATAACCAGAACCAAATATATGTCAGCTTCTTTCCGTATTTGTTGGCCCGTTTTACAATCATGAGCTCCTTGTAGCTATCCACCTGTGAATCGTCCGAATTGAGCAGATTGAAGAACTCCTGGACCTCATGCCTCCTCACATACAAGTTGGACAATTTCGTCCAATATCCCAGCATGGTCAGAGATATTGGCATGCTCCACATCAGGTTCTCCAAATCACGAACTCCTGGCAGCATCAAATTAACGTTGATTGCGAAAGTCAAGGCCCCGAAAATCTGCGCAATGAACGCATATAGTTTGTACTGGAATGTTGAGGATGGAGTAACCCAGGATCCGAGAAAGTACAAAGTTTTGATTGTGAATTTTGCAGATGCCACAAAATCAACTCGCTCCATTGGCAATGTGGTTGCTTCGTATGAAGGGTCCATAGTTGTTCTTAATTTTACACAAACAGTAGCACGATTGTCGCCTGTTGACTACCCCGAGCAGATCAAAGGACATTCAATTTATACCTAGGAAGTGGTGCTCTGGCATTTTCCCTTCATCTATTATTCAGAGAGCCATGTAATCGCTTCAAATCATTGAAATTTCAATATACGCAATTGAGGAATTAATTTCAGGCGTGGGGTGGAAAATGCAAGCACGTGGTCCCAGAAATACTATATCAATGAAATGGGAGACGCATCATTGAACTTTCATTAATTTTAAAAGCATTAGGATTAGAATGATTGAGTAATTATTCAGGGAAGGCTTTTATTAAATATTTTGCAGGTCACAGACCCAGTTATTTATAAAAACATGATTTCAGATATTTCAGGTATTATATACATTGACACAACCCGACACAACAAAAAAAATTGTTCGTCATCTGCATAATCGACCAGGCGTGTGGAGACGCGGCAAGCCTTCTATGTATTGGTGGACGAAGGAATTTGCAGAGCTCCGGACGGAGTGTCATAAACTACGCCCCTTGAGGTAATATCTAAACAACCGGGAGGAGGCACACAATCACAAAGTACAGATCATCCAAAAAGAGACTCCGTAGCACAATAAACAGCAGCAAAGCTCGCTGCTGGCACGACTTGGTCAACGACCCATGGGGTCTCAATTACAAACTGGTAACCCGAAAAATCGGACCTTGCCAAAACCCTGTGATGAACTGTATTATACGGGCACTATTCCCTGGTCACTCCGTACGGGATGATGAAACTTGAAAGAGACAGTCCTCTCTATCAAAAACAAGAAGGTGCCAGGACCCGATGGCATCTCAGCAGAGATATACAGACTAGTGCTGTAACGTCTGCCAGACCTACTGCTCGGCGCATTCAACGCTTGACTAAAAGAGGGGATTTTCCCTTCTCGTTGGAAGGTGACTAGAGTTGCGGTGATCACTAAAGGGAAAGGCGACCCTGAGTTGCCGTCTGCATATCGACCACTTTGTATGCTACTTCCGCTCCGCTATCTTGGGGCTTCATCCTATAACAGATTTTGCTGAGAAATTCCGCCTTTCGTCGGGTGGCGGCGGTCTGTTCTTCCTTCGTCTTCACACCTTTTCTTTTGGTGTTCCATCCTTCGTGCCCACCTTAATTTTAGGCAGAGGGTTTTCTGATGGCGCGGCCTATTGTTGCTTCTTGCCCTCCTTCTCCTTCTTCTTTTTAGACATGGACAGTACCTAAGTGAAGCCTCTTTCATATACCCCTTCCTCTTTTCGGTTTTTACCAGCTCCCTCTACAATGGACTTTCTGCCATTCATTTGGCGTTTGCGGTATTTTCAGCGGGGGATGCGGTTGTTTCTGCTTTTCGCGCATCTTCTATTAACTCTGTGTCCGCCTGTAATACGAAATTATGTCCAACAGCTCCTCCTGCTCTACCAGCCTGTTTTTCACCCCTCTGCTTATTTTTTTCTTGAGGAACGTCTGATAAGCCTTTCCTCTTCGGCTTTCGCAAGAATAGTCGACAGCGCTGGCACTCGATATATATTCGAAACCATCTGGTCAGTTTTAATAGTTACTATCGCGGCAACAGCATTGCATGATACAGTCTCGGTTGCCGTCTCCATCGTAGGTGCCGCATGCCGAGGTCTCGTTGGGCATTTCAGCTCTTTCTGCGTCCTTCGCTAGGGGGTGGGGCGAGCGTCGTACTATCGTGCTGCGTACAAGCAGCCCATTCATTCTCCATTCCCATTATTTCTTCATTTTTATTTTCTTTATTCGCTATTTAAGTTTTTACCAGCACAACGTGTGCAAGGGAACAAGCCGCAATAGCCAGGAGCGGGTATGCCCTCGGGGACAAGGCCCCTACCTCAGTTCCACGAGGCCCCACCTCCGCTTAGCTGATCTCGTAATTCACGGACGGTCACGGTCTACAAATATCGGTTCAATCCACACTATCCGACCAGGGGCCCGAAGGGGCTGGCTGGAATACACGCCACAACTACAACCTTGGCAGAGCTAGCCTCACATCATCCCATCGACGACGACAAGGAGGACAGCTCCGGAAACTCCCGGCGTGTATCGGTTATTCGCAGTTAGTAGAGAGAGTTTTGACCTTAAGTCGTCTAATGGTGAATGAAAAGAATTCCCTGATTGGAAAGCTCCATAAGGCAGGACAACGGGAAGGAAAGCCCGAAGTAATAGTAATGGAACGGTTCCAGGCTAGTTTTCTGATGGCGAGGAAGTGTTCGGTTGAAAGTGGACTGGAGTGGAGTGGAGCCGAAGCTGGAGATAAGCACCGACTCAATTTGTATCTTAGAATCCCTACATCGATACCGGTATATTCCGAGGTGGCAGCTACATCTTACCCAGCACCTTCAGCCGCATTAACACCATCAGCTACATCTTATCTTATGTTTCTTATGTCGCAGCGATAGCAGCAACGCCTAATCGTACAGTTGCCCCGTTTTGCGACAATGATGCCACTTTTTTCCATACCATATCTCCAGCCAGCTGCATCGAGAAATGGGGCAGCTGTGTGGAAATAAGGTCGGCTCAAAGCTGTGAAAATCCTTATGGCTGCAGCGACTTCCAGAGAGCACCTGCGCTATTTTGGCCTGCGTGAACTCGAGGTCCGCCACTGTCGATAAAATCCACGAAGTGTACGCGTTCGCCGTGGTTGCGGAAATTTCTAGGAACATACGACAAGAACTCGAGGACCTTAGACAAATGACGAACAAGTCCTAGCCGTCGATGCTTCAGGCAGAGCGGTAGGCGCCGCTCTTTAGCAACAGGCGAACCAAACCTTGCAACCGTTGAGCTTCCTTTCTAAACGACTCGACCCAGCATAACGTAACTACTGCGCCTACGATCGTAAGCTACTTGCAACGTACCTCTCTGTTAAATATTTCCATTTCTCCCTTGAAGCTAGGCCGTTCACTCTGTTCACGGACCACAAGCCCCTTGCTTTCGGGCTTAAACAAAAAAACCCAACACAACGTCTCCTCGCCAACTTCGGCAACTGAGCGTCATCTGCAAGTTTACTTCCAACATCCAACATGTGTCTGGAAAAGACAAAGTCGTTGCAGACGTTTTATCAAGGGACCTTGGCCACTTACTCCGGTCGATTTTTGCAAGGAAGTACTTCACGCAGTACACGATCTTGCGCACCCAGGTATCAGGACGACGAACCGGTTAGACATCGGAAAATACTTCTGGTCATTAATGAACAAGGACGTAAACTTTCAGGCCAGAGAGTGTAACAGAGAGAGTGTACAAGCATGTAAAACAAGAAATAGGCGTATTCCCTCAATGGCCTAAGCGCTTCCACTTCAACATCGTTGACTCTTTGCGAGACTCGCACGAGTATTGCCTCACAATCATTGACAAGTTTACACGGTGACCTGAAACAATACGTCTAACTGACATTACTGTACAATCGCGTGCCGAAGCCCTCTGTCGAGAATGGATCCTGAGCTTTGTTGTACGAGCCGGAATCATCACGGACCAGGGAATGCAGTTTGAGTCTATTCTTTTCTCGGAATTAGGCAAGCTCCTGGGTTCCAAAGGGTACAGAACAACTGCCTATAACCCCCAGTCCAATGGGATGTTGAAACGTTGGCACTGGGCGCTGAAGGTCGCCTCAATGGTTCGCAGAGATCTGTCATAGTCGCAGTCCTTGCCTTTCGTCCTCCACGACCTCCGCACAGCCCGCCGAGAGGAGTTCACAGCCAGCCCTGCGGAGATCTGCTGCTCCTTTCCCGACCATTTATTGAATATCAATGAGGTGTTAAGCGACTCGAACATGCAGCGTCTGCTCAAGGATGCGGTTTTGAAACTGCGACCAACTCTGCCTTCCCGACATACAACGCCGGTAGTCGACACCCCCAGAGATCTCCAGACATGCTCTCAGGTCCTTATTGGGATGGATGTTTTTCGAAGGCACCTCCCATATGAGGGCCCCTTTAAAGTCCTGGGGCGCCAAGAACACTCTTTAAAGCTCGGGTGTCGGCACCTTGTCAAGACTAAAACCTTTTGCCGAACCGGGGGACGCTCCAAAAAAGCATTCGTGAAGCCTCAGCTGCGCCTGATAACACCATTGGTCATTGGTGAAAAGTTTGATGCGGTAGCATACCGGAACACCCAGAACATGTGATGTTTCACTACCCAAGATTTGCAAGGGAGAGAAGAAACCTAAATCAAGTATTGGGCAGGAGCGTGAGCCCGGAGAACTTAGTTGTGGAGATGCTGAGGAACAAAGAAGGAGGAAACCCGAAGGGAGGAGAAGGACGAGTGCCTAAAGGCAAACCTACCCCGCGAAGTGATATCTAAATGGGGCTGGAGCTGGGAAGACCGGGATGGTTTTTAGTGGGTGCTAATCCCACACGCGCCTGCTATAGCCCCGGTGTTTGAATGGCGGAGCTGGGGTGGACGCGTCTTTCCCAATTCGTGTACGAAAAAAAATATATTCTTCTAGTGAATATCGTTGTTTCGCTGTGTCGTTTTTAAAATGAATGCGTGTCTATGCAGGACTGATTTACTTCGGTCAAAGTCGACCAATCTACTCAGATTCCACTATCCTAGGCTCCCAATTCGCCAACCGACCATGCACTCCGAGTCGAGTACTTCTAATTTAGAAACCCTCGATTTTTCTTGGATTTGATAGCAACACACCCCCAGTATATCCCCCTGACAGTTTGAAGTCCTGCTGCTGAGAAATCCCAACGACCATTTTACTGGAGACGTAAGGGTATGGAGATTCGTCATGCAATAAGCTTGGTAATGCTCTCTCTACCAAGGGACTGTCAACGGCTGAACATTGCCTCTCCGATTGGTCGGCCTGCTAATTTTCCTCTATGTACCCATGGAAAAGAGGGTGACTTTGAACGTGTTGCCCAGACAATTCAATGTGTTTCTGCATTGCCCCTCTAGCCTGAATACAAACCCTTAATGGTGACTTGGCCGTCTGTAAGGAAGTTAAGTCCATCTGCAAAGTGCATCCAACGGTCATATCCGAAGAGAACAAGATCGCGGAGAAGCTGAGATCCTTGCAAGGTGCAGCAGGAAAATCGCCCACGATTCAGTCGGTGAAGGAATTTCAACCCAGTCATTCCTCAGTATCGAATGTAGTTGGTGCAAATCACGCAACAGTTCCGCGGTCTGAGGACCATAAGGCCCCGTCAACAGATGGCTTGACCTTATTGCTCCTCCTTCGGAGGCTACCAGGACGTTTACAAGTTCAGTTGGGGGTGACGGGGAGAATCAGAATCCAAACGACCGAAACAAACCAATGAAGAATGGCATCGATTCAGCTATGGAGTTGGTCCTATTCACGCCAGCTCGGAAGATCTTCCGTTTTGGAATCGATAGTACCGGCTAAGACCCAGTCCACCAGTCCCAGGAATCCCTTTATTTAGTGGGGGTATAATGCAAGCCGTTTAAAAGTTTATTCAACTCGGTGTACGATGGTTCAGAAATCGGATATGCAGAGCGTTTGATGAGCAAATTGAAGGGGATGTAAAACGTGTAATAGACCATTTCGGGGCATATGGCGAGAATTACTCGCAAACACGGACTTTTCTGGACCGTCGGTATAGTAATCACCGAGCCTTAATAGAGAAGGATATCCAGGCGTTAATTGACCTCCCTCAAATCGTTCAGGAGGACTCAAAAAGGCTGGGACGGGCACTGGATATGATGCTGTCTGCGGTCCAGAACTTACGGAAAGCAGGGTTCAATTCTGACGAAGGAGTTCTACTCATTCCGTTCGTCCTAACAAGGAAGATGGGTGAGGCGACCCGAAGGGAGTTTGACTCATCATTACGAGACCCTAAAATGCCCGTCACAATAAGTGACATTGATCAACTTTTGGAGACTAGATATGTGGTCATGCCTCCAGGCATAGCTAAATCAGAAGATTCGAACAATAAGAAGAAAATTCAAAAATAGATAACTTTTCTCGTCAATTCGGTTGGGGGGGGAGGGGGGGTCAAAGGTGTCAAGAGCTTCCTGTGCATAGGGAAGCATATTACTGTTCAAACAACACAACTATATAATAATTAGTAAGTTTCTGCACTGCCCCTCTAGCCTGAAAACAAGCCTTTAATGGTAGCTTGGCTGTCGGTCATGATAACTACACCACGCTTAGGACTTGAACCTTGCAATAGCACCTTTGCTAGGAGTACCTTAGCATATCCTGAAAAATCCAACGACTCCGCTACACCATACGCATCTGAGAATACTACGGCTCCGAATCCAAAAACCACCTTTGATCCGTCGGCAAGGAATACTGTGTGGTCACGCCGCACCAAATCGCTAGCCTTCCGCGGTGTTACCTCCACGGGTTCTCTCGTAAAACTCCCAGAACTTAACTATGTGGGACAGCATATTTAACATAAAGACTCCTGGGGAGAAGTTGCTAGAATATATTAGGGACATTCATCGAGTATGCCTGCAGAGCCCCAGTTGTCCAAAGAGTACATTGTCACAGCCGGGGTACCACAGGGATCGGTACTTGGTCCCCTGTTGTGGAATATCATGTATAATGGGGCGCTTACTCTTTCCGTCCCAGAGGGGACTACGATTGTCGGCTTTGCTGATGACCTAGCTGTGGTTGTTGCAGCAAAACACCAAGAAGATGTGGAGATTTACGCAACGGAAACAGTGAGAGCGGTAAAGTCCTGGCTGGAAAAGGCCGGGCTGACCTTGGCGGACGCGAAAACGGAAGCGGTCTTAATAACGAAACGCAGGAAAAATAACACTGTAAAAGTCGAGGTCGGTGGACATGGCTATCAAATACCTGGGGGTAATAATTGACACCAAATTGAGTTTTAGGGAACACCTAGAGTATGCATGCCAAAAGGCAGCCAGTGCCACCACGGCACTTGCAAAAATGTTGCCAAATATTGGTGGACCGAAACATTGCCGGAGGTTGGTGCTAGCCGGAGCGGTGAGCTCCATCCTGCTCTACTCGTCGCCTGTGGGGGCAGAGGCGCTTGCAAATTCTCAGAGACGGAAGCAGGTGAACTCGGTTTACCGGTGGATGGCTTTGAGGGTTTGCAGTGCTTTTAGAACCACATCAGATGAGGCAGTATTGGTGGTGGCAGGTATGATCCCGGTTGACATTCTGGCCAAAGAAATGAGTGTCCTGTACAATGCAAGACATATGGAGGGGCATGCACAGCGTAGAAATGCGGCAAGGTCAGAGGCACTTGATCTCTGGCAACGCAGATGGGACGAGTCTGCGAAAGGTCGGTGGACGCACAGGCTCATTCCCAACATTAGGGTGTGGCTTGAGCGAAAACATGGGGATACCAACTACCACATTACCCAGTTCCTCACGGGACACGGTGGTTGCTACAGGCAGTATCTGCACCGCTTTGGGTTGGATGATTCTCCGAACTGTCCCAGATGCGATGGCATACCGGAGGATCCAGAGCATGTGATGTTTCACTGCCCACGATTTGCGATGGAGAGAAGGAGCTTAAACCAGGTGCTGGGCAGGAGCGGGACCCCGGAGAGCTTGGTTACTGACATGCTGGAGTCCGAGGAGAAGTGGCTTGCGGTTAGCTCCGCAATCATCCAAATGCAGGAGGAGTTGCTGAAAGAACAAAGAAGGAGGAAAGCTGCAAATAGGAGAAGGATGAGTGCCTAAGAGCAAACCTACCCCGCGAAGTAATACCTCAATGGTGGTCCCGCGGGGCTGGGGCTGGAGAGACCGGGGGTGGTTTTTAGTGGGTGTGAATCCCACACGCGCCCGCTGCGGCGGACGTGTCTTTCTAAGATTTTCCACCTCCGTGTACGCACAAAAAAAAAAAAAGAGTACTCATAGAGTATTTATAAGTTCAGATATGATTATGACTTGGAGATTTTTAAGAAATGCTTTCCATATTCCTCGTGGTTACTCCGTCCTTGCCATTTAGGTCATGAGTGAAAGCTTTCATCGATAGAGTTCACGGCAATTCATGAATGAATGAGCAGTAATTGATCGGAAAGATTTAAATATAATTCAGATAAAGATATCCTAAAATACCTTCAGTTGTGTTTGAACTATTCCAAGGTGGATACTTATTTATAACTATCTAGTATCTTCTAAATTTGTTGAATCAGGAGAAAGTATGGAATCTCGTTCGTTTTCCTTTGTTCTTTTGCGAGTTATGCAACTGGCAGGATACACTCAATTGTATTACTGTCCCAGGAGACAGAAACTCTTTCGGAGTAATTTTCTGATAGTTTATTCGATAATCCTATGCGTGGTAATGGTGTCTTGGTTAATATATGCTGTCGTCGAAATCGAAGCCAGTTGGAGTTCCCCAGGGACCAATAGCATATTCAAGACAATGAAGTATCTTAATATTGTTGGTGGCGGAGCAGGACACATTAATTCTATTCTGCAATCCATGGTCCACCATGAAAAGCAGTTGATGCACTTTGGAAAAACGATTGAGGTCAATAAGTTGTTCAAACAAGTATTGAAAGTCAACGTTCGCTGGGAACAATTCCACAAGAGGATCGCAAGGGTAGCTGGAGGGATGCTTTTGACAAATCTTGCAGTTACGACTTACATTCTTGTGATAATCTTACACAACAAAGTCTTCAGCTACGTACATTACTGGCTCTTATACAGGCTTCTAAGCAATCTTTGTTCTTTGCGTTACTTCGAGACTTACGTAGTTATCAGTGCTTCTAAATGGATGTTCGACCAGCTTAACGAGTGCCTACAGGAGGTTAGCTTCCTCGCCAAAAGAGATACTGGCGCGAATGAACTAAAGAATCGAAAATTCGGATTGTATCTTATGGAGATGAACTACCAAAAACCCAACCACCAACAAAACGTTTATTTAAAGTTCAAAATATTCCGAAGTATCTATAATTTGCTCTGGGAATTAACCAAAATATTCAACGATATCTTCGGTCTGTCACTGTTAGTGAATATCGGGAGTGATTTTATATCTTTTCTGACTTTGACCTACTGGATGTTGACTGCAATGACAAGACTTTCGCCTGGACTCAAAGACTTTGCTCTCCTGTTTGCAGGCTTCACATGTCTAGTCCCATATCTACTCAATCTGATACTTATTTGTAGGATCTGTTATTTAACCGTTCAAAGTGTGAGTAAAAGATTCTTTTTGACTAATATATTTAACGAACTTTTATGCCAAAACTTGGATGGTACTATTCCAGGCAACCAGAACTGGACTCATGGTGCATAAAATTCCACACGATTCGGCCAATGAAAGTCATGTAACACAGGTAAGTGTGGTTGTAAATTGAAATTTATAAAAGCCATGCATTATATAGTGCAACTGTATCTCTAATTCCAGATTGAAGAGTTCTCACTACAACTCCTTCATCAAAGGATTGCATTTAATGCTTTGGGTTTTTTCAATATCGACTTGAACCTACTGTACACAGTACGTACCCGAAGTCTAGTATAAAATTGCATAAACAAAAAAGATATCATTCTAATCTTACTCAATTTCTGCTTTCAGATTGCTGGAACTACTACGACTTATTTAATAATTCTCATCCAGTTCTACTTGAATGCGGAAGCAGATTAGAACTGGACTGTGCTCTCTACCATCGTTGATCATTTAGATACTTCTGGTTACTGTATCTGTTGATTACCTTTAAATTCGCTTGGATTTGTACTGGAAAGATATTTTCAAGATTAGATGAAAATTTGCCTTGATAAGCTTAACATAAAGTGGTGTCATTCAATAATCCATAGTTCCAACATATTCTATCTTATAACCATATACCTATATAGTATATTGCGGATCAACCACACCTTCCACCCATCGCTCGCGTTTACCTGAAATGTCCTTTAGCTCTTCCTCACGACTTCCCGAGACGATCGCACTCGTCCTCGTCCTCTACCGCTCTGCGCCTTGGGGCGGCCCACTAGTCGGTCATCTTCCGAGAGTGGACTCCACTGGATGGCGTAGCCCTCAATGCAATTATCGCCACTCCTTAAAGTGTGACCTATTCACTGCCACTTCCGTCTTCCGATCACAGTGCATACAAGTGCCTGTGCGCCGACCAAATTCTTCGTTTGAGATAGTTTCAGACAAGCGCGATGACACCACACAAACAGGTTTTGACGAAAGCTTGGAGTTTTTGAGTAACAGTGGAGTTCACTTTCAATGTGCTACTCCCATATAGCAATACGGAAATAATACTAACATGGAACAGTCACAGACAATTTGATCTTGATGTTGACATAATTGCATTTCCAGATTTCAGATAGGGCGGCGAAAGCGAATGTAGAGCTGTTGATGCATCGGGAAACATCCAGTTCAATGCCACCATCCGCAGAAACCACACCTCCTAGATATACAAATTGATCGACCCTTTCCATGCTCTGCCCATTAATACAGATAGGGAGAGTGCGTTGACCCTTCAGATTGACAACCTTGATTTTGTTGGTGTTTATTTTCAATCCAACTTTGCTTGTCTCTCTTTTCAAATCAACAACCATTTAGCCAACGTCCATCACCCGATGAGAATGGTAAGAGAGCAAGCGGATAGCATCAGCGTAGTCGAGATGTTTGGGGAAAGATGTCATTGCCCATTGAATCCCTCCACGAACTCCGGAGAAGCAGCATGAAGCACGTCTATAATATCGGTGATAGGATGCAACCTTGCCAACTCCGACAAATCCTCCGAATTTTTCTTGTTAAGAACCTGAAGTCTCCAAGGAATACATGAGAACTGGCAAAATCATTGCTTGTACAATAAGAGCTTTGACCCTATGGTGAGACGTTTGGGTTCGATTGGCTGCCAACAACCGTGCGCGGATTTCATCATCGTAGATGTTATCGTTGTGATTTTCGACCCTAGATAGGTGAAATTTTCAACTTGTCTCAAAGCTGTAGGCTCCTATTTTTATTCTTCCCGTTTGATCAGTGCGGTTTGATGTTGTTGGTTGGTTGGTTTTTGGTGCTGACACTGCCACCATATATTTTGTCTTGCCTTCATTGATGTGCCGCTTGCTCGATCTGGATGAAGGTAGTTTGTACGTCTCGGATCGTTCTTCCGATGATGTTGATATCGTCAGCATAGGCCAGTAGTTGGGTGGACTTAGAGAGGGTCGTTCCTCTTGCAGTTACCTCAGCATCACGGATCACTTTCTCGAGGGCCAGGTTAAAGAGGACGCATGATAGCGCATCCCTTTGTCGTAGACCGTTGTTGATGTCGAATGGTCTTGCGAGTGATCCTGCTACTTTTATCTGGCCTCGCACAATGGTCAGGGTCACCCTAATTAGTCTTATTAATTTCGTCGGGATACCGAATTCTCTCATGGTCGTGTACAGTTTTACCCTGGCTATGCTATCATTGGCGGCTTTAAAGTCGGTGAAAAGATGGTGTAACTGATGTCCATATTCCAACAGTTTTTCCATCGCTTGCCGCAGAGAGAAAATCTGATCTGTGGCTGATTTGCCTGGAGTGAAGCCTCTTTGGTATGGGCCAATGATGTTCTGGGCGTATGGGGCTATCCGGCCTAGCAAGATAGTGGAGAATATCTTATAGATGGTACTCAGCAACGTGATACCTCTGTAATTTTTATGTACGGGACAGACAATGGCTCGTTACCAGTCGTCAGGCATTGATTGGTTGTTCCACACCTTGAGCATCAGTTGATGAACTGCTTGGTTTAGTTGGTCGCCTCCATATTTAACGAATCCGGCCGTAATTCTATCGACTCCTGACGAGTTATGGTTGTTAAGGCGGTGGATCGCACTTACTTTTTCTTCTATACTTGGTGGTGGCAGCATGTTCCCGTCATGGCGGTGTTCAATCAGCACGTGGTTAATTTGGTTGAAAGTGGTCCCGTCTGGAGAAACCCATTGTTGCTTGTGGTGCGCTTTCCGCGCAAATCAGGTATTTCCAACAACCATTTCGCGCGATACTGCTAACTGAATAATCGGCAGTTCGTTATAATTGGTATCCCTATATAAGCTGTGGGAGCCGACGTATCGCCTGAATGCGGGCTCCTTCCCTCCTTGACAGTTGAAATCTGCAAGTATGATTTTCATATCATACTTGGGACAGGCTTCTAGGGTCCACTCAATTCGTAGAAGGTATCCTTCCCAACACTCTGTAGGGACGTGAACGTTTATGAGGCTTATATTTCTAAACTTGCCTCGCAAACGCAGAGTGCATAGCCGTTCGCTTATATTTTCAAAGCCGATAACAGCAGGTTTCATTTTTTGGCTGACTAAGAAACCTACTCCGAGCACATGGTTTACTGGATGGGCGCTAGAGTATATGGTGTAGCAACTCTTCTCCAGGAAACCGGTCCCTGTCCAATGCATTTCCCGCAACGCTGTTACTGTTGCCTTATATTGGGACAGAGTATCGGCGTTCGGTCTGTACAGGGAGCGCACGTTCCATGAGAAAATGCGCAAATCGTTATTCCGTTGTTGTTGCCGGGTTCGTCGTTCTAAAGTTTATTTTGTCCGAGACTCCTTCTGCGGCTTGGTAAGATCGGTTTTCCGTGTAAGGTTGTCTACCCAACCCCCAACCTGGAGGACCAGTTAGTACAATTTGTCCCGTTTTTAGGTGCGGGAGACTTGCCTTCATCCTTCTCCGCCTGTATCATCATCATCAACGGCGCAACAACCGGTATCCGGTCTAGGCCTGCCTTAATAAGGAACTCCAGACATCCCGGTTTTGCGCCGAGGTCCACCAATTCGATATCCCTAAAAGCTGTCTGGCATCCTGGCCCACGCCATCGCTCCATCTTAGGCAGGGTCTGCCTCGTCTTCTTTTTCTACCATAGATACTGCCCTTATAGACTTTCCGGGTGGGATCATCTTCATCCATACGGATTAAGTGACCCGCCCACCGTAACCTATTGAGCCGGATTTTATCCACAACCGGACGGTCATGGTATCGCTCATAGATTTCGTCATTGTGTAGGCTACGGAATCGTCCATCCTCATGTAGGGGGCCAAAAATTCTTCGGAGGATTCTTCTCTCGAACGCAGCCAAGAGTTCGCAATATTTCTTGCTAAGAACCCAAGTTTCCGAGGAATACATGAGGACTGGCAAGATCATAGTCTTGTACAGTAAGAGCTTTGACCCTATGGTGAGACGTTTCGAGCGGAACAGTCTTTGTAAGCTGAAATAGGCTCTGTTGGCTGACAACAACCTTGCGCGGATTTCATCATCGTAGTTGTTATCGGTTGTGATTTTCGACCCTAGATAGGAGAAATTGTCAACGGTCTCTCCGCCTGCAGCTTTTCGTTAAGAAAGAGCTCCGAGCGGTCACCACGTGGAGGTGGAGATAAGGTTTGGTAGTAGAGCTGTTGGTGTTGGTTCAGCAGGCGTTTCCCAGGTTTTATGCTCCATCGTGGGTACCAATCCACGTTTCGCCCTGGGACCTACTACCCTTTGACCACCTCCCCGAACTCGTAGCGTTAAAATTCTTGCATTTCCTGAATCTGGGCGCCATCCCCATTCGAACGAGGCATCACCCGTGGAAATCGGACGGTTTCGCATTTTTGACCATTTTTCCCACCCGGGGGTCGTGGAAATTTTCATTTCTCTTCGATTTCCAGGAGCCCCTGGGCGGCGCATTTCTCGCAATATCTGGCCTCCCCGAACTCGTAGCGTTAAAACCCTTGCATTTCCTAAATCTGGGCGCCATCCCCTTTGAGACGAGGCATCGCCCGTAAAACCATTTTGACCATTTTTCCCACCCGGGGGTCGTGGAAATTTTCATTTTTCGTAGATTTCCAGGAGCCCCCTGGGCGGCGCATTTCCCCCGATATCTCGCCTCCCCGAAATCGTAGCGTTAAAATTCTTGCGTTTCCTGAATTTGGGCGCCATTCCCTTTCGAACGAGGCATCGCCCGTGGAAATCGGACGATTTCGTATTTTTGACCATTTTTCCTAATCGGGGGTCGCGGAAATTTTCAATTTTCTTCGATTTTTAATAGCGTCATCCTCCGTATTCATTTCAGGGACCTACAAAGTGTTCCTTTCTGATGTTTTACGATGCGCCTTCTGACTATTCAAGGAGCTGCGTTTCATAGTAATTGCGTTGAAACTTGAAGATTTAATTGCAATCTTTTATTCGATATTGATTACTAAACTTTGTTTTAAACCGGATATACTATAGATAATATGATGGAAACTCAAAGTCAGCAAGAAAGGATGTGCAGATCATCAGAGATAGGGTCACAAATCACGATCCAGCTCTAGTCCCTTTGTGCGCCCAAGTAAAATTGGATGAGAATTATTAGATAAGTCGCAGTTGCTCCGGCAATCTGAAAGGGAAAATTTAAATAGAAGCAAGTTAGTATCTTTTTCCTGGAAGAGATTTTATATTAAATTACGGATAAATGAAGAATATTACGCACAGTGTAGAGCAGGTTCAGGTCGATATTGAAGAAACCGAAGGCACTAAATGCAATCCTTTGATGGAGGAGTTGTAGTGAGAACTCTTCAATCTGGAATTTGAAATTGAGTTTCATGATGGAATCTGTATTACATAAGAGATTTTAATGTATCTAAATTGAGAATAGCCAGTAGGATACCTACTTGTGTTATATGGCTTTCATTGCCGGAGTCGTGTGGAATTTTATGGATCAAAAGTGCAGTTCTGCTTGCCTGGAAATCACCCGGAGTTAACATAAAAATTTGTACATTAGTCAAAGGATTCTTGCACTCACACTTTGTACGGTTAAATAGCAGATCCGACAGATGAGTATCAGATTGAGTAAATGCGGCACCAAACATATCATCCCTCCAAACAGAATAATAACGTTTAAAAGTCCAGCTGAAAACCTTGTCATAATAGTCAAAATCCAGTAGCTCAAAGATACAAAAGATACACAATCACTTGCGATATTCACTAACAAGGATAACCCAAAAATATCGTTGAATATTTTGCTTAATTCCCAGAGCAAATTATAGATACTTCTCAATATTTTGAATCTGAAATAAACGCTGTGTTGGTGGCTCTGTTTTTGGTAGGTCATCTCCGTGAGATACAATCCAAATTTTCGATTCTTTATTTCATAGGCGTCCATATTTTTTCTGCCCACGAAACTAAGCTCCTGCAGACACTCATTGACGTGGTCGAACATCCATTTGAAAGCGCTAACAACCATGTAAGTCTCGAAATAGCGCATGCCACAAAAGTTGTATAGAATCCTGTACAGGAGCCAGTAATGTACGTAGTTATACCACTTTTTATACAAAGCTGTCGCCAGGATGTAAACCGTAACTGCAAAATTCGTTAGAAACATTCCTCTAGCCACTCTTCCGATCCTCTTTCGAAAATGTTCCCAGGGGATATCAACCTTCAATACTTGCTTGAACAATTTATCGACCTCCATCGTTTTCCGGAAGTGTACTAGGTGCTTGCCACGATGGATTATGGATTGCACAATAGAATTAATGTATCCTGCTCCTCCACCAATAAGGTTAATATACTCGATAGTCTCCAACACGCTATTGATCCCTAGAGAACTCCAATGAGCTTCGATTTGGATCAAAGCATATGTCACCCATGTTGTCACTAATATGCACAGAACTATTGAATAAAGTACCAGAAATTTGCTGCGAAACAGTTCCTGTTTCTTCGGACAATAGTGCAGTTGGGTGTATCCTACCAGTTGCATAAATCGCAAATAGACAAACGAAAGTGAAGGAGACCCCATACTTCCTTATGATTCAATAAATTTAAAGAGTTCCAGATATAAATGGGTATCCACCTCAGAATAGTTCAAAAGCAACTGAAGGATTTTTATTGTATCTTAACCAGAATTATATTTAAATCCTTCTAATCTATTATTACTCCTTCATTTATGACTTGCCATGAACTCTGTCCATGGAAGCTTCCACTCACGGCTTAAATGTCAATGAGGAAGTGGAAATCACGTGGAAGATGAAAAGCATTTCTTTAAATACAAATCATCGCCAGCCCTCAATTTATAAATACTCTATGAACACTCCACCCACGTATGATCTTTTCTAGGAAAAAAATGTTGGTATTGGGTTCGTAGCGAATTGATTTCATACATAAAGACATAAAGGGGTTTTGTTAATTATTTCCATAAATTCTATGCACGATCTAGGAAGGTATGGCCCAGCCTTCTATACAAATCAATCAATCTCTTTTTCGTGTCAGTGTATCTAGGGCAGCGCCTTAATCTAGCCATGATCCACCCCCTCCACCATTCACATCGCGCCTCAAGAGTGAAGCATAGTTAGTTAGTTTAGTTAACTGGGGGGAGCCGTAGCTGCGAGCACTCAGGCCATTGTTAGGCCCATTGTACTATCCCCGTAAGTTGCCTATTCAATGGCTTCCCGCCTACGGTGTTCGCAGGCTTTAGCGAATCTTAGAACATTCTCCAGAGGCAGAGAGTGAACAGATTCTTCATTGAAGAAAACCTTGCCAAGGTGTCTTCGTCTGAGATCTGAGGATGCCGGGCAGCTGTATAAAAAGTGCAGGGTCGTCTCCTCCTCTTCCTCACATTGGCTGCACACATCAAAAGCCCTACTAGGGTTTTCATGTCCCGCTTCTTAAGGGACAACAAAAATGCCGCTCTAGTGGCCCTAGGCTCCTTCACAAGGATTTTCACTTGCCGGCAAGAGTCCAAATTTCTCCACTCGCTTGCGTGAATCCTTGCAATTTCACCCTTCAAAGTAGACTTGACAGTAGATGGTCGGATTCCAAAAGCTGGTTCTGGTCCCACCATTGTGGATCCAGACCCTCGGCGAGCCAGTCTGTCAGCCTCCTTATTACAGGCGATGTTAGAGTGTTCCGGCACCCACATCATGAATGTTTTGTTCAGTCGGCCAAGTTTCAGCAGCACCTGATAACCACTCCACACTAACTGGCTTGATATGTTGTTGCCATTTAGTGCTGATAATGCCGCCCGACTGTCGGAACAGATTCGAATGGTGCGACCCCTCCATTTTTGTCGCAGACATTCTTCTGCTGCCAATGAAATGGCATATATCTCCGCCTGGAATATGGTCGTCATTTTTCCGAGGGGTCGGGCCAGTTCTATAATCGGATTCTCCGAGAACACCCCTGCGCCCGATCCATCCTCCATGACTGACCCGTCGGTGAAGATTATTAGGTCTCTAATCTGAAAAGACTCATGGCCACTTGTCGACCATTCTTCTCTTTCGGTGATTATGACAGTATATGTCTTTTCAAAGACGAATCTGGAAACCATATGATCGGTCGGCATCAGGGCTATCGGATGTTTTTCAAGGAATTTCCAGATAGACGCATGACCGTTTGATTGGCCACCTTCCCACGCCCAATGATATCGAACCTATATGCGTCATTGGCCGCTTTCCGTTTCACCTCCAAGTGCTAAGGTGGGTAGCGTATAGCTGCCCCACCTGACATTCCTAGTGAACATAACTAGTCCAGTCTTCCTAGCGTTCACCGTGACTCCATTGCGGAGGCACCAGCTGTGGATTACATGCAGAGTTGCATTCAAGCGGTCACATACTGTGTCCGCAAACTTGCCAGTAATTATTGCGGCTAGGTCGTCCGCAAATGCTTGCGAGAAGACTTTTTTGTCCTCCAGGAGCCACAGCAAGGTATCCATGACCAAGAGCCATAGCAGTGGAGAGAGAACCCCTCCCTGTGGGCAGCCCCTGAGACATCCTGCCTCAATAGACTTCTGGCCGACCGATATGTGGATTTTTCTCAACTCTAGCATGTGAAGGATCCAACTGATTAGCAGCGGTTCGATTCCATGCTGTCTTGCCGCATCATAAATTGCCGCGAATGAGGCATAATTGAAGGCACCTTCCATGTCCATGACTGCACCTAAGGCGTATTCTTTTTCGGACATCGCCTTTTCAATTTTTGCCGTAAGTTCATGGAGTGCTGTCGCCTATGGTGAAGTGGCCACTTAGGAATGTGTGTATCTCTTATGAACCGATCTACTAGTCTTTCTAGTCCTTTTAGCAGAAAGGACGTTAGGCTGATCGGTCGAAAACTTTTTGCGTCTGTGTAGGTCGGTTTTCTTGGTTTGGGAATGAACAACACCTTCACATCCCGCCATTTATCATAATTGGAATATAAGCGTGTGCAAGGCATGCACGATATATATTCCGAATGTGTAGACCCAGGGCATCCATTCCTTCTATTACTAGCGCAGGGATGATGCTATCCGGACCAGTAGACTTGTATCTATGAAACGAGTTAAATGTCCATTTCACCCGCTCCAGTGATACTACTTTGCATGGCAGATTCCAGTCTCTCGGTTGAGGGCTGTATGTACCTGTTGGCCCCGAGATTAGATTTTGGATGCTGCCTGGGAAGTGTACTTCAAGCAAATGATTTGCCGTTTCTTCATCGCTTTCTGTGTACTTCCCATTCTGTAAACGTAGATAACCCAGTTTCTGGCTACGTTCTTTGACCAGAATCCGCTTCAGCTTTGAGATTGCCTCAAGAGAGTTAGGCTCTTCGCAAAAGCGTCTCCAATATGATCGTTTAGCCGATCTTATGCTCTTCTTTAGAGCCTTCTGTGCCGCTTTATAGCGAGAGTGAAGCATATCAAGGAGACATAATTGTGGCGACGAGCACCACCTATCAGCGTAACTGATTTCCGCCCAACACACGATCTCCAAACCATCCCTTTTCCGGCGGCCCTATCGTCATCATCGGGTAAGCTTCGACGTGTCTTTTACCTCGGATGTCGCCTACGTGTCGATATCGCCCATATGTTCTTCTTCTCGCTCAAGCAAGGAACAGGGACACAGACGCGGCGACTAGCAAAGGCCCCTCCGGAATATACTAGCGTAACTCTTTGTAATAAATAAAACTAATACATTGTAGGTGCAAGGTGGCCCCACACTACCCCACCCCAAGCTGATAATGGGTTTAACTGATAAAACCCGACTCCTGGCCCATCAACTTTAGAGGCGCAGATCAAATCTCACGCACCGTGCAACTTTCTTCTCCTAGACCTCAGCCCCGGGGACAAAAGGCTTTAGCCTGGACACGGAGACGTTCTCCCCCCTGTTCAACATTTCACAAGGGCCCTCATATGGTGGTTGCAAGGACTTTCGGGAAGCATCCACGCGAACCAAGATGTGTGTGCATACGTCCAGGTCCTTGGGGGTGTTAGCTTTCATTGCAGAATGACGGAATGACGAGGGTCCGCGGTGTCCCGGAGCAAGCGCAAAAGCTCAGTGATGGAAAGGGCTGATCTGGGGAGTCTCAAATTGTCCCCGTATACTAACTCGGCGAAGCTGGCGGTAAACTCCTCAGGATGGGCTTGCGACCACGAAGAGTCATCGTATGCCATTATGGGGCTTTCAGAGTCCTATGCCAGCGTTCCAGCATCCCATTGGATTGCGGGTGGTATGCAATGGTCCGATGGCGTTTGAAGCTTAGGAGTTTGCCTAGCTCCGAAAACATGTGTGCTTAGTGATTTTACACTTCTGACATGCGATGCACTCTCTTGCCCAGGAGTTAACATCCTCATTCATTGATGGCAAGAAATATTTGTTTGTGACCAGCCGATTAGTTGTCTGAATGCGCATAATCGTGTACTGCATGGAATACTTCCTTGCAAAAAGCGGTCGGAATACATGGCTTAGGTCCCCTTTTCAGAGGTCTCGCAGAGTATTTTGGAGGTTGAACCGAAGAGGGGAAACTTTGCTCAAGAAACGACGATAAAAGTTTAACGCGCCCAAAAGCTTTTGCAGATTCTTGAACATTTTAGGTTGTAGGAAGTCTATGATTGCCTGGACCATGTCTGCATTCGGTTGAATTCACTCAAGAGAAATCATGTCGTCTAGAAACTTCACCTGCTGCTGAAATTTCCACTTTCCAACATTAAGCATAAGACCAGCATCAAGGAGACGTAAAACCTGCATTCGAGATGTTCCAAATGTTCAGATTCTAAAGAAGAGGCGACCAGAACATCATCCAAATACACAAAATAAATGTTAAGGTTTCGCAGGACAGAGTGGATGAATCTCTGAATAGTTTGCGTTGCATTGCCCCTCCCAAAAGGCATCCTTGTGAACTCGTGGATTCCGAAGGGTGAACATATTGCCGTTTTCGGAATATCTTCTGGAGCTACAGGGATTTGATGGTGTGCCGTGGTTAAGTTCAAGGTCGTGAAAATACGGCATTAGCGAGGTTCTGCGCAGAGTCGTGAATGAGTGGTATGGGATAGCGGTCTAGACTGGGCTGTGCATTAATCTGTAATCCCCACTTGGTCTTTAGTCGCCCTTGGACTTTGGGATTATATGCATTAGAGAAGACCAGCAGCTACCCCGTGGATTTTATCCGCGGTGTTTGCCAACACCTCCAAAGATCCGGAGTTCGCACAGGCCAAGATGGCCTGGGTAAAGTGAGCCCCATCAGCAAATGATTCACCTTTGCTGACGCCAAAACGGTGACACTCGTACCGTGACTGCGACCACGGGGGGTGCGAAGGCGGCGGAGGCGTTTGCTGCGCTGTTATGAAACAACAATTGCGAAACTATACGGATTACTTGGAGAAAAAATGCAGAGTTGTCCAAGCCCCTCAAGGAGCGAAAAACGCAAAAACTTAATCACGACCAAACGGAACTCTCCCTCGGAGCGATTGGGTCAAGATGCGGGCGAGCAACGCGCTGAAATAGAGTAAAAGACCTTCTGACCAAGTGATAATTTTCAATGGCACATAACCACGCCTTCTGGTCTCTTCGAATTTCCATTCATGAGCTTTGATTTCAAAAACACCGCGCAAACGTTCCAGCGTTTATCGACAGCATCCTCCGTGGTCTCCATTTTGCCTACGCATATATCGACGGTTGTCCGGCTAGCTGAGTGGTTAGAGCACAAGGCTGTCGTACGGAAGGTTGCGGTTCAAATATCACTGGTGACAGTGGCATTTGCATCATGAATTGACGTCGGATACCAGTCGACTCAGCTGTGAATGAGTACCTAAGTCAAATCAGGGATACTATAATCCTGTAGTGTACCGTTACGGTCTTGAATGAAGTGCTCTAACACACTTCAAGGCCCTGATCCAATTGGATTGTTGTGCCAACGATTATTATTATTATGATATATCGACAACATGCTCAACGCTTGACCGAACGAAGACTAACACCGCGAGCATCTTAAGCAGCTGTTCGAGCGATTGCAGCAATATGGCGTAGTCGTCAATCTGATGAAATGTAAGTTTGGTAAATCGAAGGTCCAATTTCTCGGCTATTAACTATCCCAAGCCGAAAGCGGCAAAGGATTTGGATGCGGAATTCCGCGGCGACTCAAGTTCCATTAATTAATCTGCTGAACAGCAATATTAAGGGCACAACAGCAGCTGACTGGACCACAATATATCTAATAGGCATTACCCACACTTAGTGGTCCCAGACTTACGAATGTCTTGGGGTAGATTATCCATACACATTATAGGTCCTAAAATCTAGCAGTATCTACTAGTGGTTTAGTGCCTATAATGTGTGGAGATAAGCTTCCTCAACATATTCGGAAGTCCATGATCATCGAATGTGGGTACTACCTAGATGTACTGTGGACTGGATACCGGAGCCAGCTGAGTTTTCGCTCAACTTAAAGACACTTATGCAGAAGCGTCACTCTTAGTGCACCCTCGCCACATTATATCTAATAGCTAGTACCCACACTAAAATGCGCCGACTTGGAAATGCATTGCGGAAGATTGATTGAACGAAAAATTATGTACCATGGACTCTGTCCGATTTGTACATTTTTGTATTTTGAATCGAAAAAAAGAGAAATTTCTGAATGAAAAAAAGCCATTTGAATGGCGCCCAAACTCTATTTAGAAGCTGCCGATACAATAGTTTCATTCAAAAGTTGAAAATTTAAAGTGTACGTTTTATTGTTTACTTCAGTGCAAATAAAAGGTAAACAAAGGTCACACAACAAAACGTGAGTGTTGAGAGGTAATGGAAGCGGGAATTTTATTTGAAAAGGTTTAGTTTATCTCGAATTAATTGCGATTCTATTGGAAAATTATTGGAAATGCGATCAGTTTGTGTATAAAAAGCGGCACTAATGCCATGCTCACCCATGTAGCCAAAAGCAGTTTCACGTATTCATCTATGGTAGGTAGGTATCAGTGGCCGCTCCGAGGAGCCCAATTAGCGCTTTTGTGCGTCGTTTTGATGCCACAAACTCCTTAGACCGTGACTGTTATGGGAGCAGGAAGCAGAGTCCAGCCGGCTCGGATCTTCAGAGCCAGCCCGTAGCATTCACGAAGGAAAGCAGCTCTCCCACCCTGCAGCTAGAAATCTCTCTGAGGTCCCCAAAGAATGGTTTACCCAGTGTCCGCAGCCTGACTCTAGCCAGAGCTGGGCAATCGCAGAAAAAGTGCATGAGGGTTTCCCTTCCTCCTCCGCAGCTTCGGCAATGCGAGTTGTAGGGTATGCCGAGCCTAGCGACATGGTTCCCTATGGGCCAGTGCCCCGTGCAGACCGCCGTAATCTTGAATGCATTTGCACGCGTCTGGCACAGGAGTTCTCGTGATCGGGCTATGCTATAAGCGGGCCAAATTCTCCTTGACTTGGCACAGCTTGCCTTCGCCATCTCAGGCCCGCGTCTCTGCACTGCCCCACCAGCCGGGAAGATGTCGTCGTTGAGTACAAGGCCTTGATGGCCGCTTGGCTGTCGGTCAGAATGGCTATGACCATACGACTTGGATACACCATGTATATTCGAGAAAACCCCCCGCCGACTCCATAGGCCATCTTTGATCCGTCCGTAAAGAATACTGTGTCATAGTCTTGCAACACGCCACCGGTCTTCCACTTTGCCCTGGTTGGAAGGTCCACAGCAAAGTTTCTCGTGAAGTTCAGCTTGCGTGTGACATAGTCCGTGGGGGATGCCCAGATTTCCCGAGATATTTCATCTGTGGCCCTAGGACTTCGCTGTCCAGCATCCGAACTCACTTAGTCTGACGGCACTGCATGCTGCAACGTATTTAATGTGGAAGTCCAAGGGGAGGAGATGCAGGAGTACATTGAGAGCAACTGCCGGGCAGGACTGCAGAGCCCCAGTATCACCTGCACACACGGTTCTTTCAATCCTATTAAGCTTCGTTCTATTGTATTTCTTCTTCAAAGCCTGCCACCATACAATAGAGTTGTACGTCAGGATCGGACGCACTACAGCAGTGTACATCCAGAGAACCATCCCCGGCCGGAGACTCCATTTCTTTGCAAAGGTTCTCTTACAGGTATAGAAGTCTATACAGGCCTTCTTAACCCTCAGTTCTATGTTCAACCTCCAATTTAGCTTAGGATCCAGGATTACACCCAGATACTTTACATTAGAGGAAAGAACCAATCTTTGCTCATTCAGCCGTGGTAGGTGGAATTTAGGTATCCTTGCCTTGGTGGTGAATAGCATCAATTGCGTTTTGGTTGGGTTTACGCCAAGTCCGCATCTTGTGGCCCAACGGCACACTTTTCGCAACGCTCCTTCCATGATGTCGCTCATAATGGACGGAAACATCCCTGATACTAATATCACCAAGTCGCGGCATACTACACCACCTGCACCCCACTGCTGTCCAATATTCGTAAAATTTTGCTCCATTACTATTAACCAGAGCACCGAAGAGATGGCGCCACCCTGGGGCACGCCTCTGTTCACAACTCTGGTCCAGTGGTCGCCTATCAGATCTGACTGGATTATCCTGATACTTAGCGTGGATATAATCCTATGCGTAAGATACCTCTCCAATCCAATACAGGTCGAGGGTTCCTTGATGGCGTTGGTGCTAACGTTGTTGAAAGCTCCCTCTGTCTATCCAAGAATACAGCTACTGCTTTACTGCAGTGATCGCTCAACGTGCCAATTGCCTCGTGGAGAGCTGTCCATAATCGTCCTTAAGTAGTTGTCCAGAACGCGCTCAGGTGTCTTCAGCACGAAACAGGTCCTCTGGGCCTAGAGATTTATATGCGGAGAAGCTGTTTATATCCCAGCCGATCTTAACCTCGGTAATTACTCATTTGATAGTCTCGCACAACTGGGGTGGCCGCAAACCCTCCAAGCAAGATTCAGACTCCTCCTTGCTGACGGGAAAGTGCGTTTGAATCAGCAGCCCCAAGGTTTCGCTAGAAGATTCCGTCAAGGAACCTTATGTTCCTTGGATAAAATCTTACTGTGCCTCGTGGATTCACTGGTGCTTTCGATGTTCTGACAATAGTCCAACTAAGGCTGGTCAGAATAGGGAATGGAGTCAGTTTATCGATTTGTTCAAGGCCGTGATACATAACAATCGGTCCTAGGGAAACATTCAGAAATTACAGTATCTGCTAGGATATTTATAAGGAGCCGCGAAGGAAGCGGTTTCCAAGCTTTAATTGAGTAGTGCAAACTACGAGGCGGCGTTGACTATTCTGGAGGAACGGTTTGCCAACACCCGCCAAGCAGTTATTGAATATCTGGATGCGATCATCGATATTAAAAGGTTGGATTACAGGTCTGCGAATGACGTGATGTCAATGTACACTACAATCCGCAACTGTCTCGCTGGATTACGTAACCTGGGATTCGCGACTCAGGATTGGAGCCTTATGGTGACCCGCATCATCATGCGGGAGTTCGATAACGAGACCCTACCCTACCCTGAAGAAAGGTGTCGGCTCGCAAAGCTGGAGAAGTTGTGTCGAAATTGCTTAGCACATGCTGACACTAGGAAGTGCAACAGCAGAACGTCTGGCCTCGAGTGCAACAAAAGTCATCATACACTACTGCACTTCAAGAAGGACGTGAGTGCGAACATGGCTAAAGATCAAGAAGTTTCCGGAGTTCTGTTGGCTGCAGCTCTAGTAAAGGCGTTTAGCGTTACTGGAAAGTCCACGGTCTTGCGCGCTCTAGTTGATCTTGGATCCCACACATCCTTCATCTCCCTGAAAGCCGCTAACAAACTGGGCCTAGAAAAAACCAAAACGCTTGCCTCAATTAGCGGAATTGGCGGTGTACACGCAGCAACCATTCGGAAGGTATTCCAAGGAATTTCCAATCCAATTTCAGGCTACTCGTGGAGGCCCACATAATGGACTTATTGACGTCCTTGCTTCCAAACGAAGGATCGATTTTCTATAAACCGAAGTGGACCTCTAGCCTTCAACGTTAAATCAGGGATCTATCTAGGAGCAGAGATCTTCGAAGAGATTATTAGACTGGGATTGAAGAAGGGCAGACTGTTGTTAGCTCAGGAAACGAAGCTAGGCTGGATCCTGTTTGGCAAAGTACCGCTTCGCAAAGGCGCTCCAACATTTCTTCGACTTTGACGATACGATAAAGTTATATTATGTGAGTTATGTGTTATGAATGTGAAGTTAATTATGGGGTTGCATGAGTTCATACAAGATTCAACAATGGCCACCCTTGGTCTGATATGGAACCCCAAGAAGGACGCTTAAAACTGTTGAAGCATAACCCTTCAAGAAAGATGACAAAGCGATGTCTTCTATCAAGTATTGCAGGGATTTTTGACCCCTTCAATGGCTCGCATCAGTGACGATTTCGGCCAAGGTCTTGATACACAAAATTTGGCGGTCAGGAATTGGTTGGGATGAAATTCCCTCGGATGAGATTTTGACTCAATGGAAGCAGCTTTAGGAGGAACTACCGGTTTTGGAAACTATCCGAATTACCCGATGGATCTATTATTCTATGGGTCATCATTGCGAGCTGCTGCAACAGTGGCAGAGTCTTTTTGTTGTACTTAGTAGGGCACGAAACTTTAAAGGCGATATCGAATGCCTTTTCCAGAGCCTCGACCTTTGACTCCAGTTCATCTGTCGTGCCAATCTTTCCAATTTGCGCGTTGAAGAGTTTGTTCTTAACTACTTGGTCAAAGTTTCTCCAGTCGATCCTCTTGGGGTCTCTGAAGGGTTTGGAGACCTCTGCGGAGAGATCAAGAGTGGAAAGAATCCAACTGTGATCTGAGAAGGATCTTTGGTCAGACACTCTCCAGTTCTCCACCTTAAGAATTCCATTGTCGGTTATTAGGGGGATATCAAGAGCCTCGTCCCAACCGTCACAGGTCTCCGAGCTGGGGAAATGGAAGGCTGGTGCACTGTCCCTGTTATAGACCGATAGCTTTGAAGTAATAATAAAATCAAAGAATGGCTCACCCCTCTCGTTGATTTCCGAGCTACTCCAAAGCGTGTGCCTTGCATTGGCGTCCCAGGTCTTCTTTGTTGCTACGGTGTTCGTCAGATGTTGTAGTTCTTCTGACGGAGCTGATCGGTCGTGAGCCATGTCAGCCTAGGAAATATACACGTTCTCTGCCCCCGCTTGGTCCAGTTTGACCACGACTAGGTCGCTGACACTCAGGACCGCACACAGAAAAGCGTGCAGACTCTTCCTCATGAGGATACATGCTCTAGGTCTGTCCTGATCAGCGTCTCCTGTGCCGTGGAATAAATTAAAATATTTGCTTTGGAGCCCTTTAATGGCCTCCGACCCAAGACTTCTGTATTAGTGCGATGTCGATGTCTTCCTCTAGAAGGAAGACAAGCAGATTAGCGGAGGCGCACTTCGAGTGCTGCAGATTTATCTGCGTTACCCTCAGCATTATCTGCTTGCGTGGGGGGTTTGTTACTCCCCGTCGGAGCGTCGATCCTCATCTCCTCTAACAGCTCGTTGTCTATTATCATGAACACCACTCAAGGCTGTCCACAGGGTGGAGTACTATCGCCGCTGATGTGGAGTATGGTAGTGGATGAACTCCTGGACGTGTTAACTAATACTGGAATACAAGTTCAGGGCTACGCGGACGACATTGTTCTAATCTGTAGGGGCAAATATGAAGATACCCTATGTGATAGAATCCAAACTGGATTAAGGGTTACTAGTGCCTGGTGCAGGAAGGTGGGACTGCGGATCAACCCAACCAAAACCACCATAGTACCATACACTAGGAGGCGTAAGCTGGATCACCTGAAAGCCATAACATTACATGATATGGAGGTGAAACGAGAAACAGAGGTCAAATACTTGGGAATCACGCTAGACCAAAAAATACTCTGGAAGACACATGTCGGAAACACTTGTGGGAAAGCCACGAGGGCTGTGATGACTTGCAGTTGCCCATAGCAGACAAAAATATGGTTTTAGCCCGAAGATACTACTTTGGATATATACTGCAATAGTAAGGCCAATGATTACCTATGGAGCGGTAATTTGGGCAGAAAGAACCCAACTCAGCACACAAGCCAGGGAATTACATAAGCTCCAAAGGCTGGCTTGCGTGTGTATCAGTGGGGCAATGAGGACATGCCCAACGGCATTCCTGGAGGTCCTTCTGGGATTAACCCCTCTCCATCTGCACATACAGATGCAGGCAAGGAGATCAATATTCAGGATGGCCGGTAGTATGAGTGAGGCGGGGAGCTGCCTAAATCGAAGGAAGATTGATATCCTTTCTAGGCGGTATCCCGAATTACTGATACCGAGGGACAACATGACAACGAGGTTTCACTTCGATAAGGAGTTTGAAACACGTTGGAGTAACAAGGCAAACTGGGAGAGCGTGACTGCGACATACGACTTAAACCAGCAACTGATTACTTGGTACACTGACGGATCCCTCACAGCAGAGGGAGCGGGTGCCGGTGTCATTGGTCCAAGGAAAATGTACTTTGAGCCAATCGGCAGGTACACTAGCATATTCCAGGCGGAAATTTACGCCATAGGACAAATGTGCCTCCTTTAATCTGCAAAGGAACTACAGGGGGCAAAACATAGCTATTCTCACCGATAGCCAAGCAGCGACCAAGGCACTTAGGTCCAACCAGGTGAACTCTAAACTAGTATGGGAATGCCTTGAGAGACTAAATACACTCGGCTCGTTCAACAAGGTCTGGATACTTTGGGTTCCAGGCCATGTTAGGTTGGAAGGCAATGAGGCAGCGGATGAACTAGCCGAGAAGGGAGCAGGCATGCCTTTACACGGGCCAGAACCCTTCTGTGGAATCGGAAACGGTTTCATGGCTATGAATCTAAGAAACGAAGAGAAACGGTTGAGGGAACTATATTGGGCGGGCCTACCAGGGATGGAGCAGTCCAGAGTGCTTATTGGGGGATGCGAACCCATGCTTACAAAGGATTGCTTAAACCTCACCAAAAAGAACCTCAGAATCATAGTGGGAATTCTCACTGGTCATTGTCGGCTCAACTGCCACCTAGGGAAGCTAGGGATATCTACGGACACTACCTGCAGGTTTTGTGAGGAGGAGGACGAAACCTCTATGCACGTCCTGGGGCAGTGTCCGGCACTTGTGCAAAGTGGGTCGATACATCTGGGAAAACACTTAATACCAGATGCAAAGCTGAAACATCTTTTTTTTTTTTTTGTGCGTACACGGAGGTGGAAAATCTTAGAAAGACACGTCCGCCGCCCGAACGTGGGATTCACGGGCGCGTGTGGGATTCACACCCACTAAAAACCACCCCCGGTCTCTCCAGCCCCAGCCCCGCGGGACCACCATTGAGGTATTACTTCGCGGGGTAGGTTTGCTCTTAGGCACTCATTCTTCTCCTATTTGCAGCTTTCCTCCTTCTTTGTTCTTTCAGCAACTCCTCCTGCATTTGGATGATTGCGGAGCTAACCGCAAGCCACTTCTCCTCGGACTCCAGCATCTCAGTAACCAAGCTCTCCGGGGTCCCGCTCCTGCCCAGCACCTGGTTTAAGCTCCTTCTCTCCATCGCAAATCGTGGGCAGTGAAACATCACATGCTCTGGATCCTCCGGTATGCCATCGCATCTGGGACAGTTCGGAAAATCATCCAACCCAAAGCGGTGCAGATACTGCCTGTAGCAACCACCGTGTCCCGTGAGGAACTGGGTAATGTGGTAGTTGGTATCCCCATGTTTTCGCTCAAGCCACACCCTAATGTTGGGAATGAGCCTGTGCGTCCACCGACCTTTCGCAGACTCGTCCCATCTGCGTTGCCAGAGATCAAGCGACTCTGACCTTGCCACATTTCTACGCTGTGCATGCCCCTCCATATGTCTTGCATTGTACAGGACACACTGCCACCACCAATACTGCGTCATCTGATGTGGTTCTAAAAGCACTGCAAACCCTCAAAGCCATCCGCCGGTAAACCGAGTTCACCTGCTTCCGTCTCTGAGAGTCTGCAAGCGCCTCTGCCCACACAGGCGACGAGTAGACCAGGATGGAGCGCATCACTCCGGCTAGCACCAACCTCCGGCAATGTTTCGGCCCACCAATATTTAGCAACATTTTTGCAAGTGCCGTGGTGGCACTGGCTGCCTTTTGGCATGCATACTCTAAGTGTTCCCTAAAACTCAATTTGGTGTCAATTATCACCCCCAGGTATTTGATAGCCGGCTTTGATACGACCGTATGTCCACCGACCTCCACTTTTACAGTGTTATTTTTCCTGCGTTTCGTTATTAAGACCGCTTCCGTTTTCCCGTCCGCCAAGGTCAGCCCGGCCTTTTCTAGCCAGGACTTTACCGCTCTCACTGTTTCTGTTGCGTAAACCTCCACATCTTCTGGGTGTTTTGCTGCAACAACCACAGCTAGGTCATCAGCAAAGCCGACAATCGTAGTCCCCTCTGGGACGGGAAGAGCAAGCACCCCATTATACATGATATTCCACAACAGGGGACCAAGTACCGATCCCTGTGGTACCCCGGCTGTGACAATGTACTCTTTGAGGCCCTCATCCGTCCCGTACCAGAGAGTCCTCTCTGAGAGGTAGTTTTCCACCAAATTCGCTAAATATCCGGGGACATCTATGTCAGCCAACGCCTGTTTAATTCTATTCCAGTTGGCCGAGTTGAATGCGTTTTTGGCATCCAACGCCACCACGGCACAGCCAGAAATCAGTGGTTGAGGTTGATTTGTATTAACCTCATCTGCGATTTGTGCTAAGGGCTCTCCTGTATTCCGGGCACCTGCTGCTGCCTGCAATGTGCCGATGGTCCACACCCTCCTTTCCTTTGCACAGTAGACAATTTGGGTCAGCTCCGCAGTCCTTGCTGATGTGGCCTTCCACTCCGCATCTCCTGCATTGCTTTGACCTATCATTTGGGTTAGTGCATGACTTCGCAATGTGACCAAAGCCAAGGCATCTAAAGCACCGTTTTAACGCCACCTGTTCCCTAAGGCGACACATTACCCAGCCTATTCTCACTCTCCCTGCTGCTAACAGTTTGAGTGCGTTCTCCACTGGTAGGCTGATGATGATGGTTTGTGTTCCCCCATAGGCTTTCCTTAGCGTTTTCACCACTGACTCTTGTAGTCCGGCAAGATCGAACTGTTTCTCCAACGCTTCGCGAACCTCCTCCTTCGTCGTGATTTCATCTATATCTTTGCAGATTATAGTGATCTCCGGCCTGCTAGCTCTTATGTCGGTTTCCTGCCCTAAAGTCTTCTCGATTTGGCTTAACAATTTGTCCGCGGTTACATCCTTGGATTTCTTAAGTTCCAACATAAGATCTCCCTTCTGGGGCCGTCTAATGCGGCTGACGTTGTCTCCCAAAGGGGGAAGCTGAAACATCTGGAAGTGGGGAACATACTAAAGTTCTTAACGGTTACAGGCCTGCTTGAGATACTATGATCAACAGGTACACTGTAACCAGTAAAAGGGGCACAATAGTTCTTCAAGGACGCGGTGCGACTTTCCCTTAACAGAATAATAACAGCTCGTTGGCGGCGTCGATTGAATCTAGGTCGTCGTCCGGTTTTGCAGAGCGGAACACTTTTACCTTTGCGTTCCTGACTCCGAACCGTACTTTATAGTCGACCTGTTCCAGTATAGTTTATACGGAGTAGAAAAGGTTGGCTTTTTGTTTGGGGTTCCTCCTCCTTGATAACAATCCAATCGCTTTCAAGCATAAAAGGAAATCTTTATTTAAGCTTGAGTGGTAATACATATATGTAATACACGTAATATCGTTGACACCGAAAATAAATTAGTGGAAATCAGGACCCAGCTCTAACCCCTCTGGGCGCTCAGGTAAAACTGGATGGAAATTATCAAATAAGTTGCGGTAGCTCCAATAATCTGGAAGGAAAAGTCGAAATAGGATCAAGGTGGCCAACTTTTCCCACAAAGATAATATTACGCACGGTGTAGAGTAGGTTCATGTCGATATTGAAGAAACCAAAAGCGCTGAAGGTAATCCTTTGATGAAGGAGTTGTAGTGAGAACTCTTCAATCTGTAATATGGAGTAGAGTTGCATCTCGCAGCAGCGCTTTAAACAATCTTAATTCATAGCCGCACTTACTTGCATTATATGGCTCTCATTAGTGGGGTCATGTGGAATTTTATGGACAAAAAGTGCAGTCCTGCTTGCCTGGAAAAACATCACCATCACCTGATATTAGAGTAAAAAAATCTTATTAGTCTACAAGTCCTTTTACTCACACTTTGAGTGGTCAGATAGCATATTCGGCATATGAGGATTAGATTGAGTAAATGCGGCACCAAACATATCAGGAAACCGAACAGCGCAACAACGTCCACGAGTGCCATTGAAAAGGTTGTCATAGTAGTTAGCATCCAGTAGGTCAAAGTCAAAAAAGATAGAAAATCACTTGCGATATTCACTAACAAGGATAACCCAAAAATATCGTTGAATACTTTGCTTAATTCCCATTGCAGATGATAGATATTTCGTAATATCTTAAATCTGAAATAAACGCTGTTTTTGTGGCTCTGTTTTTGGTAGTTCATCTCCGTAAGATACAATCCAAATTTTCGATTCTTTTTTTCATAGGCATCCATATGTTTTCCACCAAGAAAACTAAGCTCCTGAAGGCATTTATTTAGGTAGTCGAATGTCCATTTAAAGGCGCTGACAACCATGTAACTCTCGAAGTAACGTAACGAACAAAAATTGTATAGAATCCTGTATAAGAGCCAGTAACGTATGTAATAGTACCACTTCATATACAAAGCTATCATCAGGATGTAAGCCGTGGCTGCAAAGCTGGTTAAAAACATCCCCCCAGCTACGGTTCCGAGCCTCTTGCGTAATCGTTCCCAGGGAACATAAACTTTTAACACTTGCTTGAACAATTTGTTGATCTCCATTGTTTTCTTGAAATGTTTTAAGTGTTTGTCACAATGGATTATGGATTGCACAATAGAATTAATGTATCCTGCGCCACTTCCAATGAGGTTGATATACTCGATGGTTTCCATTACGCTATTGATCTCTAGAGAACGCCAATGAGCTTCGATATCAACCAAATTATATATCAACCATGTTATCACAACCATGCACAGAATTATTGAATAAACTACCAGAATATTACTCCGAACAAGATTCTGTCTCTTTGGACAGTAGTACAGTTGGGTGTATCCTACCAATTGCATAATTCGCAAATGAATAAAGGAAGCCGAACTGGGTTCCATACTTTTTCTTTCTGATTCAAAAAATTTAAAAAAAATCCAAATATTATAAATGTCCTTTAAGAATAGCTCACAACCAACTGAAGGTCTTTAAGGATATTTTATCTGAATTGCATTTAAATCATTTTGATCTATTATTATTCATTCATTTATGAACCCCCATTAATAACATTAGTGAAAGCTTTCTCTCATGGCTTAAATGACGATGACGAAGTAATCACGAGGAACATGAAAAGGATTTTGTTAAAAAAATTGCAAGTCATCACCAGACCTGAATTTACTCTCTCTTCTCTATGAACACTCTACCTTTTTCTAGTTTTCTAGGAAGGTTTCAATCATTTATTCCATTGACATCGAATCTATTTTATTCATAAAAACCGCGTCAACCCTTCAACCCCTTTTCCTTGCCCTATCGCCAGACCTGACCTCGGATGAATCATATCTCTTGACAGGACATATTTTGATTGCTCATACGTAGCCTCTGTCCTCAGGGATCGTCAACCACCTTTGATGGGTCACTTATAATACGGAGAGTGAAGCCCCCGAGGTGCCCGAGTAAGAAGCTCTGACCCCCTAGCTAGCAGCATACTTGTATCCTAGGTATAAGCCTTCAGAAAGCCTCTTATTGAAGAGCGAACCGCAAATGACCGGTATACGTCGGGACACACTAGGAGTCCCCGGGACCATCGACAGAGACCTGATATTGGGTAATGTACATTGAACCGGTATCAGTAGACCGCGTTGCCCCGCGCTAGCGCTGGTCCGTCCGTGAGTTCCGAGGTGAGCTAAGCGTAGGTCATGCCTCAGGGGTAAGGGCTGTATCCCCGAGGGTACAGCAGCTCCTGACTATTGCGACCCACTCCCTTCCACACGATGCGCTGGTGAAATTTCCATGGAGAATAATTATAATACAAAAAAATCGACGAAATATCAGTGAAGGAGGGGGCAGCACAAAAATGCTTCGCACACCACAGCGAAAGAAGCAACGAAGGCTGAAATGTCCGATGTCCGCCCAAAACAAAAAGAGGATGCCTTACTATGTGACCCGACTGAAGGTGCGGAAACGACAACTCCAATACCCTCTACTGTCCCTGTTCCGGAAAAAAGCCCAGTCAGAATCGTTAGTTCTGAGTAGGTAGATTCGGACACAAATCGAATGAAAGTGCAGTCGACCGTCTTACCTAGAGCCGAGGAGGAGAGGCTCGTCATGAAATGCGCGGCAGTGATGAAGCATATACGGTCAGTAACATTCCTCCAGAAGAACATTAGCAAAGGCGTCAAAAACGGGCTGATGGAAATAGATTAACTACTGTTCCCCATTTCTTCCTACAAGCCAACGTGGTGAGCGTGGAAAGCTGTACTGCCAGCTGAAAACACTGCAAACACCAAACGGATCACAGGTAGCCCACTGCAAAGCGAACTGGGGAAAAAAACGGAGAGAGAAAGACATGCCTAAAAGAGACTTTATTCAAGCAGTTTCCAGGTCCCAAAAAAAAAGGCGGGGAAGGATAAAAGGAAACAACCGGCTACGCTGCCAAAGACCCTTTTGTACAGTTACGTCTCTATAGTTTTACGTGGGTACCTGTTTCGGGGACTTAATCCCCCGGTCTGCTTATGACACAGATTGATTTTATGACCACGATCAAAGCAGCAAACTACGACGGTACCAGTCTATACCGAGTGCATGGCTCAGCATTCATACTAGTGGATGCAAGACCTACCTATAAATTTCTACCGAACTAAGGAGTACGGCCCCCAGGTTGAAACGGAACACCACGTCGAGGTCCGAAAGTCTCTGTTCACTTGAACGTAATCAACAACCCCCATGAAGCTCCCACAAGGGGGCCAACCGCAACAATCGAGCTGAACGCATATAAAACAGGAATTCTCCTGAAGTATGTGAATTCAGGGGCTATCCCGATTCCCATGGTACCAGTATACCCCTGGTAAGGTTTCGTGACCTATTGCCGCTTCCGATGAGTCGCCGTACAGACTCGGGTCTAATCGTCCTAATTAGGCCTTTGGAGCATTCGACTGCCGCATCACGGCTGGCAAACCATTGTGATACAGCGTCCCCCGTTGCCACCACCATGGAGGTTCTCCTCGGCCACTTGGTTTTGGTTCTGTCTTCCTCATCGTCACCTCTAAGCACCACCCGTCTGTACAAGGATAAGAAGGCTACAGACCAAAAGCCAGTAACAGAAAAGACGAGAAATCGAAGAAGGACTAGACCGTCGGTTCTGCTCATCAAGTCGACGGAAGGCAAGACATTTTTCGAAGTTCTTAGTGGAATCCACTACAAGATGAAACCCGAAAACAACGGAGCAAAAGTGTCTTCCATACGGAAAATGAAGTTGGACATCAGGAATGGGGCAGGCGACGATCGAGTGAGCAACAGAAGGAGCAAAAACCAGGGTAGCTAAGTGGTCTACTGGAAAACATGGAGAAATGAGTTACCACTTAACACAGTTCCTTACGGGACGCGGTGGATACAGGAAGTACTAGCATCGCTTAGGTTTGGATGGAGGGATTGAAAGAGGTAAGTTAAACGACGCTCTCAACTCTTTTATCGGACCCCATAATCTCGTAGAGGAGACGCTGAGGTTTGCAATACAGAAAACGCTGCAAGAACTGGAACGAACCCAAAAAGCGACTTAGTTGTGCCGGTGTTAACCAGAGCCCTCCTCGCGAAGTAATATTTCACGGTAGTCTCGCGGGGATTTGAGAGAAGAAGTGGGGATGGTTTTAGTGGATGAAAATTCCACACACTGCTACAACTTAGCGCAGCAGCATCTTTTTAAGATTTAAACCTCCACGCATAAAAAAGAGAGAAATCTACTCGACCTACTTAAAAGCCGTGGACCTCACGCAGCGAAGGCTCACCACCTGCTCCAAATAGAGGACGATTTGGCTCGCCTAAAACAAGACACGATCGCAAGTGCTCTTTTGCCAGACGCGTGCAAATGCCTACGGGAAACCATATCGCCAGAGTCAGCATATCCTACAATTCGCATTACCGAAGCTGCAGAGAAGAGAAACCTTGAGGCCTTCCTTCACGATTGTCCAACTCTTACCCTGTTGGTTGGGTTAGCCAGGGTGGACGTTCTTCCCGGACTACTCTTGGGACCGAGATAGGGATTCAATTTTAAGAATAAATAAACCGACGATAGGCGAAAAGGAGATGATGCCAGGCGCATCATCCGAGGACGAGCTACTAGCATCCAGCCAGGAGATAAAACTCGATGCCAGCCGTAGCAACGCTGTGTTAAAACCAATCGCAGGGACCTTCCGGAACGAGGCGGCAGATGGACTAGTGGTTTCCATCCTGGAATCCACCGCCATCAAACTGAGTGTAGCGAGTACCAAACATAGAACCCCTAACCCGAAACCTTTGGCATCGGGAGATCCCTCAAAAGTAAAGACCAACAAGAACGTCCGTCACTGGAAACCGACTAAGATGCGAAGGTCCACTGGTGTCCTGCTCAAGAGCCAGTATCGGAAGGCCATGCATATTCTCGCCAAGATTGCTAAGAACAAGGGGGGCGGTACTATCGACGAGCGGAATGAAAAAGACCATCCATTCCCTTTTTTCTCTCAGGTGGTCTATGAATTCCACGTTATAGCTTGCGAGGACAAATTTTCCAGGGACTTTCTTGGTTCGTGCGTTGCTAAGATCAGCGACGCCTGGAAGAGCGCAAAGCTCAATGTCATCCCTTACGAATATTTTTTCCGCAGCTTCGAGGACCTCCTTTTCAGTTACCATGGAAACTTCGGCGGTGTCTATCTCGACAATGTGAAGGTTAGCGGTACTCACATTCTGTTGGAAAAGATCCCTTATTATTCCAGTAAGCAGAGTAGGGCAAGAAATTGGTGAAGAGCGTTTGCCTTTGACTTTCGATATTATAGTCTTACAGGCGCCACCCCAGGAGTCCGTCTCAGCTTCCTCACACAGTTGCTTAAAATGTCCGCTTTTACTTTTTATTATGGCTACATATAATTTCTTCCCAGTGTTTCTGTATTCTTCATGTGGCTGCTCGTATCCAGATCGGTTTTTATTTCACTGACAGTCTGGGCGGAACGCTCAAGGTCACCCTCCTCTGGGTTCCCGGGCATAGGAACATAGAGGGTAATGAGTGTACTGGCGGTTTGGCCAGGCGGGGCTCTGCTCTTGGCAGCCCTTCGGCGAGTATAGTCGGTGTTTCACTGGCGGCTGTCAAGGGCGGAGTCAACTCGCACTACTTAGCATCCGCGGCCTTCAGATAGCCAAGGCTTACCAGCTGTGCCAAGTCAAGGATCCCTCAGGGATTGTCAACGATCCTTCATGGGTCGTTTATGATACGGGGAGTGGCGTCCTCGAGGTGCCCGAGCAAGTAGTTCTGACCCCCTAGCTGGCATAATACTTGCGTCCTAGGTAGTAGCCTCGAGAAAGTTTCTCGATGAAGAGCGAACTGCTAATGACCGATACACGCCGGGACACGCTGGGAGTCCCCGGAGCCGTCGACAACTCCCTGTCGACGTCGATGGGGTGATGTGAGCCTAGCTCTGCTAAGGTGGTAGTTGTGGCGTGTATCAGGATCCAGCCCCTTCGGGACCCTGGTCGGGTAGTATGCATTGAACCGGTGTTAGTAGACCGCGTTGCCCCGAGCGAGCGCTGATCCGTCCGTGAATTCCGGGATCAGCTAAGCGTAGGTCAGGCCTCAGGGGACTGGGGTAGGGGCTGTGTCCTCGAGGGTATACCCATTCCTGACTATTGCGGCCCGCTCCCTTGCACACGATGCGCTGGTAAACAACTCAAACGGAGAATAAAAACGAACGAAACGAGGAGATAGTGGAAATGGAGAGTGAGCTTGCTGCGTTTATTCGCAGCACGAAAATGCGCCGTTCGCCCCAGCGCTCAGCGAAGGACGCAACAAGGGCTGAGATACCCGACGAGACATCGGGAAGCGCAGACGGAGAGAAAGACTTGGAAAGTGATGCGGCACCTGCAATACAGATAGGAACCCAAACCATACCACACAGTGCTGTAATTGGGGAAAGAAGCACAGTGGAAACTGCCGAAACTAATAGAATGGTTTCGAATATAAGCCGAGTGAGAGGGCTATCGATTACTCTGGCGCAAGCAGAAAAGGAAAGACTTATTAAAAAATGCACGGCAGTTGTGAAGCACATGCGATCTTCGACGCTCCTTCAGAAAAACGTCGGTAAGAGGGTAAAAAACGGGCTAATGAAACTGGAAGAGCTCCTGGACAGGATTTCATACTATAGGCGAACATGGAAAGTAAGACAAAATCCGCAGGAAGCAGAAACAACCGCGTTTCTCGAGGAAAACACCACGAGTACCAAACGGATCGCTGACAGCCCATTGCAGAGCGAACTTGGTAAAAAACGAAAGGAGGAAGGGACATCTGAAGGAGACTTCACTCAGGTACTCTCCAGGGCTGAAAAGAAGAAGGCGAAGAGGATCAAAAGACAACAACACGTCGCGCCATCAGAAAAACCTCTGCCTAAAACTAAGGCCGACACGAAGGACGCAGTGCCAAAAGAAAAGGTGGGGAGACGAAGGAGGACTAGACCGTCAGCTTTGCTTATTAAGCCGACGGAAGGCAAGACTTTTGCGGAGTCGTCAGCGAAATCCGTTACAAAATCAAACCCGAAGACAACGGAGCGGAGGTGTCTTCCATACGTAAAACGAAGGGTGGTGGACTCTTAGTCGAACTAGGCCTGAAGACTATAAATAAAGTCACGTTCTGTGAAGCAGTCAAGGGGCTTCTAGGAGATAAAGCTTTGGTTTCTAGCCTGGAACCCACGTGTGCTTTAGAAATCCGAGACCTTGATTGTCTCACGGAAAAGAACGAGGTAGAAGAGGCCATCAAACGCGAATGTCCGGAGGTAACCAATGTCCGGATTGGTATCACCTCCGCAAACTCCCGAGGCCAAAAACTCACTGTGGTGGAAGTTGCCGAGCAATACGCGAGGAAGCATCTAAACAGCGGGAAAATAAGAATTGGTTGGGTAGTGTGTAGGATACGAATTCGGGCTGCCCCAACCAAATGTTACAGATGTTTGGATTATGGGCACACATCTGCAAACTGTCGGGGACCTGACAGAAGGGCAACATGCCGTAAATGCGGTCAGGCAGGCCATAAAGCGAACACCTGCAATGAAAAGGAAAGCTGCGTCCTAGGCAGGGACCGTGGCGCGACTGATGAGAGCATTGCGCACACTGCGGGATCGGGGCGGTGTCCAGTTTTCAGAGCAGAACTGGAAAGAGCTAGGATACGGTCAACATGATTCGCATCCTACAAATCAATATGCACCGGAGTGCAACCGCTCACGAGTTGCTAGCGCAGTTCGCTGCGGAGACCAAAGCTGATTTAGTACTTATCAGTGAGCAGTACCGAAACAAGGGCCCAGTTTCATGGCACCCAGACATATCAGTTACCGCTGCCATCTGAGTTCGGGACGCACCCTCCTGGGGGTTCTTGCCCAAGGCCGAGGGGGCGGCTTTGTCTGGATTCGGTGTTCAGGGATAACGTTTTTTAGTGTCTATCTTACGCCGAATGAGACGATGCCGGACTTTCGTCGCAGGCTGGAGGCTTTGGAGGACGCTATCTTAAGCACGAATGGGCGGATCCTGGTCGGGGGTGACTTCAATGCTAGGGCACTTGAATGGGGCATGCCTCACATAGATTCCAGAGGGAAACGAATTCTGGAAATGGCGGCGAGAACAGGACTGGTAGTTCTAAACACCGGATCCATCCGGAACGGAGACTCCGCAGCGCAATAAACAAGAGTAAAGCTCGGTGCTGGCAAGATCTGATCGACGAGGTGAATGGGGATCCGTGGGGACTCGGTTACAAACTTGTAACCCGAAAAATCGGGGCTCTGCGGAAACCCTGTTCACTTAAGGCCGAGCAGATGGACCACATTGTGAGGGCACTCTTCCCTGCACACCCCGTATGGGATGGTGACGTCGGCGCGGAGAGCGCAGAGGACTGTCCACTTTTCTCTGTAAAAGAGTTGGAACAGGCAGTCCTCTCTATGAAAAACAAGAAGGCGCCAGGACCCAATGGTATTCCGGTAGAGGTGTACAAACTGGTATTCCAACACCAGCCAGACCTACTGCTCGGCGCATTCAACGCTTGCCTGAAAGAGGGCATTTTCCCTGCTCGTTGGAAAGTTGCGAGGCTTGCGCTGATCCCTAAAAGGAAAGGCGATCCCGAACTGCCGTCTTCATACCGCCCACTATGTATGCTTGATACTGCTGGGAAAGTGCTCGAAAAGCTCATCAGAAGTAGACTCGCCGGAGATTTATCTCCTCGGCAGTTTGGTTTTAGGGCAGGGAGATCGGCAATTGATGCTGTCATGCAGGTCGTGGACGCCGTTCGACGAGCAGAGGCACATACCCGCCGAACTCGACGGGTGGTGCTCCTCGTAACGCTTGACGTCAAAAACGCCTTCAATTCCGTAAGATGGAACGACATTCTAGGCACACTAGACAATACCTTCAACGTGCCGAACTATCTCTTACGGATTTTGAGGGACTATCTGAGGAACCGCTCCCTGCTCTATGAAACACTAGAGGGTCAAAGGTGGATGGAGGTCATGTCGGGGGTAGCACAGGGATCCATCCTAGGGCCGGACCTCTGGAACGCTACCTATGACAGTCCGCTTAAACTCAACATGCCAGAAAAGTCGTGCCTGGTCGGCTACGCAAATGATGTCGCAGCGCTTGTTGCTGGACGCACTGTCGAACAGGCGGAAAGCAGACTCGGCATATTGATGCGACGGGCAAGCGGATGGATGACTACTCATGGTTTCAACCTTGCACTGGAAAAAACCGAAGTAGTCATCCTGACTAAAAAGAGAATTCCGACCCTGCGTCCCATATCGTTCGGCGAGTCAATAATCGAGTCAAAATCAGCGGTAAAGTACCTCGGGTTGACTCTTAACTCAAAGATGAGCTTTTCTGAGCAAATCCAAGCAGCAGCGAACAAGGCCGCGGCTGGAGTTTCGGCGTTAAGTAGGCTAATGGCAAACATTGGGGGTCCTACGTCTAGTAGGCGACGTCTTCTGATGAGCTCAACGCAGTCTGCCCTGCTCTGCGGCGCCGAGGTATGGGCTGGCGCTCTTAACAAGAAGGTATATCGTAGACACCTCGCGCAAGTGCAGAGACGGGGAGCTTTACGGGTGGCGTCTGCGTACCGCACAGTCTCTGAACCGGCTGTGATGGTGATCGCGGGAGTTATCCCCGTTACCCTTCTTGCTAGGGAGCGTCAGGCCATATACAAGCGCAAGGGAGATGAGCCAAGGGAGGTGGTTGCTCGCGAAGAACGGCAACACACTCTAGACGAGTGGCAGCTCTCGTGGCAAAATGAAACTAGAGGCAGATGGATTGCGCGGCTCATCGGCAACTTAGGTGCGTGGCTGAATCGGAAGCATGGTGAGACTGACTATTTCCTTACCTAATTTTTAAGTGGGCATGGAAGTTTTCAGTCTTACCTGCACAAGATTGGAAAGGCGCGTTCTCCGGATTGTGTGTTTTGCAATGGAGTTGTGGACGATGCCCACCACACTTTTTTTTCTTGTGGAAGGTGGGATGGGAGTTGTCAGCAGCTCTATTTAAAGACATGGGATCTCTCTCCAGACAACAATGTCGAAAAGATGCTGGGGACTGCTGACAGGTGGAACCGTGTTGCCCATTACATTCGGGCCCTTCTCGTTGCTAAGAAGATAGAACTCGACCGGTGGAGGAGCCGGATGGCAGGGGGTTCCTTGAACTGACAGTTCCCTTCCTCATCTCCTCTCCCGTTGGTGAAAGGAATTCGCTGATTTGAAGGCTCCGCAAAGCGGGAGAGTTCGGGGGCTGGCCCGAAGTAATGTGACAAACGGTTCCAGGCTAGCTCTCTGACGATGGGGAGGTGTTTAGTTGGTAGTCCGACAACGTACCGAATCGGGAGTCCAACACTGTGTGCGTACCCTAGCCCCCAAAAAAAAAAGGAGGATTTGGCTCGCTTATAACAAAATCCGATCACAAGAGCTTCTGTGCCAGACGCGGTGGTCTGGACCAGGTATTGACCCATAGGGGACCATGCCGCCAGGTTCGGCATACCCTACTAGCTACAAAGAAGGGGGGGAAACCCTCATGCACTTTCTTTGCGATTGTCCAGCCTTAGCTAGAGTCAGGCTACGGACATTGGGTAAACTTTTCTTTGGGGACTTCAGAGAGATTTCAAGCTGCAGAGTGCGGAAACCGTTTTCCTTTGTGAATGCTATGGGCTGGCTCTGAAGATCCGACCCAGCTGGACTCTCCCTTTCTGCTCTCATAACGGCAGTCACCTATAATCCAGCTCTAGCTAAAGATAGATTACGACCACTAGGTAAACCATTCTTTGAGGGAACGGGATAGAGAGAGAAGCAGAGTTAATTCACTTCGTGAAAGCTACGAGCTGTTCCCCTTGCTCTTACGACAACAGTAATAGTCTTAGGAGTTTGTGGCATCAAAAGGAAACACCAGAGCACTAATTGGGCTCCTTGGAAACGGCCACTTATACTTGACCTTAACTTCATTGGCCACTTTAACTGTAAAAAAATATATAGATAAGGCAAAAGTTTCATCAAGAAATGCTATTGATAATGGCTGAATGGTGCCTGGTCTTGAGTAGTATTTAATCAAGATTGAAGCTCAAAAATCCCATTAACCATGAGCATATTTATGTATGTGGATACCATATATTGGGAAAAGCTGAATTGCACAGTTCGAACCCATTTACCTTGCATAGAATCACATTGTCTCCCCGAAATGTTCATGTCCTAATCACAATCAATCTTGCTTGTAGAGATAGAATCTTATTTCAATGATTGAAGGTCCTTAAGTGCTAATTGATTTTCCTGAATATGTCGAGGGAACGTTCATATTTATGGAAGCTAAAATAGTCTCGATTGAATGTTGCTGGGTATACCACATGAATATCCTGTATCTGCAGTGACTGAAATAGTTGTGCTTGAATTGTTGAATAAAAAGGATTGTCATTGATATTATAGTAACGCAACGGAATCCTATAAAATGGATGGTTTTGGTTCGATTCCGAAAGTCTACGTGCGTCTCATGCAAATATTCGGATATACCCAACTAACCTCAAGGAATCGACAGCTTGTTCGCAGTAAATTTTTATTGGTTTATTCGTCGGTCCTGCTAATATCAACTGTATCCTGGCTGATTTATGCAGTCATACGGATGCAATATAAAACAAATCCCTTAGGAAGTAATCAGGTGGGGAGAATAATAGATTATGCCCAAATGGTTGGTATTGGAATAGCATACACGGTTACTATGGTAGAGACCATGGTGCATCATCGGAAGCAAAGAAGACAATTTGAAAAGCTCAAAGAAATCGATGGACTCTTCAAGAGTGTCCTGAAAGTCGACACTGGCTGGGCAACTAACGGCAAGGAAGTGGGGTTGACTTGTCTATTAATGTTCTCGGCATACTTTTTGTTTAGTTCCTATACTCTGGGGTTTAATTTGTATTTAAAGGAGTTCTCCACCATAGAATACTGGGCTTTGTATACCATTTTATCGAAACTCTGTGCACTACGTTATTTTGAGTTATACGCAATAGTGACCGCATTCAAATGGAGACTTACTAAACTGAACGAGTGTCTGCAAGGATTAAAACTTTCTACTAAGAAACTGATGGATCTTGATAACCCCAAGAAGCTCAAATTTGGTTTCTACCACACCGAGGTGTATCTGCAGAAGACAAATTTGGAGAGCGCTTCCCATCATCAACTGGACGTATTACGGCGCATCTACTACCATTTGTGGGACCTAAACAAAATCTTTAATCAATCCTTTGGATTATCCTTGTTAGTGAATATTGCAAATGACTTTATCCTGATGACTGCCAAATGTTGGGCTCTGATAACAATGCAAGCTACTGCGGTTGGATTGGTGGAATACTTGCGACTGTTGGCATTCATACTATCTCTGATCCCGCATGGTTTCAATATTATCCTGATTTGTCGAGCGTGTTTTTTAGCTGCTCAAAGCGTAAGATATCCATCTAGTTTAGTAATTCGCTTACTACTAGCTTAATTTGCTTCATTAATTTACAGGCAACTAAGTCGGCCCTCTTGGTACATAAGATACCAGTTGATTCCGATAACCATAAGCAAAATTTTCTTGTGAGTATCCTTCATGGTGTAAGATATCTACGTATCTTTCTTATTTCATACCAAACCATTCATTTTATAGATTGAGGAATTTTCTTTACAACTTCTTCACCAGAAAATTGCATTCAACGCAGTTGGTTTCTTTAACATCGATATGAGTTTACTATATACGGTTCGTACCACATCTTTCTAGGACTAAACAAAAAGCTACTTATTCCGACTATTTTTCAATCTTTCAGATTGCAGGGGCTACCACTACTTATTTAGTCATCCTGATCCAATTCTATGTGAATTCAAAGCGAGGTTGATATTGATGAACACTTAGACAGGTTATCATGTGTGAAGGCCATTTTTTGAGGAGAGAGAAGAGAGGAAGACACATAGCGAGTTTTTCACCTCATATTTACTAATATCTTGTGCACACTTTCCAAAATTTTCAGCACAAAGTCGTTGAACTCGACAACTTATCCATCCATCTCAAAAAAAGATTTTCTCGGGCACGATAGCAAGCGTTCTGGTCAATAAAACATTAATTTGTCTTTTACTTTATTTATACTTGAATTTTCATCCAAATTTCCTTGTTATTTTCGTCCAGATCGGTTATTCCCAAGAAGACTATACACTGGAGATTCAACTTCTAGTATAATCTAGTATAGTTGAAATCTTATAGAGACGAAAAAGTCTTGCACAAGTTCGACCGCGACGGGAGTTGCGCGAGCAAAATTTCGTGCATAAGGACTTGTGATAGTGTTGCGGCACATGGCTGCGAGTTGCTGCGAGGTAGCATTTGTCATAACAACAAACATTGCATTCCTTAAAGATTCATTTCGGATTAATGATAATGGATCTTAATAGAATCACTGAGTGAATAATGCTTCAAAATTTCTCTATTGGAAGTTCGGTAGAAGAAAACACGCGCACGCCATATTTGTTCTCCTAGGAAGTACGTAGCAAATAAGTAGATGCATTGAAGATCAATCTTTCGGATGCATTCGTTTCCTATTGGGATAAGATATAAAAAAACACAGCCATGAAAACTATATTTTTTTTTTCTCCCCGCGGGACTCCCATTTGGTATTACGTCGCGGGGCTGGATCAGAATTTATTCTGCGCTCATGTCAACATTCGTGTTCCTCTCGCGTTCATTCTTTCGGATGACTTCCTCCTGCCTAAGCTTCTTTCCGATAGCTGTAATCACTTTTTCAACTTCGGTCCATATCCCCTTGGCTTTCACCATAAGCTCCATGATATTTTCGGGTGTAAAGTGCTTCCCGGTTGTAACTTCTAATGTAGCCCTTTGGGTTTCGAATCTGGGGCAGTGAAAAAAGACGTGTTCTGCGTCCTCTGGAATGTTTGCACACTGTGGGCAATATGGCGAATCATCGCGCCCAAATCGGTACAGATATGCTCGATAGCCTCCGTGTCCGCTCAAGAATTGAGTTAGGTCGAAACCTACTTCGCCGTGAGGTCGCTCGATCCATTTCCGGATATCCCATATGATTTTGTGAGTCCAACGGCCTTTTTCTGACTCGTCCCACTTCTCTTGCCATTCCGCGACAGTTTCAGCTCGTGCGAACTGTCGCCGACGGGCAGGAGATTCTCCGGTGAGATACGTTCGGTCGTAAAGTCGTTGTATTTCTTTCGCCAGAATCTCAATCGGGATCATTCCTGCTATCACGCAAGCTGCTTCATTAGAAATTGTTCTGTAAGCGCAACATGTTCGGAGTACACTTATGCGATACGCAGCTCCAATCTTTTTTTTTATTTATTATATTTTCCAGTGCATCTGCCCATACTGGGGCTGCATACAGTAGGATCGAACTGACCACCTTTGAAATAAGGAGTCGACGGCTCGGCCTTGGGCCACCTATATTTGGTCGCATTCTCGCAACCAGCGCTCCGATGTTATATGCCTTGGTTGCTACACCCTCCACATGCAATCTGAAATTCAACCTCTGGTCAATCATTACACCTAAGTACTTAAGTGCAGGCTTGGAATAAATTGTTTGCGTTCCAACTTTGATCTTCATGGAAGTGCACTTTCTCCGCTTGGTAATAAGTACTACTTCCGTCTTATGCTCTGCGAGCTGTAGACCAGCATTCTCTAACCAGGATTTAATCTCATAGACTGCTTCATTTGCATAGAGCTCGGCTTCCTCGAGAAGGCGTGCAACAACCACCACACCAATATCGTCCGCGAAACCAATGGAGGCCACACCAGTAGGAAGGTCTAGGGTCAGTACCCCGTTATACATAATAATCCACAAGAGTGGCCCTAGGACAGACCCTTTCGGAACTCCGCATGTCGTTTGGTAGGATTTCATTCCTTCATCTGACAGCACAGAGTCCTATCGATTAGGAAGTCGGCAACAATACGCACCAGGTACTTCGCCACGCCTAAGTTAATTAGGGACTCAAGTATCTTGCTCCATCTAGCGGAATTGAAGGCATTCTTCACATCAAGTGTAATCACTGCACAACATTTGCCCTCGTCAAGTGCGGTCTTAGCTGTGTTAGCTACTAGGACAAGTGCATCCGTTATAGACCTCCCCTTTCGAAAACCGAACTGATTTTCGGAGAGACCGCCATCCTTTTCGGCAATTCGAATTAATCTGTTATAGATTACTCGTTCGAATAGTTTGCCAGTATTATTTAGAAGGCATATCGGCCTGTAGGACGAAGCTTCATCCAAAGGTTTGTTTGGCTTGGGGACTAGAATTAATTTCTGCTTCTTCCATTGTGTAGGAAATACTCCTTCTTTAAGGCATGTGGTGAACACCTCGGCAAACATATGTGGAGCTACTTTTACTGCTGCCTTCAGAGCTTTATTGGGGATGCTATCCAAGCCAGGTGATTTATTTCCAACAATTTTATCCGCAGTTTCGAGGACCTCCTTTTCGCTTACCGTGGGAACTTCCGCGGTGTCTATCTCGACAGTGGAAAGGTTAGCGGTACTCACATTCTGTGGGAAAAGATCCGTTACTATTTCATCAAGCAGAGTAGGGGAAGAGATCGGTGGGGAGCGTTTGCCTTTAACTTTCGATATTACGATTTTATAAGCGCCACCCCAGGGGTTCGTGTCAGCTTCATTACACAGTCGCTTAAAGTGTTCGCATTTACTTTTCATGATGGCCACATGTAGTTTCTTCCGAGCGTTTTTATATTCTTCATGTAATTCCTCGTATCCAGATCGGTTTCTATTTCGCTGACTGCGCCTTCTGGCCTTGAGGCAGGCCTTGCGGCATTCTCCGATTTCAGAATTCCACCAAAAGTTCGGAACTCGCTTCTCTGATACAACATACCTTGGCATGGATGCGTCACATGCTCGTCGCAACTTCTCGCCAATCTGCAGAGCTTTATTTTCCGCGTTTCCTTAAAGCGCTGCATTTTGCTGCAAAACCTCTCCGAAAATCTCCTCGTCAAACCTATTAGCTGCCCACCTTTCAGCTCTCGTCCGAGACCGTTTCATTCGTTTTCCATGTCTGATTTCAAAAATGATGGCCTGGTGGTCGCTATGTGTATATTCGTCACTGACATACCACTGCAGATCCTTAGCTAAAACATCGCTAACAAAAGTGACATCTATCACGGACCCCATTTCTCTCTTACGGAAAGTGTTTACGCATCCAGTGTTAGCCACTACAAGATTCAGACGAGAAAGAGCTTCGAGTAATATTCGTCCTCTTGCGTTCGTTTCTCGGCTGCCCCATTCTTCAGCCCATGCGTTGAAATCTCCAGCCACTATCTTAGGACTATGGTTTTGTGCGTCTGTTGCTAACCTCTCCACCAAAGAATGGAACTCCTCTGTCGTAAGGCTTGGAGCCGCATAACAGCTGTAAATAGATATTCCGCCTATTTTTGCTCTAGTGAAGCCATTCTCGAGGATCTTGGTGGTTCCTTCTATGGCCCGATTTCCGCATGTCCATATCGCTGCCTTTCCGCTCTTATCCGCGACCCATACTCCACTGTCTAGGTTTTTGTACTGCTCGCAGATAATAGCAACGTCGATTTTGTTTTCCAATGTCGTCTGGGAGAGCAGGTCCTGAGCCGCTTAGCAATGGTTCAGGTTTAGCTGTAGGAACCTCATTTGCGCATGGTGTTGATCGCCTTCCTATACACCGGACATGTGCTGCTGCCTGTGACATGGGCGCCATCAATGACGTTTATTTGCCTGCAGAACAGACAATTGGGTTTTTCTTCACAGGCTTTTGCAATGTGGCCTTTATTTCCGCATTTACGACACAGGTCGGACCTATCGTGAACGCTAGTACATTTCTTCGCCACGTGCCCAAATTCCAAACACCTGAAGCATCTTTTTAGAGTTATCTGCTCTCGTAGTCGGCAGACGACCCAGCCAATCCGAACTTTACTGGCTGTGATAGCTCTTTTGGCCGCTTCAAGTGTTAGGCTTATGGACGCAGTTTGTGTGCCGCCATATGCCTTCCTCAGCCGTAGAATATCTCGCTCCTGGACCGACTGTATTCCCAACTGGGATCGTAGCGCTTGACAAATTTCGTCCTTCGTTGTGATCTCGTCCAAGTCTTTACACTCAATGACCACACGATTTTGACTGAGCTTCACTTCTGCTGCCTCACCCAGTGACGACTCGATTTTTTTCTGCAAGTCTTCTGACTTGTTTTCGCCTGGTTTGAATTCCAGCAATAGGTCGCCCTTCTGTGTTCACCTTATGCGGTTCACACCCAAGAAAACTATCTAAGCGACTTCGACCCACCAATACATCTTACCTCGTCTCTACCCGAAAGGTTCACAGTGAGATTTTGTGCCCCTTTGCCCATTCTGCATCTGACTGCCGTGGACAGTAGTGAAGTGTCACCAACCTGTACCCGTGCCTACCCAGGAAAAATTCTCACCGCCGCTATCAACTGCCAGCTTTTAGGAGCAGAGATTTCTATTGCCGCCAGACTGTCATCGGTGGTTGTGACTCGTCAACAAAGTTTTAGGCACTCTGTGCCGATGAACATCCAAAATTAAGTTTCCTCTTCCTTCATAAACTAAGAAACTGTTTTCCAAAAATAGATTTTAGCAATTTCAGGTAATAAGTACGGAGAAATGCGACCCTATTATGCGTATTAACGATGTTTCCGAGGATGACGTGGTACCGGAGTTACCCACGCCATCCAGTGATAATGACTTCGAAAAACAGAAACAAATGCCTACGGAGGTCATTGAGCTCGACGAAATACGAGCTAAGTACGACGATGTTCTACAGAAAAATGAAAATCAGCGTGGATTTAGGGACACAGTGAAATCCCTGCAATCTATGCTGGCGACAGTTTTTCCCGCTATGGACGTGGGGCAGCAAGCTATTGCCCTGACCAAGCTATTTAGCAGAACCACCAGCTGACTATCTTCCAGGGCGCGAGCCTCATCAACCAGCGACTTCGTCAACCCGTCCAACGCGGGAGGAGCCCGCAAGTAAGCCAAAGGAGGAGACCCGAAGCAAAAAAGTTCTGCCTTGAGGTCGTCGACGAGGAGCAACAAAAAGACCCTTTCAACTTGGTCTGTCAGTGAAAAAAGCCCAAAAAGCAATAGATGAGTGCTAAAAGTGTAAGTGCTCCCCTAGTTTCAAGCGTCAGTGCCGGCTCTGCTAGTGCCTTAAGGGGGTCATCCTGTCTGTCAGATAAGAAGAATCGTTTTTTTTTGCATCAATTCTGTTCATGGTACTGATGCCTTGGAGATGTCAGCGCTCAGCGACGAGGACACCACTGAACCCCACTTGAACTCTCCCGGTTTTAAATCTGTGGAATATCTGGTATTGATAGCTCGAATCCGGTACAATTCTCATCAACTTCCGGATCTGCGCGTGGTCGGCGGTTACATCTACAAAAGGACAGAACGCGCGTCTGGAGATGCTCTTCAGGAAGCTTCGAGTTGGAAAATTTTGGTTCCGGGGGAATTCACGGAGAGGTTTGATTGAGCGACTTCATGAGCACTCCCTGTGTGCTCATGTGGGGTTTGCTAAGACCTTACATCGTCTAAAAAGCATGCACCTTTGACCCCATATGGCTCAACAAGTAAAGTCCTACGTTCATTATTGGTCCGTATCCACAAAGTAAGTAGGAAAATGTCGGAGCTATCGTCGTGCTTAATCACTTCACGAAATTCGTTTTTATGGAGTCGGCCCGCCGCTTCGCAGCTGAGTTGTAACTCGATTTCTAGTGGATAGGATCGGCACTCTTAAATCGGTGTTGACGGACAACGGGGTACTATTCCGTTCGGTCGGGGGATGAAGCACAGGGGCATTAAACACTTGTTCACCGCTCTGTATTCTCCCTAAGCAGATGCCTCCGAACGGGTTAACCGATTCCTAATAGCCATATGAACTTACGTTTCTCTTGATCAGTGCGACTGAGGCCGCAAGGTCCCTGATATCTGCTGCGCGCTGAGATCATCTGTACATTCAACCAGCGGACACACTCCACACTTACTTTAACACTTACTTTAACTTTAACTTTTGGTCAGAATATCATCACTCACGGAGGTTCCTACTCTCAGTTGCGCCAACTGAACCTTCTTCACGATCTTTTCTGGGTCACTTCTAGTGATGCGAGGACGGAGCTCCTAAAACATACCGTCCAAAAAAAACTGCGATTGGCCCAGCAGAGAGCAGTTGGCCTTCACAACTTGAGGTAAGACCATCTACCTTCGAGGTGTCAGGATGTTCCGGAGGAACTTCCGACAAAGCGATTTTGATAACCTGAAGCTCCGGTACAGTATAATGAAGAAGCGGCTGGGCGCCTAACAGTACCGGTTGACGGATAATCGTAGGAAAGATCCGGAAGTGTGCCATAGAAAGGACATAAAGTCTGGTTCTCAAGACACTCCTAGGTAGCTCGCATTTCAACACGTCTCTCGTCTGCGAAACGTCGATCTGTCGCTTTTGACGAAGTTGATACTGCGACGACCGAAAAGTCGTCATCAGCGGTGCAACCGTCGCCCAAAGCGATTGCACCCATCCAGAAGGTCCAGATTAATGTGTTGAAGTTGATGGACCGAGTGGAGCAATTGAACGGCGGTTCCCGAATGAGCAGGGGGTACCTATCTCTAGACGAAATGTTTACTCAGTGCCTTTTAAAACTGGACTTGATAGATGCTAGGGACCTGGATTACGTTAAGACCATCAGGCGCGTCTACGACTGCATTTAGGTGCTGGAGGCAAAACTCGGCCTAGGCATTGCTGACTAATTCCTCCAGGGGAATTTCAACCTTTACGAGTGCTAGAAAAGACACCCGTTCTCAATTGGCGAAAGTTTTTTGTGAAGTAATCAGAGCAGAAATTGTCGACCTACGGATGGAGTGTCATAAGCTCCGCCGTTTTGCACAAGGTTTACACGCTAACGAGGGAGCATGCGTCAAAAAGGCACAGTATGGACCAGTAAAAAGGAGACTCCGCAGCGCTATCAATAACAGAAAGCTCGCGGCTGGCGGAACCTGGTCAACGAGGTGAATGAGGACCCGTGGGAACTTGGCTATAAGCTTGTCATCCGGAAAATCGGGACTCTGCGGAAACCCTGCGACCAGATGGACCGCATTGTACGAGCATTATTCCACAGACATCCTATACGGGTTGATGTCAATAGTGCGGAAAGCGTCGAGCATTGCCCCGTTTTCACAATGAAAGAGCTCGGGGTGTTCAACGCTTGTTTGAAGGAGGGAGTTTTTCCTTGTCGCTAGAAGGTGGCGAGGCTTGCGTTAATCAGCAAAGGAAAAGAACACCCTGAGCTGTCCTCTCCATACCAACCGCCGTGTATGCTTGACAGGGCCGGGAAAGTACTCGAAAAGTTCATCAGGAGTAGACTCGCTGAAGTGATTCGCGCTGCTGGGGACTTACCCCCAAGGCAGTTTGGGTTCTTAACAGGGAGAACCACGGTGGACACTGTTATGGAAGTTGGGGATGCGGTTCATTGAGCCAAGGTACACATCCGCCGATCTCGATGGAGAGTGCTCCTCATAACGCTTAATGTGAGAAATGCCCTAAATTCCGTGAGATGGACAATTAGAAACAGACATTATAAAATTCATTCCACGTGCCAAACTATCTCTTGCGGATATTGAGAAATTATCTGAGAGACTGCTCCCTGCTCTATGAGACGCTAGATGATCAGAGGAAAATGGAGATCACCGGAGTAGCACAGGGATCGATCCTAAGGCCACCACTTTGGAACGCTTCCTACGATAGCCTGCCAGCAAAATTGAGCCTGGTCAGTTTTAGAAACGACGTTATGGCAGTTGTTGCCGGAGGCATTGTTGAACTGGCACAAAGCAGACATTGCATATTAATGCGACGGTTTTAATACTCCGCTAGAAAATGAGCTTCTTCGAGGAAATCACAGTAGCAGTAGACATTGCTGCAACTGGAATCTCAGCCTTAAGTTGGCTAATGGCGAATGTTGGGGTCCTATATCTACCAGAAGACGTCTTCTCATGCGAGCAACGCAGTGCTCTACGGGGCGAAGGTATGGGCTGATGTCTTGGCAAGGAGGTGTATCATAAGCACCTTGCCCAAGTGGAGGAGCTTTGCAAGTCACGTCTGCTTCTCGTGCTGTCTCAGAACCAACCGTGATGGTGATCGCGGGAGCGATCCCTGCTGCTCTCTTTGGTAAGGAATAGAAAGCCATACTGCTGCAACGACGAAGATTTAAGAGAAGTAATTACCCGTGAACAACATCAACGTATACTTACCGAGTGGCAACTCCTTTGACAAAATGAACTAAGAGATAAATGGATAGCGCAGCTTACCGGCAATTTAGATCCCTGACTGAGACAAGATTGGGAAGACACGATGACTCAATTGCAGAACATACAATCAGTAGCGTGTTCTGCAATTGAGTGGTAGACGGCGCACCCTTTTCTTTTGCGAAAAGTGGGATGAGTTTCGACCGCGTATCCAAATACGGAGGAGCTCTCTACAGACAGTATTGTCAGAAAGATGCCGAAGAGCGCTAGCAGATCGAGTCGTGTTGGGCAATGCGCTCGGGTTCTTTTTGCTGCAAAGAAGATTGAGCTTGACCGGTGAACGGACAGGATGGCAAGAGGTTCCCTAAACTAACAACTCCCTTCCTCCTCTCCTCTCCCGTTGGTGAAAGGAACTTTCTGACTAGAAGGGTCCCTAAGCCAAGGACCTAACCCAAAGTAATGTATTAAACGGTTCCAGATTAATTCTTTGATGACAGGCATATCATTGCGGGAGCTAAGCACTCTGTACGTAAACGCATTCGCCTACCCTATCCCAAAAGAAAGAAAAAACATTCGTACCAGGGTCCATATCGGATGCTCAACAAAACGGACAAAAAGCCTTCCAGTTTCTTCCCTTGTTATGTGCTCTGTATTCACTATTTTTTCTGTCCCAAATCTGAATAACTTTTTATTCTTTAATTTTTAATTTCCTACATTATTCCGTGCTTTACTATATTTCCAGTGAAATTTCAAGTGGTTTCCGCAAGTCCCTTTCCTCTTATTCGTAGTATAACTTGTTAATTCAACTTTCTGTTTGAAACTGGAGTAGAATAACTAAGTAGATTGTTGCTGCAAGGATTAACTGAAATCAATAAACAGATCGATATTTAAATGAAGTCTACATAATAACATTCAAATGAAAATTGCAACTTACCCCACCAAGTGCTTTGAAATTCAACTCGAAAAATCCAGCTCCAGTGAAAATGAGGTTCTCATGGAGAAGCTGCAAACTCAACTCACGAATTGCATGATTTAAATACGGATCAAATCTCGAATTCGGTATACTATGCCATATCTGTTTTGTCCTTTCGTTCTATAATAGTTTCAAAATACATAAGTTATTTAGTACTGATGCAAAGATTATCAGGAACGAAGCAACTGGTTCCCGAAATACCGAAAATGCGAACCTACAAGTGAAATAGTTCCTCTCAAATGTTAGGAGTTCATTCTTTCAGGAAGTATTAACGCGAAGATCTGTTTTGGTCGCGGTCCCTGCCTTTCGTTCACCTCGGCCTTCGCACAGCTCACCGAGAGAAGTTCACGGCCAGCCTCGCGGGGATGATGTACGGGAGATAATCTGTGACTTCCCGCTGACCCTGTTCTGGATATCAGAGCAGGATTAAGCGACTTCAGCATACTGCGTCTACTCAGGGATGCGCTTTCCAAACTGCAGCCAATTCCACCTTCCCGACACACGGCGTCAGAGGCTCACACTCCCAGGAACCTCGAGACATGCTCACAGGTCCTCATCAGGGTGGACGCTTTTCGGAGGCCGTTGCACCCACCATACGAGGGCTCCATTAAAGACCTGGAGCGATGGGAACACTCCTTCAAGCTTAACGTTCGAGACGAGCTCAAATGGGTCCAGGACCAGGGGAGGCTCGAAAAAGCGTCCGTGAAGCATCGGTTTCCGGGGACTCCATTGGCGGGATCATGTCCCGGGTTCCTCCGTTGAACCCGCGTGGTTTCAGCTGGGAGGCTGAGTGATGTGGCGGTACATCAAAAGCAATAACAACCGGTGGTGAATTCATCTCCACCAGACGCACTGAACTGCCACCGACACAGCTGGTGGCACGCCGGCGAGCGTTTTCTTTTTCTTCTTGCCCCACTCGCCGGTGAAAGCGGACCTAGTCCTGGACATTTTTTAAAAGAGTCTATGCGTTTCCTAAAAGCGTCTGTTGTATGTATTACTGCGTGTTGGCGTCACACACACGGCAAATACACGCTGCAACACATCCACGCACACACATTGCCAACTAGATCACTTGAGAGAGGTTGACATCAAGCAGTCATCAAAGCTTCGTTACTTAATTCTTCACTATACAGTTCTGAAACCAACCACCACAACGACTAAACTACGTGTAGTTTTCGATGCATCCTGTAAGGCCACTTCAGGGATCTCCCTCAACGACATATTGGTCACAGGACCAATCATCCAATCCGAACTGTTTTCCGTCCTTCTTCGTTTCCGGTTCTTACATTCGCATTCGTTGCCGACATCAAAAGATGTACAGGCAAATTTGGATTCATGAGGCTGACCAACCCTTCCAAATCATCTTGTGGAAAAACGACCCCAGTGAGCGCATTCGCGCATATTAGTTGCGAACAGTTACCTACGGCGTGACATCAGCATCCTTTCAGGCTATCCGGTGCCTTGAAAGTCTAAGTGAGGAGGGGGCTCGCACATGCCCGCTTGTTTCTAAAACCATCAAATTTTTACGTGGACAATGCCATGGCTGGCACTCAACACCAACTGAAAAAGTTGCTAAACACGGCAACTTACGCAAATGATCCAGTAATCATCCCCAGCTACTGCAGGGATTCCCAATGGAAGATGTCGAGGTGCCCTTGGATTTCGACCACGATGGAGACCAGCAATACAAGGCCCTATGATTGGGAGGGTCACCCAAAGTTGATGTGCTCTGCGTTCGAGCTTCGTGGCGCTGTCACAAAACATAGCGTATGCTCAGATACGGTCCGTCTCTTTGATATTCTCAGGATCATGGGCCCGGTTATCGTTATTGCGAAAATGTTCCTACACCAGCTATGGAAAGAGGGTTTTGAATGGGACGAGTCTTTGCCTCAACATCTTCACCATCAATGACTCGCCTTCAAGGAACAACTCAAGACGCTCAACAACGTCAAATTTCCAAGGCATGTGTTCCTCAGCCAACCCGTAATCATCCAAATTCATACCTTTTCCGATGCCTCTGAAAGGACCTATGGCGCACCAGTCTACATACGGTTCATAGATAGGCAAGGTGTCGTAAGGGTGAACTCATTAAGCACCAAATCAAGGATTGCTTCCCTCAAACAAATTACGTTGCCCCGACTCGAGTTGAGCGCCGTTAAGATTGCTACCGACTTGGTAGCAGGTTTTTCTGGACAGATTCGGAAATTGTCTTAACTTGGCTCAACGAGTCGTCCTCATCATTCCACACCTTCGTGGCAAATAGGGTAGTCGCCATTCAAGCTTACAGTACAGGCCAGCAATGGCTTCACGTGAGCTCCAAACAAAATCCGGCAGACTTAATCTCGCGAGGAGTTAATCCGGAAAAGATCAAGGAATGCAGCTTATAGTTTTATGGACCTATCTTCCTGCATGGGAAGGAGTCTGCATGGCCACCACACGTGACACCCCCTGAAAGCAGCGCCCTAGAGAAGCGGACCAAGATGGTAGCTAGTATTGCTGAACCCGCTCAAATGCGCATACTGGGCGACATACGACGCAGCAACTCATATCATCGGCTGGTTAGAATAGTAGCCTACATACTCCGGTTCGCTCAAAATTGCCAAGCGCAGTCTCAAAGAAAGGACAAAACCTCTTCTCATAGGATGTCAATCCCAGAAATACAGGAACCATCATCCGATGCATACAGCGTGAGCATTTTCCTCAAGAGCTGAAGGATCTCTCCCGCTATGACGAGGTGCCAAAGAAAAGTCCATTGTCAAGCCTAGTTCCGTTCGTAGATCACAACGGCGTTATACGCGCAGGAGGAAGACTACAGGTCGCTGAGCTAACCTAAGACAGAAAACATCCCATACTGTTGCCGTATTATGACAGCTATTCAAATCGAGAATCTACACGTCGGTCCAATGTTATCCATAAAGAGGCAATGTTAGTAGCCAATAAAGGGGAAATCTATAGCACGAGCAACCGTCCAGCGATGCATGCGTTGCGCCAGGGCTAAACCCAAGTTACTATCCCAGATGATAGGAAACTTGCCATCGTACAAAATAAAGCCTCCTGGTCCATTCAGCAATGTAGGAATCGACTTTTGCGGACCTATAAGGTGCGCGGAAGGAAGCCCCACAAATTTTACATAGCCGTATTCTGCTGTTTCGCTACCAAGGCAGTCTACCTGGAAGTAGTCATCGACTTAACCATCGCCGCCTTCATAGGTGCATTGCGTCATTTTATAGGCCGGCGCGGACAATGTAGCAACATATATTGCGATAATGCTACCAATTTCGTGGGGGCTAGCGACCAACTCCGCGAATTGCATCAAGCTATACTATCAAGAGAAGCCCAGAATCAAATCGTTAGCGCATGTCAGCTCCACTTCATCCCTCCTAAAGCACCGCATTTCGGAGGACTTTGAGAAGCAACTGTCAAATCTACAAAACATCTTTTGCAACGAAGTCTCTCAACTGCATCGTTGTCCTACGAAGAGCTGGAGACGCTCATTATAGAAGTCAAAGCGGTCTTAAACTTGCGCCCGATAACCCCGACGTCTTCGGACCCAAATGACTTATCGGCTCTCACTCCAGGACATTTCTTCATAGGAGCGCCGCTTGATGCACCTCCAGATGATCCTGATAGGTCGACCCAGCCTACTCTCCTCGCACGGTGGAAGGTTTTGTTACACATCAAAAACGAATTCTGGAAAAGATGGTCCCGCGAGTACCTGAATGAATTGCAGAAACGTCACAAGTGGAAGCAAAGAGGGTTGATGGTGGGGTTGAGGATAACACTCTTCCAATGCAGTGGCCATTAGGCCGAATTATAAGAACATTCCAGGGCCACGACAATCTGATTAGAGTAGTCGAAGTCCGCATAGCCAACGACATCGTCTGGTCCTTGGCATTGCGCCTAGGGACGACCACCCGTAATGGTGAAAGAACCGTTTCCCTGCTACGGCAAAAAACAGTGTCATTAATGATGATAATGGGAAAATGGGACAAGTCACTCTCCTTTCACTATTGTCCTTCATAATCTAGTTCAAGAAAAAATAAAGGTTCAAAAAATCTTAAAACGTACATTTTTCCTGCAGTTGTAACAGCACCTACAAACGATGAATAGCTGCAGAAGGATTGGTGGTGGATATAGTACAGATTCAATGCTAACCACTGTAAATTGGAAAATAAACTTAGTTATTCCGGTGCGGTTGAAATATCAGTAAAACATACAGAGATTCTCCGGATAATCTAAATTAGCGTGAGTTCCTATGTAGAACCAGAACGTCCGAGATATTAGATTCAAAAAGCTGGTCAGATATAAGACAACGATAGTATACCCGAAGCAATCATTGAAACTATCACATATCCACCAAAACCTCGTGTAAATATCCTTAAAGTAGAATATTTTATCAAGAACCTTCTCACGTTCCCTTCTGCTATCAAATCGTGTCAGTTCCAGCTCCTTAAGATACTTTCTTCCCTCCTTCGCCAATATTTTGACACGCTCGTCAATCGATGTAACATAGATGCAGATCTGAATGTATTTCCAACGTACCACAAACTCAGCGAGGAAGGTGAAGAGCCAATAAATCCAGCAACAATCCCAGTAGATATGAAGGGTTGTAAGGCATAGAACCGATGAGAATGTGTAGGAGTATATTAAGCCAAATGGAAGGATATTCCTCCTTAACAAAGCACGGTCAAACTTCACTTGAAAATTCTTCACTAGCTGATGGTCGATTTCGTCAAACTGTTTCGTCATGTCCACTAGAACATTATGCTTCCGCCAGGACTCGAACTGGACGTAAATATGCATTGAAAGGATAGCCCAAAGGTTTGTGTTGTCCAGTAGTTTGGCGATGTATTGACTTTCAGTGTAAATACTCGTGGTTATAACAACGCTGCCATAGAGTAATAAAGAGGTTATCAACACTATCATTAAACTGTAACCAGCGAAAGCGAAGGAGGTTCCTCGTGATGACTTGGATATATCAACTGGTGAAATTCCAATAAATTTGAAAATATTGTGGAAAACTCTTATGGTTGACAAAAACTCAGACATGGTTTTCGCTAGCTTTTTCCTCTTGATCTGGACTCTGAAACTAATGGCGAGAGGTTTGTCGTTTTAAGTGGATTAATTCCACCCCCTCACTTTGATAATTACTATTGATATGAGTGATGAAATAAATCGACCAAGTGTAATTTCGCAAATGTAATCGAAGTTATTATGTAGAAAGGAATAAAGTTATGGTAAATATCAAAATGAATGATGAGTGGGATATTATCACCTTTCTCATCACCTACCAGAAAATTTCATAGGAGAGAGTTTTAATGGATAAAGATACCCTTCCTTAAATTTACACAAATGTCATCTGGCATACTCAGCAAGTGGTCTGTATTCATGTTCAGCCTATCTGGTAATTTCAATCCCTCCCCCTACAATAATAGGTACTATATTGGGAACAAAGGCAATGTATCCTTCTGAATGCCTATTTCTGCTGAAGACTCTACCTAACTAATTAAGAAGTACAGCACCCAAGTCGTAGAGTGCAAGTCATGCTTGAGGCCAGAAGCAGTCTGTTCCCGATGTGGACATAACCACAGCCACCATGAAACTCCCACTAGAAGGCCAACCGCAAATAACCGGATCGATTTGGGAGACAACGTCAGCCGTATTAGACGGTCGCAGAAAGGAAATCTCATGTTGGAACTTAAGAAATCCAAGGATGTAACCGCGGACAAATTCTTAAGCCAAATCGGGAAGACTTTATGGCAGGAAGCCGACATAAGAGCTAGCAGGCCGGATATCACTATAATCTGCAAAGATATAGATGAAATCACGACGAAGGAGGAGGTTCGCGAAGCGTTGGAGAAACAGTTCGATCTTGCCGGACTACAAGAGTCAGTGGTGAAAACGCTAAGGAAAGCCTATGGGGGAACACAAACCGCCATCATCAGCCTACCAGTGGAGAACGCACTCAAACTGTTAGCAGCAGGGAGAGTGAGAATAGGCTGGGTTATGTGTCGCCTTAGGGAACAGGTGGCGTTAAAACGGTGCTTTAGATGCCTTGGCTTTGGTCACATTGCGAAGTCATGCACTAACCCAAATGACAGGTCAAAGCAATGCAGGAGATGCGGAGTGGTAGGCCACATCAGCAAGGACTGCGGAGCTGACCCAAATTGTCTACTGTGCAAAGGAAAGGAAGGTGTGGACCATCGGCACATTGCGGGCAGCGGCAGGTGCCCGGAATACAGGAGAGCCCTTAGCACAAATCGCAGATGAGGTTGATACAAATCAACCTCAACCACTGCGAGACGGCGCAGGATCTACTCGCGCAAACCATCCCCGAGAAAAACATCGATGTGGCCATACTAAGTGAACCACACCGAAACCGCGGTGGTAGCATTTGGGTCAAAGACCAAACGGGCCAAGCAGCGCTGTGGACTTGTGGAGAACAAGCCTTCCAGGAAATAATGGAGCACCCGGAGGAGGGCTTCATCAGAGCGAAGGTGAAGGGCATCCAAATCTACAGCTGCTATGCTCCACCCAGCGCTACACTCGTCGAGTATGAGCGGATGCTTGCTGCTCTTGTTTTGGATGCAAGAGGACGTTGGCCGATCATAATAGGAGGCGATTTCAATGCGTGGGCTCTTGAATGGGGCAGCCGGATAACTAATGTCAGGGGACGTGTTCTCCTCGAAGCATTCGCGGAGCTGAACGTGGTACTGGCGAATGTTGGGTCTTCGCACACTTTCCGGGGAAGGGGCCTGGGGTCTATAGTGGACCTGACATACGTGAGTGCCACTTGAGCCAGTAGAATCGTTTGGCATGTCAGTGAGGACTATACTCACAACGACCACCAGGCAATCTGCATAGAGATCAAGGGCGGATCGAGCTCGAAAAAGAGTTTTCGTAGAATGCCGGGTGGTATGCTTGGCTGGACAGTGAAAGCTTTCGAGGGGGACACGTTTTCCGCGGTGCTCAAATCCGACATATCCCTGAATGGTACGGCTGGAGAGAAAGCCACCCAGATCACTCGATGGGTGGCGGAAGCATGCGATGCTACTATGCCCAGAAAGCGATTGCTCCCCAGTAGGCAACCCAACTACTGGTGGAACAACGAAATCGCAAGCTTGCGAGCCGCATGTTTTCGGGCAAGGAGGCTTTGCCAGAGGCTCAGGAGAAAACCCGGTGCCGACGGTCGAGAGGAGGCACACAAGCAATTGCGTGGCCGCCTAAAGGAAGCCATTCGGAGGAGCAAAAAGAACTGCTTCAAACAGCTGTGCGACCATGCCGACATAAACCCTTGGGGCGAGGCTTACAGAGTGGTGATGAAAAGGCTACGGAAATCACCCCAGGTGACCTGTCCGCGCCTCCTGAAACAGATTGTTACCACTCTATTCCCTCACCACGAAAATAGGGGAAGGCAAATTTTTGTCCAGCTAAATGACGGCATAATACCGCCTGTAACTGTGGAGGAGCTGCGGGAAATATGTGGTAGGTTCGGTGACAACAAGGCCCCAGGTTTGGATGGCATCCCCAACCGAGCTTTGAAACTGGCAGTGAAGACTAGGCCCGACCTTTTCGCCAACACCTTCGAGGCGTGCCTAAAAGAAGGAATATTCCCTGCCCAGTGGAAAAAGCAAAAGTTGGTGTTGCCTCCGAAGCCTGGCAAGCCACCTGGAAACCCAGCGTCGTATCATCCTATCTGCCTGTTAGATACAATGGGGAAGATGATGGAGAGAGTCATCTACAACAGACTCCTGCCCATCGTCGAAGCCAGCCATGGTTTGTTGGAACGCCAGTTTGGTTTCCGACGCGCCCACTCTACGGTGGACGCAATTGACATGGTGGTAAACCTGGCAAAAGGTGCACTGATTTCTGGCGGCTGCTGTGCCGTGGTGGCGTTGGATGTCAAAAACGCATTCAACTCGGCCAACTGAAATAGAATTAAACGGGCGTTGGCTGACATAGGTGTCCCCGGATACTTAGCGAATTTGGTGGAAAACTACCTCTCAGAGAGGACTCTCTGGTACGGGACGGATGAGGACCCCAAAGAGTACATTGTCACAACCGGGGTACCACAGGGATCGGTACTTGGTCCCCTGTTGTGGAATATCATGTATAATGGGGTGCTTGCTCTTCCTGTCCCAGAGGGGACTACGATTGTCGGCTTTGCTGATGACCTAGCCGTGGTTGTTGCAGCAAAACAGCCGGAGTGGTGCGCTCCATCCTGCTCTACTCGTCGCCTGTGTGGGCAAAGGCGCTTGCAAACTCTCAGAGACGGAAGCAGGTGAACTTGGTTTACCGGCGGATGGCTTTGAGGGTTTGCAGTGCTTTTAGAACCACATCAGATGAGGCAGTATTGGTGGTGGCAGGCAGGATCCCGGTTGACATTCTGGCCAAAGAAATGAGTGTCCTGTACAATGCAAGACATATGGAGAGGCATGCACAGCGCAGAAATGCGGCAAGGTCAGAGCCACTTGATCTCTGGCAACGCAGATGGAACGAGTCTGCGAAATGTCGGTGGACGCACAGGCTCATTCCCAACATTAGGGTGTGGCTTGAGCGAAAACATGGGGAGACCAACTACCACATTACCCAGTTCCTCACGGGACACGGTGGTTGCTACAGGCAGTATTTGCACCGCTTTGGGTTGGATGATTTTCCGAACTGTCCCAGATGCGATGGCATACCGGAGGATCCAGAGCATGTGATGTTTCACTGCTCACGATTTGCGACGGAGAGAAGGAGCTTAAACCAGGTGCTGGGCAGGAGCGGGACCCCGGAGAGCTTGGTTACTGAGATGCTGGAGTCCGAGGAGAAGTGACTTGCGGTTGGCTCCGCAATTATCCAAATACAGGAGGAGTTGCTGAAGGAACAAAGAAGGAGGAAAGCTGCAAATAGGAGAAGGATGAGTGCCTAAGAGCAAACACAGAGGTCTATCAGTTCGATGTCCCTAGAAGCTGTCTGTACTTGGATTTGATTGTACAAGGCCTTGAAACATTCGCCTACTGCATTACGACCAACAAGTCAATACGAATACGGCGTTTCCTGGTGCCACCACGTGGGAGTTCTCCTTGGCCACTTGGTATTGATTCGATCGACAGAGTAGCTGCTCCATCTGCTTCCTTGCCACCTCAGAGCACCATAGGCAAGTAGCCGTAACCCTTTACATTACACCTGCGTCGTGGGTAGTAATCTTGAAAAAGTTTCTCGAGAAAGAGTCAACCGTCAGTGACCGATTTTCCCTGGCAATGTGGATGGAGAGATGTGAGCCTGGCTCTGCCAGGGTATTGGTGGTACGTGTGTCAGGAGTCAGTCCCTCCGATCGGATAGTGTGCATTGATCCGGTATTAGTGGAACCAATCGCCCCGAACGAATGAGTTTCGGGATTTGTTGAGCACAGTTTAGGCCTCAGGGAACTGGAATAAAGACTTTGTTCCCTATGGTACAAACATCGCTAACTATTGCTGCCTACTACTGAACTATTGTAAATTCCATGTAGTACAAAACAGCCAAAATGGGGATAATAAGGAAAATAGAAAAGCTGGCTGCGTTTAGGTGCACGTTACTCACTACGGTAGATATCATTGGACTGAAACATCCGATCCCTTCTAGTCCATAGAGACTACGTTTTTGAGGAAGTCGTCATCGAGAACCTGCAAACTACTTCTGTTGCAACGATACTAGTTAAAATTACAAATGGTAGACGGATTCTGGTAGTCTCCATCTACATCAAATGTAATTCTAAAACAAAGCAACTGAGCCATGACTTGTAAGTCTTGGGCAATCTCCAGTTAATGTCCTTCTTCTCGGGAGCGAGACATACCTCCTGAGGGGATAAAGCAGTCAATATATATAAATTTGAAAAGACTGCTACAATGGATGCACGACCCTTTTTCGCTCGCCAATATTGAGATGGTTTTGCCAGATATACCGACAAGACCGAGCAGTCCGTCTATCCTCGACTACTTCCTGCTGTCTGATGAAACTAAATAAAGTTTTCAGGTGAAATCCTGTGTGTTGGATATGGAAGGAGCATTCGACAACACAGCGCAAGCTGTCCTGAGCCGCAAGGGAGTAGGAAACACCCTGGCTGTCTGAATGGGCAATGTTGTCCACAGGGCGGGGTACTGTCACCGCTTATGTGGAGTATGGTAGTGGACGAACTCCTAAACGTTCTAACAAATACTGGAATACAGATCCAGGGTTACACGGATGACATTGGTTTAATCTATAGGGACAAATATGAGGCTACCCTATGTGACAGAATCCAAACTGGTGGACTAAAGGTAACTAGTGCCTGATGCAAGAAGATAGGACTGCGTATCAATCCAAAATCATCATAGTACCATGCACTAAGAAACATAAGCTTCATCACCTGAGAGCCACAAGGTTACATGACACGGAGGTGAAATTAGAAACAGAGGTCAAATATTTGGGAATTATGCTAGACCAAAAATTACTCTGGAAGACGCATGTCAGAAACACTTGTCGGAAGGCTACGAGGGATCTGATGATTTGTAGATCCATAGCAGGAAAAAAATGATGTTGCAGCCCGAAGATTTGGATATATACTGCAATAGTAAGGCCAATGATAACCTGGGCAGAAAGAACTGAACTCACCACACCGGCCAGGGAGATACAGATGCAGGCAAGAAGGGCAATCTTCAGGATGACCGGAAGTATCAGTGAGGCGGGTAGCTGCCTAAATCAAAGGAAGATGGATATTCTTTTTATGCGGTATGCCGAATTATTGATATCAAGGGATAACATAACAATGAGGTTTCACTTCGATAAGAAGTTTGAAACAGGTTGGAGTAACAAGGCAAACTGGGAGAGCGTGGTTGCGACATACGGTTTGGATCAGCAACTGATTATTTGGTATACTGACGGATCCCTTACAGCAGGGAGCAGGCCAAGCAGCAATCAAGGCACTTAGGTCCAACCAGATAAGTTCGAAACTAGTATGGGAATGCCCTGAGAGACTGAATACGCTCGGCTCGTTCAACAAAGTCTGGATACCCTGGGTTCTACGCCATGTGTGATTGGAAGGCAATGAGATGGCGGACGAACTAGCCAAGAAAAGAACAGGGACGCCTTTACATGGGTCAGAACCCTTCTGTGGAATCAAAAACAAGTTCATGGCTATGACACTAAAAAATGAAGAGGAATGGTTGAGGGAACTATACTTAGCGGACCTAGCAGGAATGGACCAGTCCAGGGTTCTTATTGGGGTATACAAACCCCAAACGCGCAAAGGATTGCTTAATCCTCACCAAAAATAAAAGCTGAATCATAGTGGGAATTCTCACTGGTCATTCTTGGCTGAACTATCACCTAGGGAAGCTAGGGATATCTACGGACACTGCCTGCAGGTTCTATGCGGAGTGTGATGAAACCCCTATACACGTTCTGGGACAGTGTCCGGCACTTGTTCAAAGTAGGTTGAGGCATCTGGGAGAACACTTAATACCAGATGCAAAGTTGAAAGATTTGCAAGTAGGGAGTATATTAAAATTCCTAACGGTTATAGACGTGCTTGAGATACTATGATTAGCAGGTACACAGTAAAACGGGCACAATAGTCCGTCCTTAAAGGACGGACTTCTCCCTAACAAAATAATAATACCTCAAGCAAATCGCTAGTGTCCTAGTTTGATATTTTTGTTTCGCAAGATTATGCAGTTTTTCAACTCTTCCTCTGGGTATTCGATAATAAAGAAAAACGATCGTCAAAGGAATTCGGTTCCATGTAAAATCCGATGAAATATACCGAATTCCTCTGTTCCTTGATTAATGTCGTCTACCCGTTTCCAATTTCTTCTTCTTATTCACGGCGGTGTACATTCAATCACTTCTTGCATAAAACTAGTCCGCCGTAAACAGTCCACGTGCTGTTTGACATCAGCAGTCTGCGGCGGATTGCGGAATGCGCGGACAATCCGCTTTCTGTTTGGCGAGTCCTTAAGTATGAATTAAACGTTTCCATTAAAGTTATAGAACGGGACTTTGTCGATTGTTACGCAATTCAGTGATACGGATCCACGGAAATAGTAATAGTATGTACGAGACATTATGTGTGAAAATTCCGATTGCAGAAGCTTCGGGGTTTCAAGTAAAAGGGGCTTAGAAAGTACCAGGTTTTATGGAAACCATTTCGAGTACGCAAGATTCGGTATCTCAGTGGACACCTAAGGAAAGCATTTACGTATCAATATATCATTAAAGTCAAATTTATACTTTTCATGTGAATTTACTGCATCCTCAAGATGATAATTCGTCAATATCACGTTAGCTGTACGCTCAAAAAATTCTTATATAAGAAAAAGACAAAATCTTGTAACCTGAAGCGCTCAGCTTACGACTTGTTCTATATTCATTCCTTTACAAATCTGAATAATACTTTTATTTTATGAACCACTTAACACACCGTCATATTTTCCAATAGATACTTGAATCTTTGTCACAAGATACTTCTCTTTAGAAGTGGACAAGATTCCAGCTCAACCATCTATTTGAAATTGAAGTAAGACAACTAAGTAGATTGTTGCTGCAAAGATCAACTGAAATCATGAAAAAGATAAAAACTTAGATAAATCTACATTTTGACATTTTGTATGAAACTGAAACTTACTCCCCCAAGTGCTTTAAGGTCCAACTCAAAAAATCCAGATGCACTGAAAATCAGATTCTCATGGAGAAACTGCAAACTTAACTCACGAATTGCATGGTTTAAAGTTGGGTCAAACCTTGAATTGGCGACGCTATGCCATAAATGTTTTGTCCTGTCACTCTAGGATATTTTCGAAATAAATTATTTGTATTTAGATCAGCCAAAGGACCTACATTTTTTCTGCAATTGTAACAGCTCCTGCATATCATGAATAGCTGCAAAAGGATAGGCGGGGTATACATCGCTGATTCAACTTTTCCCACTACAAATTGGCAAATGAAATATTTTTGAAAGGAGGAAATCTAAGTGAAACATACAGATATTCTCCGGGTATGGAAGGTCTGCCTCAATTCCTACGTAGAACCAGAATACTCGAGATATGATACTCAAAAAACTTACTATAAACAGTGCCACGATGGTGCACCCGAAGCAGTCATTGAAACTATCACATATCCACCAAAACCTTGTGTGAATATCCCTAAAGTGGCTGACTTTATTGAGTATCTTCTCCCGCTCCCTCCTGCTATCAAATCGTGTCAGTTCCAACTCCTTTAGATACTTTTTCCCCTCTATCGTCAACATTTTCACACGATCGTCAATCGACGTAACGTACAGGCAAATCTGGATATATTTCCAACGTACAACCAACTCAGCGAAGAAGGTAAGAAACCAATAGAGCCAGGATCAGTCAAGGTAAACGTGGAACATCGTCAAAAATACAATGGTTGAAAATGTATAGGAATATATCAAACCTAATTTTAGGATATTCCGCCTCACCGAAGCTCGATTAAATTTCACCTGAAAATTCTTTGCCAATTCATTGTCAATTTCATTAAATTGTTTCGTGATATCTATCAGGACGTTATGCTTCCGCCAGGACTCAAACTGAATGTAAATATGCAGACTAAGGGTAGCCCAGAGATTTGCGTTGTCCAAAAGTTGGGCAATATATTCACTATCAGAGTAGATACTTGTTGGTGTTACTGCGCTATAATACAGTAATAAGGATGATAACAGTATAATGATTGAATTATAGCCAGTGAAAGCAGAAGAAGTCCTTTGTGATTGCTCGGAGATATCGACTGGCGAAATCCCGATGACTTTGAAAATCCTCTGGAAAACGTCTATGTTTGACAGAAACTCAGACATGACGCTCACAGGCCCTTTTCTCTCCTAAGCTCACAAAAGAATGCCGGAAAACTTATGTTTCAAGTTGATTAGTTTCACGTCGACACTTTGATAATTACTTCTGATATGATTTGCCCTGAATTATGTTGATTTAGTCCCTTTCAACACACGTCACGGAAATGAGACGACCAAGAGTAATTTGCAAATGTAATCGATGTTGCTACAAAGTTGCAAAGGATAACACGAGAATAAAATGTGAGTGTGGTGTTTACATTTTAATCACCATTTATGATTAAAGGGATGTTTCTGTTGGCCTCGTGACTGTCACCCCACTACCCACAGGTCGGCGAGCCACTCAGGCGGGTGAGTTTCACTTCGTGGTGAATTAGATTATTCTGGTGCGAAGCTCCAACGAATCATCGTTAATCAGCTCGCGCCTCCACACTACCCCACCCCCAGCGGATAGTTCAGTGGGTTTATCACTCGATTCCTGGCCCACCACCTTTAGACGAATCTCACACGCCATGCATCCCTTTTCTCCGAGACCTCAGCCCGGGAGACAAAAAGCTTTAACCTGGACACGGAGATTTTTTGGGCCTGCCATCGACGTCAAGCCTAAAGAAGTGCCACCCGCTGTTCGACACTTCATATGGACCCTCATATTGTGGTTGCATCCACACGAACCAAAGCGTGTGTGCAGACATCCAGGTCCCTGGGTTTGTTAACTCTCGTCGAAAAATGACAGGGCCAAAAACCTCACCTGCTGTTGAAGGAATTTGCGCTTTTCAACGTTAAGCACATCAGGAAAACACAGCAGCTAGCGAGATTGTGCGGAAAGTCGTGGATGAGTGGTATAGGATAATGGTCTAAGCATTCAGACGTCTGTAATCGCCACATGGTCTCCATTCGCCTTTGGACTTTGGGATCATGTGTAGTGGAGAAGCTCACCAGCTAGTGGGCGAATACGAGGGTCAACTACTTCTTCAAAAATGATCAAAAGACTGACAGTAGAGCAGGTGGCAAACTTACCTGAAAACCTGAGCAAAGTTACAGGATCTATAAGGGACCTATTCTGCTGATCCACTAGCAATCCATGGTGGCCTAGAAAGTCGGCGCCTAATATGGCGCTACTGATCTTCGCTACTACAAAACGCCTTGAGAACGTTTGTCGAAGTCCCAGACTTACGTCTACTTGCTAGAAACCGTAAGTGTATATGGTTGAAGAATTTGCCGCCGCCAATTTGAGGTAATGCGGAGTCAGTTTTTTATTCCGCGATACCGGGAGAACTAAGTCCAACTGACGTCTGCGCCTGTCTCGATCGCTTACTCAAGGGATCGAATATTGTTATGTGACGTGGAGCTGCGCTCTGGCTAGCCACCGCCGGAGCTCCCAACCAGTTCAGTTTTTTGAAGATGTGAACGTGCACGGACTGATACATTTCTTTGCTTTGTGGTGGTGGTACCGGCAAATTGCAGGACTCGTTGAGGTCCTTCACGCACGGCTAACCGATCGCCCATTTCGGGTGGCGAGCCGCGAACGAGTTCAGGACCTACAACCTAAACCCAAAGGTTCTACCATTACCGCTAGTTTGGAGCCGGCAGTTGCGAGGGCTGCCACTGCCTGCTAAAGCTCAACAATTTGGCCCGTGGTTTCCCGCGATACTTCTCTGACCACGGAGCACGCATGCACCTCGTGGATTTTGTCAGCAATGTTTGCTAATACTTCCAATGATCCGGAGTCCGCACAGGCCAAGATCATCTGGTCCCTTCCTTGTTGTCACTGCAACCACAGCGACTTCAGAAGCTCAATCCCGACCTCAACTGCTTCATCTCACGCAGCAGTTATCTCAGGGAGCAGTCGCCTAAGGTGAGCTCCGTCAGCTTTGCTAACTCACTTACCGACCGTCGCATGATGAGGGTGCCTTTTAATATCAAATATGAACACTCCTCCGGAACGTCGGTGACGAGCCCTATCGACTCCTCGTCCAGGCCGACCAGCGCGTAATTTAACTGTGTGACATCAGCAGTAATGCCCGCGAGTGGGAACTGCCCCTCCAGTTGCCGGAACCAGTCTTCCAAATTACATCGCCAAAGCGGTGGCACCTGTAGTGGCATTTCAGCCACGGGGGGTACGGAGACGCCAGAGACGTTTGTCACGCTGTTCTCAAACGATATTTGCGAAAATAGACGGATTAGTTAGACAAAACGAAGAGTCGTCCGATCCCCACAACGTTGATGTTGTAGACGTTGCTTCTGCGGTTGTTGCGGCTACTTGCCAGGTGATTGTGATTGTTCATTGTCCTTTTTGTCGATTTTTTTAGGCTGCAGGTTCTGCGAATTCGAGACCTGCGTTATTGATCCAGAGCTCGTACCTAAACAAGGGGGAGCTGGATTCACGAAAGCGCAATTCGGCATGTACTGGAGCTAACTCGAATGCTAGCGAGATGAAGGCCGGGGATCTTGGATCACAAATATTACCTCCCTGTCAAGGCACAGATTTTACTCACGTGCCTAAACTCCAAATTAAAAAAAAACTAAAACCACCCGGGGTAGACTACTCTAGTAGAGATGGAAATTTTCCAAGCGCGTTGATACCACCGAAAATATCTTTCCCAAGTGATCTAAACGGGTTCGGACAGACAGGACAAAGTTGGTGGATGGCAAAGATCCTTGCTATTTCCAAACCAAGTCGACTCACACCTTCCAGTTGGTAGTCTCGGATAACCACTAGTCAACCTTGTGGTGAACTAACGTGACCGGCGGCAACGACACCGGCTTGGTATGGCATTAACTTATCATTTAGCAACCGATTCAGAATAGGTTGCACATGAGCTGACAGCTGTAACAATCTGTTCCCTTAGTACATGAGAGTGACATCTCATGGAAACGGCTGCCTTACATCCCGATAAAAACCTTGGCAGGGATGCAAGTCTGCAATGCCTTCCTACATAAGGGTTGCTTCCACTGGCTCTACACCCCTGATCCAGCAGCCCTATGCGACGAGTTACGGTCCACCGAGCCTCCGATCCTGTCTCGCAACGGGACAATATCCGGAGCCTCCTCAACAAATCACGAATCGGAACACAGCCGCTCCACTTTTTGACATTGTCCATGTCACCAACGAAGCTCCACATATATCCTGATACTTCATCTACCCATACCAGTGGCCTCAAGCTAAAAGTGGCGTCCCCACCTAAACAGCTCTTTATCTCTAGGCTAGCGTTCGCAATTTCTACCGACGATGTTCTGGAGTATATAAAGGGCCAAGCTTGTTTACTTTCTCCTCTGTCCTGCGTCAAACTGACAAAAGACAAAAACACGGACCTGATGTCCTCGGCAATTGTTCTTTGTCGTGTTGTGAAGGTGTATTCATCAAGCCATACAGCGTGTGTAGCGGGAGTACACGAAGAAGAAGAAACCTTGACGTCAAATCACCCGAGTGAGGTAGGATGGAGCGATTAATCGAGAGGTGCCTTTTTCGCACTGAGTAAAAAAATCAAGGGACTTTATGAATTCATCAAGGAAATTTTCTCCAGAATATAAGAGCCGTGACAAGGGGCATCCAGTTGGAGTACAGAAAGGTTCAAGATGAAAGAAGAGAAACTAACAGTTTGAAGAGGCAGCAGGCCAGCAACCCCTGAAGCAAAAAAACGTTCAACTCCCAAAAAACGGCACATTTGAAGAGGATGGCAGCAGCTTCCGCGAAACTTACGTAGTCGCGACTCCGAGAACTAGGAGTAAAAGCCTAGAGAAAGGTGACACCTCGGAAAAGAACAGACAGGGGGAAGATAATCGGAGATTATTATCATCTCCAAACATCGTGAAGGATCATACGCTGACATGGGAGAGCGAAAGCTGACCCCGAACTCACAAATTTGGGATATTATGTTAGCCGTATTTTACGGCCTCAGAAAGGATATCTTATGTTGGAGCTCAAGGATGCAACCGCGAACAAATTCTTGAGCCAAAAAGTCTTCATGACAGGAACTCGATATAAGAACCAGCAGGTCGCAGATTACTATAATCTGCAAAGGCATAGATGAGATCACTCCAAAGAAGGAAGTTCGCGGGGCCTTGGAAAAGCAATTCGATCTTATCGGGCTACAAGAGTCAGCGATAAAAACCGCCATCATCAGCTTACCAGTGGAGGCAGCACTTAAACAGTGAGCAGCAGGGAATAGGCTGGGTTATGCACCGACTTAGAGAGCAGGTGACACTGCATCGATACTTAAGATATTCAAATATCAGGTTGAGGCAATGCAGGAGATGCAGAACTGACTGAAAGGAATCCACATATATAGCTGCTATGCCCCACCCAGTGCTACACTTGTCGAGTATGAGCAAATGTTGAGCGCTCTGATTCTGGCGTTGGCCAAAAATCATAGCAGAGGAATTTAACGCCTGGGCTCTTTAATGCGACGGCCGAACATCGAATGTGAGAGAACGTGTTCTCCTTGACGTGGTACTCGCGAATGTAGGGGCCTCATACATTTTAAGAGGAAGGGGACTAGAGTCTATATTGGATCTCGCATACGTAAGCGCTGCTTTAATCAGTAAAGTCGCTTGGCAAGTCAGTAAGAGCAATACTGACGGTGACCACCAGACAATTTGCATGGACTTCAAGGACGAATCAAGCTCGAAAAAGAAATCTCGCTGAGAGCCGAGTGGTTTGCCGACTGGACAGCGAAAGCTTTTGAAGGAGACACGTTGTCCGCGGCGGCCCGATCAAAAACGCATTCAATTCCGCCTAATGGAATCGAATTAAAGGGGCGTTGGCAGACATAGGTGTTCCCAGATATTTAGCGAGTCTGGTGGAAAATTACCCTTCTGAAAGGACTCTTTGGTACGTGACGGATGAGAGTCGTGAACATCGTGACAGCGGGAGTCCCACAGGGCTCGGTACTGGCTACTCTGGTGTGGAATGTTATGCATAATGGGGTTCTAGCTCTTTCCATTCCTGAAGAGGCTACGATAGTCAGCTGTATGGGTGACCTAGTCGTAGTTGCTACAGCAAAGCACCTAGAGGATGTGGACGATCTTCGCGACGGAAACAGTGAGAGCGAAAAATACCTGGTTAGGAAGAGCCTTGCTGCCTAGCTGACCTTGGCAGACGAGAAAACGAAAGTGGCCCCGATAACGAACCGTAGAAAGAAGAACACTGTGAAAGTGGAGGTAGATGAATATACGATCGTCTCAAAGCTGAGCTACAACATCTAGAATATTCACGTCAAAAGGCAGCCAGCACTTTCAAAATTCTTGCCGAATATTGGCGGGCCGAAACACTGTCAGAGGTTGCTTCTAGTCGGAGTGGTGTGATCCATTCTGCTTTATGCGTCGCCTGTGCGGGCAAAAGCGCTAGCAAATTCTTCCGTTTACCGGCTGATGGCTTAGAGAGTTTACAGCGCTTTTCGAACCACATCAGATGAGGGAGTACTGGTAGTGGTGGCCATGATCCCTGTCGTCAGTCCGTTGAAAGAAACGAGTATGCTGTGGCATGCAAGACGCATGGAGAGACACATAGAACACAGGAATGCGAGAAGATCAGAGTCGAAAAATGTCTGGCAACGCAGATAGAATGGGTCTACCAAAGGGTCGCCGGACGTATAGGCTCATTTCCAACATTAGAGTTTATCTTGAGCGGAAACATGTGGAGACCAACTACTACGTTACCCGGTTCCTCACGGGTGGTTGTTATGGGCATAATCTGCATCGATTTGGCTTGGATGATTCACCGAATTGTCTTAAGTTCGGTGGCTTACCGGAGAATTCAGAGCATATATTGTTTCACTGCCCAAGGTTTGCAATGGAAAAGAGGAGTCCAAACCAAACCCTGGGCACAAACGTGGACCCGGAGAATATAGTTGCGAGATACTGAGGACAAAGGAAAACTGGGTCACGATCTCCTCCGCAATCCTAAAAGTACAGCGGGATCTGCTGAAGAAGGAATGAAGGAGTAAAACAGATAGGAACATAGGGACGAGTCCCTAAAACGAATCCTCCCGGCGAAATAATACCTAGAGGGTAGACCCCCAGGATTGGGGCTCGAGAGACTGGGGGTAGTTGTAAGTGGGTACGAATCTCACACCATCTGTAGTTGCGACGTTTCGCGCGAGCAGACGTGTTTTTCCATCTCTGTGTACGAATAAAAAAAGATTGCTTGTGTGCATCACTGAGGAGGTACTCAAAGACATCCCTGGAAGTCTTTCTGTGATTGACTTCTTTTTATCTTTACATACATATAAAAACAAGGAAGAGAAACCTTCAGAATATGCAAGGGTATCAGCGTGGCAGAGACCTGCCCTAATTGGGGGAAGATTAACATTCTTTTTAGATGGTATCCCGGATTATTGATACCCACGGATGACAATGAAGTTTTATTTTGACAAAAAACTGATAATTTGGTACACTGGCATTGACAATCAGGCACCAATCATGTGAACTTTTAACTTGTTTGGGAATGTCCCTCAATGTGGTTCAATACGCCTGACTCGCTCAGTAAGGTCTGAATATGCTGCGTTCCAGACCATATAGGGTTAGAAGGCAATGAGGCTGCGAATAAGTTAGCCATGGAAAGAGCAACAACGTTATACAGACGCTAAGGAATGAAAAGGAGCGGTTGAGAGAAATATACTGGGCGAACTTTTAATGAGTGAAACACTATGCGTCTCATAAGGGGCGACAACCAGAAGTATTCGCAGGATTGTTTAAACCTCACCAAGAAAAGCCTTAAGATCATAGTAGGAATACTCACTGGTCATAACAGGCAAAATCATCAATTTAAAAAGCTAGGGATATCTGCGCAGATTTTGTGAGGAGAATCATGGAACCTTCGTACGTGATCTGAGACAATCTACAGTGGGCAAATTAGGTTAAGGCATTGGGAATACCTAATACCAATTTTCTGTTGAGAATACAGAGAGTCCTGAGTCCACAGCTACTTGATGACCACTTGGGAAGCAACTTACTTTGTCTTTTACGGTCCACGGACCCCTCGTTTTGAATTAAACATCCAAGTTTTTTTTTAAAAAACAAAAGGTTTATTGACAGTTTCGTCCAGAGCAGAGACAGCTCATCAGACACTGCCTCACCTCTGCCCGTAATCATGTCGTGTTTACGATTATAGATTGTATAAATGGAGCGTTTACCACCTGTCGCCACTTTCGGTCACGCTCCTCCCAGGACAGAGGTGAGGCAGCGTCTGATGAGTTGCCTCTGCTCTGGACAAAACCGTCAGTCAACCATTCGTTTTTTACCTAATAGCAAACACCTGGAAGTGGGACAACTTGACAACCTTGACATTATTATTATACGTTCACCTGAAATATGGTCGTTATTTTTCCTGGCCCTGAGCCAAGTCCGCCCTCAGGTTTTTCGAAAACCTAGCATGTCCCGAACTGTTTTCCTGAAATGTTCCAGCTTCCTCTCGGTAACTTTCGAGAGCAACTTATAACCCGTACACAAAATATAGAACAATGAAAAACATTTCCCTTTTTTAGTGTGATATTTATTTAGCAAGTACCAATATTTCAGGAATCGTTTAGTCCCTTCCTCAGAGCAAAGCGTAGAAGAATTTATTTTATTAAAATACATTAAATAAATTAAATAAAATTCCACTGGATAAAATGCTTTAATTCCCGCTTTCATTAAGTAGAAACTGGATAAGGATCACAAGATAAGTAACAGTCGTTGCAGCCATCTAAAAAATTAATGAAGATTAGAATAGACTCAAACGCAAATTCAGGATTGTACTGATCCCAAGAGCTCGAAGTCAATAGTGAAAAATCCATTCGCGGAAACACGTATTGACTCATGCATAATTTGTAAGGAAAATTCACTGATCAAGGAGTTGTACTGCTCATTGTTGGTAGATTTTTTAAACTTTCGAACCAAACGTCCGGTTTCCTCACTCTAAAAGATACCCTTAACAACAACTTTCTGTTAAAAGGACTGAAAAACATACCTCCCGTTTACACATATCACAGATCCACGATAGTACAGTCAACATTAACCCCAACTGGAACATTCGACAAAGACACTCTAAAACGACGAAGTCGGGGACTATGTCTTCCATGGCAAGGAACAGCCAATATCCGTTGCTCGTAAAGTCAAGGAAGCAATAGCTAATAATAGCCAGCAAGGACCAACCAAAGCAGTCATTGATTACATTCATGACTTCCCATACGCGACCGAAAATGTCCTTCAAGGCAAGAATTTGATTGATTGAGTGCAGGGAGTGTGCCTCCCCCAAATCCAAACAGGGGACATTATTTGCTTCCAGAATGGTAAAATTTGAAAGGTTTCGACCCAAAGAGTTAATTTCTTTTAACTTCTCGTTCACTAGCTTCAACCTCTCACTTGCAACCTGTACATAGAGCAAGCACTGGAACATCCGCAATTTAAGGATCAATCTAGAGAAAACCGTGAACCAGAACCCATTGTTGTAGCCGTTAAGATACTTGGACAGACATAGGAGTCCATCGCTGAATAACACCATTGAAGTCCCCATTATGAACCAAATAGTATATTTCCTGTTCATCTTCTCAGTATCCACTTTCACCCCTAACTTTGCAGAAAACACATTATCGATTTTAGAGAAAATATCGAAAACTCTTCGTTGTTTGTTCCGAGTGAAAATTGATTCGAAATTGAATACAAAATGCACCACCGAAGATGCAACAAAGATTAGAATAGATACAAGCGTGGAAAGGTTACTTCCGTCCTCGAATGCCTTCAGGATAAACACCACGCAAATGAAAATGTATGTGATAAGGAGGAAATGAAGGACCTGAAATATTATTAGGAATATTTGCTCCTTTTGATTTGCAGAGAATGGAGCTAGGCCTGCACTTTTGAAGATAATCAAAAAGTTTGGGATGTGTTTACGTGGATCAGACAAATTAGTTTTCATCTTAATATTTCTTATGGGGTTTACACGAGGGCTGACTTCCACTGAATTTACAAAAGGCAATTGGGTCAGTCTTCCATGAAAAAGTAGCAAAACTAATGTATTAAAGTGCAGAATAATTATAGAAATTGATCGAACACAGTCATCAACAATAATGCATGGTAATTTGTTGCTCACTGCAGGTGCAATCTACCTAAGTATGAAACGTCCATGACCTTCGTATTCTCTAATTAAAATTCGATAATTTTTGCGCAGAAGACCGTGTGCAATGAGTGAGCTCTATATATGCAAATATTACCGCATATTTAGGTTTCATTCGATCAACAAACAACAACAATTTGAGGACCTTTTAAACCCCTCGATAAAAAATTGATTACAGGCGGGACTACAATGTGAAGCTTACACATTAGGGTTTACGATTAATAACTCCAAGAAAAAAAATCGTATGGCCAGCTCTGATGAAAAATATTGACATAGTGGAAGCTCAACCTACTGGCCAAAAGACCTCAATGACCTTATAGACTTTCCAGTCACTAAAAAGATTCAGCGAGAACAACTGTTGTCTCATTCACCTTCCGAGCTAGATTACGATCACTCATCTGTCATCTATCTTACACTTGTACCGAAAGGACTGACAGCATATTGTCTGAAATTTTATAGTGGAGAAATATCATTGCGCTTCATCGACCACCGACGGTAATTGCCGGAGAAAAAATCCGCGCCTAACGTCTGGTGTTAGCGCTGTGTATGCGATGCATTGAGTTGGTTTACGCCCACATGCCCACGCCCATCAATACATCAACCACGTGGGTCAGGGGCCATTTAGATATCTCGTCCCTACCCCAAAGATACACAATGACATTCCGCGCCCCTTCGCCGTTGGATTGGTTACTCCTGTATACAGTCTTCTTCTACTCCCCCCCCCCCTCTCCCGGATACCACCTTGTCATGGTGGGGGAGCCTGTGGCAGTTTACTACTACACTGTCCAAAAACACATGAAGATGGAAACAAAAGTTTGTAACTCTCCAAGTGGTAAAAAGTCACAGACTTAGAATCCACCCGCGATTTTGAGAAATCAGGTTGTGGCCGAGACACGAATTTTAGAGGGCTTCACCAGCTTCACGTTCCCTTAGGGAGAAATCTGTGGAAGACAAGCTTTTCACGTCAGTGGAATACCTGCACCCGGTACCTGTGGCGCGGTTAGTCAGAAAAAAAAAGCAGCAACTCCCTAAATGACACCTGAAGACCTGAATTCGGCCGTATTGGTGACACGTCTGCCTAACTCCTCTAAAAAAGAGGAAGGGACTACAGGCTTGCCTGTCAAAGCCTTCTCTTCCGCCTCTACCAGGAAAAGTAGAAGAAAGGGAAGCGGATGATGTGGACGCAATTGGTGAACCTGGAAGTGCCCTCAGCCAACGACAATGGCAGGCACTGCAAAAGAACGCAAATTTTCTTGGGAATGAGGACATAGGAGTTGCTACACCACCAAATGTGGCGATATCCAGAGAAATTGGACACAAGAAAGCGGAGCTTTTGGTGGAAGGGTAGGGATAGACTGGTATCCCCAGTGAGATCCATACTGAATGCTGCAGATTTTTCAGTTAGCGGGGGCTTACATATTAGACTACACTTATGTCTACAAGCATAACAGTTAACCTACAACTTGGAAAAGCCTATTCCTATCTACTGGCAGCAAGACTAGCTAAGTTGCAGGACTGTCCTTATATATCTCTGTTATAAGGGCCATGGGTTCGTTTTAACAAAATCTATGCTATTGGGTCAGGCAAGGAGACTAGGATCTTCTTCGATGAGAGATCCTTGAGACCTAGGGCTTACTTTCTGATGTCACAATTGTTAGAGGCAACCATGCTGAGACAATTCTGTTCCCGGGAACTTGTTGCGGTCAACTTACAGTACCAGGTTAATGGTTAGCGGAGAAACGTCATCGTTGCGTCTGCTTACTTCTCGTATGATTTTTTGTGTCCTCTGCCGATCTGAATCTGATAATGTATGCAGAATCAAGTAGCCTTACATTCTTAATAGGTTGTGGTGGGAACGCTCAACATATTTGTGGGGGCAGTAGCAAATGCAATCCTAGAATAGAGAAATTGTTTGATTTTATCACTTCAGTTGATCTGATAGCCTCGAGCATAGGGTACGCCCCTACGTTCGTGGGGCCAAGAAGAAGTGAAGCAATTGGCGTAACAATCTGCACTTCACAGTTGTTTGAGTTGATTAAAGACTGGCGAGTGCTAGATGAAGTCTCACTCTCAGATCACCTTTACTTAGAATTAATTTGACTATTGACGGCGAACAGTCAAAGATAGAATCCTAGGAAAACGGACTGAACAAAATTCAAGGAACTTCTTGACAACAAAGTGCAGTTCCCTAGACGACTAAGGACTCCTTTAGCGATAAAAGATAAATTGAAAACTCTGAATAACACACTTTTAGAGTGCTTTGAAGAAGCTTGTCCTATTTCCCGAGACCAACGCGGTAAAATAGACAGAAAACCAGCTGGGAGAACAAGTCTCAGAAGTGGGAGGAAGAGGTTTCTGCAAACTTTTCAACACGGAGGTGTTGTAAGGGGAATTGGGACCCTGCCAAGCAGTTGTTACCAATGAAAAAGCGAGAGTTGCTCTACCATCCGTATTTTTCAAGGATGTCTTCATCTGTGTTTCGTGCCTTCCTCTTGACAGAAGGTTAAGGTAGTCTTCATCCCTGCATCCCATATCGTTCGGCGAGTCGATAATCGAGTCAAAATCAGCGGTAAAGTACCTCGGGTTGACTCTTGACTCAAAGATGAGCTTTTCTGAGCAAATCCAAGCAGCAGCGAACAAGGCTGCGGCTGGAGTTTCGGCGCTAAGTAGGCTAATGGCAAACATTGGGGGTCCTACATCTAGTAGGCGACGTTTCCTGATGAGCTCAACGCAGTCTGCCCTGCTCTACGGCGTAGAGGTATGGGCTGGCGCTCTTGACAAGAAGGTATATCGTAGACGCCTCGCGCAAGTACAGAGACGGGGAGCTTTACGGGTGGCGTCTGCGTACCGCACAGTCTCTGAACCGGCCGTGATGGTGATCGCGGGAGTTATCCCCGTTGCCCTTCTTGCTAGGGAGCGTCAGGCCATATACAAGCGCAAGGGAGATGAGCCAAGGGAGGTGGTTGCTCGCGAAGAACGGCAACACACTCTAGACGAGTGGCAGCTCTCTTGGCAAAATGAAACTAGGGGCAGATGGACTGCACGGCTCATCGGCAACTTAGGTGCGTGGCTGAATCGGAAGCATGGTGAGACTGACTATTTCCTTACCCAATTTTTAAGTGGGCATGGAAATTTTCAGTCTTACCTGCACAAAATTGGAAAGGCGCGTTCTCCGCATTGTGTGTTTTGCAATGGAGTTGTGGACGATGCCCACCACACTTTTTTTTCTTGTGGAAGGTGGGATGGGGTTCGTCAGCAGCTCTATTTAAACACAGGGGATCTCTCTCCAGACAACATTGTGGAAGAGATGCTGAGGACTGCTGACAGCTGGAACCGTGTTGCCCCAACCGTGTTGCCCCATATCTCGTTGCTAAGAAGATAGAACTCGACCGGTGGAGGAGCCGGATGGCAGGGGGTTCCTTGAACTGACAGTTCCCTTCCCGTTGGAGAAAGGAATTCCCTGATTTGAAGGCTCCGCAAGGCGGGAGAGTTTGGGGGCTGGCCCGAAGTAATGTGACAAACGGTTCCAGGCTAGCTCTCTGACGATGGGGAGGTGTTTAGTTGGTAGTCCGACAACGTACCGAATCGGGAGTCCAACACTGTGTGCGTAAATGCATTCACCTACCCTACCCCAAAAAAAAAAAGGTAGTCTTCATACCTAAGGCTGGCAAAAATGACTATTCAAATCCAAAGAACTCCAGGCAAATCAGCTTAACATTAGTTTCGCTGAAATGTCTGGAGAGACTGGTTGAGCGTCACATTCGCGAGAAGGCGCTAAGGTCGCACCAACGTGTAAAATGCAGTGAGTCAGGTCTCTGGTTTCGCCACTTCTGTGGAGCATGTTGATCAACTCAGTACTATGCGAACTGCAAAATTTGCCAATAAACGCTCAAGCTTACGCAGATAACATGGCTTTGTTAGTTATTGGTCGAGATCTCGGAAAGGTGCATAGAAATATATCACACGCTGTTGATTTGATTGACAGTTGATGTCTCAAGCATGGACTTGCAGTAAATCCAAATAAAACCACAAAGGTATCATTTACAAAAAAAATGAGGAAACTGAATGATCTTTGCCTTCCAGAAATGAGGGGTACAACCCTTCAACTCTCCGAAGAAGTGGGAGTCTGGGAGTCTGGGAGTTATTCTAAACAAGAAGCTTCTTTGGAACAAACATATAGTGGTTAGGATGAAACTAGCTCTCACAGCCTATAGGCTGGGGAGGCGAACCTTTGCCCCGGCATGGGGACTTAGGCATCACGTGGTAATGTAGATATACGTTGCTATCATTAGACCGATGTTCGCGTATGCGTCCGTAATGTCGTGGGTTAAGGTGAGACAAAAGATTTTTCACTGTAAACTACCCACTCTGCAAAGAACTGTGTGTCTGGGCATCACCGGTGTCATCAGCTCTGAAAGCATTACTCAATTTGCAGCCCTTAGATTTGTTGGATTTCAAGACGAAAAATTTAAGCTCTTAATCGCTACCTCGACAAAATGTTACAAAATTCAGCAAGCAACTACTACTCACTTTGGAAAGGGACGGGACGTTCGAAAAGACCTATACAACGTGAATCTCCGATAGGATTGGCCCACGGGACCTGGGTATGCAAGAATAAAAGAAAAGGGACTGCATTTGCAGAACGCCTTAGGAACGTATTTCAAGCGAATCGTCAACAAGATGATGAGCCGCTTCCAAATGACGAGCCATTTTAACAGCCGACACCACGGAGACTTATACGTTTCAAGCTTAGTAAGATGGTGCGATTCATCATAAGGTATGACATCAAGGTCACATCTATAAAATCAATAAAATTTTGCCTTCTGTTTTTTATAAAACAGGGACCTCCTGCATCACTGGCAGAAAGTTCTCCGTTAAACACCACCTAAACGTCTAGGAAATATAGCATCGTGTGGACCTACCGACCTTCTTTTCTCCAACTTCGCGGACGATATTACAATACTCAGCTCTCACAAAAACCTTAAATCGCATCGCGTAAGCTGGCGAAACGCTTAAGAAAAATGGAGACGCGGTTCACTCGCTGGAGAATCAAAGTAAGTAAGTCTTCAAGTTTGGATTTGGAACCTAAAACTGAAAACCTGCCACGAAGCACTCTCTTAACTCGCGAGGCAATAAACGCTTTCATCACCATTGCATCCTGTCTGGATTGATAATCCAAATCCACAGCATGTTTCCTTGTAGTCTCAGGGAACGATCAAACAGAACCCTTCGCTGTTGAGTCTAACTCAGCAGTGTCCGAACGAAACGGTGGATAAGGTTTTCTTGGGTAACACCTGGAGTTGGGGTTTAAGAATAGAATAATAAAAGTCTTCCCTGCTTGTCGTAAAAGGCGACTAAAAGGGGTTACCTCCTGGTGAGTACTTGCCATATAGGCATAAGCACACGGTCTTCTTCATACACGGATTGATTTAAAGACGATAATCAGAGCCCCGCCGTGACTTACACAGATATACTGGTTTATACTAAATGTAGGCTGCTCATTCATACCATTGGATGCGAAGCCTATCTAAAACCTCTGCCGCAACTAAGAGGTACTGCACCCGAGTTGCATAACGCAACTTCACGTTTGAACCCACATGAAGCTCTACCCATAATATGGACGCAACCGCAACCACCATAAAACACCTAGAGGGGATCAACCGCAAATAACGTTCTAAGAAGGCTATCCCGACTCCTATGGTACCACATAGCCTCCGGTGAGACTTCGTTGTAAGTTCCCATTGGACAGACGCGAAGGACATAAAACCAGTCCTGTGATTCTGCCCTACACAGAACACAGTCGTGACTGAAGACAAGGTTCAACAAGAATAAGGAGATTATCCACGTAACCAACGCATTCAACCACTAAACCAAGCTCACCCAACAGTTCATTCATCATCAAATAAATGGACCTGCGATAGATCCCTGCGGGCAGCCGCACTTCACATTAATCCACTTAAGTAGTCAAATGCTCACTTGAAATCTACAAACATTCCAAGGACGTATTTGTTTGAATGGACAGCCAAGTTTTTTTACATGCATTAAGGCGTCATCGGTGGACCTGCCAATTTCGAAGCCGTACTGCCTATCTGACACCACATGGGAAGTTTCCAGCAACAGCTCCTGGACCATAATCCTCTCCAGGACCTTACCAAATGCCGGGAAAAGAGATAGAGCCCGATACGACCGAGGATTACACTCATCCTTCCCTAGCGACTTCAGGAATACAACCACCATTGCAGTCCTCCAGAATACAAGGAAATAACCCTCAGTAAACGACACTCAATAAGACACCGGACACGAGATGGGACGGCCCACCAGATGGCTTTGTTCAAATCCCCAGTCATCCGAAGCCTCGCCATACTCTCTTCGCTCTCACAACACTGCCGAGGAAGAATTTTTTCTCCCCTTCAGCGCGATCGACAGGAGACACTAAAGGCTCGGATATCGGAAATAATGCACATCGCTTGGCACAAATACTATCACGCCATGTCAACACAGACTACACGTTCACCTTAATGTCGGCAATATCCTGACTTCATTACCTTTTGCCTATCCGGCAGACCTTACGCCAAAGGTCATCGCTATGCTCACCGACGGAACGCTTGCCTCAACTCAACTTTTTATATGATACGACGAAAGATCTCGAGCCTAATCAATATGGGGAACCAAATTCAATATGGGGATTTATCACACTATGACGACGTCCCTTTTGGAAGCTCTTCCTTTCGGTTAGCATTCGTCCACCACATGACATATTTCGGGCCCCTATATTTGGGCATGGAGCATGTCATTCCCAGGGCATATCCATTAATTCAGCAATCGATGAAAAGGGTAGAAATTTGTAGGCCTACAATCTAGACTAGGGCACTCGTCTTAAGTATGACAATTTGGAGGAGTTTGTGCGTGCTCCCTCCCGGAGAAAATAAAAACTATTATCGGGGCGACATATGACAGCGGAAAATGTCACTTGCTGAATTAAGATCTCTCAAAGGGATTTGAAATCCAAATCGGAATCCGCTAGGGTTGTATCTTGTCACCGATATTATTTCTTCTTGTTATAGGCGACGTTCTTCATGCCGCCCCTTCTCCGGATTACGCGAGGGGCTTCAATGAACTTTGACATCTTTTCGTAAATACCTCCATTACGTTGATGACATCAGGTTCAACAAGGTGGTTAGCCAGTTGGCAAATATAATATAATGCATTCAAGGCGCGGATCATAAGCGCGTTTGAGTGTCCGAAGATACAGAGAATAAGGAGATATTGTTTGGGCTTGAACTAGGAGACCAAAAGCTTCTTCATACGATACGCAACGGCGCCGTAATCCATAGTGATGGCAAAGGGACCAGCCGAAAAGATAGAACCGATGTTGTCAAATTCGGGGGCCGACACCATCAAAAAACCGCCTTGATCGACACTGGCACGGACGTATCTGCTGTTTCTCGGAAATACGAACATAGTAATTGGCAACCAGCATGTCACTTGGCAGTGCTATGTTACTGACGTCTCTCGCCCGATCATTTTTTTTTTTTTTGGGAGTAGGGTAGGTGAATGCGTTTACGCACAGAGTGGTGAACTCCCGCAACAGCACGCTGCCGGACTACCAACTAAACACCTCCCTGTCATCAGAGAACTAGCCTGGAACCGTTTGACACATTACTTCGGGCTAGCCCTCCCGCTCTCCCGGCTTTGGCAGCCTTCAAGTCAGGGAATTCCTTTCACCAACGGGAGGGGAGGGGAGGAAGGGAGTTGTTATTTCAGGGAACCCCTTACCGTCTGATCCCTCCGCCGGTCGAGTTCAATCTTCTTCACAATAAGAAGAACGCGAACATAATGCGCAATACGATTCCATCTCTGACAATGTTGTCTGGAGAGAGCTCCCCTGTGTCTGCATAAAGCCGCTGACGAAAGAGCCGTCCCACCTCTGGCAAGAGAAAAAAGTGTGTTCAGCGTCGCCCGCCACTCCATTGCAGAACACACAATCAGGAGATCGCGCCTTCCCGATCCTGTATAGGTAAGACTGAAAACCTCCATGTCCACTTAGAAATTGGGTAAGGAAGTAATCAATCTCACCGTGCGTACGGTTCAGCTACGGGTCTAAATTGTCGATGAGCCCCGCAGTTTATCTGCTTCTTGGCTCATTTTACCAAGAAAGTTGCCACTCGGTAAGGGTGCGTTAACGTTCTTCACGGGCAACCACATCTCTTAAGTTTTCGCCCTTACGGCGGTAGATAGCTTCGCGCTCCTTGGCAAGGAGGGCAACGGGGATCCCTCCCGCGATCACCATCACAGCCGGTTCGGAGACGGTGCGATAAGCAGACGCCACTCGCAAAGCTCCCCGCCTCTGCACTTGAGCAAGGCGTTTGCGATGCACTTCCTTGTCAAGGACATCAGCCCATACCTCCGCACCATAGAGCAGAACCGATTACATTGCTCCCATAAGGAGACATCTTCTAGTTGATATAGGGCCCCCGACATTTGCCATTAGCCGACTCAAGGCCGTGACTCCAGCTGCAGCCCTATCCCCGACCAGGCGCGACTCTTCGGATATATTGAGACTCACCATACTATCGTAGGAAGTGTACCAGAGGTCCGGCCCTAGGATGGATCCCTGTGCTACTCCCGACACGATTTCCATCCTCCTTTGGCACTCTAGCGTCTCATAGAGCAGGGAGCGATCTTTCAGATAATCCCTCAATATCCACAAGAGATATTTTGGCACGTGAAATGGGTTTTCTAGTGTGCGTAGCATACCTGTCCATCTTACGGAATTGAAGACATTTCTGACATCAAGCGTTATGAGGAGCACTATCCGTCGAGATTGGCGGCTGCGTGCCTCAGCTCGATGAACCTCACCTACGACCTCGATAATAGCATCCACTGAAGATCTTCCTGTTCTGAACTTGAACTGCCTTGCGGAATCTACTCTTGATGAGCTTCTCGAGTACCTTTCTGGCCGACTCAAGCATACACAGCGGGCGGTGTGCAGACGGGAGCTCCGGCTCTCCTTTACCCTTACTGATCAACGCGAGTCTGGCCATTTTCCAGCCACAAGAAAAAATGCCCTCCTTCATGCAAACGTTGAACACTTCAAGCAGCAATTCTGGTCGTTGACGGAACACCAGTTTGTAAAATTACGTCGGGATGCCATCAGGGCCTGGCGCCTTCTTCTTTTTCATAGTGAGAACCGTTTCTTCGAGCTCCCTCATTGTGAAAAGGGGCAATTCTCGACGCTTTCCGCGCTATCACTTGTCTGGGGAACAATGCCTGCACAATGCGGTCCATCTGGTCGGTACTTAGTACGCAAGGCTTCCGCAGGTCCCCGATTTTCTGGGTGACAAGCTTATAGCCAAGTCCCCACGGACCCTCATTCACCTCGTTAACAAAGTTCTGCCAGCCGCGAGGTTTGCTTTTCTTTATAGCGCTGCGGAGTCTCCTTTTTGCTAATCTATGCTCTGCCTTTATGGCACATGCCTCCTCGTTGGCGTGCAAACGTTGTGCCACATAGCAGAGCTTATGACACTCCCTCCGTAGGTCGGCAATTTCTCGCGTCCGCCAGTACATAGAAGGTTTGTCGCGCCTGAGGCCCCTCCGAGGCATGGAAGCCTCACACGCCGTCGTTATCAGGTTCATCACTGAATTTACGACGGTGTCAACTGCGACGCTACCACCCCCCGGAGTGCCCTCCAGCGCGGTTCTGCCTGCACCAAGAGCTTCGACGAACTTCTCGATGCTCACCCTCGCGACATTCCACAGGCAAGGGGAGCGTCGCGTTGGTGCTTGCCGGCAAGTAGCGTCAATCACTTCGAACGCGATGTACTGGTGATCACTTGCCAAGAAGTTTTCTAGGCCTCGCCACCCGTCCACCGATGACGCCAGAGATTCCGACGCAAAAGTGATGTCACGAATACCTCCTTCACAGCCTGGGCGCCGACACGTTGGTGTGGATCCGGTGTTTAAAACTACGAGCCCGGTTCTCGCCGCCATTTCCAGAATCCGTCTCCCTCTGAAGTCTGACTGAGGCATGCCCCATTCAAGAGCCCTGGCATTAAAATCATCGCCTACCAGGATTCGTTCCTCCGTGCTCGAAACGGTGTCTTCCAGAGCATCAAGCGGGCGCCGAAAATCCGGCATCGTCTCGCTTGGCCTCAGGTAAACGCTAAAAAACGTTATCCCTACGCACCGGATCCAGACAAACCCGTTCCCCTGGCCTTCGGCAAGAACACAAAGTCGAACGTCATCCCGAACCCAGATGGCAGCGGTGCCCGATAAGTCGAGATGCTAGATCAGCATTTACTTCCGCAGCGAACTGTGCTAGCAACTGGTGAGCGGTTACATTCCGGTGCTTGTTAATTTGTAAAATGTGGATCATGCCGTTCGCACCCTAGCCCTCTCCAACCAAAAGATCGGACACCGTCCCGAACCCGCAGTGTGTGCAACGCTCTCACCAGACGCGCCACGATCCCTGCAGAGAACGTAACTCTCGCTTTTATTGCAGGTCTTCGCTTGATGACCCCACTTGGCCGCATCTCCGGCATACTGTCCTCCTGTCCGGTCCCTTGCAAGATGCTGACATGTGGAGTATGGATACCTCTAGCACTTAGTTAGGACTATCCGCATTCGCACCCTGCATACTACCCATCCGATTTTGATTCTCCCGCTGCTAAGGAGTTTCCTCACATATTGCTCGGGGACTTCTACCACGGGAACCTTTTGGCCTCGAGCATTTACAGAGGAGACACCTACCCGGGCATTGGTTACTTCTGGACATTCACGCTTTAGCGCCCCCTCTACTTCGACCTTTTCTGTGAGGCAGTCAAGATCCCGGATTTTTAGAGAGCACATGGGTTCTAGGCTGAAAGCAAGAGCCTTCTCCCCCAATAGCCCCTTGACCGCTTAGCAAAACGTACTTTTGTTAGTCGTCTATGAGGGTCCAGTTCGACGAGAACTCCCCCACTCCTTGTTCTCCGTATGGACGACACCTCTGTTCCGTTGTCTTCGGGTTTCATCCTGTAGCGCATTTCACTAATGACTTCCGCAAATGTCTTGCCTTCTGTCTGCTTAATGAGAAGATCCGACGGTCTGGTCCTTCTTCGCTTCCTCGTCCTTTCTGCTCCTGGCTTTTGGTTGGCAGCCTCTTTGTCTTTGGACAGACGTGTCTCTGGCGGCGGAGTCAGTTGTTTCTTTTTTTCCTTCTTCGCCTTCTTTTTTTGGGCCCTGGAAACTACTTCGATAAAGACTTCTTCGGACACGTCGTCCTCTTTCCGCTTTTTCCCCAGTTCGCTTTGCAGTGGGCTATCTGCGGTCCGTTTGAGGCAAGCAGCGTTCTCTGCGGGGAGTGCGGCTCTTTCTGCTCTCCAATCGTCTTCCGCTGCTTTCCACGTTCGCCTATAGAAGGAGATGTGGTCCAATAGTTCCTCCAGTTCCATCAGCCCGGTTTTGACGCCTTTGCTGACGTTCTTCTAGAGGAACGTTGCCGACCGCATATACTTCGCCATTGCCGCACATTTGCTGATGACCTTTTCCTCTTAGGCTCTAGCTATGACGGTCGACTGCACTTCCACTCGGTTTGTAACCGAATCCATCTACTCAGGACTAGCGATTCTGACTGAGCTTTCTTCCGAAACAGGGGCACTGCAAGGTATCGGAGTTACCATCTCCGAACGGTCAGTCGCACCACTTGATGAAGCTTCCTCTTTATTTGGGCGCCCCGGTGTCACATTGGGTATGTCAATCCTCGCTGCCTCTTTCACTGATCGCTGCGGTGAACGACGCATTTTTGTGCTCCGCCCAAACGCACTCACCTCTTCCTCCTTTAATGTTGTTTCGTCGAATTTTTTTATTAATGTATGTTTATTCTCCATGAAAAAGTAACCAGCGCATCGTGTGCAAGGGAGCGGGCCATAATAGTCAGGAACCGGTGTACCCTCGGAGACACAGTCCCTACCCCAGCTCCCTGAGGCCTGACCTACGCTTAGCTGATCCTGGAATTCGCGGACGGATCAGCGCTCGGTCGGGGCAACGCGGTCTACTAACACCCGTTCAATGCACACTCCCCGACCAGGGTCCTGAAGGGGCTGGCTCCTGATACACGTTACAACTACCACCTTAGCAGAGCTATGCTCACAGAACATTAAGAGGTTGAAGCCAGCGTATCTTGCAAATGATATCGAAGGTTCGTGTCTTTCATCAACACCAATGTTAACAGGCAGTGATCCCCGCCGCGTCGTAAATGAAAATACAATTTATTAGCCAAGGGATCCACTTGATATTGTAGGGTACTCGAGAGCACTCCCCAAAAGAGCTAAAAAATGAAGAAGCAAGTTTTCCAAATCGCCTATGCGCGACTACTTGTTCTAACGAGTTGCTGCTGTCGCTCACACAAAAGAATTTCGCTTGCAGTTTCAAAACGATACATCCAGTTGTACCCTTTAATACTCATAGCAATAGCAGGAAGACCATACAATCAACGAATGGAAAGTGTAATGGAGGATATTTTTTACAGGATAGGAATTTGAAATAAAAACCGGGAATGGAATGAGGACAATTTGATGTACATTTCAGACGTATCTGGAGCAGACGAATATCCTTGGTAAGCCATGAAAGTGGTGGACTTTGAAAACATTGAACAATGAAAAATGAAAATCACAAAAGTGCAAAGAAACCACCGTCATCAGGAAAAATATTATTTATTTGGGTTCATGAAATTCAAGGTGTTGAAACTGATTCAGGAGTTGTTGCGTTTACAGCTGATGCCTCTTTGTGACCCTTGTCATTCAGCAAAAACTGTATCAGAATTACAAGGTAAGTAACCGTAGCAGCAGCCATCTTAACACCAGGAAGAAATTCAAATACATTTTGCAAAGTTTGGTACCAAAGTATGTTAGGTAGGTAGGACTTACCGATCCAAGGAGTTCAAAATCGATAGTAAAAAATCCATTCGCAGAAATATGAAAAGGCTCATGCATGATTTGCAAAGAGAACTCACTGACGAGGGCATTGTACTGTTCACTTTCAGTAGATTTTTCCAATTTATGAACAAGGCAACCTGTCGTTTCACTCTGAAAGAAAGTGAAAATCAGTTTTCCTTTCATGAATATCCTTACCACTCCAAGGAACTTTCCGCACCGTTTGTTTGCAATTATTACACACCCATGATAACACGCTCAGCATAAAGGCAAGTGGAATCATCCGGCAAAGGCATTCCATGATAAGAAAATACGGTATAAAATGCTCCAAGGCTAGGAAAAGCCAATAACCGTTACTAGTGAAATCCAGAAAATAGTACGTAACAATCGCCAGCAAGGACCATCCGAAACAATCGTTGATAATATTGGTGACCTCCCAGATATGCCCGAAAATCTGTTTCAACATCAAAATCTTTTCAATCGAAACTGATTCAGATTTGGTCCCATTGTTAAATCGCCTCCTCCCGTAGTTATCCTCCAGGATAATGAATGTTGGGGTGGTTTTTCGAACTGCTACGATTTCCTCGATTTTCGCGTTTAACAAATTTAGCCGTTCACTTGCCATACTCACGTAGTGCATGCATTGGGTAAGCCGCAATATAACGATTTCCCTTGAAAAAGTTGAAACCCAAAATCCATCGGTGAATTGATTCATTGCCCTCGAAAAACATATTATCGCATCGTTACCCAGGATTACCAAGAGAATGACCAGAAAACCGATAACGTATTTCCTATTCCACCTTTCCGTGTTCGTTCGAACCGTGAGCTTCTCCCGGAATTCAGAATCAATTAACCGGAACATATCAAGGATTCTTTGCTGGTCCTTTCGAGTGCAAAATGCCTGAACATTCAGAACAACATGCGCCAAGGATAACGCAACAAACACAAGACCACTGACCAAACTTGATAGAGTGTTCCCGCTGAAGACGTCGTAGATAAAAAAGGCCGAGAAAAACAAAAAGACAACAAGTACCAGATGCAGAACTTGATAGATTCCCAAGAACAGACGAACTGAATCCTTTCTTGAAAATGGTGCCAAGCCAGCCACTTTGTAAATTGTTAAGAATCCAGATAAATCCTTTATGGAAGTTCTACGGAGTAGCTTCATTTTTAGAGATCCGTCGTCACCGTCTGGAAACCTCGGAGTGAAAATGGAAGGTCCTGTGTGTCCTACACTAACCGAGGTTGATAAAAATCTCATGTGAATAATTACCAAACGCCAGATGCCAATGGCAGGCAATTATTAATGGGAAAGAATCAATCGATGACAATCAATTTATGTCTATTGTAGGATTAAGTGAAGTGTGCATTAATGGGACATTTTCTACTTTACTACATTCATCTCCGGCTTCAAAGAAGGAACAGTAATTAAAAATTTCTTGGTCATTAGTAATCGTCAGCACATCGTACCATCAAGACTTTAAGATCTTGAGAGAGTCCTACGTTCGCCATCTATGGTACTTCATGGCGAACCGGATCAGTTGAAGAGAAACTTTCTCCCAGTTCTTTGGTCCAAGGAATCATGGAATTTTGTGTAAAACAACACCTTATCAAAATGAACTCAATACCTCTCTGTCCGTCTATCTATCTTTTTCTTAAGGAGGCGGAAATCTTTAAAAAGGGTCTGTCCCGAACACCCCCGCGTGTGGGATTTTTACCCACTAAAATCAACCCCGACTCCGACCCTCCTTGCCCCGTGGAACCACCTTTAGGTATTACATCCCAAGGTGGAATTAGCTAACTTTAGCTTGGTCTCCTTTCTTCTATTCGCGGGGTTCGTAAATTATTCCGTTTTTGGGAATCTACTCTGGATCGTTGCGATCATTGAGGGGTCCCCATCGCAATTTGGGTAATCAGGTACGGTATCCAATTTAAACCCATGCAGGTATTTTTTTTTTGGGGGGTAGGGTGGATGAATGTATTTACGCACAGAGTGTTGGACTCTCGATTCGGTACGTCGCCGGGCTACTAACTAAACACCTCGCCCCCATCGTCAGAGAACTAGCCTGGAATCGTTTGTCACATTACTTCGGGCTAGTCCGCGAACTCCCCTGCCTTGCGGAGCTTTCAAATCAGGGAATTTCCTTCACCAACGGGAGGAGAGCAGGGGAAAGGAACTGTCAATTCAAGGAACCCCCTGCAATCCGTCTCCTCCACCGGTCGAGCTCTATCTTCTTAGCAACGAGAAGGACCCGAACGTAATGGGCAAGACAGCTCCACCCCTTGTGTTTAAATAGAGTGGCTGACGAATCCCATCCCGCCTTCCACAAGAAAAAAAGATGTGCTGCGTGTCGTCCACAACTCCATTGGAAAACACACAATCTGGAGTTCGTGCCTTTCCAATCTGGTGAGACCCACTTAAGAACTACGTAAGGAAATAGTCAAGTTGTTGATAAGCGGCGCAGTCCATCTGCCTCTAGTTTCATTTCGCCAAGAGAGTTGCCACTCGTCTAGGGTGAGAGACGGTGCGGTACCCAGGCATCACCCGCAAAACTCTCTGTCTCTGTACTTGCGCGAGGCGTTTACGATATACCTCCTCGCTAAGAGCGTCAATCCAAACATCTGCGCCGTAAAGCAGGACAGACTGCATTGAACTCACCAAGAGACGTCACCAGCTTCAATCTTCTTGAGACATGTGTCGAGCCACAGGCCAAAGAGCTATCATGCCCGAAACCGAGAAAGATTTCAGGCTGGTCTGCAAAATCTTTGGATGAGGAGACCTTCATAGAGGTGTGGTTAGATCAGCCTGATAAAGCAGGCACCTCTACGGAAAGAGCCATCCATCTAGCTCAATGCATTGCCAAAGCGTGTGACGCGTCCTTGCCTAGAAGGTGTTCATTCCCCAGTAGAAGACCAAACTACTGGTGGAATGATGAACTGACCGGCCTTCGATCAGCCTGCCACCGAGCCAGAAGAGTGGCTCAGAGGGCGGTAGGTAGAGTCGAACAGGGACAAAAAGAGCGCATCTATAAGGCAGCCCGTAAAAACCTCAAGCTCGCCATCCAGCGAAGCAAGAGGGAGTGCTTTAAGGAGCTCTGCTCAGAAGCGAACATAAACCCGTGGGGGAATGCCTACAGAATTGTGATGGGACGATTCAGAGGCCGTTCATCTCCGCAGATCACGTGCCCCACCCTCTTGCTAAAAATCATCCAGGGGTTATTCTCCCAGTAAGAGGAGAGCACCGACACATTCCAACCACCTCTGAATGTGGCGGCAATTCCGCCAGTCACCAGAGACGAGCTGTTGGATATCTGCGGTAGAACAGGAGACAACAAAGCGCCGGGCCTGGACGGAGTACCGAATAAGGCCCTTAAGCTTGCCGTGAAATCCAGACCGGACATGTTCGCTGAGTTGTTCGAAGCGTGCATGTCCGAGGGGATATTTCCAGTAGCATGGAAGCGGCAGAAGTTGGTACTTCTGCCTAAACCAGGTAAACCTCCAGGTGAACCATCCTCATATCGACCCATATGTCTCGTGGACACGGTGGGGAAAATGCTAGAGCGGGTAATCTATAATAGATTACTCCCGGTTGTTGCGAGCCAAGGCGGCCTTTCGGATCGGCAGTATGGGTTCCGTAAAGCCAGATCAACCATTGATGCCATCAAATTGGTTACTGGCTTGGCCGAAGATGCAATTCACGGGAAGGGTAGTACCAGCAAATATTGCGTGGTAGTAACCCTGGATGTGAAAAATGCATTCAATTCGGCCAATTGGAATCTAATGCGAAAATCTTTAGCGAAGGTTGGTATTCCCGCCTATCTCGCTGCTATCGTCGATAGTTATTTAACTGAAAGGAGGCTCTGGTATGGCACCGATGACGGACCCCAGGAGTATGTTGTTTCCGCGGGTGTCCCTCAGGGCTCCGTATTGGGCCCACTACTGTGGAACATCATGTACAACGATGTATTTAATCTTCCCCTTCCGGGGGAAGCCACAGTGGTGGGTTACGCTGACGACATAGTGCTGGTTGTTGTCGCAAAGCATCTCGAAGATGCTGAGTTATACTCAAGTGATGCAATCGGTGCTGTTAAAAGTTGGCTAAAGAGCTTTGGTCTGACACTTGCGGAGGAAAAAATGGAAGCGGTCCTCATCACTAAGCGCCGGAAGAGAAATTACGCCTGTATTAGAATCGGGAATCATATCATCACTTCCAAGCCGACCATCAAATACTTGGGAGTGGTGATAGACAGGAAGCTTAGCTATAAGCAACATGTGCGGTATGTTTGCGACAAATCATCCACTGCAAGTATGGCCCTGGCAAGGATGATGCCGAACATTGGAGGGCCACGGCATATCTCTAGGTTGCTTATAGCCAGGGTGGTGACCTCGATCATGCTCTATGCAACCCCAGTTTGGAGGGAGGCGTTGTGGATGTCAGGGAACGCTACCAAACTGAGTTCAGTCTACAGGAGGACAGCCCTGAGGGTATGCTCTGCCTTCAGGACTGTCTCAGATGATGCAGCATCCGTCATCTCTGGAATGATGTCGATTGACATCTTGGCAGATGAGATGGCGAACATATACAATCCAAAGCCAACCTCTTCCTCATCGCGGACGAGGAAGACTGAAAGGGAGAGATCCATAAATAGATGACAAGAGCGGTGGGAACGCTCGGGAAAGCGCCGGTGGACGCACAGGCTCATTCCTGCTATCAAGGAGTGGTTAGAGAGACGACACGGTGAGGTTAATTATAATCTCACCCAGTTTCTCACGGGGCACGGAGGATATCTCCAATACCTTCACAGGTTTAAATTGGAGACCTCACCCGATTGTCCAAATTGCAATGGAGTCCCAGAGGACCCAGAGCATGTATTCTTCCATTGTCCGAGATTTGTGGAAGAAAGGAGGAATCTAGAGGAGACTCTAGGAGAGGTGCCGAAAATGCTAGCACATCAAGAGAATTGGGATGCGGTAAACTCCATGATCGCATCTATCCAAAATAAACTGCGAAAAGCAGAGGAGAGGAGAAAAACGCGGTCACGTGCGCCGCTTATAGAAGAAAGGTGACAAAGCTAGAGTGAGCTGACTCCGCCCCGTGATGTAATTCCTTATGGTGGTTCCGCGGGGCAGGGAGGGAGTCGGGGGTGGTTTTAGTGGGTAAAAATCCCACACGCTGGTGTGTCCAGACCAGTGTCTTTTTGAAGATTTCCACCTCCTCAACAAAAAAAAAAAGAAGACGTCACCAGCTAGATGTAAGACTCCAAATGTTTGCCATTAACCTACTTAACGCCGAAACACCAGCTGCAGCCTTGCTCGCTGCTGCTTTGATTTGCTCAAAAAAGCTTATCTTTGACTCAAGAGTCAACCCGAGGTACTTTACCGCTGGTTTTGACTCGACTATTGACTCGCCCAATGATATGGGGGGGGGGGGGGGGGGGGGGGGGGGGGGTAGTCGCAATGACTACTTCGGTTTTCTCCAGTGCAAGGTTGAAACCATGAGTAGTCATCCATCCGCTTACTCGTCGCATCAATATGCCGAGCCCGCTTTATGCCTGTTCGCCAGGGTGTCCAGCAACAAACGCCGCGACATCATTTCCATAGCCGACCAGGCGCGACTCTTCTGGCATGTCGAGTTAAAGTATACTATCATAGGTAGCATTCCAGAGGTCCGGTAACTCGGGGACGCCTCCCTCTTGCTGATCAGTGCAACCCTCGCGACCTTCCAACGAGCAAGGAAAATTCCCTCTTTTAGGCAAGCAGGCAAGGAATGCACCAAGCAGTAGGTCTGGCCGTTATTGAAATATCAGTTTGTATACCTCTGCTGGAATGTCATTAGGTCCTGGCGCCTTCTTGATTTTCATAGAGAAAAGTGGACAGTCATCGGCACTCTCGGCGCCGCCGTCATCATCTCGTACGGAGTTCGCAGGGAATAGTGTCAGTTTACGATAGTGTCAGCCCCAGGAGTAACCTCCAGCGTGGCTCCACCTGTTCTAAGAGTTTCAACAAACCTCCCGGTGTTCACTTTCGCGACGTTCCATGCACAGAAAGAGCGCCGGGAGTGGCGCACACCAAGAGTTTGTGTCCACCACTTCCAAGGCAATGTATTGATGGTCGCTTGCCGAGAAGTCTTCCAGAACTCACCATGCGTCCACCAGCGACACCAGTGATTCTGACACGAAAATTACGTCGGGAATGCTTCCCTCGCAGCCCGGGCGTTAGAACGTTGAGATGGATCCGGTGTTTAGAACTACCAGTTCTGTTCTCGATGTCATTTCGAGAATCCGTTTCCCTCTAGAGTCTGTGTCAGACATGTCCCATACAAGTGCTCTAGGATTGAAATCACCCCCGACCAGGATCCGCCCGTCTGTGCCTAAGATAGCGTCCTCCAAACCATCGTCTCATTCGACGTAGGATATCCCTAAACACCGAATCCAGACATAGCCGCCTTGGCCTTGGGTAAGAACCCTAAAGAGGGTGCCGCCCCGAACCCATATGACAGAGGTACCTGATATGTTAGGGTGCCATGAAACTGGGTCCTTTTTTCGGTACTGCTCACTGATGAGTACTAAATCAGCTTTGATATCCGCAGCGAACTGCGCAAGCAACTGGTGTGCGTTTGCACTCAGGTGCATATTGATTTATAGGATCCGAATCATGTTGACCGCGGCCTAGCTCTTTCCAATTCTGCTGTGAAGACTGGACACCGCCCCGAACCCGCAGTGTGTACAACGTTCTCATCAGACGCGCCACGGTCCCTGCTTAGGACGCAGTTTTCCTTTTCCTTTTCATTGCAGGTGTTTGCTTTATGGCCTGACTGAACGTTTTTACGGCATGGTGTCCTTCACGTGTGCCCATAATATAAATATCTGTAAAATTTGGTTGTGGCGGCCCGGGTTCGTATCCTACAGACTACACAACCAATTCTGGTTTTCCCGCTGTTTAGAAGCTTCCTCGATATTGCTCGGCAACTTCCGCCACAACGAATTTTTGCCCTTGGGGATTCGCAGCGGTGATACAAATCCGGACATTGGTTACCTCCGGACATTCGCGTTTAATGGCCTCTTCTACCTCGTTCTTTTCTGTGAGAAGTTAAGGTCTCGGATTTCCAGAAAACACGTGGGTTCCAAGCTGGAAACCAAAGCTTTCTCTCCCAGAAGCCCCTTGACTGCTTCACAGAACGTAATTTTATTTGTTGACCTCGGGCCTAGTTCGACTAGGACTCCACCACCCCTCGTTTTACGAATGGAAGACACTTCTGCTCCGCTATATTCGAGTTTGATCTTGTAATGAGTTTCACTGAGGACTTCCGCAAAAGTTTTGCCTTCCGTAATAAGCAGAGCCCTCTCTCTAGTTCTCTTTCGTCGCTCCACCTTTCCTTTTGGTGCTCCGTCCTTCGTGTCCGCTTTAATTTTAAGCAGAGGTTTTTTTGATGGAACGGCATGTTGTCTCTTGTCCCTATTCGCCGTCTTCTTTGAGCCCTGGAGAGTACCTGAGTGAAATCTCCTTCAAATGCCCATTCCTCCTTTCATTTTTTCACCAGTTCGCTCTGCAATAGGCTGTCTCCGATCCGTTTGGCACTCGTAATGCTCTCATCGGGAGGCGCGGTTGTTTCTGCTTCCCGCGGATTTTCTCTTACTCTCCATATCCGCCTCGACGCACAAAGGTTGGGACGAGGGTGTTGATGACTGGCGTACTATGAAACAAGAAAACGGGAGTTTTTAGGCACCGGTGGACAGAATTGATCGACGGATTTGGAGTAAAGCGCAGACCTTTCTCAATGTTGATAGCAAACTGAGAAAGGGCTACTTTTACTCGATTTGTGCCTCTGCAAGAGCCAGCCCTGACACGTAGTACCTCTTCTCGCCTTACAATGCATTGCGCTTAGCGAGATTTTTTATCACCGGGTTAGGGTGGGACAACCACTTTTTCAGTCTGGCGCGCGACAGCTTGATCATGTGAATTTTAGGTTTGGTCTTCTGTATTTGGCTGTAAATTTCCTGAGTATCGTCCTTTCAAAGTGTTGGAGGGCTTCTGCTACGTTCGGTGACATGGTAGCCCATGCTGGGAAATCATAGGTCAGGATTGGATGAATAAGAGTTTTGTACAAAAAGGTTTTGGTGGCAGGGAACGGAGCCCGGGATGAGAGGAGTTTTTTAAGGCAGCTGAGGCCTTACAGGCATTGACAATAGCAAATCTGACGTGAGGGTTTGATTTAAGCTTGTCATTGAAGGAGATTCCCGGATATTTAATGTTTGTTTTCGGCTTGAGCGGGTGGTTAGCAATGCGTAAATGCAGGTTTTTGCTTTCTGGCACTGTGCGCCAGTGGCACTTCCCGCTGGAGTTTCTGAACCAAATAAGCTCAGACTTAAGAGAATTAACGGTAAGGGTCCACCGGTTGAAATAAGCGAGCTAACCGCTCGCATGTAGGATGGTGTCATCAGCGAAGAGGATCCCTCCTGACGCGGGAGGACCATTGTCCTTAGGTGAAAAGGGCGGGTGAGGGGCTGCCTCAGTCGCCGTTCGGGATAAGTTTACGGGAGGAAGGAGAATATCGTGGAGGAAGATGTTAAAAAGTTTAGAGCCTAGAATAGAACCCTGAGGGAGTTTACTGGGAAGTAAATGGAGCAAAGTCCATCGAAGTGCACGTGGCAAGTTCTATTGGAGATGAAGTCTCCAAAGATTCTGAAAAAGGGGAGGAGACAATTAGACTGAATTAGTTTGTAGAACAAGCCCTAGTTTCAAACTGAATCAAATGCCTTTTCGAGGTCTAAGGCGCAGGCTATTGTGCAATGCCTATTTTCCAGATCATTGAGGATATAGTCTTGCAGATACAGGAGTGTCTGCTCGGTGGATCTGAGGTTTTCGAAGCCGAATTGATTAAGTGGAATGATAGGCGAGTAGTGTCTATTGAGGTGACTTAGTAGAAAACGTTCGAAGATTTTTCCAATATTGGAAAGAAGAGAAATAGGCCTCATATCTTTGAGATCGCGGAGCACTCCTTCTTAGGAATAGGTATGAGGAAGGCTGATTTCCAAGATACCGGGAAATGGCCACTGTTCAGATAGTTGTTGAAGAGAGTGGCGAGACGTTCACTGATGGTAGGCGCACACTTTCGCAGGACGTCGGGGCCCGAAGATTTTTTATTGTTGGACCGGGAGATTGGAAGTTCGACTTTTTCTAGTTAGGTAAAGAAGGAGGCGAACGGGCCTGTTCTGACTATATCAGCCGGGCATCTGAGCAAAAAGGAGCAAAGGTAAGACCTTCCAAGCTCAACCTTTTATCGCTGACAGTAATGGCAACCACCGATTTCCAGATGGGGTCCGCTGGCGATTTAGCTCTGAATAAGTGGCTGAAATAGTCTACGCAAGCGAATATTTTTTCCTCAGGGGAGCGACACTGGGAGTTACCTATTTTTATCGGGATGTGGTTGACACTAATAGAAGATTTTTTTCTTCCAACCAATCGACTGATGATCTCGGAAAGGAGACGGTAGTCAGCGTTGCATCTATTCCGTAAGCGGTGAAATAATCGTTTCCTACCCTGCAGCAGTCTGTTTCTATCGCGGACTAAAAGGAGGGTTGAGAGGGAAAAGTTAAAGAACCTGGTTCCGACAAATACGGGTGTAGTAACCAGGTTCTTTAACTGGAACTTTTGTCAATTGTAGTTTCGAAGGCAGAATTGACTTTCAGATGTGTAAATCTAGCTCAACATTAGAGCGGATGCGCGATTTGTTCAGCGGAGGGCCCAATGCACTGGCTAAGTCACGTTGGAAATCATCCCAGTTTATCAGATTGAAGGATCTGCAATTTGCCGTAGATGAAGAGAGAGGCTGAGGGCATGCTGGTGCGAGTGGGCTGCCAAAGGAGCACATGCTGAGAGATTGGACGAGATTATAAAGTCGTCTAGGAAAGAAGACGAGGAAAAGATGGCACTCCAACGTTAATAATATCCGCGCTTTGCCGTTTTCGTTGTTAACTGAGTCGCTGAAGATACGTACCTCGCGTTGAGGTCACCGCCGAGAATGGAGGCATCGAAACTGGTCGCGATTTCCTACAGTGCGTCCAGAATGGGAGTGAGGTGACGACCTGTGCCGCCCGGGAAGTAGAGAGAGCCGATTAGGACTCGAAGGACGCCACCACCCCTAACAGGAAGTCTGACTACTGCCGATGGGATGCTATATGCCCTAAGTCCCGCTTTGACTAGTATGGCTGTGCCTCTGACCGCGTCGTTGCGGAAAGTACTGTAACCAGGAGCATGTAGCTTTACATTGGGGGCTTGCCCAGTCTAGTTTCGTTTAGGAGAGCGAGATTAGGATCGGAATCCTCGAGGAACTTGTGGAGAGCAAAACATTTGTTGTTGGAAATGAACGAATTAGTGTTGAGTGTGAGCACCTTCATTTTGGTTACCTAGCAATTTGAAGAGGATTGTAAGTACGCTTCTGGTTTGTCTTCAGGGGGAGACGGAGGTAGTTGTGATAGAAGTCAGAGATTGTGTTTCACAGAGAGGAAAATGACTATTGAATAGGGGCCTTGCTTCCATGGAGACGCTCCTGGGAATGAACGAATCTGGGGGCGATAAAAAGCTAAGGGTTTCGAGCCCCCGACCCCGGGCCACTGCGGTAAAAAAACGGAGTTAGTGAGGGAGGGGCGGTCCAGTTGGCATGAGGCAAAGTGCTAGGCTGAGAGACACGAACAGACGAGGATCTGTCAAGATTGAGGAAGAACGAAGCAGATCGGGAATGAGGGATGCTTTTGGCTCTCTCTTTGCGCTGGATTGATTCCAGTCTACGGGGGTACATAGAGAAATTGACAAAGTGACCCAGTTGGCCACAGTTTGCACATTTGAGGGGCGTCGCCGACTGCTTCGAACGGGAGAATAAATCTATCCCAGCTGCTGCTGCTACCAATGGACCCTGGATTCTGGCCCCGCAAAAATTTGCGCTTCATCTCCGCAGCTAGCAAAACTTGGGATGTCTCTGCGATCGGCGGCCTGGTCAGATTATGCTTCAGGTTAAAGTTGCATAATTCGGCAAGTCCTCACACGACTTCCGCGTGGTGGCCGCTGGAAACCGTCTTCGGGCGGGCCAAGAGTGTGTATGGCCGGGCTGGGAGTAGGCCCATCCAACTGACGAGGATCTGCTTGTCTGCTGGTCATGTGTTAAGGGCAAGTAGATCTGGCGGGGGGATGGACCGAAGCAACAGCCCGGGGATCGTGCTCCCTGCACCGGAGAAGGTGCTAATAGGACCCCAAGCCACGGTGGAACAGCATACGCCGAGTGCTGCGTGGCCAATGGGGAGCTTGGTCTTTAGTATGCGAACTCTGAATACCTTGGGCACCTTCAGTTTCAAATAAGACTCTTACCCTGGTGACCGGGCCAGCCAGGGTGGACATTCTTCCCGGACTACTCGTGGGACCAAGACATGGACTCAATTAACAAAAAAACTAAAACGACGATAGAAGAGGAGGAGATGATGCCAGGCGCATCATCGGAGGACGAGCTGCTGGCCTCCAGCCAGGAGACAGTGGCCGTCGAGAGCAGTACTTGTTGTTGTGCTGAAACCAACCGCAGGGACCTCCCGGAGCGAGGTGTCAGACGGATAAGTGGCTTCTAGCCTAGAACCTACTGCCGTCAAGCTGGGTGTAGCGAGTACCAGACATAGTACTCCTGACCCGAAGCCCTCAGCGTCGGGGGATCCCTCGAAAGCAAAAACCGACAAGAATGTCGGTCGCCGGAAACCGGCTAAGAAGCCAAGGTCCACGGGTGTCCTGCTCAAGAGCCAGTACCAGAAGGCCATGCATATTCTCGGCAAGATTGCCAAGAATAAGGAGGCCGGTACTGTCGACGAGCGGGATGAAAAAGACTTCGCTAAATACCAGGCGATTGTTAATGAATGCAACAGCAAACGCCGGGCTGACGAGCAGAAGGCGAAGCCCATCGCCCTAAAACGCAACCGATCTCAAGACGAGGTCGAACAAAATAAGAAGCGGAGCAGAGTGGGCAAGAGCGCAGACGCCAAGCAACATACGGAGGAAATTGTACAGCAACCGTCAGCCGACGGGCCACGTACTGCGAAGCCCTTCAGCGATGTGGCCAGAAGTCACTTACGTGTGGCGTTGGCGGATGGCAATTCTGCTAGCGGCAAACTAACGCTGGAGGTGTGGACCAGTATGGAGGCTAGGCTGTGTGCATGGTCTATGAACATCTCGTGGAGACCGGAGGCAAGCACCCGGGACACACTCTCCACTTTGATTCATCTCAGGTGGTCCGTGGGTTCCACGTAATAGCTTGCATGGACCAGTTCTCTAAGGACTTTCTCGGCTCGTGTGTCGCTAAGATCAGCGACGCCTGGGAGGGCGTTAAGCTCAAGATTATCCCTTACGACGAGATTCCCAGGAGACCGGTCGCTCGCATCTGGTTGCCGAAGATCCGCATGGAGAAGGACAAGCTCGTCCCTTTCCTGCGCCTTCACAACCCCGGGATTCCCATGGACGACTGGGTTGTTATAAAGGAGGAGGAACCTCAGATAAACAGCCAGCCCGTACTACTCCGCATAAACGAGGAGTGCCTGGAGGCACTGAAAAAGGCTGATTATTAAGTGTGGTTCGGACTCAGGAATGCCAAAGTAAAAGTGTTCCGCTCTGCAAAACCGGACGACGACCTCGACCCAATCGACGCCGCCAACGAGCTGGTGGAGGAGATGACGATCGACGGTCCGACGGGGGCTGACAAACCCCCCACGCAAGCAAATCATGCTGAGGGTAACGCAGATAAATCTGCAGCACTCGAAGTGCGCCTCGGCTAATATGCTCGTCTTCCTCTTAGAGGAAGACATCGACATCGCATTAATACAGGAGAAATGGGGTCTCCGGCCGAGGATGGTTCTCTGGATGTACACCGCTGTAGTGCGTCCGATCCTCACGTACGGATCTATTGTATGGGGGCAGGCTTTGAAGAAGAAATACAATAGAACGAAGCTTAATACGATTCAGAGAACCGCGTGTGCAGGTGCTACGGGGGCTCTGCAGTCCTGCCCGGCAGATGCTCTCAATGTACTCCTGCATCTCCTCCCCCTAGACCTCCACATCAAATATGTTGCAGTGTGCAGTGCCATCAGACTACGTGAGTGCGGATGCTGGGCAGCGAAGTCCTACGACCATAGCAACATTCTAGATGAAATACCTCGAGAAATCGGGGCATCCCCCACGGACTATGTGACACGCAGGCTGAACTTCACGAGAAACTTTGCTGTGGACCTTCCAACCAGGGCAAAGTGGAAAACCGGCGGCGTGTTGCAAGACTATGACACGGTATTCTTTACGGACGGATCAAAGATGGCCTATGGAGTCGGCGCGGGGGTTTCCTCGAATACACACGGTGTATCCAAGTCGTATGGTCTCCCAGGTTTCACCAGTGTATTCCAGGCGGAAGTACTGGCGATATTGGAAGTCTGTCGATGGCTGGAGCGTGATTCGAGCTCCAAGCGTAACATAGCCATTCTGAACGACAGCCAAGCGGCCATCAAGGCCTTGTACTCAACGACGACATCTTCCCGGTTGGTGGGGCAGCGCAGAGACACGCTCAACCATCTGGGCGGCACGCTCAAGATCACTCTCCTCTGGGTTCCCGGGCATACGAACATAGAGGGGAATGAGCGGGCTGACGGATTGGCCAGGCAAGGCTCTGCTCTTGGCAGCCCCTCGGGGAATACAGTCGGTGTTCCGCTGGCGGCTGTCGGGGGCCGAGTCTACTCGCACTACCTAGCAGCCGCGGGCCTGAGATGGCGAAGGTTTACAAGCTGTGCCAAATCAAGGAGAATTTGGCCCGCTTATAACATAGCCCGATCACGAGAGCTCCTGTGCCAGATGCGTGCAAATGCATTCAAGATTACGGCGGTCTGCACGGGGCACTGGCCCATAGGGGACCATACCGCTGGGCTCGGCTTACCCTACAACTCGCATTGTCGAAGCTGTGGAGAAGGAAGGGAAACCCTCATGCACTTTCTCTGTGATTGCCCAGCTCTGGCTCGAGTCAGGCTGCGGACACTGGGTAAACCATTCTTTGGGGACCTCAGTGAGATTTCTAGCTGCAGGGTCGGAGAGCTGCTTTCCTTCGTGAATGCTACGGGCTGGCTCTGAAGATCCGAGCCAGCAGGACTCTGCTTCCCTGTTCCTATAACAACAGTCACGGTCTTAGGAGTTTGTGGCATCAAAACGGCGCATCAATGCGCTAATTGGGCTCCTCGGAGCGGCCACTGATACCTACCTACCTACCTCCCTCCGCGATCGGGCGCGCGCACCGACCGGCAATGCAATCGATGGTCCTTGCCTCCGCTGTGCCGCCACAGAAGGGGGAAGACCATGTTATTGCCAATAAAAAACAGTTCTTATCAATAAATTTTTATTTCAAAAAACCTTACTTTTACACTGATCCAAATCGATCAAATTTCTAATATTAAATGTAATGTATATCAATAAAGAGTAGATAACTAAACTAATATGAAAAGTATGATTTAATAGCAATAGAAACGATAAATTCTCCGAGTAACTAAATTGTACTTTCATTCACAAACACAACCAAGTTCATATCATCATTCAATTCTTCTACTAACCATTTTACACCTTTCTAAACAACGGACTCACGATCAGATCTGATTGACTATCCAACAAAGGAGAAAAACATATATCGCTGGGGCTTTCCGTCAACGGAAACATCATTCTAAACTACACATACATAATGGGAAATAAACCTTGTTGCGATAAGAAATGTTGGCTCTACCACACAATTGCTCTCTTACGCTTCCTCTTCATTCCGTTCTTTTATACGAAGTCTTGAAGACTGCAACCGAACCTATTCGTTCTCAAAATAACACCAATCTGGGAACAAACTGGAACTCAGTGGTTTAGGTTAAACGGAACGCAATTAACGAATATGAAATGAAAATTAAAACCCTCTAAACGAACAATTAGAATCTAAAAGAAACTTTGAAAACATAATATCAGGTCTAGCTTTTGGTACTTTTGCAATGCAAGGCTCCGCTATTCCTCCTCTGAAAGTCTGTCGAATTCAGCTATTGAAAACACAAAGGGTATGCATCCAAAACGAATCAAAGATCCATGGGTTAGAATCGCGGATCCTTCCCAGCCGGCAATTAGAGCGGGTCGTGAAGGACAACGGCACGGAGGAAGTTCAGGTGCAGCCATTCTGAAAATATTCATTTGAAATTCGTTACAATTTGAGCTGAAATGTCCTCTCGAGCTTCGAACCTTGAATTTTCGTCCAAAACACACATCGCCCGCTTGATACCTCGCCGCTTATCCAAAATTTGTTGAACTTTTGTGTAAAGCTCTTTCGGATCATCTTTAATCTGTTTGGCAGGTGTTGGAGGGTGTTCGGTGAAATCGCAGGAATATATTTGACCATTCACTTCGGTTCCATATTCCGAATAATTGATAAGTTCAAAACTTTTTGTAATCTAAGACGAGAAATTGATACTGAAATTCAAATAGCAGAATTTGACCCATTTGCTTACCTCGTCGTAAAAAATTATGGCATGCCTTGGCGAAATTTGACTGCAGTGTCCGGCTAAGGTTAATTGAACGTCTGATCCCGGGCCAGATCCAATCAGAAGGCTCCGATATCGCATATAAACTGATCCTTCCATAGTGTATGATGTAAACCATCTGCAGGGAAGTAGTTTGGTTCCATCAAGGACTTAATCGTTAAAATTCAGGACAACTGCAATTAACTTACTTGTTCCCCTCTATAATGTCTCCAACTGGCGTCATAACCGCCCTCGCTCTTATCTGTGACTTTAATATCTTTGGTTCTAATCTCAAAGCGATTTCCCTTGCTTTATCCTCGTCCGTACGAATTGTAGGTTGATAGCGATCGTATTCATCGACTTCATCAGAATCGTGATCTCCATCATCAGCAAACGTCCTTGCTATCCTTTCGATGTCTTCTTGCGTTAATAATTGACTGGGTAAGGGCATGTTCTTGCTTGGATCTGCTTTGCAAATATCTCGTATTGTACGCGCCGCGGTTCGATTCCGATATTTCCCGACGATATCTGGGTTATCAACAATTATCTGTTGAAGACGCTGAAATGCCAAAATTTTTATAAGATCCACATCCAAATTTCGCAGTTCTGTATCGATTTTAATATCAAGCATTTCTTCATCGTCTGTTTCCGACTTGATATTGTTTTTTGTTTCGATTTCTTCGGCAGTCAGCTGCCTTGAATGTTCTTCTTGCCCCCCTGTATCCATCTTCTCGTCATCCTCAGATTTTATGGCTACTTTCGATTCGTCGTTTTGTTTCGCACCACGCCGCCGACCAGTTTTCGGTTTAGCTTTGACTTTTGGTTCTTCCTCTTTCTCGGAAGGTTCGTCCTCACTTGATTCCGTGATGTCTGCATCGCCCACTTCTTTTCGAAATTCTTTGACTTTTTGTTGGGCGACTTTTATGGCGTTCAGGTCTTCATTGATCAATCGGGTCAGATCCATTCGATCCATTTGAAGCTTTTCCACGAAACCGTTTCGTGTAATCGACTCGTATCGGATGATATCACGCAGGGAAGGAATTAGTTCTGGAGGATTTTGATAGTGATACTCAATCATGGGAGGAATTTCCGCCCGATCACGAGGTTTCGGCTGAACTTTATAGCGAAATGGTGGATTTTTCGTATGTACTCGCCGAAAAAATTCAGATTTCACAACTTCGTGATCGACGGGGCCGGCAAAACGATTCCACAATTTCACACGTTCAGTCGCTGATATGCTATTTACTAGTTTCCAATCCTGAAGTGAATGTGGGAATTTAGGGAGGATCAAATAAATTTGGCATAGAAATCCTCCTACTTACAATAAATAGTTCCGGGTGGTGTGGGCACATCCAAAGACCTGTAGGTAATGCAGTCAATGGTGGATCTAGACAATCCTGATTTGAAAAAAAATAATTATTTTATTGCATTGAAGCAACTGACATTCTTCTCTCAAAACCTACTTTTTTATTCAAGTCAATAATCCGCTTACCTGATGAAAGTATAGTGGGCAGTAGTCACATGCAATCAAAGGCGCCTTCTTACATGATTTTCGACAGTAGAAGCATGTTTTCGCCGGAAGCGGCACCAATCCCTGAGCATCTAATTCGTGTGGTTTCGACTTTGTATTGTTGCGATGAACACGCTTTGATCCGTTTTTTCCGCATGGTTCCACTAGAGAAAGAAATTGCATAATATATAGGTCGACTTGCTTCCAAACCCAAAACAATGTTGTCGATCATCGTTTTGCAGATAATTACTGAGATCATTGTTACTTATTGAGCAATTTCTTCAATTTATTTGCACTTTACATCAAAATCTTTCCATCCTCAAATTATTCCTTAGCTTTACATTTTCATTTCATCACCCTATACGCAACCCAAACCCGCTCCTCCCCTTACCTTTATCTGATCCAGGAAACTGATGATTCAACTCCAAATCGCGCGGCAATTCAAACTGTTTCGGATTCATAATGCTGGCAGCTTTGATCAATTCTTCCAATGGAGTAACTTTCTTATTCGGATCGAGCGCCTTCGCAACACCAGGCGTCAATTTATTAGCATTTGTAGTTGCATTTTTCTCTGCACTTACAGCAGCCCCACTTTCACTCGAATTCGAAATATGACTACTACTACGTTTCCGCAAATTACGTATTTTAATTGGCAATGTGGAATCAATTTCACTGGCTGGTGTGTTTGGACGCGAGTGGTCCGATTCTAAGGTCTTACTCGTTGATCGTTCAACCGAACCAGATTTCGATGAGCTGCTTGGTTTCAATGTCATACGGCAATTGTGGCATAGCCACTGTCCATTTGGGATGTCCTCCTCGCTTAAAGGGGGATCACTAGCATGGAAGTAGGGAGATTTAAAATATGAAACCAAAAAAAGTGCATTTTTAATATTTACTGGCAGTTTAGGTGAAAACTTGATGGGCATCGATCGCAGCAGAGTAGATCACCACCTTCCTGACATGCATCGCAATTATCATGATTGTGTCCTCGACCGGGACGCTTGTAGTACGGATGTTTTGGTACCGGTTTTGGTATTATTTTCACCGTTTCCTCTTCGTCCGGTTTGGTGATTTCTTGTATTTTCTGTAAATTATCATAGCATCAATAAACCAATAATATTCCCTTTGGAAAAAAATAAAAATGAAAGATGCAAAAATTGTGCCTGCACACACGACGAATGAATATTCTTCTTACTTTTATAAAGAGATTTGAATGTGCATTTGCCTCCTTACTACGTAGTATGTATTTTTTTAGGGATTAGAGAGTCCTAAGTACGCATCCATTTGATACCGGACCGAACCAAATGGAGAACAGCTTGCTCCAACTTTTCATGGTCCACGGACTCCTCTTTTTGAGTTTAACACCCGTTTCCAAAAATAAAAGAGGGACGAAGACAGCTACGGTTTCTTATCAGGACAGAGGCAACAATTTAGACGCTGCCTACTTCTTCTTCTTTTTCTTCAGCCTTTGTCCCGTTCACAAGCGGGGTCGGCTCGTCGTGATCGGCTTCGCCATTTGGCTCTATCGAATGCCTGATCTGGGTGCAATCTCGAGGCTTTCAAATCCCCATCCAGCGTATCAAGCCACCGTTGCTTAGGTCTGCCTTTTGATCGTTTACCATCGACTTCGATGTTCAGACCAATCTTGGCAAGTGAATTCTCGTTTGCACGAATTGCGTGACCATACCATCGAAGACGCCTCTCTCGCAACTTTTCCACGATCGAGGCAACACCATGACGATCGTGGATATCCTCATTTTGGATGTGATCAAAAGGTGTCACACCACTAGTCCAATGCAACATCTTCGTTTCCATTACCGCAAGCTTCCGTTCATTGTCTTTTATAGTCGACCAACACTCAGAACCATAGAGGGCGTCAGGACGGACGACATTGCGGTAAATTTTCAATTTGAGACGTTTGTTGATAGGTCGATTACAAAGAACACAAGTTGTGGAACGCCACTTCATCCAGGTTGAAGCAATTTCATAACGCAGTTCTCCATTGGCTGATAGCGTTCACCCGAGGTATTTAAAACGCTCAGTTCTGGACAGATCACTGCCGCTGACAGTGATTGTGCCTGTTTCATGGAGATCGCTCGTCAAAAATTCAGTTTTGTTTAGATTCAATCTGAGACCGTGTTGCATGAGGCGATCATCCCATTTTTGGACAAGTTGTTCGAGATCATTTTTGCCATCAGATGCTAGGAAAACATCATCTGCATAAAATAGTGTGTAGGGCGCTGGACGTTGGATATCCCGTGTGACGGTGTCCATTACAAGAACAAAGAGGAGTTGTGAGAGGGCGCTTCCTTGATGAACACCAACACAGACACGAAGCAGTTTTGATACACTCGCCATACTTCCAACTTTACTTTTCGGATCGTGGTAGAGATTGAACCCAGCGCACGAGTTCTTCTGGCACCAAGTATTGTCGTAAAGCATAGCAGATGAGTCCGTGTGCAAGCAAAGTGTTGTAAACAAAGTACCGTTCTTGTCATTAACGCAACAGAAGTGTTCGATATCCTGTGTGCATTCGTTACGGCTTTTGAGAAGTCGATACAGATCTCTCTCGCCATCCCGAGTGTCCAATGGTCCAATGGCCCGCTCGGGTGGCAGCGATTGCTTTCTGTGCTTCCCGGTTGGCATTCTTATAAATTTGTCAATTGGCCAGTGTTTTATCGTCGAAAAATTTGTGGTAGGGGCGTTTCTTTTCACGGACCTTCATTTCAACATCGTCATTCCAAAGCCAAGTATCTCGGTTGATGTACCGCTTACCCGGCTTGGTGACCCCGAGGATTGCAGAGGCCGCTTTGTGGATCGTGTCTTTCATTTGGTTCCACGATTCTTCCACATTCGTAATGGTTGTTAATTGCGTAAGTGACATCGTTTCTTCTTTCTTCTCACGAAATCGCCACAATTTAATGCGCATTTCTATTTGAGTAATTTTGTATACACAGTGATCACGCTTACGCTGTAAACGATGTTTAGATTGAGTAATTTCTGAGAATGGGTCCGTTAAAGTTATGATCATTTTCAACCCCCCGCATTCCCCACCTTTCCAAGAAATGTTAAAACTAAGACCGGATTCGGAAAGTACTAAACAAGACTATAGTTGATGAAAAAAATGTCAACCTCCCTTTTGCATGTATGGAGACAATCCTTTAAATTCGAGGTAGAAAGCCGTAACTCACTGTATGCGTGAGCGTTCATAGTTCCCACCTTTCCATCAAATTTGATGTCAATCGCCACAAACAGACAGATAGACAGACAGACAGTAATCCGATTTTAATAAGGTTTTGTTTTCTACAAAACCTTAAAAACGGATACAACAGGAACTCCATCGAAAATCGAATCACAAAGAAACTACGCCAGGCCTCAAGACAACTACTTTCAACACTCCTCCAGGAGGCGAACACAGAACCTAGGCAATGGATAACATCAACCTGCTCGGGACGGACGCAGAACATCAAAATGCGGCTACACAAACATGAATTCCGGGTCATCTCTGCGACAAGATTTATGTAGGACAAACAAAACGGCTAGTCCACACCACGGTGTTATAATACATAAAGGAGACCGAATCCACCAATAAAGTCCACAGAGTTGTAACCGAGTTAGGTATATAAATTCTGGCCCACGTGGCAGACATTTTGCATTTTGCGCTGCCCGACACTGATAGATACCAGGCGCTTAAGCAAAGGCTTCTCACCGTGTTTGGCGTCACCGAGGACGAGCCAACTCCTTTTCGATCTTTTTCCCGAGATCGACTCCTTGGCGAAGCAAATTAAAGAGCGGCGGTTGGAACTAAGCCGCATCAGCGCGTCATCTCGCCCGGGCAGCTCATAAAATTGTAACACGCGCGGCCACTCATGGCACGCGCCTCCCTTGAGTGAAATTGAGAGACGGTTTGGCATCGCAGCGAGACGGTGCCGCTGATTGAAGAATTTCCCAGGGCTTATGAACCGTGTGTTAAGCACAGCTGGCCGTACTCACGGCACATGACACTGCATCCCGACCGTCGTCCCACCGGTATCAGATCGCCCTCGGAAGCTTAACCCTGAAAATTTGAAAGTTGCGAAAGAGGAATTCCAGTTCATGATAAGCAAAAGTTACTGCCGACCTTCCAAAAGTCCCTGGGCAAGCCCCCTACAAATTGTGCCATAGAAAGACAGCTCCTGTTGCCCGTGCGGGGACTACCGGCGCCTCAACGTTGTGACCACCCCGGACAAATAACCAATGCGACACATCGAAGATGTCACCATGAACCTTGCTGGCAAACATGCGTTTTCCAAAATCGACTTGTTGAAGACCTTCCATCATATACACGTCGCCGAAAGCGATGTCCCCAAAACGGGGATCACTACACCATCCGGTCTGTTTGAGTTTACGGCGATAAACTTCGGTTTCCATAACGCTGGCAAACCTTTCAACGTTTTATGGACGAGGTCTTGCAAGGACTAGACCGGTCCTTTTGCTATATGGACGACATATTGGTTGTATCAGAGTCGAACCAAGAGCACATGGAGCACTTGCGCCGTGTCACGAAGTTTGGGATCGTCATCAACGTTTCTAAATGCGCTTTCGGTGTGAACGAGCTAGAGAATCTCGAGCATGTTATTAGCGAAAAAAGTTCCTCGAAACCTACGTCTCGGGTAGATGCAGTCCACAAATTCAAGAAACCGGCCACCGTCAGGGACCTCTTAAGTGTACTTACAGCAACGTCCGTCACTATCTAGATGGTTCCGAGTTCTTTGTGTTCACAGACCATAAGCCGACAAAGCTTCGCCGCAACAACAGCAACACCTCAGGTACATATCCCAGTTTACAACAGACTTTTGTTTCATTCCTGTCTCATGCAACGAAATAGCAGATGCACTCTCCCGTATCGAAAACATCGAAATGTCTGCCGTCATCAGCGAAGATGAACTGCCCCATGAGCAAACCCTGGACACGGAGCTATGGGAGAGCCAACCAACTTCATCGGATGCTCTAGGACCAGGACTTCGCCTTATCACTCCGCGTCAAACTGAATTGTCAAATGTTTGCATCGCACACTTAAGGCCGCAGTTGTGTGCCACGGGGAAAACCCTGCCTGGCCAGACATACTGCCCACCGTCCTGTGGAGACTTCATACTACCTGCAAGGAACGCCTGGACGCTTCGTGCGCGGAGATGCTCTACGGAACTACCATGTCGCTTCCAGAAGAACTCCTCGTTTCCAGCAATGAATTAACGGGCCCCCACGAGTTCCTTAGCAATCTGCGCAACGTTATGCGTAAACTCCCCCTAGTACCGACGACCCACAAAAATCGATAGAGAACCTTCGAGAATAAAAAGCTTAGCACAAGCACTCCCGTCTTTCTGCACGTGGATGCCGCGCGGAAGCCTCTGTCGCCGCCCTACTCTGGACCGTAAGTCCTTCAGCGTCTGTCGGACATCCTTTACGAAGTTGACGTGAACGGATGCCGAGTTAACGTGTCTACCGTCATCGGAGAATGTTTCCCAAGGAGTCCTGGAGTGTTCACCTTACCCTAAATCGGGTCGATCTACTCGAACTACGTCAACGAGTCCCGTGAGACCATCGACGCAGCGTATTGCCCATGCAAACACGCGTGCAATGACGATTAAGCAACCTAGCTCTCTCACTTGTTCATTGTTAAAAAGGATGCATGATAGAGCATCTTCTTGTCTTTGTGCTGCATGGTCCCGTGAGTGATCCCCCTGCTTTTATCTAGCCTCACATATTGGTGAGGGTCAACCTAGCCAGTCTTATCAATTTGGCCGAGAAACTCAAATCTCTCATGGCCGTGTTTTACATCGGTATGCTATCTTATGCAGCCTTGAAGTCGATGAAAAGATGATGCAACTGATAGCCATATTCCAACAGCTTTTCCATCGTTTACCGCAGAGTATAAATGACCGTAACATGTGATTATGAATTTCTCCTCCAAATAGAAGTGAAATCACTTCTGTCCTCGATGCGCTCAAGTTGTCGATCTTGATAGTCTCCTCGCGGAACTGTTCATCGCAGCCGTTACAGTTTCTTTAGAATTGGTAATAAATTTTATATTTGTTTTTTCTTAACAAGGAGCGAAGAACAAAATTTAACGGGCTGTATCCTGAGCGAGAAATGAAGAGCCACCATGAAATGTTTATCGGAATTCGCAGTCCTAGAACAGTTTTTTTACCCCCCTTAATGATTGTGGCTACAATAGATTTCGACCAAGTCCTACCCACTGCGTACTTTCGCCCAAACCCTCACTTTCGATAATCCAAAAAAAAAAAAAAAATCCCAATACAGTTCGCGCTGCGGTAACGAAATGACAAAATTAATTTAAAATTAGGTTGGGAAAAAAGTAATGTCGTATTTTGTCAATAGATGGCGACACTTAAACATATCTTGTAGAAACATGAAAAAAGTACGTTTTTCGGTTCTACCCATTTATTCGAATTCGAGAAAAACAATTAAGTTACAAACATCGAGAAGGTCGAGAGAAAGCGCGTCTAAAAGAGTCGAATGGCGTCGAATTTATATCCTTGCCGATCCATCATGCATATCAGCTGTTGAAAGGCGTTGCCATGTTGGTGCTGTCATGTCATTACCATGTCGCTACACTGCTCCCTCCTGAGTAGTTTTGACGGTTAACGGCTGGAAAACTACGTATCGAATATTACTCGCCTCTCACTCGCTGATTTCGCTCTTGGTCCTACATACGTTTTGGGAGCCAAACTTATTGGTCGTTGGGCTGCTTCCGTTGGATCAGAAGTTACTTCGAAATAGGCAGGTTTTAGTCGCTCGACGCTGATATTTGTTGCTTTGCCCTGAATTTCCATTTTAAAAACGTTGTCGGAAAGTCTTTCTAACACCTTATATGGTCCTTCGTACGGATGCTCTAGCGGCTTCTTCACTCGATCAATCCGCACGAACACGTGTGAGCATGTAGAAAGATCCTTGTGGACGAACACCTTCCTTCTATCATGTTGAGAGATTGGCGTTGCACGAACTTGCGTCATATGGTGACGAAATTTCTCAACGAAAAATTTCGGATCGGGAGGCATTTCCTCGTCAAGAAAGAACTCGCCAGGAATGCGAATCGTTGTCCCATAGACTAGCTCAGCAGCTGTTGCGCCAATATCCTCCTTAACGCTTGTACGAAGACCGAGCAAAACCGTTGGCAAAACTTCGACCCATTCACGGTTGTTGTGGCACATAATAGCTGCTTTCATCGATCGGTGCCATCGCTCAATCAATCCGTTAGAAGCAGGATGGTATGCAGTGGTTCGAATCTTTTTGCAACCCACTAAGTGCGTCAGCGACTGGAAGATCAAGGATTCGAACTGGGATCCTTGGTCCGATGTTAATATAGTAGGTGCTCCAAATCGTGAAATCCAGTTGGTGTAGAATGCGTCTGCGATAACATCTGCCGTAATTGATCATATCGGAACCGCTTCAGGCCATCTCGTAAATCTATCGATCATAGTCAATACATACGAGTGACCTTGTGATTGCGTTAGCGGTCCGACAATATCGATATGTACGTGACTGAATCTCGTGTCCGGCATATCGATTTGGCCATGCGATGGTTTTACATGTCGTCCAATCTTACTTCGTTGACACGCTAGACATGTTCGTGCCCACTCGAGAATGTCCTTGGACATACTAGGCCAGACATATTTTCGGCAAATCAGCTTCTTCGTGACGCGTCCGCTTGGATGAGATAGTCGGTGAGTAATCTCAAATATTCTCCTCCTGAGAAGTATTGGGATATACGGCCGTATTTGGGAAGTTGACACGTCGCAGTACAACATTGTATCCTTGTCGTCAACTCGCAACTTTTTCAAATCCAAGGTCGTTTCAGAACGCAGTAGATGTTGGAGTTCCTCATCGTTTCGTTGCGCTGTAGCTAATTCTTCGGTGGTTATGGCAACCGGCAATGTAACAGCACTAATTCGGGACAAGGCGTCTGCTGTAACGTTTTCCTCGCCAGTGACGTATATGATATTGGTCGAGAATTGGCCGATATAGTCCAGTTGCCTTAATTGCCGTGGACTAGCTTTATCGGCTTTCTGTTGGAAGGCAAACGTTATCGGCTTATGATCGGTTTTGATTAATAACGGACGACCTTCGACCATGTAGCGAAAAAACTTGACTGCACTGTAGATTGCTTGGAGTTCTCGATCGTAAGTGCTGTACCTACGTTGTGTATCGGAGAACTTCTTCGAAAAGAAACCGAGCGGTTCCCAAACATCGTTGTTCCACTGTTCGAGAACTGCTCCCATAGCCGTGTCCGATGCGTCTGTTTTGATGGCCAATGGTGCATTCTCAATGGGATGTCGTAGTAACGCAGCGTTGGCAATTTGCTGTTTGCACTTTTCAAATGAGACATCTGCTCGTGGATTCCATTCGATTTTGCGTTTATTCCGTTTCCTTGCACCAATGAGATACTCGTGAAGAGGTGCTTGAATTTCGGCTGCATTCTGCAACGATTTTCTATAGAAATTAACAGCTCCTAGAAATCGTCGCAAATCGGCAATTGTTGACGGTTTTCCGAAATTCAAAATGGTTTCCACTCGTCCTGGAAGGGGCTTGATGCCATTTTCGCTCACCAAATATCCTAAATATTCGGCAGAAGATGTTCCGAAGCTGCATTTATCGACATTGATGGATAATCCGTATTCACGGAGTCGATTAAATATCGTCAATAAGTGCTTCCGATGCTCCTCGTTCGATTTAGAAGCGATAAGAATGTCACCGATGTATGCATAGCAAAAGTCCAATCCGCGGAGTGCATGAATGTACCGCTGGAAAGTTTGTGCGGCATTACGTAGACCGAACGTCATTACTCGGAACTCAAAAAGCCCAAAAGGAGTAATGACAGCTGTTTTGGGAATTTCCTCGGGTGGTACAGGAATCTGGTGGTATGCTCTTGTCAGATCAATCGTGCAAAATACCTTGCATCCACTCAGTTTGTGCGCAAAGTCACTAATGTGAGCGATGGGGTACTTATCTGGGACGGTGATAGTGTTCAAACGCTGATAATCTCCACATGGTCTCCATTGTCCGTTTTTCTTCCGTACCAAGTGTAACGGGCTCGCCTATGGGCTACTCGATGGTTGCCAAACTCCCTGTTGTAGCATGTAGTCAAATTCGGCCTTTGCTTCGCGCAGTTTTTCGGGCGTTAAGGTCAGGATATGGTGGTAGATATCATGAGCCATCACCTTCGCTCCGTCAGATGGAATTGTGATGTCGACAAAATCTCTCAGAATGTCATGATAACTTTCGCTAGACTTTAGTGTTGTCATACCACAAGTTGTCGTACCACAAGTGGTGTCGGTGAGCTTTGCGATGCAGGATAAGTTGGTATTTTCGTCGATTATCTTCCTCCTGCGTAGGTCCACTAATAAGCCATAATGGAGCAGCAAATCGACACCGATTATTGGTTGTCGAACATCCGCTAAAACGAACCTCCAGGTAAACGGTCGTTGTAAGCCGAGGTCGAGCGTTATGATGCGATGTCCATATGTTTTGATTGGCGTATTGTTGGCGGCATAAAGCTGAAATTGCATTGGCGCGTGCTGATTTTTGTCTTTAGGCAAAACTGAAATATCAGCACCGGTATCCACCAGTAAATGCATGCAGCTTTTCCGATCGAGTACTAATAATCGGCTGGGTTTACTGTGAGAGGGGTCGTCCTCGACCGCCGAAATTCGGGACGACGAATTTAGTTTTCCGAAGTCGCGGAATTATTTTGCCACTTACATGGCGGTCGGCAATTACGCGCTTGTTTCCCAAACCGTTGATGAAAGAAGCAAAACCCTCGATTCCGTGAACCTGATCTTTGCCTTCTGGTGCTCCGTTGCTTGGATCGGGACCGGTTGCGTGTCGTGATTTCCAGTCGGTCAATTCGGTTCAACATTTGCTCCAAGACCTCATTTTCCGTGGGTGCCTTCTGAACGGTGGAAATGCAAGGCAGTTGTTGCATCTCGATCATTAAATCCGCCATTTTCGCCAATTTATCGATGTCTGCCTCGTTAGAAATTGCTAACACCATTCGAATATTTTCGGGCAATTGCTCAAGTAGCAACGATCTCAGCATGGCGTCAGTTACCTGCTCCCCGCCAGTGTTTCGCAAGTCCTGCAGATAATGCGATGGTCTCTTTCTTTACAAATTCTTCCCTTGGAAAAGTCGTCGCAGCTTGGATTCGGCGGACTCTGCAAAAGCTGCCAATATCCTCTCCTTCACGGCTTCGTACTTATTTGTTGCCGGAGGATCTCGTGCTATCGAGATCACATGCGGAAGGATTTCCGGCTCGGCAAATTGTATCACGTACTTAAATCTTGTTTCGTCCGACGTGATGTGATTAGTGTGGAACGCAGCCTCTACCTGCTCAAACCAAAATGCCGGGTCGGGTCGATAAAATGACGGAAATTTTTGTATGCGTGCCGCTTCCACGAATACGCCTGCTAGTCGATTAGCTATCGGTGGCAGGAAATCACTTTGAAGGGATGTTTTCGGCGTTTCTGGCGATTTGGATTCAGTGGCCATTTTGAAACTCGCGCTTGGTGTCGATTAAACGTATGGAAATTTAAGATCACTGCACTTTTTATTTTAACTCTAGTCGTCGGGGTCACCAATGTAGAAACATGATAAAAATACGTTTTTAGGTTCTACCCATTTATTCGAATTCGAGAAAAACAATTAAGTTACAAACACCGAAAAGGTCGAGAGAAAGAGCGTCTAAAAGAGTCGGATGGCGTCGAATTTATATCCTTGCCGATCCATATAGTGACGTTACTTTGTTGAGCATATCAGCTGTTGAAAGGCGTTGCCATGTTGGTGCTGTCATGTCATTACCATGTCGCTACAATCTTGTGTTGTACTTATCGTATCGGATCATACTATACGGCGATTTGAAGACAACAATCTGGACTACAGGTGTCTCTTTGTAGGTTTTATAGATCATACGTTTCAGTCTCAAGTTATAGCGCGTCAAAAATGGAGTCCACCAAGCAAGAAATTCGTCATATTCTACATTTTTACTACCTGAGAGGCAGAGAGAATGCAACGACGGCGGGCAAAAAATTTGTGAAGTTTATGGGTCCGATACTGTAACGATTCGCACAGCACAGCGTTGGTTCGATCGATTTCGTTCTGGTGTAGTGGATGTCGAAGATACACCCCGTACTGGTAGGCCAATCGTCGTAGAAACCGATAAAATCGTCGAAATCATCCAAGTAGACCGGCATGTGAGCATTCGCTCGATTGGCCAGGAACTCGGTAAGGACCATAAAACCGTTTGGAACCATTTGCAGAAGATTGGATTCCAAAAAAAGCTGGATATTGGGGTGCCACGCGAGTTGACGGAAAAAAATCTCTTGGACCGAATCAACGCCTGCGATGCACTGCTGAAACGGAACGAATTCGACTCATTTTTGAAGCGGATGGCGACTTGTGATGAAAAGTGGATCACACACGACAACCTCAAGTGAAAAAGATCGTGGTCGAAGCGCGGTGAGCCGGCCCAAACCATGGCCAAGCCCGGATTGACGGCCAGGAAGGTTTTGCTGTGTGTTTGGTGGGATTGGAAGGGAATCATCCACTATGAGCTGCTCAACTATGGCCAGACCCATAATTCGGTCTTCTACCGTGAGCAACTCGACCGATTGAAGAAGGCGATTGACCAGAAGCGGCCAGAATTAGTTAGTAGGAATGGTGTTGTGTTCCACTAGGACAACGCTCGGACTCACACATCTTTGATTTCCCGCTAGAAGCTACAGGAGCTCGGATGGGATGTGCTATTGCACCCACCGTATACTCCGGACCTGGCACCAAGTGATGACCATCTCTTCCGATCAATACAAAACGCTGTTGATGCTACTGTCACAAACGAGCAATCGCGACCACAACGATGGGTAGCAGGGAGTCGAGTTCGAGACGCCGACCGATATGGACCACAATATGTTCCGTGTTTAAAAACGTGAAATAAACAATTCTTGTAAATCAGTTAAAGACTTTGCTTTCTGTCTCGGCCCCTTTGACAGATCAGAAGTGGGATCTTCCTTTTCGGTTTCGGTGAATGCAAAATGCCGCGACAAAAATTCGCAATCGCAGATTTAACGTGCCCGGTATTACGGAAGTTGCTGCGCCACCGGGAGTTGAGATCGGCCGGGCGAAAACCGGATTTAGTGAAGCGGTTGATCGACAGTGAAGGTAGCGATGAAATCGAATTGTCCGACAACGAAATCGAGGACAATGACGACGACCTTCGACAGACGGTTTCCGCTTTGGTGGAAAATGTGGCGTCAATAATGGCGGCCATTAAAAATGGCCAAGTCGGTGTACCACCCGTACCACCTGTTCCACTCGTTCCATCAGCTGTCCTACCCCAGGACGACGATGCTATTGCCGAAGCCCATCATCAACGCACACCATTCAATATTACCGCACCGACTCATTCAACGGCTTTCGGCGATATCGAGCCGACACTACGACGGCGCAACGAGACGATGACGTCAACTCGTCAACCGACCGCGGAATACGTATTTCAACCACGAGATGTTATCGGGATTCTACCAACATTTGACCCGCTCGACGATGTGTCCCCATCAGCCGAACAATTCATCGACCGAATTGAAAAATTGGCTCAGGTATATCACTGGGAGGAATACCTCGTTCTGTTTGCCGCTCAGGCTAAGTTGAAAGGTCCGGCTAAACGATGGATTGACGGATTGCAAACGACGTTTGCAACGTGGAAAGAATTCTCCAAAGCGCTAATTGCAGATTTCCCCAGTCGATTTACGACAGAAGATATGCGACAGCGGCTCGATAGCAGCCGTCGCGCACACAACGAAACAACCGAAGAATATTTTTTCCGCGTCTGCGCAATGGGACGACGGGCGAAGCGACGAAACGATCGTGTATTACATACGACGAGGGCTTTGTATGAAACCATTACAAACTGCCATAGCCACGATGCATTTCAACACGCCGAGCGAAATGCTAGTGGCCATACGACGATTTGTAGCGAACGATCCGGGAACGAACGATAATTCCAATAGCGTTCGGGGTGAACGAACGAATATACTCCGATCGCCGCCGCTGCTGAATGCTGCAAATCAAAACTCGAGGCTATGTTACAATTGTTTCGAAAGAGGGCATTTGTCGTTGAACTGTCCGAAGCCGCAACGAAGACCACTATGCGTGAAATGCAAGAGAACTGGCCATGCGCAGAATGACTACCCGACAGCCGCGCGAACAGAAGCCAACCGCCGAGAGACAATAAATCGTATAGCACAACACACAGACAACAAATTGCTAACGAAGACAGTGGAAATAGGCGACGATGAATTTGAGTGTATTGTGGACTCAGCAAGTAGCTGTTCTTTGATCAGACAGTCTGAGGCTCAACGAATTGGACAGATTAAACAATTCGAGCCAGCACAACAACTTAAAGGGTTCGGTGGAGCTGTATACCTTTGCAATAAGAAAATAATTGCAACAATCAGAATTGACGACGTGATTCTGGAGGGAGTTTTGTATATCGTGGACAACGAGCAGATGGATAAGCCGATACTCATTGGAACCGATATTATACTGCAAGAAGGTAGGTGCTGCACAATTCATGGTCGTGAATTTAAAATGAAATCGGAATTCGAGAACATACGAACCGGACCAATATCATCAATCGATAAAGAACAACTGTTTGAAGTATTGGAAAAATGGCATAAGTGTTTTTCTACTAATTTATCAACGATCGGTCGTTCAAATTCCACCGAAATGGAAATCCGTGTTACAACCAGCAAACCAGTCAGTCGATAGCCTTACAAGGTTCCGTTCCCGAAGCGATTGAAAGTGGAAGAAATGATCGACGAGCTACTGAAAGCTGGAATAATTCGACCGAGCGAGTCGGAATATTCATCTCCGGTCATACTGGTCGCGAAATCAGATGGTACAGACCGACTTTGTATCGATTATCGAGCATTAAACGCGATTACAGTGAAGGAACCATTCCCAGTTCCCAGTGTGGAAGAGCAAGTGGCACAATTGGCCGGAAATTCCTTCTTTACTACGCTGGATTTCATTTCAGGATATTACCAAATCCCGATTGCCGAATCATCGAAAAAGTATACGGCTTTCGCCACTCATATAGGCCAATATGAATTCAACGTAGCTCCATTTGGATTGACCAACGCTCCATTCAAATTCCAAAGAGAAATCCGAACAATCACCTCGAGAATGAAACGACGAGTAGTATCTTATGTTGACGAAATCATCATACCGAGCAAAAATATCAAAGAAGGCTTGGAAGCGTTGGATGAGTTCTTAGGAATATTAGCGGAAATTGGTATGACATTAAATATAGAGAAATGTACATTTTTAGCGACCGAAGTATCCTTTTTGGGACATCGAATCACTAAGGAAGGTCTTCTACCCGGTGAAGTGAAAACCGATGCAATCCAGAAATTCCCAACACCTAGTAATCGAACCGAGGTTCGACGGTTTCTTGGACTAACTAGTTTCTTTCGACGATTCGTTCAAGGATATGCTCAGATAGCTTTACCGTTAACTCGATTGCTGAAAACGAAGGATGCGGAACGATTTACATGGACATTTCTTGAACAGGAAGCATTCGATACCTTACGAAGAGCTCTTTATCGTCCACCGATTTTAGAGATCTACGACGTCAAGCGACAGCACGAAGTCCACACGGACGCGAGTTCGAATGGAATTGCTGGAGTGTTACTTCAAGAGAGCGACAACGGGTTAAAACCTGTCATGTACTTCAGTCGGAAGTGCTCGGAGACCGAAGCGAAATATCACAGTCATGAGCTAGAGGTTCTAGCCATAGTCGACAGCCTGGAACGGCTCAGAATGTTTTTGATCGGAAAGAGGTTTCGTGTCATTACTGATTGTGCTGCAATAACATCTACGAAAAATAAAACGCCGTTACATCCTCACATTGCTAGATGGTGGCTACGTCTTCAGGAATTCGATTGTGAATACATCCATCGAAGTGCTGACCGCATGCGACATGTAGACGCTCTGAGCAGAGCACCCGTAGAGCCTCCAAACCCAACCAAGACAGTCGCCGACCTCGTCCTTAAGGTGGAACTCGATGAACACGATTTCTTGACGACCATCCAGCTGCAGGATATGAAGTTAGCAAATATTGTCAAAGTTCTTCAAGGAATGAGCTCTGAACAAGCGACACAGATTCGACGCGAATACGTTTACAAAAATAACCGTTTGTACCGCAAAGTTGACGATCAGTTGAGATTCGTTGTACCGACGGCAATGCGATGGAGAGTAGTGCCTACGTACCACGATGACATGGGACACTTTGCTGCGGAGAAAACTTTAGATCGATTGAGGAAAGATGTTTGGTTCCCGAAAATGAGAAAATATGTCAAATCATATATATCAGCATGCATGGAATGCGTGTACAATAAGACGGTGACAGGGAAGGCCGAAGGGCAGCTATACATCGACACTGTGAAACCTATTCCCTTCATGCAATTGCACCTGGATCATGTAGGACCACTGCCGAAGACATCACGAGGAAATCAATATATCCTGGGGATCACCGATCCTTTTACTAAATTTACAGTCTTAAAAGCCGTCCGTAGCGTAAACACCCAGCCAGTAATACGAGCGTTGAATGAATTGACTTCGTATTTTGGGCTACCAGCTATTGTCGTCACCGATCGAGGCACGGCTTTCACTTCTCACAACTTTGCCGAATACTGTAAATTAAACGGGATCCAACACATTCAAACAGCTGTTCGAACACCTCGAGCCAACGGCTCAATTGAAAGAATTAATCAAACGGTTTGCAAATGTCTTCGAGCCAGCTGTGTAAGCGATTCAGATTGGGACACAGCTATCCGCGACATCCAGTGGACTTTGAACAGCAATACAAATGCAACGACCAAATATAGTCCGAACGATCTCATATTCGATTTTCGATTGCGGGACGTTGTTCATAACCGTCTCGTACAAGCCATCCACGATGAAGCGAACGATTCACAAGAAAGTATCGATATCCGACGGGAAAGGGCAACTAAAGCGATTGAAGCCGAGCAGGCAAAATGGAAGCAGCGATTCGATAGGCAGCGCAAGAAGCCTTCTCAATATCAGGAGGGTGATCTGGTCGTGATTACCAACGTTGCTCCTTCGACGGGGTTTTCTCGAAAGCTGGAGCCGCGATATCGAGGGCCATATGTAATTTCGAAAGTTTTAAGGTTCGACCGATACGTCGTTGAAGATATCGAAGGTCTCCAACGTCGACAAAGGCGCTTTAATTCGGTGTTCCACGCCGAACATCTTAAACCGTGGTGCACAGCTGCACCTTTCCTCGACAACGATACCGATGGGAGCGACAACGAAGAAGACCCGGGGAACGTGCCCGGCCAGGAGTCCGATTTGTCAGGAGTGGTCGAACTGTCACAAACGAACAATCGCGACAACGATGGGTAGCAAAGGAGTCGAGTTCGAGACGCCGACCGATATGGACCACAATATGTTCCGTGTCTAAAACGTGAAATAAACAATTCTTGTAAATCAGTTAAAGACTTTGCTTTCTGTCTCGGCCCCTGTGACACTATACGGCGATTTGAAGACGACAATCTGGGCTACAAGTGTCTCTTTGACAGTGTTGTGACCGTACGTTTCAGTCTCAAGTTATAGCGCGTCAAAGAGGGAGTCCACCAAGCAAGAAATTCGTCATATTTTACATTTTTACTACCTGCGAGGTAAAAATGGGCCGAAGGCGGCTAAAAAAAAATTGTGAAGTTTATGGGTCCGATACTGTAACGATTCATACAGCACAGCGTTGGTTCGATCGATTTCGTTCTGGTGTAGTGGATGTCGAAGATACACCCCGTACTGGTAGGTCAATCGTCGTAGAAACTGATAAAATCGTTGAAATCATCCAAGTAGATCGGCATGTGAGCATTCGCTCGACTGGCCAGGAACTGGGTAAGGACCATAAAACCGTTTGGAACCATTTGCAGAAGATTGGATTCCAAAAAAAACTGGATGTTTGGCTGCCACACGAGTTGACGGGAAAAAATTTCTTGGACCGAATCAACGAATGTGATGCACTACTGAAACGCAACGAATTCGACCCATTTTTGAAGCGGATGGCGACTTGTGATGAAAAGTGGATCACGTACGAAAATCTCAAGCGAAAAAGATCGTGGTCGAAGCCCGGCGAACCGGCCAAAACCATCGCAAAGCCCGGATTGACGGCCAGGAAGGTTTTGCTGTGTGTTTGGTGGGATTGGAAGGGAGTCATCCACTATGAGCTGCTCAACTATGGCCAGACCCTCAATTCGGTCCCCTACTGTAAGCAACTCGACCGTTTGAAGCAGGCAATTGACCGGAAGCGGCCAGAATTGGTTAGTAGAAATGGAGTTGTGTTCCATCAGGACAACGCTCGGGCTCACACATCTTTGATGACCCCCCAGAAGCTACGGGAACTCGGATGGGATGTACTATCGCACCCACCGTATAGTCCGGACCTGGCACCAAGTGATTATCATCTCTTCCGGTCAATGCAAAACGCTCTTGGTGCTACTAAGTTCGCCTGAAAAGAAGCTTGCAAATACTGGCTGAGTTTTTTGCAAATAAGGAGGGGGAGATTTATAAGAGGGGAATAATGAAGTTGCCTTTTAAATGGCAACAAGTTTGCGAACAAAACGGCGCATATTTGACATAAATCGGATAATTCTAAGTGCGTTAAATAAAGCGTCAAATTTCGATCACAAATACGACATTACTTTTTCCCGAACCCAATATTTATACATCTCTTGTATCTTTGAGGATAAGCTGCTGAAGATTGTTTGTTATCAGTGAAGTGTTAGAATTTAGGTTCAATTCGAGTTTATCTGCATTTTAGAGGCAACGTTGCAATCCAGATGGATTACGCGCTACGCAGGACAGGGCACAATATTTTCAAGGATCAGATTGACTTGATCGAGGGATGGAAGGGAATTTAGGAAATAAATACTCCTCCACTGGTTCTACAGTAAACAACAAGCCGACGAGCATCCCTTCTCGACATTAGAGAAGGTCATTCCATGGACCACGGAATTAAGCCCAGAAATCCTCCACACTACTCCGCCATTCTTGACGAAGTCGTCATAAATTCATCCTTAAAATTGTCTCCTTCATCGCTAAATACCTTAAATACCTCAGACTAGAACAACAGCGAGCAGAATTAATAAAATCCACCGCGAACTAGCCCACTATCTGGAGGTTATGCTATAGTAAATTTTCGCGCTTCAATTTCCTACACTTTGTCCCAGCACTTGAATTTCTTCCACGTACCTGCATTATGCTGCCCGAAACACTTAAATCATACTCAATTTTCGACATTTTTGCAAGATTTGAGCAATAGTCGAGGTGAAATTTAACGTTCAACTATTTATATTCTCAATTGAGGCTAAAATCTTGTACAGTGTATATGGAAAACGACAGAAAAATGTTTGAGTCTTTTGACATATTCACGCGAACGAAAAAAACGTCAAAGGAATTGTCAGATATTATGGAATTGGTAATAGGGAAATTGAAAGGTAGGTGGCATTTCGGTAGAGTTGGTTGGTATCTAATTGGAGGCATTGGTTAATTTCAATAATTTATGGATTGAGAAAATTTTATTGACGTAATCCGAAATTCTCAGTTATAATTAAATGGAAATTTATATTTACAGCAATTAACCATTAATTTCAATATTAAAAGAACTCAGCATTGCCCCATCACGAAACAACGCCCAAACCCGAATTCCAATTTGAAACCAACTAACAATACCCACTCCATCCATATTCAGTCAAATCCGTCACGTCAAAGTCAAAATGTCCGCCTGTACTCGACCGTGGTTACCGTGCGATTTGTCCTTAATTCTTCGTGATTTCTTTCTTAATTAATCACAATCAAATATCTTAAACATTCAAACAAACTTGACCATTTGTCTTCCGAGTCAGTTAATTGATCATTCAATCGTATGGTGACTTAATATCAGGCGCAAACATAATTTTTTGTCTTCAAAGTTCTCGAAAAAGTGATTGTAAATAAGAAAAATATTACTCATATCAAGACGACGTGTTTGTGTGTGTGTTTACGTGAAGATGGTATAGGAGCGCGCCAGTGTTTTCAAAAAAGTGCACTGCAAGAGTGAGATCGGAAATGTGACAAGTGAAAAAGTTCGAATGAGATAAAGATATATTGCTGAAAAGTGACAATTTGATTGTCGGATGTGTGTGTGCGTGTGCGTGCGTAAATGCAATTGTCAAATTAAAATTTTTGCAAAAAAAAAAAGATTTTATTTTTTTGCTTTAGTTATTTTTTGTTCGTGCAGTCGCTGTTGATTTCCGTTAGTTTTGTGTGAAGTAAATATATTAATTTATCATAGAAAATGGCCCGAGACTACGACCATCTGTTCAAGCTGCTTATAATCGGTGACAGCGGTGAGTTCGCGTGCATTGCATCCCACTTCCTTGTAGGCACCTAATCCGTCACAGAATGTTTCATATCTAAAAATGTTTTGTGAGGTTTTCATCGTGAAATCCAGAGAATGAATTCCGACTGAATGAATTGTTGTGAATTACGTTCAAATTGTCTGAGAAAACTCGATGTCGGCGTGTGTGCCGAGCGTGGGCTTCATACCCGGTTTAGGGCGTCAAGTAGGCATTGGGATCGTTGCTGATAATAGAAGTCCAGAAACGCTGGCCAAACGGTCATTGCCTTATCTGGATCGGAAAGAGTAATCCAAGGGTCTGTCGCGAGCTTATCAGCGAAACGCATGGCTCCAGAACTGCTCAGTGGGCAGAAAGGCATGCTTGGAGCGATCTTATCAAGTGTCTGTGCCAGCAAACGCCGGACTCATTTCCTTATTTGGGGAGTCCCCTACATACTACAGCATGATCCTAACTGGCTTAGTTATAGGGGCGGATAGATATATCCCATCCAAACCCCTCAGTTCTAAGCAACTCAGGCACAGAAGCTAACACAATTTTGCCTCCAAATCTCCTTGAGAACGACAGAGAATCCTTCCGCGCCCCAATTGCTTTGTAACCCCCTAAACCTCCTCCCCATCCGCAATTTACATCTTCTGCAATAACACCAAATTACATAATTTTCCAAACTACACTTTCTCTACGTCACTACTGAAATGCAACAGCGATAAAAGCTGAAATCATTTAGCCGCACACTCTTGCTTTCCATTTAATCTCATCCATCTCATCTCGACACGAATCAAAATCTCATGATATCCATACGCTATGTATGTACTCATGCATTTACATATGTACACGCTTGGCAGGTTGAAAAATACACTTCGTCTGGGGAATTGAAAATAACACCAAAAACTTCACATGATCTCCAAACGCTGTGCTGGCAATTGTGGTATTTGCGCGCCTATGGATGCAGGAATGGAACTCGTCATGAGATTTTGATATTGAATTTAACCGGGTGAGAAGTGCGAGTGTGATAAAAACTATTGGGTTGGGGAAAAAGTAATGTATTTGTGATCGAATTTTAACGCTTTATTTAACATACTTAGAATTATCCGATTTAAGTCAAATATGCGCCGTTTTGTTTGCAAACTTGTTGCCATTTAGAAGGCAACTCCATTGTCCCCTCCAGTTTTCGCAAGCCTCTTTTGAGGCGAACTTAGTAGCACCAACATCGTTTTGCATGGATCGGAAGAGATGGTAATCACTCGGTGCCAGGTCCGAACTATACGGTAGGTGCGATAGGACATCCCAACCGAGCTCCCGTAGCTTCTGGCGGGTCATCAAAAATGTGTTCTGATTTGATCACAATCTTTGACTTGAATTATACTAAGCGATATTATAATTTCTAGGTGTTTACTTCTGAAGATAATTTTCAATTATAATAAATTTATTTAATAGCGAAATAGAAGAAGAAAAAAAACAAAGATCAGTTCGCCGCCGCGGTTGGGAACCGAAGAGACCGGCTTATTTCCATGCGGTCCTCACTGTCCCAACCAACGGCATTTTTCCACCGCTAATTCTCCACTCCCCTGGTGCGTTCCGAAAATGAGTGAGTGGAGAGTTCCGCGCCATCTACCCGTCCGCATCCGCAACATCCGAAATAAATTTCGAATGCTGCAGATCCTGCCGCGCCACATCACTCCGCTCCCAGACGAAACCTAGGGGATTTCGGCGACGGATCCCGGAACTTCGTTCGCCGTTAATCCACAAAGCGGACACGACACTGCTTCGGGGCGCACACGGTTTTCAGCCTGGACAAAGAGACCGCCTTTTTGTGACCACCGATCTCGAGCTGGAAGAAATGTTCTCCCCTCTCGAGAACGCGGTACGGGCCCTCATATGGAGGTTGCAGTGGCTTCCGGACGGCATCCGTCCTGATCAGCACGTGTGTGCATGTGTCCAGTTCCTTGGGCGAACAAGCAGGTATGGACGAGTGTCGAGTGGGTGGTGGCGCTTTGATGCGTCGGAGATTGTCCCTCAGCAGACGCACCAACCCCGACTCCGTGAGACCCGATCTCTTGTCGAAGACCGGATCGCTTGGGAGTCTTGGGTTCTCCCCGTATACCAGCTCCGCGGGGCTGGCAGCAAATTCCTCTCGGCGGGTTGTACGAAGGCCGAGTAGGACGAGGGGCAAGACTTGAGTCCAGGACGGGTCGTCGCATGCCATAATGGCGGCTTTCAGCGTCCGGTGCCAACGTTCCAGCACCCCATTGGATTGCGGGTGGTATGCCGTAGTCCGCTGGCGTTTAAACCCAGGAGTTTGCCTAACTCCGAGAAAAGGGTGGACTCAAATTGCATTCCCTGGTCAGTGATGACCACTGCAGGGACGCCAAAGCGAGGTATCCACTCTCGGCAGAGGGCTTCGGCACAAGATTGCGCCGTAATGTCTTTCAGAGGTATTGCCTCAGGCCACCGCGTGAACCTGTCGATGATTGTGAGGCAATACTTGTAACCGTGCGAGTCCCGCAAAGGCCCTATTATGTCGAGGTGTATGGTGTGGAAACGCTTGGTAGTGCGGGGGAATGAGCCCACTTCTTTCCTTACATGCCTGGAGACTTTACACTTTTGGCATGCGATGCACTCTCTGGCCCAGGAATTGATATCCTTGTTCATGGAGGGCCAGAAGCATTTTCCGGTGACTAACCGGTTTGTTGTCCTGATGCCGGGGTGCGCCAAGTCGTGAACTGCGTGGAACACTTCCTTGCGAAATGTGGCCGGAATGTATGGCCGAGGTCCCTTTTCCGAGTCTTCGCAGCAGAGCGAGAGGTTTGAGCCGAAGATGGGCAACTCCCGAAATTTGTATTTGGGGTTGGACTTGAGGCTCTGAAGTGCTGCGTCATCCTCCTGCGCCTTGGCAATAGCCGAGAAATCGAGTGAGGCGGGGATGTTAACCTCGGAGACACGAGACAAAGCGTCAGCAACTATGTTGTCCTTGCCGGACACGTGCTGGATGTCTGACGTGAACTGGCTTATGAAGCTCAGGTGTCGAAACTGACGAGGGGACGCTTTGTCGGGCTTTTGTTTCAAAGCAAACGTGAGAGGCTTATGGTCCGTGAACACTGTGAACGGCCTGCCTTCTAGGGAGAAACGGAAGTATTTGATGGACAAGTACGCGGCGAGCAGTTCGCGATCGTAGGTACTGTAGTTCCGTTGAGCGGGATTCAACTGTTTCGAGAAGAAGCTCAACGGCTGCCAAACTTGATCCACCTTTTGGTGAAGGGCAGCACCTACTGCGATGTCAGAGGCATCAACAAAAACGGCTAGGGGTGCATCTTGCTGAGGAAATGCCAAAAGTGTAGCATCAGCCAGCTGCTGTCGGGATTGATTGAACACGCGGACAGCCTCTTCAGACCACACAATCTCTCGTGTGTCTTTTGTTTTGGGGCCAGACAAGTACGCGTTCAAAACGGACTGGTGATGGGCGGCCTTGGGCAGGAAACGACGGTAAAAGTTTAGCATGCCCAAGAACCTCCTCAACTCCCTCACTGTTTTTGGACGCGGGAAGCTTGTGATTGCTTGCACCTTGTCTGGGTCGGGCTGTATTCCTTCAGAGGAAATGGAGTGGCCGAGGAATCTCACCTGTTGTTGAAGGAATTTGCATTTCTCAACGTTTAGGACTAAACCGACCTCAAGGAGACGTTGAAAAATGCACTCGAGATAGGCTAAGTGCTCAGACTCTCAGTGGAAGAAGCGACCAAAACATCATCCAAATAAACGAAACAGAAATGAGTGAATGAACCTTTGAAAGGTTAGCGCCGCATTGCACAATCCGAAAGTCATTCGGGTGAACTCGAAGAGTCCAAAGGGTGTGCATATTGCCGTCTTTGGAATGTCTTCAGGAGCTACTGGGATTTGGTGGTATGCCTTGGCCAAGGTCGAAAAGATGCGGCAATTCGCGAGGTGATGCGCAAAGTCGTGGATGAGTGGAATCGGATATCGGTCAGGAACAGTCTGTGCGTTTAGCCTTCTGTAATCCCCACAGGGACGCCATTTGGCTTAGGGATCATATGTAAAGGGGAAGACCAACAACTGTTTGAGGGCCTACAGATACCCTGTTGAACAAGTTGTTCAAAATCTTTCCGCGCGATAGCCAGTTTCTGGGGTGGTAGAGGACGCACCTTCGAGAAAATCGGGGAACCAGTAGTATTTATGTGGTGCTGCACATTGTGCTTCACTGGTTTCGAGAGACTACACTCGGTAGTAATCTGGCTGAAATTTTGGAGGAGTGTCCGAACACGAGAGTCGGTGATGTCTTCCAAAAGAACGGAAAGGTTATTGTCAGCGTGAGATACCATTTGGCCCGACGAATTAAGGTTGGTTGTGGAGTCTATAAGGGACTTATTTTGCATGTCTACCAGCAACCCATAGTGACACAAGAAGTCTGCGCCTAATATGGGGAAGCTGACATCCGCCAGGATGAAACGCCACGAAAACGTCCTACGCAAGCCAAGACTCACGTCCACTTGCCTGTACCCGTAAGTATTGATGCGGGAGGAATTTGCTGCCGCCAGTTTGAGAGGTTGTGGATAAAGTCGATGATGCCGGGGTACGGGAAGAACCGAAACCTCCGCACCCGTGTCGACGAGGTAGTTGCGCCTGCTGAGGGGGTCGAAAATAGTTAGGCGACGTGGCGCTGCGCTCTGGGTGGCCGTCGCCAAGACCCCCCGCGGACCTAGTTTTTTTGCGGTAGGTGCGAATTTACAAGGTAGCGTACATCTTGTCGCTTTATCACCGAATCTCAGATGGTACCAGCAAATAGCTTTGTCCGCAGGCTGTCTTGACGACCTGCTACCCGAACGCCCTTTTCGTGTGGCAGACCGTGAGCGAGCTCGCGATCTGGCACTCGAACGCTGAGCGTCCAACGTCGCCCGCATCTCGGCCACGCTGGCCGTTAAAGCCGCTATCTCGCACCGTAAGTCGCTCACCTCACCCGACTGTGGTTGAACGGCCGCTATGGTTGGTCGAACGTACACTTCCTGTACCTGGTCGGCCGTCGCTGCCAGTTCCTCCAAGGAACCGGAAACGCAAGCTAGTATCGCCTGGGTGCCCTCCGGAAGCCGTCGCAGCCAGAGCGACTTGATCAGGTCGTCGCCAATCTTGCTCCCACCCAATTGCCTCATTTCGCGAAGCAATTGGCTGGGAGTTCGATCACCCAACGTTAAACCCGCCAGCAAGTGGTCTAATTTTGCCGACTCGCTTGCCGACAGGCCCCTGATCAACTCACTCTTGAGCTGAGTGTATGATGCCGACTTCACTACGTCCGACACCATAAGAATGGACTCTTCGTCCAGGCCGACCACCGCGTAGTTGAAACGGGTCGCGTCCGATGTGATGCCGGACATTTGGAACTGCGCTTCCAAATGCACGAACCACAGTTCCGGGTTCCGCCTCCAAAACGGAGGAACGCGTATGGCGAGGGCGGTCACTTGCGTGTCCGATGGGCCTGCCGCGTCTTTGCTGTCAAACGACATCTTGTTTAACGAAAAGTACGAGTTGTATTGCAGACGCGGTGCATTTATAACGAAACGCGGTGAATTTTACTCCGACACGGCAGGCCGCACCCACAAATGCACGCACGGACAGAGAAAATTACGACCGAAGCGGACGCTCTCCAGCGCAGACCAAAAACACCACCAAGGAAATGGAGAACCCGCGATACGAAACACCTAACCTAATTTTCCGCCGTTGCTGCGTTGTCGATGTCTGTGGCGGCGGCGCTTATGCGGGCTCTAGTGTCGGGGTCACCACTGTTCTGATTTGATCACAATCTTTGACTTGAATTATACTAAGCGATATTATAATTTCTAGGTGTTTACTTCTGAAGATAATTTTCAATTATAATAAATTTATTTAATAGCGAAATAGAAGAAGAAAAAAAACAAAGATCAGTTCGCCGCCGCGGTTGGGAACCGAAGAGACCGGCTTATTTCCATGCGGTCCTCACTGTCCCAACCAACGGCATTTTTCCACCGCTAATTCTCCACTCCCCTGGTGCGTTCCGAAAATGAGTGAGTGGAGAGTTCCGCGCCATCTACCCGTCCGCATCCGCAACATCCGAAATAAATTTCGAATGCTGCAGATCCTGCCGCGCCACAAATGTGTGAGGCCGAGCGTTGTGGAACAAAACACCATTCCTACTGACCAATCCTGGCCCCTTCTGGTCAATCGCCTGCTTCAAACCGTCGAGTTGCTCACGGTAGAAGACCGAATTGAGGGTCTGGCCATAGTTGAGCAGCTCATAGTGGAGTGATTTGTTTGCGACGATTTCTTCGAAGAGGTTCATCCTTAGTTGGTTTTCTGAAACGACTTCATCTGCACGCTGACAACTCTTTGGCCAATGGTAAATGTTTGCCCATTGGAAATACTTTGGCTTCCACAGGTACCGCCGATGGAAACTTTATGTCAACTATACCAATCATAGGATCATTTCTCAGAAGAATGTGAAGGTGACCTCAGTCTAAGCTCAAATTGTCCGTCAAAAATCTCTGGTAATACCAACAGACGGGTCCAGAGAGTTTACCGGAACTATGGCATCCCCAGTGAGGCATCCGTAGTTGAAATTCTGGACATACAAAAGTCGAAGGCGAAAGTTACTCCAGACATGTCTAGAATGTAATGTACGCGAGGAACCGGCGAAACTTTTTCAGATCACTCAACGAATCCCAACAGAGCGTCCAGACAATGCAGTTTTCGGTAACGAATAGGATTAAATATTTGGGTTGACTTTGGTGGTTAACCGTCCAGCATGCTGAATGGATTACTACCGATGGCAGTCAGCGGGCCACTTCACCTGGCATGAATTTTGTGGATGTTACCGAAGATGAGGTTCGACGAGCCATAAACAGTTCGAAGGACTGAAGGCTCCCAGGTCTAGATCGGGTGCAATACTTCTGGGACAATAGGTTCACCAGTATACATGGTCAATTGGCACATGCAATTGAGGTCATCTGTCGGTGGAGGAATATCCACCTTTCCTCACTGCGAAGATTACCTAACTTACCCCTAAAAAGAGCGCGCTGTAGGACCCCGCAGACAGAAGACCAATTACTTGCTTACCAACCTTTCACAAATTCATAACGTCCGTTATTAGTGGAAGGGTCAATACACACCTCAAGACCAGTCATGGAAGGGAGGCATAGCACCTTATTAGTGCATTCATCTGATTGTATCAACACTCTCAGAGCCTATCCATATACGGGAAGGCATATTCCATTTGTTGAATCCTCTTTAGTTTTAATATTTTTTAGCCTACAATAACCAGTTAGTATTCCTACTGTTATCCGGATGCTTTTTTTGTGATATTTACTCAAACGTGTGAACGCTTGGGTTTAAAATCCCGCACGAAAAGTCTGCACTATTTCATTCCTGGTAGGTTCGCCAAGTCAAATTCGCTCAACTGTTTCTCTGCATTCTTCATCGCCACAGCCATGAAGCTGATTCTGCAGAAGGGATCTATCCGTGCTCCTTTTCTCGTCAGCTTCTCCGCTATCTATTCAGGGAAGTTCATTTGGTTGAACCCAAGTGTCTTGATAGTCGCTTGTCAACAGTTCCTTTGGAGATTGAAGAAGGCATATATTTCCCCCTGAAATATGCTAGTGTGCATTCCCATTGGATCAGAGTAAGTTTCTCTCGAGCCAATGAGTTTGGAACCTATTCCTTTTGCTAAGGGGGATTCGTCAGTGTACCAGGTAATCAGTGGCTGGTTTATACTATTGGTCAGTCCTTGGTTGTGGGGAGTATAGAGGGATTCCCAAATATTTGACTTCCGTTTCTGGTTTAACCCGTATGCCAGGTAGTCAAACTTGGATGATCAAGCTTCGGCTTCCTAGTGGATGGTATTATGGTGGCCTTGGCTGGATTGAGGCGCAGTCTCGCTTCATTCACCGAATTCTTAATGCAGATTGCATCCTATTAAAGAAGGATCTTCCTATTGAACCCTTCAGACTCCACATTAGTGGTGGTAATACCTCACCCTGTGGAGAATCTTATGTAGTGTTTAGTTTGTATTCCAATCCCACCAAACACACAGCAAAACCTTCCTGGCCGTCAATCCGGGCTTGGCCATGGTTTGGGCCGGCTCGCCGCGCTTCGGCCACGATCTTTTTTGCTTGAGATTTTCATACGTGAACCACTTTTCATCACCAGTCACCATCCGCTTCAAAAATGGGTTGAATTCGTTCCGTTTCAGCATTGCATCACATTCGTTGATTCGGTGCAAGAGATTTTTTTCCGTCAACTCGTATGGCACTCAAACATCCAGCTTTTTTTGGAATCCAATCTTCTGCAAATGGTCCAAACGGTTTTATGGTCCTTATCCAGTTCCTGGCCAATCCGGACTATCCGATGATTTCGAGTATTTTATCGGTTTCTACGACGATTGGCCTACCAGTACGGGGTGTATCTTCGACATCCACTACACCAGAACGAAATCGATCAAAACAACGCTGTGCTGTGCGAATCGTTACAGTATCGGACCCACAAACTTCACAAATTTTTTCGGCCGCCTTCGTTGCATTTTTACCTCTCAGGTAGTAAAAATGTAAAATATGACGAATTTCTTGCTTGGTGGACTCCATCTTTGACGCGCTATAACTTGAGACTGAAACGTACGATCATAAAACTATCAAAGAGACACCTGTAGTCCAGATTGTCGCCTTCAAGTCGCCGTATATTATGACCCGATGCAATAAGTACAACACAAGATATGTTTAAATGTCGCCATCTATTGACAAAATACGACATTACTTTGTCCCCAACCTAATATTTCATAAATTTGTTTATTATTATTCCTCATAGAAAAAATCGTAGTTGAAAAAGCAAACGGCTTATAGCGGTGAACGTTCGTGTCTTAGATGATGTCAATTGTACCGAAGATTGGGCTAAGGTTCTTGTCTACTTTTATACGCCAGCATCATTGCTTTTAGTCATGAATTAAATTGTCGCCCAGAGATCTGTTGCAAAGCACATTCATCAATTTTTTTACATCATGAGACCAAATGGTGATCCACCCAATAAGGTACAATGCAATCCAGATATTTCGTAACTCCGGTGGATTCGTACACAGTTGCCTGTCTTTGGAGAAAATCCCGATAAGCCATAAAAAAACAATGCACTTAAGCCCCTCAGTAATTCGTATCATTTTTATACTCGAGATCACTTAAAATGTCTCACAACGTATCTCCAGCTCAAAAACCTCGTTTATTCACAATTTTTTAGGGATATAAAGGAGTCCTGAGTCCACCATCCACTTGATGGCCGACCAGACTAATTGGAAAGAAATTTACTTTCTCTGTTTCTGATCCGCGGACCCCTCTGTTATAGGGTAGAATCCAAATTCAAAAAATATAGACGACTTGCAGTTTCGTCCACGGCAGAGGCAATTCATCAGACACCGCTTGTACCCTGGGAACAACGCGGTCGAAGTAGTTATTGGTTGTTGTTTGCTCCCTTATATGTAGTTCATAACACATTGTGGGTATGCATCATCATCAGAACTCCCTCATATCCTTGTAGCAGAGCGATACCGGCTGTACTGAAGGAGAGCACAACCTGCCGCACGGAGTATCCGTGTGAAGTGGACCATGTCTATTCATGGAATTGCGGCAGAACGAGCAACTTGCCTGTTCGACGCACGAAGGTGTGTGAATCGTGACGGCTTGACATCGCAAAACTATTTTTCGGTGTCAGTTAGAGTTCGAGCAGAGAATCGAAAAGAAGGATTGCTCTCAATTTAATCATCATTATCATCAACGGCGCGACAACCGGTGTCCGGTCTAGGCCTGCCTTAGTAAGGAATTCCAGACACCTCGGTTTTGCGCCAAGGTCCACCAATTCGATATTCGATATCCCTATAAGCTGTCTGGCGTCCTGACCTACGTCATCGCTCCATTTCAGGCAGGGTATGCCTCGTTTTCCTTTTCAACCATAGATATTTCCCTTATAGACTTTCCGGGCTGGATCATCCTCAGCCATGCGGATTAGGTGACTGGTCCATCGCCAGATTTTATCCACAACCAGTCACACAACAGTCGTGGTATCGCTCATAGATTTCTTCGTTATGTAAGCTACGGAATCGTCTAGTGGGGGGCCAAAAATTCCTCGGTAGATTCTTCTCTCGAACGCGGGCAATAGTTCGCAATTTACCTCAGCTTCGCGGAGCACTTTCTCGAGGACCAGGTTAAAGAAAACGGATGATAGGACATCTCCTTGTCGTAGACCATTGTTGATGTCGAATGGTCTTGAGAGTGCTGCTTTTATCTGGCCTCGCACATTGATCAGGGTCAGCCTAGTCAGTCTTATCAATTTCGTCGGGGTACCGAATTCTCTCATCGCCGTGTACAGTTTCAACCTGGCTATGCTGGCATAGGCGACGTTAAATCCCATGAAAAGATGGTACAACTGAAGTCCATATTCCAACAGTTATTCCATCGCTTGCCGCAGAGAGAAAATCTGATCTCTTGCAGATTTCCCTGGAGTGAAGCCTCTTTGGTATGGGCCAGTGATGTTCTGGGCGGATGGGGCTATCAGGCTTAGTAAGATAGAGGAGAATATCTTATCGATGGTACTCAGCAACGTGATACCTCTATAATCGCTGCACTGTGCAATATCTCCCTTTTTATGTATGAGGCAGATAATGCCTCTTTGCCGTCGTCAGGCATTCGCTGTCCCACACATTGAGCACAAGTTGATGAACCACTTGCTGTAATTGGTTGCCTCCATATTTAACCAATTCGACTGTAATTCCATCGGCTCCTGGCGACTTACGATTTTTAAGCCGATGAATTGCACGGACTGTTTCCTCTATATTTGGCGGTGGCAGTATTTGTCCGTCGTTTTCAGTTGGCGGGACCTCCAACTCGCCGATGTTCTGGTTGTTCAGTAGTTCATCAAATTACTCAACCTATCGCTTCAATATGCCCATTCTGTTGGAAATCAGATTTCCCTCTTTGTCTCGGCAGGATGAGCATCGAGGTGTATAAGGCATCCTGCTGATTTGGTAAAACTTCCGCGCCTGGTGCGGTTGCTCCCTGTACTTTTCGAGTTCACAGACCTGTTGTTTCTCCCAGGCTTCCTTTTTCCGTCTGTGAAGTCGCTTCTCCGTTCGCCGGAGTTCGTGCCCGTTCTTTGAAAATGCTGAGAATGCAGCATTACTCAGTATGCAACATTCTTCCGTTCCGTTGCTATCTTACATTCATCGTCAAACCAACCGTTCCGACTCTTTTTGCGGTTGGGGCCAAGTATGTTTGTGGCCGTATTTATGATAACGTTCTTTAGGTGATTGTGAAGATCAGATCTCTGTTGACTGCGGCTATTGCGGCATCCATTTTTCTCTTATAGGTGTTGCGGAGAGCTGTGTGGGGATTCTAGGTGCTGTTGTTATTCGAGCTCGGGGCGCTATGCCAACGAGAAAGCGATCCCCATCTATATTGCGCCCCTCCCCCCTATACGTTCTAACATTCATCAAGGCTGAGAGGTGACGGCGTTTGATCAGCACTTGGTCAATTTGGTTGAAAGTGGTCCCGTCTGTAGAGGCCCACGTATGTTTGGGGACCGCTCTCCGCGCAAACCAGATATTTCCAACAACCACTTCGTGTTATACTACTAACTGAATGATCCGCAGTCCGTTATCATTGGTATCCCTATATAAGCTATGGGAGCCGACGTATCGCTCAAATACGGGCTCCGTTTCTACTTGGCTTTTGAAATTTCCAATATGATTTTGATATCATACTTGGGACCAGCTCCTTCTCCGACTCTGCAGACCGGAAACCAGTCCCTGTCCAACGCATCTCCTGTAATGTTGTTGCATCAGCCTTATATTGGGACAGAGTATCGGCTAGCTGCTGAACAGCATTCGGTTTGTACAGGGAGCGCACGTTCCATGAGAAAACGCGCAAATTGTCATTCCGTTGTCGTTGCCAGGTTCGTCGTTTTAAAGTCCATCCTGCCCGACGCTCCTTCTGTGGCTTTGCAACATCGGTTTTCTATGTAGGGTTGTCAGCCCTACCCAACCCCCAACCTGGATGACCAATTAGTGCAATTGGTCGCATTTTTAAGCGCGGCAGAATCGCCTTCATCCTTCTCCGTCTGCAATTTTTCATGAAAAAACAACTCCCAGTGATTACCACGTGGAGATGGAGATAGGGTTCGGTGGTGTTGGTTCAGCAGGCGTATTCCAGATTTTATGCTCCATCGTGGGTACCTATACTACCTTTTGACCGCCAAAATCATCACTACTAGAAAAGTACATTGTCTCCAATGGGTCTGTATCTTACTATGTATGGACAATAGGAAAAGAATTCAAGAAGATGATTGGCGGAAATGGTCCAGTCAGAGAATTGAAAAGATTAATTTATGTATCTAATTTTATGGATAACAAACAGAGTAAACTGTAATTACTTATTGTCCTCAGGAGAAGGAGAAAGCAATAGTCTTTACCTTATGCTTAAAACTACTTAAAGTAGAGAAATTAAAAGGACCAAGCCGAGCTCTGCAAAGGGCACGTTGAAAATGTCTGCGTCACGTGTGTTATAAGGCGCAGGACGGCAGGTGATGTCGTTAGCGGCGGAGCTGTCCATCAGGCCCGAGGAAAGTTTAGAAAATATGCATAGATCCAGATAGGGTCTATGCTGTTGCAGGAAAGGAAGGTTCAGAAAGCGGAGGCGGGAGGGGTAGTCCACACGAGGGAAGCTTTTCTGGAAGAAGAGGGAACAGGTGAATTTACGTTGCACATTTTCAAGGACAAGACAATCACAGTTACGGAAGGGTGACCAGATCATGGAGCAGTACTCGAGGGTATTCCTCATGAGGAAATTGAAGGGAGCTAAAAAGGGTTGAATCTAGTCAAAATCAGAGGACGAGCGAGGTGGTGACTTCGAGGCAATGGGTGTCAAAGCGGAGCTTATTGTCGAAAGTGATTCCGAGGTCTTGACTGGAATTTAAGTAGCATAAGAAATGTCCGTTAAGAGAGTAGGAGAGAGAAGTGGTTGAGGATTTTAGGGAATAACACATAGAGTGACACTTTCTGAAGTTTAGCGCTAAACCATTAGTCGAGCACCGACGAACCAGAGTTAGATTGAAGGGAAACACTGTCCTTAGGCGACGATAATGCGGAAAACAGCTTAAGGTCGTCTGCATAGAGCAAACAGCGACAATTTAGAAGGGGAGACGGCGGGGAAGGTCGTTAATAAAAAATAAAAATAACAAAGGGCCCAGAATAGATCCCTGTGGGACGCCAGAGAAGGAGGAGCAGGAGCGGGAAGTGCAGCCGTCCAAAGAGACACGTGAGGATCGGTTGGAATGGTAACAGGCAAGCCATAAAGCAAGTGGTATGGGAACGCCTAGAGACGAGAGTTTGGATAGAAGCATCATGTGATTTACAGTGTCGAAGGCTTAGCGAAATCAGTGTAAATGGTATGTACTTTTTGCCGTGAATTTAGACATTTCGCGACAAAGTTGGTAAAGTCAAGCAGGTTGGAGGCAGTGGACCTACGCTTAACGAAGCCGTGTTACTCTTTCACTATTTGGTGGCCAAAGTGGGCGGACAACCAGTCGCTGACATATCTTTCCAAGATTTTGGAACAGGAGAAGAGAAGGGAAATGGGACGATAATTCTCGGCAAGTTTACGATCGTCACTTTTGTGTATAGGGATGATGAGAGCCTCTTTCCACAAGCCGGGAAAATTATATGCTTCGAGAGTTAGTTAAGGGGTAGGGGAAGAGAGATGGACTTACCAGTTTTAAGCAAAAAGAGGTTTGGAAGACCATCGTATCCAGGTCCGACATTGGCATCAAGTTTGCCAATGAGGTTTGGCAAGGATAAGGGTAAGAAGTGGAATGGTAGGCGATGCGGGGCAGGTTACATCCACTATCGGGAGGGATTCGGAGGAAGGAGAGGGAACATAGACTGAGGAAAAGTAACGGCAGAGTAAATCACAAGATAGTTGGGAGTTCGCTGAGGAGCCTGAGAATTTAATGGACGGAGGGGATAACAATAGATAGCTAAATGCATTCGACGGCAAAAGTCGACTGGAGGTGTGCGTTGACCAAAGCCAAGGCTTAAAGCAAGCTTTAGAATAACGAAAAGGAGGATGGCTTGTTTTCCTGACCTAAATAGACGCCCCCTGAATTTTGACTTGCCAACCAGAAATTATGAAGTCTTGTTAGTATCCATGTAATCCCTTACTAAGTTATACTACTGTGATAAAAAAGTAAGGTAAAATTGACATTTAAAACTCCCGGGCATTAGGAAAGAAAGTAAATTTTTTTCCTAGGTTGGTAGGACTATCTATAACCTTTGTCAGGCGTCTGTTTGTCAAAAGTTTTAATTATCTTCGAGTTACACGTGTTTTTGTAAACAACCAAAAGTGAATTTTTCGAGTTTTACAATGGATGATTTTATTGTGCAAAAAAACTTACATGAAATTTTGTTTGCGGAACGAATATTCTTGTGCGGACACGTTGAAAATGTTGCGGAAGGCTTTTGGTGATCAAACTATGGCACAAAAAGATGTTTATATTAGGCCTACAAATAAGTTCTGTCGGTTTTCACAATAGATGGGGTAGCTTGTTTTTTATTCCATTCATCCACATTTCCAAACATTCATCGGAAAGCTACTGTCAATAGGCACAAACGTCAGTATAAATTATTTAATTGAAGTGTAAACAACAATACTTTTTTCATCAACGAAAATGGCCAATTTTGTACCAAATAATGTGTTTTTGCGGGGATTTCTACTTTATTATTTCAAAATGAAGAAAAAAGCAACCGAAAGTCATCGCATTTTGGTGGAAGTTTATGGTGACCATGCTCTATCTGAGCGAACGTGTCAGAGGTGGTTTGGACGGTTTAAAAGTGGCAATTTTGACTTGGAAGACGAAGAGCGCGCCGGACGGCCAACAATTTTTGAAGATGAAGAATTAGAGGCATTGCTCGACCAAGATCCATCGCAAACGCAAGAAGAACTTGGAAAACACTTGGAGTCACTCAGCAAGCCATTTCCCACCGTTTAAAAGCAATGGGAATGATCGGAAAGGTCGGAAATTGGGTTCCATATGAACTGAAGCCAAGGGACGTCGAACGCCGTTTTTTCACGTGCGAACAACTGCTTCAACGACAAGAAAGGAAGGGTTTTCTGCATCGAATAGTTACTGACGATGAAAAGTGGATCCATTACGACAATCCCAAGCGTCGGGCAACGTGGGGATACCTCGGCCATTCCTCATCATCGACGGCCAAAGCGAATATTCATGGTGAGAAGATCATGCTGTGTATATGGTGGAACCAGCTGGGTGTGATATACTATGAGCTGCTAAAACCGAACGAAACAGTCACGGGCAAACTCTACCGACGTCAAATGATGCGTTTGAGCCGCGAACTCAAGAAAAAACGGCCGCAATACCAGCAAAGGCATGATAAAGTTATTTTGCAACATGACAATGCTCGTCCACATGTTGCACAGCCCGTTAAAACATATCTAGAAACGTTGAAATGGGAACTTCTACCCCACCCGCCGTACTCTCCAGACATTGCTCCTTCTGATTACTATTTGTTCCGGTCGATGCAGCATGGCCTGGCTGACTAGCACTTCTCCAATTACGACGAACTCAAAAAATGGCTCGATGAGTGGATAGCGGCCAAGCCGGCTAATTTTTGGCGGGATGGTATCTATGAGTTGCCTGAAAGATGGAACAAAGTTGTGGCTAGCGATGGGCAATACTTTGAACAATGAATGTATAACCAATTTTTCACAATAAAGCTTCAAATTTAAACAAAAAACCGACAGAACTTTTTTGTAGGCTTTATAAGTGGTACAACGAGTTCAAAGCGGGCCGAGAACGCTCTGGACGACCATCAACCTCCACCGACGAGGGCCACGACCAAAATATCAAAGATCTGGTGCTTGAAAATCGTCTATTGACAATTAGAGACCTCGTTGATAGTGTTGGAATTTCATTTGGCCCAGCACAAACCATTGTGAAGGATGTTTTGTGTCTCGATTGGTGCCAAAATTTTTTGGAAAAAAAGCATTGGTTCTTCGCGGCATTTTTGCCAAAAAAACTCGACTCATATCATTCCGCAACCACCGTATTCGCCTGATTTGGCTCCGTGCGACTTCTGACTATTCAGCAAACTCAAAAGGCCAATACGGGGATGTCATTTTGACAGGATTGAGGAGCTAAAAACCGAATCAAAAAAGGCCTTGAAGGCTATACCGAAAAAGGACAATTCCCACTGTATCCAGGACTGGAAAAAGCGTTGGCAAAAGTGCGTTTTATCGGATGGGGATTATTTTGAAGGAGATGGAATTGATTTGGAAGAATAGATAAAGAATTTACATTTTATAAACAAATTCGCCTTACTTTTTGATCACAGTGGTACATTAGTTCAAGGTGATGGGTAACATAACCAAAATCCTGATGCTCGAATATTCCTCCACACTAATCCAGATGCTGGAGATTATCTAAAAAAATCGTACCACCTCATAAGACCGGGGAGACAATTTTGTATCGAGCGAATATTGCGTGTTCCCTTATGATGAAACTGTGATTTTTTCTTTTCATATTGTGTTCCAATAATTTAACGATAAACCGATAAGCATTTCCATTTAGTCAGCTATAAACCGTCTCTTAGTATCTCAGATTTCGCCAATGTTTACCTGAAGCCCATTACATTGGAATTTATGATTTTTGAGTGCTCCACAGAGCTAGCCTACTTCGCATTCAAATTAAATTTCCAAACAAAGAATCAAACAAGAACGAATATCTTATTTCATCTGAAACCTTTTCTCTTTTCTCCTGAACAGGTGTTGGAAAATCATCTCTACTCATTAGGTTTTCAGACGATATGTTCTCTGGTAGTTATATAACAACAATTGGCGTTGATTTTAAGATTCGTACGGTGGTGATAGATGGTCAGCGGGTCAAACTACAAATATGGGATACTGCTGGACAGGAAAGATTTCGGACGATAACCAGTACGTACTACCGTGGGACGCACGGTGTTATAATTGTATATGATGTAACGAATGGTGACTCATTTGCGAATGTCCGACGATGGCTGCAAGAAATCGAGCATAATTGTGACGTCGTGAATAAGATTTTAGGTAAGTTGATGGCTACAAGGTTTTTGTCTACTATAGATGTAGATTCCATTCAGATTTATCATAATTAATTGGTTGGTGTGATTCATTGTATTAGGTTGTTGCAAATGAAATGGTCGTTTTGGTTTGTATTTATTTAATCAAAATAGGTGCCAATCGATTCAAAACACTTCTCCCAGTGATATTCAAGAGCATGTATGCCAGTTTCGTAGAAGTCCAACTGTCAGGTGTTGATAAATTCGTCGAAGGCAATTTTGACAGCCTCTTCGTACCTAAATTGTTTTTCCGCCAAAAAATGATCCAAATGCTTAAAAAAGTGGTAGCCGGTTGACGAAAGGTTCGGCAAATATGGTGCTCATCCACCAGAGCCTCATACTGCAATTCGTTGAACTTTTGAACCGTTGTTCTGGATCCATGAGGTCCTTCATTGTCGTGAAGGAGTATCATACCATCTCTGTTGACCAGTCTCGGCCATTGAATACTCAATTTTTGGTGCATTTCCTCGAGTTGGGCACAGTATTTCTGTGCATTTATCGTTTCTCCAGGTGCCAAAAAAGAATAGTGGATAACTCCAGCTATAGACCACCAAACAGTCACCATTACCTTCATCGGATGAAGGCTCGCTTTCGGCATATGCTTCGGTGGCTCATCAGCATCTAGCCATTGTGCTGATCGGCGAAGATTGTCGTATAATATCCACTTCTCATCACATGTCACTATTCTGTGCAAAAAGGGATCGCTCCTGTTGCGGTTGAGTAAAGAACTGCAAATTTCCATTCGAAGCGACACGTTTTGCTCCGTAAGGGCATGCGAAACCCATTTGTCGAGCTTTTTCACCTTTCCAAGTAGTGGCAAGTGCCGGGAAACTGTCGAATAGTGTACGCGCAGTTTCTCTGCAATGTCTCTCACAGACTGACGTATGTCGGATTCGACTAGCACACGCAGCTCGCCGTTGTTAATCGATGGTCCTGGATGTGCTCGTGGCTCACTTTGAAGGTTTACGTCGCCTGACCGGAATTTTTCGAACCATCGCCGTGTGGTTCGTTCGCTTACCGTATCAACTCCAAATGCGCTGTTAATGTTCTTGGTCGCCTCCGCTGCTTTATGACCGAGTTTGAGCTCATACAGAAAAAAGTATACGTTCTTGGTTCTATTCCATCCTTTTTAAGGCTTTGTTTGCAAAACAAAACCTTATTAAAATCGGTTCAATGTCTGTCTGTCTGTCTTTTTTTCCGATGGAACGTGGCACACTTCAAAAGCTACCGCAGGCTGCTGCCACACGGTTATGTGGGACTCTTACCCACTAAAACCACCTCTTTCTCCTTCCACTCTCCCCGCGGGACTACCATATTATGTCGCGGGGCTGGATCAGAATTTATTCTGCGCTCATGTTAATATTCGTGCTCCTCTCGCGTTCATTCTTTCGGATGACTTCTTCCTGCCTAATCTTCTTTCCGATGGCTGCAGTCACTTTTTCGACTTCGGTCCATATCCCCTTGGCCCTCTGTCTGTCTGTCTTTTTTTTTATGGATGGAGCTGGCAATTTTATAAAGACACTGCCGCGCCAGGTTGTAGCTGCCACTAAAACCATCCCCACTTTCTCTTTTTTCCTTCCCCGCGGATCGCCGCAAAGTATTACTTCGTGGGGTGGACTGCGCTTTAAGCGACCAAGCCTTCCGTCCTTCGCGTCCTCCTTGCACGCTCCGCTCTTCCAAGTTTCTCTTGTATTCTTTTGATTGCGGAGTTCACCGCACAACAGTTTCTCTCCGACTTCAACATTTCCCCGACGATGTTCTGCGGGCTTAGGTTGGTTTTCAGGGAGTGTTCCAGACTCCTCCTTTCTGAGAGAAATCATGGACACTGGAACATAACATGCTCCGGGTCCTCAGGTGTGCAACCACATTCAGGAGACAAGGGAGAATCATCCAGACTGAATTGGTGCAGGTACTTCCTGTAACCACCATGTCCTGACAGGAATTGCGTCAGATGGTAGTTAATCTCACCGTGTCGTCGCTGGATCCACTCCTCAATACGGGGAATCAAACTATGGATCCAGCGACGCCTCTGCGAGTCGTCGCACCGTTTCTGCCACTTTTCCAGCGATTCTCGCCTTGCCGCCTTTCGGTATTCTGCATCCTTTTCAAGAGGATTCATTTTCCTTGTCTCGTACAGGCAGCGTGTCTCGCTTGCCAGAATGTCTATCGGGATCATTCCCGCAATAACACACGCTACCTCGGCTGATATTATTCTGAAGGCGCTGAACACCCTTAACGCCACTAAGCGGTAAGTCATATTTATCCTCCTACGATTACTCTCACACGCTAGTGTTTCCTTCCAAACTGGTGCCACGTATAATAGTGTGGAGCGAACCACTCCGGCCACAAGTAATCTGCGACTGTATCTTGGGCCTCCAATGTTAGGCATCATCCGCGCTAATGATACGCTGGTATTTGCCGCTTTCTCACAGGCATAGTCCAGATGTCCCTTGAAATTGATTTTAGCGTCAATCATCACCCCTAGGTATTTGATAACCGGTTTCGAAGTGATGACGTGACCACCAACACGAATATTAACCCTATTCCTCTTCCTGCGATTGGTAATCAAGACCGCCTCCGTCTTTTGTTGGGTAAGATCAAGCTGAACCATCTCCAGCCACGCTTTTATGGCGCTAATGGTTTCGTTAGCGAACATTTCAACGTCTTCAGGTTGTTTCGCGACGACAACCACAGCTAGATCATCTGCGAAACCGATTATCCTAGCCTCCTTTGGCACGGGAAGGACAAGGGCCCCATTGTACATGACGTACCACTTAGCCCTGTGGTACTCCTGCGGTGACGGTGTACTGCTTGGATCCCTCATCCGTGTCGTACCAAAGTGACCTCTCCGGAAGGTAACTGTTGAGGAGCTTAGTCAAATAACTCGGGACACCTGTTTTAGCCAGTGAGCTTTTTATCCACTCCCAGCTTGCGGAATTGAATGGATTTTGGATGTCCAACGTCACCACGGGACAACATTTTTTAGACGAAATCGCATCTCAAGCCAGCTTCAAAACAATGTTTACGGCGTCGATCGTTGAGTGGACTTGACGAAATCCAAATTGTCGCTCCGATAATCCATCCTTATATTCGATGATAGGGAGCAGTCTGTTCTAGATGACCCTTTCGAGCATCTTTCCTGCCGTGTCGATAAGGCAAATCGGCCGGTATGATGATGGGTGTCCTGGGTGCTTATTCGGCTTCGGGAGCAAAAGTAGTTTTTGCCTCTTCCACCGGTCGGGGAAAACTCCTTCTATCATGCATGTTTCAAACACGCTGATAAACCAGTCGGGTCTGGTCTTAACAGCGTTTTTAAGGGCTCTATTGTTAACAGCATCCAGACCGGGTGCTTTGTTATCATCAATTCTCCGGCAAATTTGCGTAAGTTCCTCCTCAGTTACCGTAGGTATGGTGTAGACGTCCAATGCTTGCTTGTGCTGTTTGTGTTCCCCTTTATCCGGGGGGAAGAGCGCCGTCACGATATCGAGCAGAAGATGCGGGCAGGTCAGTTGTGATGTTCGCCCTCTCATCTTCTTCATAACTATCCTGTACGCTTTCCCCAGGGGCTTTGGTCTGCCTCTGTGCAAAGTTCCTTGAAGCATTTTCACTTGCTGGTCCGTACAGCCTGCTTAAGCCTGCTCTCGTTACGCGTCCCATCATTTGCTCTACATTTTCCGTAGCCGCACCACCGGGATTTTGGCCTCCCAATAGCATCTCTATGAATGCATCCTCCTCAAGCCCTTTCACGGACCAGCCCCGGTTTCCAGCCTCACGGGAACGCACATCGACGCATGGCCCATATTCGATCTGGAGGAAAATCGCTTGGTGGTCGCTGTGAGTATAATGCTCACTGACAAGCCATGTCATTCTCCTCGCCAATGTGGTACTCACATATGCCAGATCGATTATTGAGCCCGACCCTGTCCCACGAAAAGTTGAAACGTTTCATGTGTTGGCAAGCATCAAGTCTAACTCCGCGAAAGCCTCGAGCAGGATACGGCCCCTGGTGTTCGTAGTGCGACTGCCCCAATCCACGGCCCACGCGTTGAAATCACCAACTATGATCTTCCTAGCATTCCTTCGAATTCTGTTATCGTCGCGCTTGGTGGAGGATAGCAACTATATATACAGATACCAGCTATTTTTGCCCTGACGAATCCAACTTCTGGAAACTCCATCACTTCTTGAATGGCTTGATTTCCACACGCCCATATTGCCGCCTTGCCAGTTACATCTGCAGTCCAGGCACCGCTCTTATTGTTGCGATAACGCTCGCTGATTATGGCAGCTTCGATTCCCTTCTCATAGATGGTCTGCGAGAGAAGGTCTAGCGCTGCCTCGCAGTGGTTGAGGTTGATTTGTACCAACCTGATTTCTTTACTGCATTCAAGGCTCTCCTAAGCACTGGGCATCTGCTGCTGCCTGCAACGTGCCGACAGTCGACGCTCTTTTTTTCCTTGCAAAGCATACATTCAGGCTCAGCCTTGCACTCCCTGAACATATGGCCTTCTTTCCCACATTTTCTGTAACTTTTTGACCTGCCACAGTCACCGGTGCACTTCGCCGCTATGTGGCCAAATTCCAAGCATCTAAAGCAGCCCTTAAGGGACACCTGCTCCCTGAGTCGACCCAACCTATTTTTACTTTTCCAACCGCCAGCAGTTTGAACGCTGCTGCAGCTGATAAGTTTATGGTTGCCGTTTGCGTGCCTCCGTATGCCTTCCTCAGTCCCCTGATTGCGGAATGTTGCAAGCCAAGTGGTCCAAACTGCTTTTCTAAGGCGTCGTGGATATCCTCCTTGGTCGTGATTTCGTCAATGTCCTTACATTGTATGACAATCTCCTGCTTTCTGGCCCGTACTTGAGCTTCTTCTCCTAAGGACTTCTCCACCTTGCCGAGGAAATTTTCCACCGTTTTGCCCGGAGACTTCTTCAGCTCCAGCATCAAGTCTCCTTTTTGGGAGCGTCTGATTCGGCTGACGTTTTCTCCAAGGTCCATCAGCTCAGGATCGAATTTGACCTTCCTAAGGATATCGACGTAAGTCATATCCCCTTTTTTTGAGATGATGATTAATTCGGGCCGTAATCTTCTTTTCTGTGTCATATTTTTTCTTCCGACAACCTTGGTCCATGCTTCCTTGGTTCCCTTTTGAGGCTTTGCCTCCCTTGGGTCGATTGGAGCTGGCGCCGTAGTTTCCAAGATTTTGGCAACTTTGTTTGACTTCCCTTTTGCACGAAAGAATCATTCGCACCCTCTCTACTCCTCTTTTCAAGCTTACCGCCTTTTATATTTTGAGGGGGTGTCACTTGTGTTGCCTGGGTGACGCTTGATTTCTTCGAGGCATTTTTTTCTTCCTTGGCATCATTGTATAATACACGAATGGTACGCACCATGTTTTTAATGGCCTGGTGCACGTTGTGTTTGTCCTTAATAAATTCAGACAACTCTACTATTTTCCTTCGGAGTAGGGCAAACGATTGGTCCGGACTCTGACATGGCTCCTCCGCTTGGCTTTCCCATTGGGCGCTTACGTATTTATTAGCCTTCCGCGAGCTCCCTGATTTCCTTCCTTCATCAAGGTTGATTTCGGAGGACATCGCACGATCGTCGAGCTTCTCTTAAATGGATCAAACACTAAGTCCTGCGGCGTGTTCCGACCAGGTGTAGTTACCCCACTATGGGCAAATAAATGACCAGTTTGTGGGGCATCTTTTCGTGTCGTTTGAACCGACATTCTCGGGAGTGATGTACTCCTTTTAAATGCCTTTCTCCAAACTACTTGTCGTATTCGATGCAACGGTGGTCAAGTAATCCACCACCGAGGCACTGCAGTCGAGGGATATCGACGGTCGGGAGCCTGCTTGCCAACTCCCAAAAGCCGCCGGTACTGGGTTTCCGAAGCCCTGCACCGTAACTTTATTCTCCTTCTGTTCCTCCATGTTTCGTTTCATTTCTGGGTATCCTTCCCATAGCCAATTTTTATCCACAGGCGGGCGTTTACTTCCCACCTACCCGGCCTGCGCATAAGCATGCCCATACACGCACACCTCCAAATGCGTATATGTGCATATTCCTACGCATCCGCCGAGCATTCCCTTATCCGCACGAAGGGACGTGCCTGATGGGAGATTTGGCAACTCCGCACAGATCTGTCTGTCTGTCACAAGCACTTTTCTCAGAAACGGCTATACCGATTGACACGAAATTTGGTAAGAAGGTGGGAACTGTGGACCCCCAGACGTGCAGTGAGTGATATCCTTCTAGGTTGAAGGGGTGGAAAGTGATGATTTCTTTAACGGACTCATTCTCAGAAACTACCCAGCCGAAAGATCTGAAAAATTCATGAAACTGCCTCTATATGGTGCCCAGGCCTCAAAATACTCTCCATATCGATATCCATTCAAATTAAGTTAATAATAGTATATTACCATATTTTTGGGGAAATTGAGTAAACCCCAACTGGTGCTGGTTTGATACAGCAAAATCGCAACTAATTTCACTTGATTGCCAAATCGGCCATTTCATGTGCAACAATCTAACACAATTCCTTCTAATTTGTCCTTCGAGATTCTTGATAAAGACCTTTCTATAAATTTTATGGTATTTTTCAGTTGGCAATAAAAACGATGATCCCGCCCGTAAAGTTGTATTAACCGAGGATGCGCAGCGTTTCGCACGACAAATGGACATTGAGTTATATGAAACATCTGCCAAAGACAACATCAACGTTGAAAAAATGTTTCTTGCAATAACACGACAAGTCCTAAAACATAAGCTACAACAAAATGCGCAAAATGCTCAGAATACAAATGAAACGATACATCTGAAGCCGGGGAAAAAGCATAAAAGTCGATGTTGCTAGTTGTAAATTTATTACCATTTTTTTAATGAAAAACATAAAAAATAATAAAAGTATAAAAAATAAACTAATCGAGAACGAACAAAACATTTTTTTTTTTTTTGGTGATCATAAAATTAAATCGTAAAGCTTAGGAACATGAACTGTTATGAAGCGAAAAACATTGTTTAGGAATAATGTAATGGAAAACTTTTTACCAGCTTTTTGAAATAGACAAGTATTTTACACCATTCCTTTCGTTTTAATCCAGTTATGGTGGATTACATGTAAACTACTTTTTACTATAGCGAATTTTAATACATGTCGGGATTATTTCTAGTTTCGCTTACAAAGCGCATTGAACGTGGTGTATTGTAATGCATAAAAGAAAAGTGTACAAGTTTTCCGGAAATTCTACTTTGCAAATCTTTTTAGAAATGCATGACAATACACAATTACCTGCACTGAAAAGATGTTATCTAGAATCAGACTTAGTTTCGCTAGACCTTTCTTGCAATACGTCGCTAATTGTGTATGTTGCAATTCTAATTCAGACAACCATATCAATTAATTTCTTTAATTTATAAAAGAAAAACAAGTGTGATATTGCGAAAATGAACCTGTTACACTTTTACGAAAATTATATCGTGTAATATTCGTTTTAGGAATGAATCGTGTAAGTTAAAATTGCTTCTAATTTTGAAAGGTGTAACCATTGTTACTTGATTCTCTGTCCAAAACCGCAACGCGAAAGTATACATATCTTGGAGCTGAAACTAAGACTCGTGCAATGTAACTTGATCTTTAATTCGAAGGAAGCAATGCTCATTTATTTAAAGAGCGCTTTCTTCCGTTTCAGAGATCTCAACTCGAATAATTCCGATCCCTTCTCAAAGGCAATCATATTCTCGTAATTAATTCTCTGGACAACCTCCAGGCAGTAGATATAGATTGATTCAATAATCTGTTTCAATGTACAATAAATTTAGAATTCGGGACTCGCTAGACACATTCGTTATCAACAGGAAAGCTGCATTTACTAATTTTCTATTTGAAGAAATATGAATTTATACTATAGCTTCTCTGGCCCTACAAAACCCTTTAGAAACTATTGTTCCCATATTATCGCGTCGCGGACAGAGCATCAATGTAAGCATGGAGAACAATGAAACCGATATATCAATGCTTGGAACTCATTTATTGTTAACACAAGTTTTCATTTCGCTTGTCAGTCTCATAGTTTCGCTGAATTGCCTTTGAAAATGAAAAGAAAATTGACCACGTTTTGTGAGTTTTATACTTTGTAATTAAAAATCAAACGCATTAATATGTATTTGTATTAAATAAATATTATTTATAGGTGCAATCAATGAAGTTATTGTTTATATCGTTATAAATTTATTTACATTGGTTATTATTATTATTCTGTTAAGGGAAAGTCGCACCGCGTCCTTGAAGAACTATTGTGCCCCTTTTACTGGTAATAGTGTACCTATTGATCATAGTATCTCAAGCAGGCCTATAACCGTTAGGAACTTTAGTATGTTCCCTACTTCCAGATCTTTCAGCTTTGCATCTGGTATTAAGTGTTCTCCCAGATGCCTCGACCTATTTTGCACAAGTGCCGGACACTGTCCCAGAAGGAGAGGTTTCGTACTCCTCCTCACAAAACCTGCAGCCAGTGTCGGTAGATATCCCTAGCTTCCCTAGGTGATAGTTTAGCCGACAATGATCAGTGAGAATTCCCACTATGATTCGGAGGTTCTTTTTGGTGAGGTTTAAGCAATGCGTATGGGGTCATATTCCTATTAAGCACCCTGGACAGCTCCATCCCTGGTAGGCCCGCCCAGTATAGTTCCTTCAACCGTTTTTCTTCATTTCTTAGAGCCATAGCCATGAAACCGTTTCCGATTCCGCAGAAGGGCTCCGGCCCGTGTAAAGGCGTCCCTGCTCTCTTCTTGGCTAGTTCGCCCACTGCCTCGTTGCCTTCCAACCCAGCATGGCCTGGAACCCAAAGGATCCAGACCTTGTTGGACGAGCCGAGTGTATTCAGTCTCTCAAGGCATTCCCATACCAGTTTACAGTTCACCTAGTAGGACCTAAGTGCCTTGATCGCTGCTTGGCTATCGGTGAGAATAGCTATGTTCTATCCCCTGTAGTTCTTTTGCAGATTAAAGGAGGCACATTTGTCTATGCCGTATATTTCCGCCTGGAATATGCTAGTGTACCTGCCGATTGGCTCAAAGTACATTTTCCTTGGACCAATGACACCGGCACCCGCTCCCTCTGCTGTGAGGGATCCGTCAGTGTACCAAGTAATCAGTTGCTGGTTTAAGCCGTATGTCGTAGCCACGTTCTCCCAGTTTGCCTTGTTACTTCAACGTGTTGCAAATTTCTTATCGAAGTGAAACCTTGTTGTCCTGTTATCCCTTGGTATCAGTAATTCGGGATACCGCCTAGAAAGAATATCAATCTTCCGTCGATTTAGGCAGCTCCCCGCCTCACTCATACTACCGGCCATCCTGAATATTGCCCTCCTTGCCTGCATCTACATTGGTTACATAGGCTCGTTTTGAAATATAACGGATTATATTGTAATGAAAATCACATTGGGAAAATTATGTGCGACATCAATGCAAATCGTAGTAATGACAATTAGCCTGACCAGCAAAATTGCATAACAGCAAGGCGAATATTTATTTAGGATTGTTAATAGATAATTCTAAAGCCAGTAAGGCGATCTCGTCAAAGGCGCCAAGTAGTTTTCTAGCAAAGTGTTTTATGCCTTTCTGGAACATTCCGCGGAGTATAAAAAGGCCGTAAGTCCCCCCACGAAGTCAAAGTTCGATCGTGAATATCGTGACCAAAGGACGCGTCAAATCGGTAAAGAAATCTAACCGACTAAAATCAATCAACCTTCCTTCCTTCCTTGCGAAAAAAACCCAACGAGTGAAAGTGAAGCTAAACATTTAGAAACTCATTAAAACCGGACGCGTCGGCGCCAACAAACCTAAAAGTTGGTGAAGTGAAAAACTAAAGAAACTGAAGTGGACTAAACAACACTGAAAAAATCCTTGATTAGAGGTGGGACAAACTACAGGGTAGGCCATTTATTGAGGGCCCATCTGGCAACCCTGTAACTTTTGGGAGGAATATCAGATTGGCTAATGACATACCACGTTTTTAGCGTCAACCCAAGACAGTTTATAACATGGAGCGGTACACTCCAAAGGAACGCGCTGAAATAATTCACTTTTAAATTCAAAATAAGCTCTCAATTGCGTTAACTAAACGTGCATTTCGTAAAAAAAAAATAAAGTGAAAATTGTTCCATCTACAAGCACTTTGCAGGGTTTATACGCAAAATTTATTAACCAGGGTAGTCTCAGCAATACCAGTCACGCATCTAGACAACGTACAAGACGCTCCAATGAAAATATAGAAGCCGTACCAGCCAGTATTGAGGAGATTCCGCGAACATCGAGTTATCGCCGTTCCCAGGAATTAGGCATTACAAGAACCACACTCAGGCACATAATTCATATGGATTTAAAAATGTTTCCGTACAAAATTCAATAGGCACAAAAATTAAACCCAACTGATTATCCGAAACGCCTTGGTTCTGCCAAATGAACCATTGAAATTGTTCGCAATGAACCAGACTTTTGGCCATTTTCCCATTTGGCCCATTTCCAGTTAAATTGAAGCGTAAATAAGCAAAACTGTCGCTTCTACGCTACCGAGGATCCTCAATTAATAGAACAACAGCCTCTCTTCGATCAAAAAGTGACTGTGTGGTGCGGGAAAGGTCATCTGACCGTTCTTTTTCGAAAATGACGATGGAGCCTCTGTTACCATCAATGGCGAGTCAATCATCGAAAAAAATGGCATGGAAGGCTTCTGGTTTCAACAGGACGGAGCAACTTGCCACACTTCACGCGCTACAATCGATTTTTTGAACACATTGTCCCCCGAAAGGTTGATGTACAACACTGATGATTTTCCATGGTCACCGAGATCACCAGATTTGACGCCACCAGACTTTTTTCTGTGGGGCTATCTCAAATCCAAGGTATACATCAACAATCCAAGGACTCTAGCTCAACTCAAAAACAACATTCGACGCGAAATAGCCGGCATATCGACCGAAACATTGGCGAAAACGATGGAAAACGCCAAAAAAGAGCACATTTGGCCATCAAGGCCAAATGCAAACATTTGAAAGATATCATTTTCAAAAAATAGCTGGAATAAATTTTCTCGAACTAAAATAAATGATTTTAAATATGAACAGCAAAAAAATGTTTTAACAAGTTATGTGTGACGTCAAAGTAAATAATAGTAATGCCAATTAGCCAGGACCTCCAAATTGTATAACAATAGGACGAATATTTAGTTAGGATAATTGTTAACAGATGACTCTAATGCTAGTAAGGAGATCTTGTGAAAAGCACAAAGTAGTTTTCTAGCAAAGTGTTCACATGCCTTTCTGGAATATTCCGCAGGTTATAGAAATGTCGGAATTGTTAGAACAGATCGCGTCGATTATGAATACGGTTGGAACTGTACCAGTTGAAAGAGTTGTTCTATAATTAATTGGGCAGTACGGTTGTATAAGTAAATGTAAAATAAACGCTTATATTAAAGTTACAGAACGGGTTTTTGTTGAGTGCTACGCAATTCAGTGATACGAGTCTACGTAGAGCAAGTAACGTAACAAGTGGCAAGTCTACGTAAAGGAAGAACCTAATAATATTTTTGGTGGGAATTTGACTTCTGTGTTTGAATCATGGAAAATTATTGCATTAATTCAAGCTATCTCATATCATCATACTCATATTCTCTTCTCCTTGATTTCCTATCCATTGTACCTATTTTTCATCAATTATCAGAGAGTATTTTGTGTCTTCTTAGTAAGTCGCATTCCAAACATGCCTCACTCTTCAAAATTAATGTTCTTACTTTGTTCCTCTAACTAAATATCATTTTCTATTAAAAACGATGAGTGACGGTTTTGTCCAAGATAGGTAAATACTCAGACGCTTCTTCACCTCTACCCTAGGAGCAACACGACCAAAAGTGGTTGCCAAATTTTAATTACTCCTTTATATTATATATAGGTTTTGCAAGGACCAGAATTTTCTAAACCAATTTTTCAAACCATTTTCAAGATTGTTCATTTCATATTCAGGATTTCTTCAATATTTTCCTATAAGATTTTATACCAACTTTTTACTACTGGTCAAGGATGGAGCTGGAATTCTTTGAAAAAATTCGTAGCTTTCCATCAATTTTCTATCATGAACCATTATATTCGGTCTGGAAATATAGCGGTCCAATGGCGTTATCTAGTACATCATAAGCCATTTCATGGTTGGAGGAAAACCGTGAGAAGCATCGTCCTCTTTACATTGTATTTCTGGATCTAGAGAAAATGGTTGACCGTGTGCCACAAGAACTCATCTGGTATACTCTAAACAACACTTAGTGCCAGAAAATCGCTCTACCACAATCCAAAAAGTATATTTTTAAGTGTGACGGATATATCAAAACCGCTACGTGTTTCTGTTGGTGTTCATCAAAGAAGCGCCCTCTCACCACTCCTCTTTGTTCTTGTTATGGACACCGTCACACAGGATATCCAACGTCCAGCGCCTTATACACTGCTTTATGCAGATGATGTTTAGAGAGAGTCTAATAGCAAAAATGATCTCGAGCAACTTTTCCAAAAATGGAATGATCGCCTCATGAAACGCGGTCTCAGATTGAAATTAAATAAAACTTTTTGACGACCGATCCCCATGAAACAGGCACAATCACTTAGCTTGAGTAGCATTTCAGCTCCTTCACTTGAATATCTGCACTTACTCTTTGTCTTTTGCTGCTGTAACTTTAATACAGAGTTCCTCAAGAAGGTCATTCAGGGTCATTCTTACACCGTTTTCCACTTCCTTTTTAACAGTACGAAGTATGTAAGAACTCCTTGCAGCGTCGTTTTTTGGTTGTTGCAGAAATTCGAATTCAACCTTTTTTCCTGCTTCAAAGTCTTGAAGCATTCCTGATATCATTGACCTTTGCAGTCTCATTTGCCTGAATTCAACTATTCAGATTTTTCAAAAGTTTTGCGTAACTGTATCCTCCGGTTGGTTGGATTAGCGCTGCTTTTTCCTACTACCTTGTTTCCACTCTCCCTTCTATTTGTTGTTTCTTCTTTAACCTCCGGTGTTCCCTTTCTTCTGCCAATTTTAGGTTTCTTTGGCTCCTTTCCCTGCTTGTTATTGCCACCCAAGAGGCTAGAGGCGGGTTTCTTCAGCTGCGTACAGTGATCCTGTGACTCATCAGTGTTCTTGGTATTGAATACTGCGATTGCCTCCAAAGTACTTTATATTGCCCCCTCTAGATTTCCCGACAGTTTTGGACCATATCAAAAAGCTCTCTAGGTCGGAATAACCGTCTTTCTCATCTTTATTTATGTTCCACTGCTTCATCGTTGCAGTCTTCAGTTTAGGTGGAGTTCATCTGGCGTCATGTGGCATTAATCATCTCTGTTCGCTATATTTGTCCCGTTCCTTCTGATTTCTGGCCATCAAATGCAAGTAAAGATCGCATTACCGCTGTGCTTTTCATTGATGTCATTTACTGCCATCATAGTTTTGCTGGCATCATCATCTATCTCCACCGATTAATAGTCTGTGACCTGCCCAGAACTAAGCGATTTAAACATCTCGGGTCAATCACCAATGGAGAACTGAAGATGAAATGGCGTTCTTTGTGATCAACGTATCAACGAACGTCTCAAATCTAAAATTTACCGCAATGTCGTCCGTCCTGTCGCTCTCTATGATTCTGAGTGTTGGCCAGACAATGAACGGCGTCTTGCGTTAATGGAGATGAATATGTTGTGTTGGATTAGTGGCGTGACACATTTTGATCACATCCGAAATGAGGGCATCTTCGATCAATATGAGGTTGCACCGTTCGTGGAAAAAGTGCAAGAGAGGTGTCTTCGATGGTGTGGTCACGTAATTCGCGCTAACGAGTATTCACTTGCCAAGATTGGTCTGAACATTAAAGTCAATGGTAAACAACCAAAAGGCCGGCCAAAACAACGATGGCTTGATACGCTAGATGGGGATTTAAAAGCCTCGCTACAACATACAGATCAGGCATTTGATAGAACCAAATGGCGAAACCGATCACAACGAGTCGACCCCGCTTGTGAACGAGACGAAGGCTGAAGAAAAAGAAGAAGAATAATCCTTCATGATTAAAACGTTCCATATATTCCTGGATTTTTAAGAAATGTAGTTTCTCTTTAAGTTTCTCCCTCTCCCTGTTCAATGTTATGTCAATTTCTATGTAATCAATAGGATGCCCTAATACCAGCTGGCTTGGTTTTGGGGCGATTCGTGTTCTTTTTTAAAAAGTATACACAACTAAATTATACTAATTTAGGTGTGAACCAAATGAATTGCTTCGAAATTTTCAAATAGGCACAATCCATTTCTATTTTAACATATCTAAGTCACTATATTTTGGTAGGTCCTTTCTAGCTCTGAAGGTAACAGAGTGTAACATTGGTCCTTTTCACAAACATCAAAACAAGGAAAAATACCAAAAAAGGAAAAATTAATAAATTACTCGTTTGTTATATTTAAAATCATTACAATTAGGAGACAAAAATTGGCAGATCTCATGAACACCTTCAATCAAGTTAATTATTTCCTCGTCACATAGGCATCCTGACATGGATATTAAACAACAAGTTTACTTAGTGATATCTTGCAACAGGATAGGTTCGCGATTGTCGACATGAAAGCAAAGCATCTCCAGATGTTCCATGAGGACATTGGCAAACAGCAACATGGTTTTTAGGTTCACAAGTAGCTCCTGAACCGCATTTATTAATGCATGGGTTTACGCATTCGTAGTTGATACAGGCACGATTGCTTGGACACTCAGCATCGCTTTGGCATTCACCCTGAAAAGAATTAAGAGAGTTTTATCAAAACTCGTTATGTTATTCAATAGATCCTTGTTGGACATACTCGAACGCAGTGGCTTAATGAGTTTCCGGTGTAGCCTGGAAGGCATGTGCATACTGGTCGTTCCTTGCCGGTATTATCGTGTCCTGGAACACATTGGGCGTTTGTTCCACAAGGGTTTGGTTCACACAAGTCCTCTAAAGTACAGAAAAGATGTTGAAATATTTTCATAAGTAACGATCATTGCTTTTAGGAGGCAAAAACTTGAACTCACGGGCAGTGAAGGGGCGGCAACGAATGAATGGATCTCCTGTCATATCTCGTGGGCAACTGCAAACTGGGGTAAGTCCTCTCAGATGGCAATCAGCACCGATACCGCAGGCTCCTTCACAAGTATTTTTGCAGATACCATAGAAACATGCTGGTCGATTTGATGGACAGTCAACGTCTCCATAGCATTCTGGACGGCATTCAGTGTGTGGGCTGCCAATATATCCCTTTGGGCATTCACAGACAGCACGATGGTTGGCTACCCCACTGCAAGTTGCTCCCTTTCCACATTGTGAGCAAGCTGCTACGCACTTGAAACCTTGGCACATTTCCTGTGGGCCACATTCTTGATCGATTTCGCATTCATGTCGACATCCTGTTAGTGGATTTCCCTAGAATGGACAGAATGAGCTTATTAATTACTACCTGGAACCGCCTATCATCATTTTCAGATAATTACAATGAATCCGGTCACACAAGAACAGGTCGGAACTCCATTAAGAACTTCACATTTTGTATTCACACCGCAGGGGCTTGGATGGCATTGTTGCTCTGTAAAAGGGAGTGTAAACAATAATTAATAACATTGGATTAAATTTAAATTAAAAGTGGCTATATTTAAGCCCACATAGGTTCTCATTTTGATATGCACGAGAATTATCTAAGAGATATATTGTACGCAAAGTGGGCAGTTGTAAATCTTGCAGTCAAGATCAAGGTCATCAGATAGAGGAATAGTTTTCAAATGCAGTAAACAAACAGAGACCTACCTGGATCACTTAGACGGCAAGAGTTGAACGGATCACCTTCATAGCCGCGTGGGCAACTGCAAACAGCAATATGGTTACGTGGCTGCAACATGGAAACATTATCATTGAGGTGAGTTAGTCTTTGCTATCTAAAAATAGGCCCAGGTTTCATAGTGAAATTTTCAACTTTGGCTTACCTCACAATTGGCATTTGGTCCACAAGCTCCAACGCAAGGATTCACACAGTGTCCATTCTTGCAAGCTTGGTCAAATCGACATTCGATTGAATCCAAACATTCGGCTCTGTGACAATGAGTTAAAGGATTTCCACTGTGGCCTGGTGGGCAGGAGCACACTGGACGGCCGCCAGCTGCTTCCTGGCAAACAGCGTTCGTTCCGCAAGGATTTCCAAAACATCCTTGACCTAAATATGAAAATTAGATGTTATGAAAAAGAACTTCCTCGTGGTCAGTTAATAGAGGAAAAGGAATATAAGTGAGTTGGTGCAAAGTAGGTAGAACATTAGTTCAAAATCATGAGAGAAGAGTCCTTGAGATAGCTTAAAACAACCATCGTAAATATAGTGTAGACCTTCAATTCCTTATATGTAGTAATTGAGCAGAGTATGACCACCATCAATAAGCTTTTAGTAATCAAATTTTTGAATTTGTTACATATTAATTTTCCTCAATATTACGACTCTAATGACTGTCCACGGGTCCCAAATTAATTTTTATTCCACGATTTTAACAAAATCAAATCCAATATTCCTGAATAATTCCAGAAAAGTCAACATTATCAGGATTTAACCGACCAATAGTAAAAAATTACTGGGGTGAGTACTATATTTTATATTTTGCATAAAAAAACAAAAAGTGATGATACTGCCTGAAACAATATCACTCCGGTAAGTTATCACGGGAGCTCTGTTAACCACACGGGATTGATATGTATAAGTTGGTGTATTCGTGTAGTAATCACCGACCAAACGATTGTAAACTGTACTACAGTCATAACATCGGGTTGAGGGCGTACCTAATGTTAGCGCGCACGATGATAATACTACGGTCAGAGCCAATAGTTGTTTCGATGATAAGCGTATCTGAAACGAGAAATTAAGAAATTTAATTAGGTTCAATCCGGAATTCGTTATACAGCTAGGGAGTTGCAGAGTATTAATGCTATTGACGAAATACAGTTCAATATGAAAGGAAATAAAAACTCCGCTATGCTTTTAACATAGCCCACCCGTGTAAAACACAAATAAAATGCTGACAACAGCAAAGGAGATAAATAAAGTATAGTCGGAGTTATTCACCTATGCTAAATCCTACCTGATCTCTCTTGGTGACAGGTCCCGCGATAGGCCGACCAAGAAAATGTATCCAATGTCATTGGAAACAACCTGATCGGATCGGGAAACAAGCCTCGGAGAAATACCAGGGCGTCCACCTCAGTCGACGCAGCAGGACGGGCCCCGGTCCTGTCGATAAATGACCAAGGGTCCTTGACACATGGACGGCGTCAGGACGTAAGTAAGTCTACACGCTAAATATTGGCGCTCTAACTAGAAAGAGCAATGAACTCGCAAGAGCCCTTCGAAAATCTATGGCATAGAACGCAAACGTGGCAAAAATGGCTATAAACTTCTTTATTTTGGTAGACCACACACTCAATACCGGTTTGGCATTGTCATCAAATCTCTATCTCTCTCATCTCATCTCCGTGATGCCATTAAAGAAGTTGAACGATTTAATGACCGACTGATGAAACTGATCATTATATCAGCTGATCGCACTATTCACTTCTTTACCGCGTATACACCATAGATAGGTTGACCTGATGCGCCTGCTGATGATTATATCATCATTGCCGGCGACCTTAATGGTCATGTGGATGAATAGGCAGACGGTAACAGGTGCCAAGGGGGAAAGGGGTTGAGAGTGCACAATGAGGGTGGCGAGCGTATAATCGATTTTGCGGACACTCCTTTTTGTTCTTGATATGGACACCGTCAGACGGGACATCCAAGGTCCAGTGCTTATACACTGCTTTATGCAGATAATGTTTTCCTGCCGTCTAATAGCAAAAACTATCTCAAGCAACTTGTTCAAAAATGAAATGATCGTCTCAGATTGATTCTTAATAAAACTGAATTTTTGACGACCGATCCCCATGAAACTGGCACAATCACTGTCAATGACAGCTCACTGCGATGAACAATTTAAATATCTCGGGTCAATACTATCAGCCAATGGAGAACTGCCTTATGAAATTGTTTCACGTATTAACGCAACCTGGAACCAACTGGTGTTCTTTTATGATCGACGTATCAATGAACGTCTTAAATCTAAACATTACCGCAATGTCGTCCGTCCTGTCGCTCTCTATTGTTCTGAGTGTTGGTCGACTGTAAAAGAGAACGGCGTCTTGTGGTAATGGAGACGAAGATGATGCGTTGGACTAGTAACGCGACACGTTTTGATCACATCCGAAATGACGATATCCGCGATCGATAAGGACTTGCACCGATCGTGGAAAAATTGCGAGAGAGGCGTCTTCAATGGTATGGTCACGTAATTCACGCTAACGAGAATTCACTCGCTGAGATTGGTCTGAACATCAAAGTCGATGGTAAACACCCAAAACAACGGCGGCTTGATGCGCTGGATGGAGATTTCCTCCTTCCGGTTTCCTTCACATCTAAATGTTCATCGTAGTGCTATACCCCTTTTAAAGCATTGCCTTCCCGAATGCGTTCCTTCCAATTATCGTATCTTTAAGCCCTGCTATCGTTTTCTCGATTTTTCAAATATTACATCGGGTATTCCCGAGTGCGTTCCTCTTTTTCCTTTTCTTCAGCCTTTGTTCCGTTCACGAGCGGTTTCACTATTTGGTTCTATCAAATGCCTGATCTGAATGCAGTCGCGAGGCTTTTAAATACCCATCCAGCGCATCAAGCTTCCGTTGTTTTGGCCGGCCTTTTGGTCACTTTTGACAAAAGTGTGCCATTCAGAAATAGGAATCGATGTTATTAGTCGTTACGCCTGCTGAGCCTATCCGACTTGAGGAGAAATTCGGCTCTTCGTGGGCAGTCTGGTAGATTTATTAGGTCTAGTTTTGTTTATGGTTGTTCTGGCAGCCTTTCACTGTTTAACTTACTCTTGGGTTCTGCGGCCTATCCAAATGCAAATTCGGCAGCAATAAAACACATACTCGTGAAGTTTCGTAGAATAACTAAGAAGGGCAAAAGTATAAAAAATCTATCCCATATTCACTGATAGGCAAGCACGGTCACTACACGTAAGCCTTCAGAAAATATTTAGGTATTATTTATTGACTAGAGGGGCAACGAACGGAATGATTCCCCCTGCGCGAAGTTTTTTTCAGGAGCCCAGATTTTCCGCATAGTTATCAACGGTCTCAAAGTTGTATTCTCCTATCTTTATTCTTCCCATTTGAACAGTGCGGTTTGATGTTGTTGGTTGGTTGGTTTTCGGTTCTGACGTTGCCCCCATTAACTTTGTCTTGCCTTCATTGATGTGCATCCCAAGATCTCACGCCAAAATGGCAGTTTGTACGTCTCGGGTCATTCTTGCCATGATGTCGATATCGTCAGCATAGGCCAGTAGATTATATAGTTAAAAAAGCCCACGGACCCTCTTCCCGCTCAACCGGACCGAGGGGTGACCAACCTAAGGATGGGCTGAAGGCAACGTCCAAAGGCCCGCATCACAGCGATGATGCGTTTTAACGCAAAGTGTGTGCGACCATGCGAAAATGTATTACTACATCCAGATTGTCGCAAACACTTCAGCCAATGACGCGGAGGTCCTACACTACAGAGACATGGATCTTATATCGAAGACAGTGCGGATCAAGACTGAAACCCATTAGGTCAGATTGTTACCGGACAGGACTCTTCGGACTATAGCACAGATTGCAAGGATAACCGCTTTTTGCATCTCCATGTATAGTCCAGCCCTAAGATCGAACGTTTTCAGCGCTTTATGTAAGTTCTGCGGGACTAATCCCGCCGCTGAAATTACTACTGGGACTACTTCAATCTTTTGTAGTCTCCAAGTCTGCTTCCTATCGTCTGCCAAGGGGCCGTAGTTCCGGATTTTTTCGTGCTGTTTTTCAACAGTGTTCCGGTCCAACGGTACGGCTACATCGATTATAAAGCACGCTCGTTCTTCCTTCAGAAGCAGAACTAGATCGGGTCTGTTATGATTAACACTGTGGTCAGTGGCAAAAGTGTGATCCCACAGTAGTTTGACCCGATCATTTTCCAAGATTCTCTGCGGAGTATACTTATAGTAAGGATGGTAGGTTGCCACTAAGTTATACTTCAACGCAAGGTTTTGATGGAGAATCTTGCAGACGGAGTTATGACGATTGGTGTACTCGGTACTGCTCAACATCCTGCACGCAGATGTTATGTGCTGGATGGTCTTCTCTTCACAGTTGCATAACCTACAACTGGAGTTGGTGATTGAGGAGTCGTGAAGAATGTACCGTTTATAATTTTTTGTTGGGAGCGAAGCATCCTGAATTGAAGTTAGAAATGCTTCGGTCTCATAGAACAGTACACCATTAGTCAACCATTTGTTGGAGGCTTCGATGTCAATGTCTGACAACAACAAATTTTTGATATGACCTCCGTGAATGGGTTTCGCTTTCCACATCTTCTGTTGGACTGAAGTAACATTCGACATGGGATCCCATTCTCTGCTTCTTAAGTTCAAAGGAGATAATTTATTACCTGCCATGACGGTAGTCTGATGTATTTGGCTAGAGGATTGTTTCTCATAGAAAAACTCACGAAGAGAATGCACTTGATTATAGTGCAACGTTTTTAAATCAAGTACCCCCCTTCCTCCCTGATGACGTGGGATAGTGATCCTCAATTTGTCGGCAGCTCTATTATGCATGTTGTTGTTTGCAAGAACTACCCTTACCCGTCTATTGACAGCTTCTAAATCAGTATTACTCCACTGTATCACACCGAAAGTGTATAAAAGGACGGAAATGGCGAAGGTGTTGATTGCCATGATTTTATTTTTCCCGTACAGCTCAGTTTTAAGGACAAGATCCAGACGCCATTCAAATTCCCTCAGCAACTTAGATTTGATTATTGCTACAGCAGGTGTTGTTGCTTGCAATATGCCGAGGTATTTGTAGACGTCGTCCGAATCCATGCCCTCAATTCGGATGTTATTTTGGCTGTATCCTTCGTTGTCGGTGTGTTTTCCCCGAACAATTGTTTTTATGCGACATTTCTCCAAACCCAACTGCATGCCGATATCCCTGCTGAACTGGATGGTGATGTCCAGCAAGGAGCGAAGTTGGTTCTCGTCTTTGGCATACAATTTGATGTCGTCAATGTACATTAAATGGCTTAATGTACATTTCGACAATATGCCATGCTTGACTTGGAACCCGTATTTGCTTTCATGCAAAAGATGGGATAGCGGATTCAAAGCCAAACAAAACCACAGTGAGCTTAGAGAGTCGCCTTGGAAAATGCCACGCCTGATTGGTATCTCTCCTGATGTTTGCGAGGATACCGATAGCTTCGTGCTCCAATTCTTCATTACTGTTCTCAGTAGAAGAACGACATTCGGGTTGATTTTATACAAGCGTAACACTTGTAGTAACCACGAATGTGATATGGAGTCAAAGGCTGATTTATAATCGATGTAGGCTGTCGAGATGTTTCGTTTTTGATGGACAGCCTGCTTTACAGCTACCGTATCGATTATAAGCTTTTGCTCCTCAGCTATCAATTTATGAACATCAAGATGTTCTGAGATGTTCGCGCACAGAACTGCAGTGAAGACCTTGTAGATGGTAGGAAGACAAGTAATTGGTCGACATTTTGAAGGGCAAGAGACACCCTGTTCCTTGGGGATGAGGAAAGTTATCCCCTTGGTGAAAAATGGTGGAACTAAATCAGGATCGGCAATCATCTGATTAAATTGATTTGCCAATATCCTGTGAGTGCTCTTGAACCGCTTCAGCCAGAAGTTGTGAATCTTGTCAACTCCTGGCGCCTTCCAGTTACCTGCCTTGTCAAGGGCTGCTTCAACGTCGACTTCAGTTACGTCAGGCATGGTCATTTCGGGGAGGGCCTCGCATGAACGCATAAGGTGTGGGAGCCACGCTGCTTCTAAATTGCAACGGCTGGATTCACTCCAAACACTTCTCCAGAAGTCTTCTGCCTGATCCAGATCGAGGTTGCTTTCCCGACTTGAGTTGGTGAGATTTTTGTAGAATCCGCGTTGGTTCTGGAAGAACAAGGTGTTGTCTGTCCTTCGCTGAAAGCTTTTTTGATACCTACGGATGCGATTGGAGCATACCGCAAGTTTCTGCTTCAGCATCTCGAGGATTTCTTCGATTGGCATATCATTGGACAGATGGTAGTTTCCAATGATGTTCGCAATGCATCTGTGCACTCTTGGTGATGGATTTCCAAGGAGTGCTTGCGTCACACGACCAATCTCCTTTCTCAACTTTTCGACTCTTTTGTTGAGTCGAAACACCCAGAACGGTAAAGTCCTTCTGCGCATACCTCTCTTATTCGCTCTAAGATGTTGATTATGGAGACGAATAACCGTGGCAGCTGCAACGAAGATCAGGCTGTGAACCAGCCAAAATTCTGTCAACGGCAGCAATGATGTTAGTAGTTGCCGAAGTAAACTTCAGTTTTGGGATCTTTGGCCTAGCGTCTGGGAGAATCTCAGCATATTCTGTGAATGCGATCTGGAATGCGGTCAAAGCCTCATTATAAATTGGGTCGACATTCCCAGTTACTAAGCTTCTCCTGACTACTGGATTCATGGAGTGCCTTATAGGTGGAGTACTTGGGTTACTCCTTTGACTAGTCTGGTAATTTGATGACTCCAGCCCGAGCTCAAGTGAAACCTCTTGGAAGATTTGTTGCCTAGTTGGTAAGGCAACTCGGTTGTTATTCACTATCACCCGGTACTGGCTGACGACGTTCTGTTCCGGAACATGACTTAGCTCCGGAAATCGGGTTATGAACGCGTCATGTAGTCGATGTCTGTACCCTGATGGATTCCGTTCCAAATCCGTGACACGGTAATAGGCGCGGACGATAAATTCGTTAAGTTAGTTCGTCCAAACTATACGACGCCTAGGTCTCCCGTCCCTAGTGGTTGACGGCATAACCGCCAAAACATCCAAGGGCGAAGAGCCGCTCTGATGTTGGTGAACGACCCTTAACCGTGTTGGGTACTGTCTTCGTGTCCCTGGGGTCCCATTTAAAGAATTTAAACAAACGTCCCCAATTTTATTCCCACGAGTAATGGGGAACCAGTCAGCCCTGCAACAGAGCCCCAATGTTGCGATGCCCCATGGTTACCTCCAAAGGTAGGGAAGGTATTTGGAGGGGAGCCGCTGAAATACAGTGTAACGTCACTGCAATTCATCCGATAGGCGCGTCGATTCCTTCACCCCGGATTACGGATTTGTTAAGGAGGTTTACTCCCCCTGAACAGGAAGAATCGATAAGGGAGGACGAACACAAAGGGAAACGTTCTGCTTGTCCGCGGCTACTTATTTACAAGATTAACTTGCAATATTCGTAGCTGACCCGGTGGATCATATCATTATCCGCAACCCATGACACGCGCCTGGTCGTAGGCAGCTCTGCGTTTGCAACTCAGGTGAGGATAAACCTGGTACGCCAGGAATATGTATTTATATATATACTTTTTCTATTAAAACAAAAAACGATAGAAAATTGGTGAGCTGCTAACCTAATTCCATCCTCATCCAGTGGTATCAAATTTGGTACCAAACTTTACAGTAAAAGATCGCAAAAATACTGAATTGGAAACGGAAAAGTGTGAATTTGAGATGGAAAATTCTGAATTACATTTGGAATAGTCTGAAGTTAATTTGGAAAGTTCTAAAATTGAATTGAATTGGCTTGAAAAATTCTGGATTAAACTTGCAAAACCTGTAAATGGACTTACAACGAAATTGCAATAAATCCTGAAAAGGAGACATATGACTCGAACAGATGCATGGGGAGACAAATTAGAATCTTAGGCAGATCCTCGCAAGGTTTGGTAGCTGTTATAGGCAATATGTTTACCCCGATTTCTATTGTCTTACTATGCTAGCACCACCATCTAGACGACCTAGAACATGTTGGATAATTAGATAACATGCTGTTAAAACTCGATAATTGAAGGTTATGCATCTCGGAAGACAAGATTCAATTTGGATCATAGTGCCATTGAAGGAGGAGCCACGCAACAAGAATGCAATAAGGTCCTTTGTGCCGATTCCACCTATGATTTGATCTAAGGGAGGAGCGCGTCTTTATATTCAAAAACGACCAGAACAATTTTCATATGATGGTCAAGCAATTAAGAATAATTGAATCCATAAACAAACACCACACTTATGAATGCCTCTTTGCCATTGTTGAAATTCAAACAGTGCCTTATAAGCATAACGCCCCCATGTTGGCTCTTCAAGTTCAAAGTCAATGGAGTGGTTTTATCTATTTATTTCTTACTCATTGTTGAATAATTCAACTAAATAGTCAAATAAATGTAAGTGGATGACGTAAGTACATTCAGGAATTTAACACATTTTTGTTCAAAAATTACCAATTTTAGTTAATGATTTTTTTCACAAACGCATAATTAACACTGTCAGCGACACCTTACATCCGATTATAGTTTGAACTTTGGGTTAACCAAATCTTAGCACGAAATTTTAGTATTTATATCACGCAATGCTTCTAAGAATAGAATTCAAATCTTAAAAAGTTTTCATGAATTCTAAGTACCCTTAATAGTGTTTCGTCACTTTCACATCCTTAAGTATGATCACTCGGACAACCAATCACCCAAAACTACACTTACCATTTTATTAATTCGAAGGACTAATCCAATGAAATATAAACCTTCGTCCTAGATGTCGTTAAAAAGCACGTTCACTAAATATTTAATCCAATAAAAAAGCAAAAAGATATTCCGCGGCACCTCAGCAGCGGAAGATATTATTAAGAAAATTTGCACACTCTTGAGACAACGGTAGACAACCGCACAATGGATCGATCGATTACTAACTGATCACCAGTTAAAAGTATCTCAAGACTTTTATAACTACTTAGTAGGAGTAGGCTTCACTTGATATACTAAAAACCCAAAAAAGAAGATAAAAACATGTTATAGTTACTCAAGTAGCTTCAAGCATCACTTGCTGTAAGGAGGCAGCAAATATAGCATCGCAGAAATAAGTGTGGTGGGATGAACCTGTGAGAATACGAAATTCTCAGATATTTTAAGATATTTGCATGCTTGACGGTACAGCAGAGCAAGAAAATAATATTATTAAAATAATAGAAATAGATTGATTCGGATAGAGCCTAAAAGATTCCAAGATTTCAGCTCAATGCTTTCACCGAATATTATTCGCGTCCTTGAAGGTGAAATAAATTCTAGAGCCGGAATCAAATTGCTACTGTAATTACTGTAATTAATGAGAGCTAGAATCCAAGGTACTGTCTTGAAAATTTCTTCCAGTAGTTTACTTCAACTTTTGAAGAAGCCTCGATAATATGGTCGCACTACCATATTCCATTACAATTGTCTCCAGCGTCGCGATGGTGACAAATTTTCAAGGTAAGTTTACCTTTTCAGTCAACAGAACTTGTATTTTATGTATTTATGCTTAATTTATCTCTTCAAATTCCCCGGTAATCGTTACCGTATGATTAATCGAACTACTTGGAAGATGCCAGCTTACCTAGATACAGATACTCGTAGTCGGAGAACAGGAGGCAATAATAGATGACCACGTAACAATAGGATGTTCAATTGAACTACATAATGTACTGAGAGTCAATCAGAAAACTTGTTTAATGCCTGCGATAAACGACTTACCCCAAGCCTAAAATGGTAGTTAAATGGTGGATTGTGCAATGTGAAAGGCTATTTAGCTTGTTTGTATGGACGAATGTACGTAACGATAAAGAGAGGTTCAGTAACCTTTACCCATGAACTTCACCATGGATGATTGAGGCGCCTTTCCTGGTCTACTAATCGGATAAAACACGTACGATCCAATTATTCCTCTAGACAAGAAGTGAAGATTTCTCGACTTATGTTCCTTAAAATCCATTCAAATCACATTCGAGCTTAATGTCACTCAACAGATATAGTAGTTCAAAGAAAAGAGTGTTTGGAGGTGTGTAGCTTAAAATAAAGGCCTATTGTGTGGGTTATTTTGATTTCGTCTGATCTTTGTAGAGCTCTTCATCCCAACTTCGCCTTTTGAAAATTCAAATGTATTAACCGTTTCTTTGGAATACTTATAATATCTTTGAAGCAATTCAACCTTAAAGATATGCACAGCCTAGACGTCTTGCTAAGTTTGTCCCTATATATGCTACTCTATATATGCTACTACCATGTCATGACCAAAGGGTCAGTTGAGGAAGCCACCTAATAGAAGAATGCAAGACTAAGTGAAGTAATAAAAACTTGTTGTTTCTTTTTCGTTGGTGTGGATATTTATTCTTGCAAATAGCGATATTTCGGGAACCACTTGTTCCCTTCATCAGTGCTAACAACTTGTTAGAGAACAAGTGGTTCCCGAAATATCGGTATTTGCAAGAATAAATATCCACACCAACGAAAAAGAAACAACAAGTTTTTATTACTTCAATTAATTAATCGTTGGAAACACCGCATAATTTCACTCAGCAAAACTAAGTGCTAATCAAACCCCAACCCAATACTTGACGCGTGCTGATAGGTGAATGCCACACGTCGGTGCGAACTATAGCTAGTTCCGGTTTGGTCAGAGTCAACTAGTCTAACTTCTTCTAAGCTTAACGAATAGAGCGAGTTATCCACTTAAGGGGACTTTCATAGGACATACCATAAGTGAGTGATGGGATTTGTTTTTGACAGGGCAGGTGAATGAGTCTACGCAGTCAGTGTTTTATTCTTGCAGCCGTAAGCCGTCGGACTACCCACTAAACATCACCCCTTATCAGAAAACTAGTTTGGAACCGTTTAACATATTACTTCAGGCTAATCCTTCCCAACTTCCTCCCTGTCCCGCCTAAAAGTATCTTCCTTTCACAAGCGGGAAGAGACAGGAGAAAAGAGATTTGTTATTTCAAAGAAACATCCGATTCCTCCACCAGTTCAACGCAATCTTTTTCGCAAGAAAAAGAATGCTCAGTACGGCTTCATCTGTTAGTATTTCACTAAGAAAGTTCACCTGTATCTGCATAGAATTGCTGATACCTTTCACAAGAAAACGTGGTGTTATCGGTGTCGTCCAAGTAAGTGTGATGATAATGAAACAAAAGCACACAGTCTCAATGAAAAATTACAGTTTAGAAAGGAGGAATAAGAACAAAGTGATTATGCGTATGCCCTATATCCCATAAAGAAATGAACAGGGGACATACATGCTTTCCGTGTCAGGCACCAACCAAACTCTCCAACCAGGTGCACAGTCCATCCGCCTCTTGACTCGCACACCCAAAAAAAAACCACTCATTCAGGGTATAACGCCGTTTTTGATGGGCAACCACACCTTCTGGAAGCCAGGGTTGAATTTTTAATACCAAAAGTACGAAATTTAGTACTTTTTTAAGTTCATTCTCAGTACTTTTTCTCATTTTTCAGTACTTTTTTAATTACTTTTTCTCATTTTTCAGTACTTTTTTAATTAAGGGGGAAGCCACATTAGGAGGTTTTCAGAATCGACTTTTTTCATTGGTAAGATCATTAGCAATAGCTATCCCCGAATACTGTGCAGAAATTTAAAACCGAAATGCGTGGTCCTTTAGTTTTTATAGGGGTAGAAGCGAACGATTATCGGGGTCACCACCCAGAGTGTAATCGCTTTATGTCCTTACGAAATCTAGTAGCGTTATGTAAACATTGTATTTATAAATGCTTGGCATCAGTCCCTTGGTCGAGTGCAGTTGTAACTATATTTCCTTTTCATCAAGAGATTGGTTATTATATAATTTCCATGCCAACTCTACATACCTCCCCTATCGGTAAACCTGACTTGTTTGAGCATCGGTATCATTCGCTCGAGCCCCAAGTCCAAGATAGTGTGGAAAGTCGGAAACGAAATTCGCCCCGATGTGATTCAATACCTTTCCAATCCGATGCGTCGTTGCTTTGCAGCCGTAATTGAAAACATAACATTAAAATTGAAAAGGAAGTTCAAATTTCGTTGGTTTTTAATTAGAATTCGTTAGCACTTGGTTGTGTTTATTTTCCTTCCTTTTCATATGTGATCTGTATTATAAATATTTTGATGTTTTCATTACTTCGTGTGAGATGTTTTTAGATTAGTTCATGCTCCTACCTAGAACAAGCTATGTATAAACAATATTGGTAGTAACATTACACCATGTACATAGGCATGGAATAAAATACAACAACAACAGAGAAGAAAATCTTTTCTTTTTGCGTGAACCTAGGTACGGTCATATAAAAGTACCATCTTGTACCTTTTTGCCACATTTTCTAATACCACAATTTTTCCGCTTCCTTCAACACTGCTGGAGTCATTTTCTTGCGTCAGGTGGTCTTCCGTTTTTTTGGCAGGAAGGGCAACGGAGCTAACTACCGCCGTCACCATCACAGCTGCCTCTGGGACAGTACGATGAGCAGACACCACTAGAAAATTTTCCCATTCTTGTACTCGCCAAAGTCGCTTACGTTGTGACCCCCCCTCCCCGCAAGCACATGAGCCCATATTTCCGCGCCGTATAACAGAACGGACGACATCACGCTCATGACAAGCAGTTCTAACATTAACGAATGGCCTACTACAAACTTCTCCGCCGTTTGATTTACTCAAAAAAATTATCTTCAAGTTCAACGTCAATCCAAGAAACTTACCCTTTGGGGATTCTCTTTTTAGTCAAGGGGACCACTTTAATTTTTCCAGCGCAAAGTGTTCGCTCACCCATCGCATCCATATACCAGGTCTTCTTAGCGCCTGCTCAATAATGCATCCACCAACAGGTGTCACAACATTATCGGCAACGACCAGGCGTGACTGTTCTGGCATGCTGAATCTTAGCAGACTATCGAAGGAAGCAGTCCAGAGATCCCTGCAGCGTCTCACAGAGGAAGGATCAATCTCGCATATGATCCCTCAATATTCGCAAAAATAGTCCGACACAAAGAAGTATTTTTCCTTGTGTTTCTAGTACATCCCCTATTTTATGAAATCGCAGGCATTTCTAACATTGAGCACCACCTCGATGAACCACATTTACGACCATCCACCGTGGATCGTCATCGAGGGTTCTGTGAGAGTATCTTCTTCTTTTGATCCTGCTCGGATTCGTACACTCGATAAAGTATAAAAAGTGTGGTATCTATTGGGATATGTTTTGCTGCTGGTTTTGTTTCCCAAGTAAAGCATTGCTTTGTCCACCATACTTCAGTCGATAGTGTCGTATGCCTGATTGCTCTAAAACCGAACTGCATCGACGAGTCTACCCCTGATGTGTTAAACATAAAGAATGGCCGGCAGACAGGCGGCACCTCAGAATATACTTTGTCTTTCCTAATCAGCGCAGGCGGGTAATTAGGTTTGGAGCTGTTCTACGGATCTTGGCATATTTGAGTAATTATCAGCTTCCTGTTTAACAATTGGAATCCGAACCAAAATGTGATACATTCTTCAAGATCTTTGAAGTCCTAATAAACCTTTTTCCATTTCCCGTAACGCCATTTAACACTTTAAGAATCACAAAGACGACAATGCTTACGCTGGATGAAAACTCAAGCATGGTACTCGTACATACGGCCCTCAACTTGTTGAATTTTCTACAAGCCAGGAATTTCATATATCTGATTTTTCGACGAATATTGATTGAATAAATATTTCATAATAAAAATAGACTTTTGTTGAGGGTGCTGGGAGTCCACTTGGTGCCGGACCGGACCACTTGGGAAGCAACTTACTTCCTCTTTTGTAGTCCACGGACTCCTCTTTTTGGGTTGAACACCGGTCACGCTGCTCCCAGGGCAGAGGTGAGGCAGCGTCTGATGAGTTGCCTCTGTCCTGGACGAAACCGTCAGTTAGCTTTTTCGTTCGTTTTTAAAATAGGTTTTTGAAAAACCTTAACCCAACTAGCTGTTATTGCTCCTTAAATCAATTCATTTTGCCGAACAGCTCTGCCTTCTTTTGCGAGGAGAGGCACTGAAGCACTTCCCTGGAGTTAATCTCTTAACCTCTGACGCAGTTGGCTAGTGCAAAATTTGGCTAAAAATTATCCAGCTTACGATTCAAAGGTTCCAATTCCCATCAGAGTGAAATGCAGACTTCTCTGGAGGACTGATGATTAATGAGCAACTAACTATACTATATTCAAAAGAGCGTGCTTCATCATCTTATTCGCGGGAATTTATTTACAGTTTTTTGGTTTAGGAACTTAGTTACATCAGTCATGTTATCGAGTGGGTGCGATATCCGAAGTAAGATATAAATGTTTACTAACTAGTTTCGCTGTCTGCAAACGGTGACAAAAGCAAACATGCATACATTTTTTTTAAATTCTAATCTTTAGAGCAAGGTTTTTCACTTTCTATCATTCAAGAATATCAAACGACAATAAACATTTAAATAAGTTGATTTAACGCTAGAATGTACGCCAACGATTGAAGACCAACATCATTTTGACTGACATCAACTCATTCATTATGAATGGGTTATCATAAAAAATGGTTAAACATCAAGTGGATCCAGACTTAGGATCCCTCTTATCCCAATAAAAAATTTAGCTTTAGCCTAGCTTAGGCTCAAATTATTGGCGGTAAAAACTTGGATGTAATTCGCAACCTTGTCCTGTTTTTGCGATTATATAAAGAAACATTTTCCATCTGTGGCCACTTTCGGTCATGCTGCTCCCAGGACAGAGAGTTAGAGTTTCGCAAAGTTAGGGAGGAGGAGAAAAGGAAGAAGTCCTCAAATTGACGACAGAATGGAAAAATATTCAAATGACCAAAGTAATAATGAAACAGAAGGAAAGGGAAGTGAATAAAATAAATAATAACTAAATGAATTATAATAAAAAAAACTGATAATAAAGAAAATATAAAAAAAATGTCAAAATAAATCCCTCTCCCAGACCTCTGGTGAACATATACTTTTTGTATCAACCAGTATTCTCAAATATGACCACACCTAATAATTTTTAATCAAAATAGGCTATAAATCATCAAAACGCTTATTCCCTTTTTTTTACATGTCCATAATATTCATAATAATAATAATAATAATAATCGTTGGCACAACAATCCATATTGGATCAGGGCCTTGAAGTGTGTTAGAGCACTTCATTCAAGACCGTAACGGTACACTACAGTTGACTGTAGGAGACAATGTGGTCAGCATTGCATTCATAATAAAATAAAAAGATATAGTCCTTAGAAAAAAATCTAACGTTAATTCACTTTTTCTATATAATTTCGTATTTCACGTTTTATACGTTAGCATGTACACAGATCGGGAATTCCGACCCCTCATTTGATATTTCAATTATTTGTCCCTTCAACAGTTTTCTCATTTCTATTGAAACTTCTTTAAATGTTACTCTTGTGTATATATTGTGGTATGCCTTCGCCGAACCACAGTTACTGTCGAACCTGAAGTATTGGGAGATGTCACTCGATCCTCACCTTTTCCTTTTCGGATTGGGTCCTTCTGTGCTTTTTTTATATTTCCGAGTTATCACAGTCTCGGCAGATGCCAGATTTTACCTAATACTACAAGTACCAAGCATTTAGGTTCGGACGATCCTACCTATTTAAAAACTAAAGGGGCGCTGGTGGTAGTGGTCGGTCGTAGGTCAATGGGAGAATCCGTCGAGTACTCCCCGCAATATCGAGCACGTATGCAGAATGATGTACAGGGTGCGGCAGCATAACTTCCTTTTTTAAAATGCACGCCACTCAGTTAGTTGATGTCATAGCGGAGCGCTAGTGGTCTCGTTCAAGAGGGGATACTGTAAAGTTTTGTCCCGACACGGTTCAGTCGCCATCATGCGTTGGAATAGTGAGGAGCGTGCCTTTGCCGTTGAGGTTTACTTTTCAAGCGGATGTTCGGTTATTGCAACACAGCGTGCATTTCGGAATCGCTTTAATTTAGCCCCGTTGGCTCCCGTCCCAGCCCGCAAATCAATTGTTACATGGGTCACTACATTCAGACAAACTGCAAGTGCCACAAAAGGAAAAACTGGAGTCCCTCGGCCCATTAGATCACCTGAGAACATTGAAGCAGTGAGAGCGTCAATGTTGCGATCGCCACGGCGTTCTGCGCGCAAACACGCATCTGCCCTTAGACTATCCGATCGTTCTGTGAGAAGAATTCTTCGTGATGATCTTCATTTTCATCCCTATAAGATGGCGATAGTGCAGGAACTTTCAGAACGTGACTTCAATTCTCGGATGAACGCGTGTGAGCTTCTTCTTGATGTCGTTCCCGAGAGTGCTATTGTTTTTTTTAGCGATGAAGCCCATTTTCATTTGTGTGGGTCGGTTAACAAACAAAACATGCGCTACTGGGCTGACACCAACCCTCGAGAATTGCATCAAAAGCCTTTGCATTCACCCAAAGTCACAGTGTGGTGTGGAATTTCCTCAGCTGGAATTATTGGTCCCTGGTTTTTTGAGGAAAATGAGGTTACAGTGACAGTGAATTCGGACCGGTATGTAAACATGCTACAGAATTTTTTTTTCCCACGGCTAGAAAATTTGGATTTGGGGGACACTTGGTTCCAACAAGACGGTGCAACAGCACACACTTCAAGAGCATCGATGGCTGTTTTGAGGGAACACTTTCCAGAGCGCCTTATCTCAATTAGAGGCGATTTGGAATGGCCGGCACGCTTTCCCGATCTGTCGCCTTGTGATTTTTTTCTATAGGGTTTTTTGAAATCCCGTGCTTATGTGAACCGTCCAAGAACCCTACAAGATTTGAAGACCAACATCCAAGAAGAAATTTCCAACATAACACCTGCTATGCTAACAAGAGTCATGACAAACGCCAGAAATCGGTTTACGCAATGTATGGAGAATGGGGGACGTCACCTAACAGATTTGATCTTCAAAACAATGTAAATAAAAACTTTAGACATGTACCTACATTATAAAAAATAAATAAATATTTTCCGATGCATACAATAGTTTTTATTGAGTTTTGAAAAAAGGAACTTATGCTGCTGCACCCTATACTTCTGCATGGTTTGAACCAGACTATGCGAACGTCCCAGAAAATCAAGGGGAGCTGTGAGGGATTTAGGTACAATACCTGTAGCTGACAATATTATGGGAACTACAACCACCTGCTCGAGAATTTTTTTTTATTCTGATATTTTCTCTTATATTATTTATTTTATTGTCTTGTATGATTGCCTCCAGAATAATGGCCGGAGGGTGTGGGAAGGAGAGGGAACCTCAAAAGGTCGCACCTCAATAACCATTTGAGACAGAAGGAACACGGATAGAGACTAAGATCTGTCGTGGATCTCCCCTCTTGGACGCGGGATTCGGGTTCGGAGATATACAGCTCCAAGCGCGTGGTTGAGTCGTCGTTTTTTTATTTTCACTTTTCAGATTTAAGCTCGCGTTTTAGTTTAAATCGTTAGGTTTACGCGAATCTTTATGTTTGTGTAGTTATTTTCAAGATCCGGCGCGGGCCCACGCACGAATTTTGAATAATAACACGTGAGGCACGTAGCATTCAAATGACCCCCACCACATTCTCGAGTCTGGGTAGCACAGAGGCGTGCAAGCACGTGTCGACCCAGCGCTCCGATGGAGCTTCAGTATTTGCGGGCGGGCCTTCACTATCAATTTCGCCAACTTTTTAGGTATTGGGTTAGTTCTTCCCTCTAGGTCGACTTCGGCCACTCAGGATGGTCGTTTGATCATTAAAATTCCATAAGTTTCATTCAATACTCCAATTAAAATCGAAAAAAATAAGTGTATATCTGAGGGTTAACTTGTCTGCCACTTTCTAGCGGGACAACTCTATCAAAGTCATCGAGAACAAGATTTAAGCTCAGTTCCCGGATTCAAATTCTGATGAACACAAGTACACACCCTCTCTTATTTAGATTCAATATTTTTTTTGTATTCCTCCTTTCCTTTCCAAACATTATATCTCAATATCAATGCAAAACATATGATTAATCTAAGCAGCAAACCAGAAATGAAAAATGACGTCCATTGAATATCTAAATCTATAAAGATATTCTGTGCGTAGGTGGTACTCAATGGTCGAACTGTGTGTCTGATTCAAAAAATTGTAAACATGCCGACATGTCCGTATATAAATATAACAGATGATAGTACATACACAAACACAGATTTAGCTCATTACAAGTGGATATATGCATATGAGATTTTAATTCAGCGAATGAAAAAATTAATATCCATAAAAATGGCAAATAACGAAATGGTAAAATATCTACATTAGGGCATTCGCTTGTGCCAGCTAGCTATGAATATTACATCATGATAGTGTGACGTGATAGTGCTCTATATTTGGATGTAGTCAAAGCCAATCAGCAGATGCAAAAGATTTGAATTTGATTGTGAATTAAACGTTGCAATTTGCAGCCTACGCACCAGGTGAATCTTGGAGTAAGACATATCTAAAATTGTTCGTTTATGGGGAATTGTAACAGTCGAAGAAATACGTCAGGAAATATTTTTGTAATACGATGAAATAAGATATTCAAGGACAAGAGGTCGTGCTTACCACCTATGATAGTAAACGATTTTGTTTACCAACCAAAGATATGAGTTCCTGCTTATGGTATCTGGAGGTTGCATTTTTTTTTTTGCTTTAACACTCAACATTTTACTACAGCCATTTGGAAGCGTAGTTAATTTCAATTAGAGCGTTACTCAAATATAATTCCAAAGGTTCAAAATCATATAATGCAATCCGTTCAGAATCTCCCGCAAGCTAGTTAGGAAATCTACCAAAAACTAGCCATCCAAGTGCAGGAAATCCTCAAGAGAAATGCCTCTGGAAGTTTTTTCCGCTATGGAATCTTCAAGCACACGTTGAACTGATTTTCCTCAAGAGAATACTCAAGGTTTATTATCATTAACAAAAACATGCACTAAAAGATGGGAAATCCGGCCACAAAGCCAAAAAAAGAATTGATATCTGTTCCGGATTTTGGAGCTCAGGGAATTATTGTAGCCTCAAGGACGGCACTATACCTTAAAGTTTGAATTATTCAGGCAGGGCAGCTTAAGATACGATCGTTCTATCGTATCGAGTGACTGACTCTCCACGGACATACAAATCCTTGATAAAGTGTATTATTTTACTAGCTGACCCGACAGACTTCGTACTGCCTCAATCGATAAATAAAAGACCTAAACTTTTGTATAAAATAATTCTAAAACAAACAAAACGAATCCGTATTTAATAAAAAAAGCATATTGTGAAGCATTCCGTCTCCGGATTCGATCAATTTAATTATGTCGTGATTGCTGTTGTTGTGTTTGATGTGCACGAACTCGTTGCATTCTAAGCCTATCTACTTCATTATCGCTCACTAAATAACGCAATTCTGACATAGCAATACGACTATTTTCTTGATCTGTCTCTCTCTCTAGTCATCAGTGCGGTTAGCACCTAAGGTAGCTGTTCGCACATTTGATTGACTGCGACGACCTAAGTCAGGTCGTCTACTCCTCGGCATCGTAAATTGTAAATAATCAAAGTGAGAAAATTTTCCGCTCACTTAGCAGTAAAGTGTTACAATCACAAAATATAAAAAAAAAGAGCATATTACCTGGAATGTCACTATCACAAAGGTTCGCCAAAATAAAGAAAGTTCTCGCGCACTCATAGATATCATGACGCAATATCGTAATACTTCTTTCCGTGTTGTAAAGTGCAACAGGATGGATTGACATATTAGTTGGTTGTCAAATCTAATGTCAAATATTATCGTTGCGTTCAGAAATTTAATTTGTAACAAAAGTTAATATCTAGTCTAGATTGGTCTTGAAATATTTATGGAAATTCAGAGGTTTAGACGGTGAGAAACAAAAATACTAAAAACAGAAATTCTATTTTCCAATACATGTTCTGAGCTGTAAAACATTTGATATCTTTTGTCTTTTTAGAAATAAAAGATTGTCACTTGGTTGTCAAATATTTCTAGTTGCTTTAAAAAATGTGTCCGTTTCATAGCTGTAATATGAGGTCCGATGAACACAGTGAGTGATTGAACTTATTGAATATCAATAAAGTTCAAATTGACTCTGAATTTTATTTAGAAAAAAACGTTTATATGGGAAGAAGAAAAGTGCTGTTTTTAGGGTTTTACCGGCAATTATTCGAATTTTTCTCACCTTTTAAACCTTCCCTAGACCTCCACGGACATTTCAAAACCAAGATAAGATAAATCCGTTCAGCCGTTCTCGAGTTTTAGCGAGACTAACGAACAGCAATTGATTTTTATATATAAGATCACAAAGTAAGAATAAAGGCATTTTATAAAAACGTAATTTCAAATGTAGACCCGAAAAATATCTATAGAATAACTCTACTAGTCTAGCTCCATTCCCATGGAAAATCATCAAAGCAAACTGCATACTTAGTAGAGTAGAATGAAGTTAAATCGGTATGGGGGCACAATAGGTAGATGGCATGTTCGTCGTCATGTTATTGGCCATATCGCATGTATTGGATTCACGGTAGAGAACTACCGTTGTAACGCCTGCTGCGGTACCACACTATCTGATGCAATTCAACTGCTGCATCAACACACGGCGGCTTTGCCGTCAATTCAACATGCTGTTTCAAAATCATCGTCAATTCTGCTTCCACAAACTGTGACAACGTCCGCTAGCCAACTGAAACCTCCATCTGAGGGACATGTTCCCTACTCAGAATCGACTGCGCTACGCACTTCTTCTGTCGCTGCATTAGAGCCACCACACGCTTCCTCCTGTGTATCATCGATGCTTGCCACTGCTGAACCGCAGGCCTTTCCGACCTCATGTCGCCCGAGCGGCCCCCGATTGGACGTCGTCTCGCCGCCGAAACAGCTGTTCGTGCCAAGGCTGGCGTACTCCACCACATCCGACGAAATTCTGGCGTATATCAGAAGCAAAGCCAACTCAACTTTGTCACCTCTTTCATGTATGAAGCTGACGAAGGATGGCTCTCCTGACCGAGTGATAGTTTCCTTCAAAGTAGCATATCTCCACGGCTTCGATGCTATCGTCCAATCTTCCTTTTTCCCACAGGGGGTCTTCGTCAACCACCTTATCAGAGGACTAAACTTCATGAAAATTTCCGGCTCGCCCCCGACCTCGCCGAGGGGTCTGAGGTTCAAGCTGTCGGATTTCAAACTGTCTGTCTTAGTATTCCAACATCACGTCATCTGCATTTCTGATACCTGGCTGGATGACAGGATTTAGATTCCAAGTTCCTCGAAGGTTACTCTGTCTTTCGTTGTGGCAGAAACTGCGCTGCGCTGGCAAGACAAGCGTCTCTTTTGGCGGCTGCACTTCCCGCTCCTTTTCCCCCTCCTCTAGCGGCCCATCTATTCTAAGCCCTTTGTTATTTTTATTTTTTGTTAACGTAAATTCACCCTCATGTGGACTACCCCTCCCGCCTCCGCTTTCTGAACCTTCGCTTCCTACATCAGCGAAGATCCTACATATATGGTTCTATGCAAATTTTTTAAAATTCCCGGGTCTGATGGACTGCCTCGCCGCTAACAACATCACCTGCCGTTCTACGTCTTATAGCACACGTAACACAAACATTTTCAACGTGCCCATCGCAGAGCTCGAAGTCTACTTTCATTCCCTGATTCCTAGGCTTTGCTGAAATTACAACGCACGACAGCTTGGTCCTTTTAACTTCTCTACTTTAAGTATAATAGTTTTAAGCATAGGATAAGATTATTGCTTTCTCCTCCTCCAGAGGACAATAAGTAATTGGAGTTTACTGTTTGTTGTCCGTTAAATTAAATAAATAAATCACTTCGGCTGTCGTCGTGGATTGGTTGACTTAGTTACGGCGTTGTTTAGTTTTTTAATGACGAACAAGAAAAAATGTTACGCGATTACTTGGTTAAAACAGCAAATATTCTACGGACTTTCATATCAACCAATTACGCTCAATTCAATACGCATGCAAATTGAAAAAAAATTGAAGCCATCAAGGAAGTACTGATTCCTGGTTACTGAAAAATTCTGTCGAAGAATCAGCAGCTAACCGAGACTGGCTGCATGGATTTATGAAACGCCACCCTGACTTGAGTTTGCGCCGCCCTGTGAAAACTTCAATTGATCGTGCCATCGAAAACGCTTTTCTCATCATGGATAATCACGAATCTCACATGACAATTGTTGGATTAGACTTTTGTAAGGAGAATAATATTGAAATGTTAACTCTACCTCCACACAGCAGCCTCTCGATAGAGAAGTTCGTTGGGGCTCTCAAAACCTATTTTGACCATTCGTGCAAGGGGTCGATGGTGGTTCAACAAGCTTAGTGTGCCTATTAATATCGACCTCATAGTTAAACTGGTCGCTGAGCCGTTGTGTTAAGGCGCTTGCAGCAGGGACATCGTCGCTGAATTCAGATCAAGTGGCATTTGGCAATTTAATCGTGACATTTTTTCGAAAGATGATTTCATGCCAGCATTTGTAACTGATCGACTTTATGAGGACGAAGCTGATCAAGGGAGTGGTCCATCGAATACCCAACAAGAGGCTGCTCCATCAAATGCCCATCAAGAGGTTGGCCCATCGAATGCTAGCAAAAAACTGGTCCTTTGAATGCTCACCAACAAACTCATTCATCAAATGCCCATCAAGAGGCTGATCGATCGTATGCTGATCAAGAGCCCGGTCGATCAAGTCTCGACCAATTAATTTCAATTGAAGACATTGAGCCATTTCCCAAAACTCAGCTGTGCAAACCATCGAATCGTGGCCAGAAGCGACGTACAGCTGCACTTCTAACGATTTCGGCGATGCTGAGCAAGCCGCTGCAGCGGAAAAAGAGGAGAAAGAACGCCAGCAAAACAACAGAAACTTATAGAAAAAGGGAAGCAAAGGGAATTAAAAAAAATACGCCGTCGTCCTAGAGCTAACCAAGAACACTTCGACGGCGATGAAGACACCAAAGAAGTCATTCGCAAGTAGAAAACCAGACGTAACTGCTGAAAAATGACTTTTGCCAACTGTTTCATTTTTTTGTGTATCATTTGCTATTTTCGTACCTAAACAGCGGCAATGGATATCCTTTATTTTTTGTGTTCATATTTTTTTTATTATTTGCAGTATTCATATTCTTGAAATAAAAGTAGAAACGTTAATCTTCTAAACTTGTACATTGTTTTATTTCATTTCGAATATACTGACCTATCGTGCCCCCAGATTTTTAAAATCGCAAAAAAATGTACCTTCGCCTTGTTGGATTTAGCTTGCAAAATATTTAGCTAGACATAACGTCAGTATGGCCACAATGTTGTCAGATATTTTACCTTTCCAACCCATGCTTATACGTCGAAATCAGTGCAAAAACACCATCGAAAGAGCTCTCTAAAAAACCGATGCATTTGACCCCACTTTACTCTATGTTTGGGTCGACTCAATTTCGAAAACTACTTGCTCTACTTCAGACAATTCAATACGTAATTCAAATCTGAATATTCACAAATTATGTTTTAAACATGAAGTTGAATCTCTAGAATAAAATCCAATCAATTTATATACTCACCTATGCTAACTTCTGAATTTGAAGACTAAGTCCACCCACACTCGTCTCAAGCCAGCAACAACCACATCTACTAATGCGCGTCTTACAAAAATATGCGAAGAGCCACTTTATGCATTTGCAAAATAAAAGGCGTATTTTATGTATACAATAAATTTTGCTAGGCAATATCTGTATATTTTTTAAGTAGGATGTATAAAACGTACAAATTAAGACCTACAGTTATTATAAAAAGGAATCAACTTTGAATACAATGAGCTCGTAAAGTTTACCCTTTCTCAGATTCTTGTTAATTTAATATATCAGTATCACAATCCAATAACGAATCAACATGAAATCATAAACATCATTCTCTGCAAATATATTTTTCCGAAAATTCGAATGATTTTCTTAATAAATAAATACTCAACCGCATGATTGTAATAACGAAAAGAACGTTTCGATACTTATTTGGTTTTGAATTGGGCGGACATTGCGGAAATTCGGTTCCATTTCTGTCCAACGAACCAACTATCATTTGTTAATTATTCGGTTCCTTAATCAAGGTTATAAGCTAGATGCGAAAAAATAGGAAATTTGAAAGTTGTATCGTTCAATGATTCATATACTCACTGTAGTAATATAAGGTAAAAAAAAACTAATAGAGATTCGTAACATATGATCCGAAAAGTAAGTAAATGACGTTGATTTTCGAATTAGTTGCCTTTTAAGACGCTTAAAAATACTGACGTTATAAATAAGATGAGTACAATCGTGTAAATATTTGTAGATTCTTCTATTCTAGGCCATTTGGCTGATTTACTATTTCTATTGCGATCGCTACACATTTTTGTTACTGGTAATGTATCTTTTTGTACGGATTAATTAGCTTTTGATCCCACAAATGTACGAACTCTTCTCTTCACTCAGAAATATCAACGTAAGAACAATATCGGCTTAACATTTTCTCTTTTCATGTGGCATAACAACCGATACTGATTTCTAGATTCCTAGCGCCCCCTCAAAATCTCCAGTATGTATCATTACAGTTTCGTTTATCCGAATTGGCGACTATTTACAATATTACAGAAATCTTATTCACCTTGGGCAATGCCTCTACCCTGAAAATGCTGTCCGTACATTGCCTATTGTCATATCAGCTAACAAATAATGTTCTACATGAAAACTGCTTGGCAATTCGTTATTAGAGATGATAGCATGAAGATTTCCTGCGATAGGTCTGTCATATGTTGTGGTGTGGCTATAAGCGTTGGCGCGAATACTGTGGCTAAATTGTGTTCGTTCATTTTATTGACTGCATAGTGTGAAGCGACTCTGTAATTAAAATGGATAAAACATCAGATAAGTCTCCAATTCCTTGAATTTTTTTATATTAATCCAAACCTGCAATACCGTAAATGGTCAAAGTGGATATGGATAAATTTATTATTTTGAAATAAATATGAATTTGGATTATTTCGGCAGCCACTTAATACCTTCTTCAGCGGAATAATCCCAGAAATATCCTTAATCTAAATATATATAACTATTTTGATCTAATTATCTTAATGACTAGACCTTAATTATAACTCATTTTTGGTATCAATGAATACAGATATGAATGCGCGTTACCCATATCTGTATTCAACCGGTGCTCCTGAGGGTCTTTTTCAATGAAGAAACTCTCATACATAAAGGTCCAATTTGTTGCGCTTGACCTTTTTCAGCACTGTTACCGTCTCTATTTTATGGTCATGTTCTACAATATACCGTGCGACTGCAGAACTGATGTGTTTTTCTGCCCCGTTTTATTAGCTCTGCTTCTTTTAAAGGTTCCTTGACCCGAGTGTTGTCTAGCGGTTTGGTTTGCAATCTTCGCAAAATATTTTGTAGATGCCGTTTTTCTCCTCTTCTTTGTTCGGGTCTATCTCATTGTCTAATTGCGCTTAGAGCGTGTGAATCCTGCTACTGGTTCGCTGCCTTCTTTGGCCAAAATTCGTCGCAAAGCTAGGAACATTTTCCTTGAATATGTTATGCTAGCTCGTTGTGTGTCACGTTTTCATCCTCTCTTGTTCGAACAAAGTTGTTAGGCGATTTCATTCCTTCGTACCTTGCATCTTCCTAATTAAGCTATGGATTAGAGTCGGCCGAAATTCATTTTTTGTGGCTGTATCCACAATGCATCATTTTTCTTCTTCAAACCTTTCTTTGGTAAGAGGTATAGACAAAAGTCTGTGCACCATGGATCGGTAGGCAGCCACTTTATGTTGGTGTGAGTGGTTAGACGTCCTGACGATGTGTACTCGATGGTTTCCTATATATGTCGAATTCGAAGCCGTTATTCCTCTTGTCTTGTTGATGTCAAGGAAGGGAATGCCACCGTTTGATTACTCGTCCTTCCTAACTTGTTGATTTGTTCAAGTACATCTTGCTTATCGTCATCAAGTTAGCGTAACCAAACTCTAGGTTTGGTCATCTGTCGTTCCATTTTTTTTATCTCTAAAAGTAAAATAATTTTCTAACATACATGTTGCCACCAGTTTGATCTACAGTTTGGCCTTTCCTTTACCCTCCGGAGTACTATCGTGCTCTTTGATCCATTCTTCCAGTTTTCGAAGGGCTTCTTGCACCGGGATACTAGGAGATAATGCCTTTACATACGAATGCTCAACTACAGTTGGAGCAGTGCTACGGACACTAGTTTAAACAAATGTCGAGAACCTCTAAAATATCTCTAGTTGCAGAGTAGGCGTCGGTCTTGGCCTGAAAATCTGCTGTTATCATAGCAGTCGTGGTTTTAAAACGAGCTACCACAGCACTAATTACGCTCACCGGGACGGCCACTGATACCTTCATACCGACCTATTGCACTGATTTAATATTTTCACGGGTCATTTATTCATGAAGGAAATACTTCTCCTTTGTTACCTCATTGAGCTCTTGAGGGGGCTAGAAAGTGGCAACCAACAGCCCCCCCTTGTAGAGAACTCTCTTCGTGTTCACAAAGTTAGCGACCAAAAGTAACTGGAGGTGAAGGTGCTCCGGTTTGTCGTCACCCATTACATCTTCTGTGTCAGATTATCTGTATAACCTCCAGATGATCGAGGAGTGCGTTCTTAGGGTTGGTGGTATTTTTTTGTGGTGTTCAGCCTCTGTTTTTTAGTAAGGGAAAAAACTTCCGCATGATCATCTCACGTTTCCGCGAAAACTAGTCTTCTGTCAGCTCTCGTGTTCTTCAAAGACGCCTATTTCAATCGATTTCTGAAGTCAAAATTCACAATTCTCAAAGAATAAAATCAAGTTAAGGCTTAAATTGGGAACAGGGTTGTAGTGATAAGGTGGACTAAGTAAACATCGAAGGATTTTCACAAGAAGTGGCTAAAAACCGCAAGGCTGTTGGGAAATCTTTGGAAAACTAACTCTGCAATCGCATGGCATATTGTAGAACATGACCATAAAATGGGGAAGGTAACGATGCTGAAAGAGGTCAAGCGCAACAAATTGGACCTTGCTTCAATGGAAAACAGCCTCAGGAGCACCAGTTGAATACAAATATGGGTAAGGCGCATTTATATCTGTATTCACTGATACCAAAAAGTGAATTATGATATAATCAAGGCCTAGTCATTAATATAATTAGATTAAAACAGTTAGTATATATTTAGATTAAGGATATTTCTGGGATTATTCCGCTGAAGAAGGAATCAAGTGGTTGCCGAAATACATATACGGAAAATTAACGAAAATCATTGACTTAAAAGGAAATTAAAATTTGTTTATTGGACTTTGACTTCGTTACAACATTCGCTATCTTTGGTCGACCTTTCTCTCTTGCAAACAATGAGGCTTCTAACATTCTCTCAACATAAGGTTCTTTATGCCAAGCTCATCGGAATGCTTTTTTGTGTTAGATGCCACTCGGCTCCATGTATTCTCGCTCTGCAGCATCGCCTCAATTATGGTGTCCGGGAACGCAAGCCATCCTTTCATCGGAAGATGATGGCGATGGCATTCCCACCTTCCACAAAGAAAAAAGTGTGGCATGCATCATCCCCCACGTCCTTGTCTTTTATGAGATGCGCAGTCCATCTACCTCTCCGTTCTCTTTCTCAAGATTGTTGCCACGCGCAGAGAGTACGGTCGCTCTCCTCACAAGCGACAGCTTCCTTATTTCCCCCTCCTTTTCTGAGGTATATTAGCCTCCGTTCGGCAGCATGGAGAGCGATCGGAATAACTCCGGCGATCACCTTTACAGCTGGTTCCGGAACGGTACGATAGGTGGACAAAACTCGCAGAGCCCCTTATTTTTGTACTTGCGCTAGGCGCTTACCGGCACATTTCCTTATTGAGGGAGCCGGCCTATACTTCGAAACCGTAAACAAGGACGGACTGTACCGCGCTCATCATCAAGCGACGCCTTCTTCGGTGTCGCGAATCTGGTCGAAGAAGTTCATCTTGATGTCTATCATAATGCCGATGTATTTCGCCGCCGGCTCCAAGAAGATCATGGTTTCACCTACCTGGATAGAGAGTATTGTGGGAAGCCTCTCCTTGGCCAGCACAACGATTTCAGTTTTCTTCAAAGTCAGGGAAAATCCATGCTCAGCCATCCATCATTCCCAGTGTGCGCAGAGCTTGCTCAACCGTGTCTACGGTAACCATTGCAGCAACATTATCCGCTTACCCGACCAGATGCGATTCATTAGGCATCTCAAGTCATAGAAGGCTATCGTATAAGACGTTCCAAAGGTCCGGACCAAAGGTAGATCCCTGAGTCGCCCTCGATGTCACCTTCATTCGGCGCTATTCTTCGATAGTCGTTTAGATAGTCCCATCCGCAATAGGTAGCCTGGAATATGAAAACGATAGTCCAGTGTCTCGAGCATGTCGCACTACCTCGCCGAATTGAAGGCGCTTCTTATGTCAAGGGTTACAAGTAGCATCACAGTGGCGACTGTGTGCCTCAGCCAATTTTACCGCTTGGACCACCTCCTCAATGGCATCATTTTTGGATCGCCCCGCTCTAAAACCATATTGTACTGGTGAGTAGTCTCCCTCATCACATATTGCGTCAGTCAGCCGTGGCTTGATGAGCTTCTCAAGCAGCAAATCTCCTGTAAGAGGGAGGAGGTTCGTCCGCTAGCGCAAAGATAACCTACATTGGAGAAGGCCTCATGAGGCCAAGACAACGCTTCAGGGAAGCCGCCGTAGGAGATTCGATTTTCTTCTCAAGGTATTTGGCAGTATTTGGAGGCATAGTCAATGATTGGTCTAACAATCCCTCTAATAGCATAATAGAAGTTCTAAAACTTCTATAGGATAAAGTCCCCGGCTGCCCCGATGGAAAAATTTATGACCCTGGACGTCTTCATGGCCTTATTCGAGGTGTAATCAATGTGCTCCTTGAGTGTGAGAGTGGCAGAGATGATTCTCCTCAGGAAGGTGATTGACTTTTTGTGCTCAAAATAGACATTATTGATGTTGAACCTGAATAGATCGAGCCAAGGCTGATCAAAAGCAATCGTACATGACTCCTCCAAGTTCATGGGAAGTTTCAAGACATTACACTGATTTTTGAAGAGATCCGCCTGTACTGGAAGAATATTTTCTGCGTGCTCCCGAGAGACTATAATTAGGAAGTCATCAGCATATTGGAAAATTTCCACTTCGCTGGAGAATTTCTTATGGAGACATGTCGTGTAATCGTTGAAGATTATTGGGCTAAGGACACAACCTTGGGGAATGCCGTTGTTTATCATGACATGATGGATCCGCATGATTAACTTCCTATTGTGAATGATGTTCCATATCCATAGGCTGATATCAGAGGGAAGATTCATGTCAACCATGATTCCCATGAGGAACGACAGGTTCACCCTCTCGTAGGATTTGTTGATGTCCAGGAATAGGCTAAGAACATATTTTTTGGGGGCTTATTTCAATGGCGATGTGAAGCTGCAAACTATTGAGAAATGAGAAGGTGGCTCCTGTAAGCAAAGCTTTTCTCTGGGAGCAGGCAGAGATTCTCCATTCATTTGTTAATATGGAGAAAATATTGAGGAGGGAGACCAGCCTAAATTTGTTGAGATCATTTCAAGATTTACCCTTCTTGGAGATCGGGACTAGTTTGACCTCACGTCGGTCGTCTGGTGCATTCTGAGACAGCCATCATTTAACTCATCCAGAAGAGCTTCTCGTGCCGATTGATTCGGACTATGGACGTAGGTGTAGATAATCCCATCCGTGCCTGGTGCAGAGCGCTTTTTGTGTTTGTCGAGAAAAAACCAAACCAACCCAAAGCCTTTCCCCCCCCCTTTATTCATGTAGCGGGCATAGGAGGACCACAAGCCTTACTCAGTGATTGTTGAATTTTTTTCGAAGTGTTCTCTGCTTAAATCCTTTCGGCGAAAACAAAGAACGACCCGGAAAAATACGGAATAGTCACTCACCTATTTAAATGTTCAATCATGAATTTCAAGCATTTGAAATGTGCCGGTGGCAACTGTTTCGATGCGTCTCGCAACGCCAGAATTTGCTCGCCAATCGTTTTACATCCTAAATTTGAATAAGAAATTATTAAGGCCAACCAGCAATAAAGCTTAAAGTCAACTCACGTGTGGTCGCCATAAACGCGGGATATGCTTGAAAAGTAATTAACGGCACTGGCAGCAGTCGCAAATACAATTTCAATGTGCCAGCGATAACATTCACATTCCCATACGCCGTCTCCGACATATCAGTCTTCTCTCCGTGATTGTCCAATGCGAACTTCAACGCTTCAATTTCATCTGCAAATCCTGATACCCTGTAGATTCCTTCCTGTAACATTCCACGACACTCCACTTCCTCAACACAACGTCGTATAACAAATGGTATTGTTCCGTTATGTGCGGTGACCAGAGTAGTTAAATCTGTCCCGAACACGCCTCGGATTTTCTTCAAGTCTGGCACACATTTCGCGGGAACCAGCTCAGAGCACTTGGTATGCGCTATGAAAGCACAATCTTCACATTTCACCCCTTGCGAAGTGAATCCCCATAAGAAGTTAGCGCACAGCTCACACCAATTTAGACCTTTGAAGGTATGCACTTTGAAAACGTGAGGCTTTTCATAAACAACTGGAAGAACATCGACTTCCTCTTGACTGGGACTAATCACCGTTGGTGATGATGATTCAGTTATATTCTCAGATTTGATAGATTTTCGAATATCATTTGATAAGGCACGTAACTTCCGTCGGTTGAGTGTCATATACGGGCTCTGTTGGTAGTTATTCTTCGTCTGAGATAACATTTCCTTGATGATTGGCGCGGCGTGGATTTGCATATAGAAATCCACGAGACCATCTGCGACTAGGTCGTGTATTGTGTCGAATCGCTTCGAGTTCTCCTTCAGATAGTAGCCGACGTTCCATTGATGGTAGATCTTATAGTGTTTCGTTTTGTTGTTGAAACGCACGCTCAGTGTGTAGAATCCCGACGAGCCTGGGCTCCTTCGGATCAGGTAAGAACCGTCGGGAGTTCCGTCCAACATTTTCTCCACCTCCAAATGACCCAATTCCCCATGATATTCGTAGCCAAAGCAGTCAGGTGCATCGTTTATATCGTGGCGGCGTAGTATAGCCTTCGGCGTGGGAGCTTCTAGTTGAATTTTGTACAC